>NC_090933.1:739545549-740170549 GCF_040938575.1 Ambystoma mexicanum | reverse complement strand
GTCTACAACTATGACCTCCAACCGCTGCATTAAATGCACAATGTCACCTGAGGGAATAGTTTGATGCATTTAACTATGAACCAAAATAACTATTTACCAGTTTAAGACACAAACAAAAATGTATTCAATTTGAATGTCATTTCTCAATAATAAGTACATTGGGCTTTAAAGGTCAACATCTCATTTTGTAGTCAATATAGATGATTCAATATTTCATGTGTGTTCCTGTTCTCAAATGGCATCCCCCTAAATGTCCAGTCATTTTCTCGTCCCAGATGTACCCTGTGGAATATCTACCATTTGGGATTGGTTGAGATTTAATTTACCTTCTGAAATGTGCATTCTGATTCTGGAAAATCAGCTGTAAACTCAGTATGTCTGGGATAATTTCTTCAGCAACCCCACTTTTCAATTGGCTATCTGGAAAACAATTTCCAAGCACACAATGGTCTTCCTGCGATAGGCTGATCTACTATCTGCTTGGGGTCACTCCTTGCAAATTGTGTCAGATCCCTATATTCAGTTGTTTCCTTAATCTTCATATCACCCTATTCCATAATCCTCCTTCCGGTTTGCATGCAATTCTTAAAGTACTCTAACTCCACCTCTGCATTGTCACAGAGGTGAGGTTTTCCAGCAAGTTGGGATTTAAATCCACTCCTCTTTAGAAATATAGCAATTTTGTTTCTTGAACCAAAATTCATATGTGAACTTGTGAAATTGATGATATTTACATGATCACATCCTGTGAATTGGTACACACATGTAGATACTTTTGAACATGGTGTGATGCAGTTTGGCAATTATAAACATTTTTGCCATATTGGGGCAATTTAAAACATGGTGCCCTATATGTTATATTACATATTATGGTAGATTTTACTCCTTTGTAAAAACTGTTAACATTTTGCATCAATTGGAACTTCTGTCACGATGCAGTGATCAATTTAGTAATTAATTGATGTTAGATTTCCCTCATGTAAATTTATCAGGTTTTCTAGTGTAGCATTGCAGGTGTTTTCCACCCGGTGGTAGTGGTGGAACCTCACATAATACTCCACAAGCTATCCATGTGTATCTAGAGCAGGTGTTTTTGTCTGCCGTAAATAAATTCCATAACCTTAAGTAGTTCAGAGCAGATGTTGACTTCCAGTGTATAGTGAGTTCAGTGAACTTTCCCTCAGCCTGGGCTAATGGAGTTGTTTAATGATATGGCTACACCCATGACACATTATGACAATAGCTTTGAAGCCAAGGACTTCAAACCATTAGTGTAGGTCTGGCATGGCCAGATAATTGTCTGAACAGGCCCAAATTTGACCAAAGAAATCTATTATGTGAGTTCTCTAAGTGCATTCTGAGGTTCGGTCACGCTAGGAAATGATGTTCACAATTTAAAGCTGTGTCAAAAAAACTAGCCCTTTTAGCAAAAGTTGTGAGAATGAGACTACATGAGATTCAGACTGTGTTCTTATGTTAATGGCATATTTCAGAGGCTTATGCCAAGATATAACATTCAGATGTGTCCAATATACATTCTGTGGCCTGCTGAATTATTTGAGAAATAAATGCACTCCTTTTGCACGTGCGCGGTTCTTGTCCAGGTCTCGGGCTTATCTTAGGATGTTTACATAAAGAAAGTTCCTGTTTAACTACTCATCATTCCCAAAATGTCATTAGCATCAATACAGTTTATGATTGAATACCTATTTTGCTATGTATTGAATTCCAAATAAATACAGTTCTCTACATTTTCTTCAGCTCTGATAAGCCAGTCGTTTACTGTTCTGGAAAAATACAAATAACCTTGGAAGTATAACTGCATGCACATGCACACCTATTTTCTATGTTTTCATGATCATCCTTTTGTCACAACAGTGAGTAAGAGGCGTAGATTCCCAACAAATGACATGACTTGGCACTGGTGCCTCAATTACACTTTCAGGAAGGCCCTTTGTCAATTAACTTGTGTTTTAGGCCATGATTCTGCTCCCAAATCTTCCACATCTTTCATTCTCATGTTTCAAAGCAAATACTTCAATACGATTGTGCTAATCAGTGAGTACCATATTTCCCTGAAGCATAATTTCATGACAGTTTCTTGCTAAAGCATATGAGCATTTGAAGACTGGTTAATTAAGTTTCAGGTTCATTAAATGGTTTTAGCATTTGCCCCAGGCTGCTCTCTGGGCAATGCATAACACCTTTTGCTACATTATCTACTGAATGGATAGTCAGTGTAAGGATTTCATATGTCCTTTTTTTTAAAGTACATAGATGTGGATGCCCTGTTGTAGTGGATTGCATTTTTTGGAGGACCAGCATGGAAGCTGTTTCTGAAAAGTAGTTTAAACAGAGATATCACCCAGACTGAAGAGACTTTATGTTGTAGTTCAAGCAATGGTAGACCATAAGTAATTGGTGGTGACATGTTTGTGTCAAGCGATTTATTTCCAGCTTGAAGATGATTTTGGTGTCAAAGATTGTGCAAAAATGCTAACACTTTCAACAGGAAGAAGTTGACCACCAAGTGATGAGTGACAAATGAACAGAGAAATGTTCTGCTCAGGGGTAACCCATATTGGAACCTTGATTTGTGATTAATTTAAACAGCGATTAGCGTCCTTCCTCTCATTGTACATTTCTTTCATTCAGTCGATTTTATAATCCTGGATAATTCAATTTTTCTCGTGACTCACCAATTACGAGTTATCAACAAAGGGATGAAATGATTAGTCAAACTTCATTATGAAGGAAACATGCAGCTGTATTTCAGGGTGCAAGTGTTGGGTAGTGTGAGCAAGTGTTGGGTAGTGTGAGCAATTCATCATCTTCATCACTGAGCCTGGAGTGTACTTGCTTCCAATGGAAATAGTCATAACAGGGTTTCAGGCAGAATTGCATGCTTCCTGAAGTGGTATATCAGGGATGTGGCAGAGGTTATCTCCCTCGCAGGTTACATACCTGGATCGAAAAGATGTCAGTCCATTCTTGAAGAAACTGTCATCCTGCTACAGTCAAGACAATGTATACATGTCTACATTGTAAGAGGATTCAATTCAACACTACAGCTAAGTCAACGCCTAGTCTAGAATACTGAATGAAAACCATTATTGATATATCTTTATGTCCAGTTCATGCGTTCTGGATGACTACCCCTATATAACACCCCTCTCTTGGAATCCCCCTGACCCCACTGAGCCAAGAAGTAGTTCTGTTTTGCAAGTTAAAAGGTTTATTTGATAATTTAAACAATCGATATATATATCACACTTTATAATAATTAATAATTGAATATCACACTTAATCTGAGCAGTAATCAATAATGGATAGTCTGGCACTAGCACACTTGTGAATAGGAACAGAAGAATAAGGTGGTAGAGAATACTTTATATAAGTTCAGATGGTTGTAATGTTGAATGAAAAATGCAATACAGAAAATACTCAATATGATTTCAACAAAACAATGTAATCACTTTTCTCTGGCAATTCACCCCCCCTTTTATGCAATGCAAGGAAATGGAAGGAAAGCACACAGTTCTCAGAAATGCAATCAAATGTAATTCAGTTCACCCCAGCAAGCTTAGACTACAGAAGTTTGAAACACAGGCCCCAAAATGCTTTTATATGTGCTGGCAATGAAGTGAAAAATATGCTAAAATGCTTTTAATTCCCTCTAGAGGTTCAGGGTGAGTGGTGTCAAGTTAATATTAGTCCAGGCTCACTCTAGCAATGTTTCAGGGATGGTTCTTAAGAGGCAAACAAATTTTTAGCAAGGAAAGCAAGGAAGCTGCTGTTTTCACACGTGGAGAAATTTGCAAATCGCGGTAAAATTCGCGAGTGCGTTTTTGACGATTGCGGAAGAAGTATAGGGAATAGGAATGCGGTTCTAGCTTCGTTGAAAAGCCAAGATTCCCAGCTTTCATAGGAAAGTTACTACAAGTCTGTAAGACATACGGTCACAGAGATATGAGCGATATGGTAAAGGTCGTTTTTCAGATTTGAAATTTTAAAAGTTCAAAGTGACAAGTGACAGCTAGCAGCTAGAAATGACAGGTGACAGTTTTGCTAAATGACAGGTGACAGTTAGGAGGCAGTTCTACTTAGATTAAAATAGATTGAATTATATTATTTTAACTAAGAGATTGGTTCTGCACAGTTCTGCTAGGTACTCACAATATATTTTTGAAATAAATGGGCCTCGCCACGGATCTGGTCAACAGGTTTTCTTCACTCGCCACGGACGGTCTCTGCGCACAGCGTCTGGGTCAGCTCTCTAGTTCTGCGAACAACGGTCTGGGTCAGCTCTGCTCTGCCTCTGGGTACAGCACTGCTTCTGGATCTTTCTGCACAGCTTTCTCTGGACCCAGCGCTGATCTGCACGGCTCCTGGATGCTGCTCTCGCTGTTAGGTTTGCTGGATGCTGAGGCCCACTGAGAAGAGTTCTCAGTTTGTGGGTTTAGGTCCTTGCTTTGAGTTCTGAATCAAGTTCTTTGGAGTTTTAAAGTCTAAGTGTTGAATCTAGTATCTTCTGGATGTTGTGTGGTCCGGCAGAGCGCGTTGCAGCAAATGGAATTGAATGTCTCTATCTGTCCTGACTGTCTGCTTTTATGTGTTTTGAAAATGGGTAGAGAGGCTAGCTTCCTAGGCCCTACCCCTCTCCACTTGTCATTGGCCACTTCATCCTCTTCCCCTTGTTTGGGGGAATGAAATGAAGTGTCATCATGATGAGGTCTGTTTATGGTACAGAGAACCCACCCCTGTCAAATTACACACAATCTATATTTTGACCCAAAAGACATATTTGCACAGGTACACATTTGTTTAAAATTACATGCACCCTTCACATATCACAGGAGGTATACCCTGTCCAAATCTGCTCTTCCTGAGAGCTTGCATTGAGAAATGGCAACATTTTGCACTTTTTAACTGGTTTCGTAATATCGGACATTACCCCAAATTTATACACATGTGCGCAAGGAGTATGGACATTAATTGATGAAGTGTCAGATTTTTAACATGCATACATTTTAAGTAATACCCTCTTAACTGCTAGCTTGCCCCCAGATCATGCCACCGGTACTAAAAACCTCTTAAAATGTGGGCAGAAAAATCACAAGAATTATGGTATCATTTAAATAATTATGACAAGCCCGTACTATGAGTTATTCATCTTTTTCTAAAACTATATTCTGGCTACAGGGGTGTGGTTTCCCAAGTCACATGGTGTAGAAACCAGTTTGTCCAGTTTCTGCCAGGCTCAGAGGCCCTGCCCCTCCCAGCTTCTGCCAAGAGGAAGCTGTTTTACGGTCCCCCAATAAACCATCTGCCTGGGCCCTGGAAGGCCCATTGTTCAAGAGGAAACAATTTATGGCCACTTCAATAAACCCTCTGCCTGGGTCCTATGTTTAGTCTCTAGCGGTCCCTTGGTAATTCAATCAGAGAAGTGTCATATCCCTTTTGGTGGGAACAGCAAAAGGCAGCTAGGCCTGGGAACACAGCAGTTGTGCAAGTCTCAACTCCTGTCGGGGGTAGCTGGTGGGCAGAATTCAGTTCCTTAAGCCAGGCCCCAGCTAATGTCACTTTTAGTTACCCAGTTTTCTGCATTCAGATAAAACTAACCATTTTTACATATGCAGCTAGAATGCTGATTCTAAGTTTCAAACTATGACATTTAAACAATTGCAACCTATGTGACACTCAAAAGTAGGTCACTCATTTCTTTTAAACATTTAGATTTTTAGTGTCTTTCAGTCCAAATTTACTTAAACTGCTGAAATCCACAGCTCAGCCAGTCTTGTTATAAACCTTCAAGTCACTTCAGAATATAACTTTACATTGTATCCACCTCTCAGTAAGTCTTTCGTTGGCCTGCTTTGGGTTCATTTATTCAGTTTTACACAAATGTCTGGTGTTGTTTTAAAACGCCGGCTTTCTGATAGTGGTGAGTACTGGTAATGCACCCATTTTTGGGATTTAAGAAAATGAATTCCCCACAATTCTAGGTTGCTTTTGGCAATCAGCATTGCCATTCCCAATGGTTTCAGACTACTGTGTGGGTAGTCCAATGGTGGTTTTAGGCAGTGCCCTTCTGTGCCCATAACATCGGCAAAAATGAGTGGCAGCCTATTCTTCATGCACTTCCCTGTGCATTTTCTGGGAAGCTCTGGCCATCATGATGTTTTCCATGTCAGTACTGCACAGTTTTGAGGTAGGGCTCGGATGCATGGATAAAAACATCCCACAACATGTGGGATGGATGAGGCACGGATCATAACACAGGGTCTTGACTATGATCGTAATCAATGTGTGACCGGCTTGCAAGTGTTACTTTCACATATGGTAAATGAAGATCTCAACCATAGAGGTCCCCCAAAAATGGACCAGGTGAGGACAGTGATGATAAGATGAGAGCCACCCATGGACCCAAAGGCCCGTTCTATGTCTGCACAATCTGTGCTGGAGCTGAATCAGACAAAGAGGTTTCAGCTGGAGAAAAATAATCTCCACAGACACCTGCCCACAAACTGGAAAAGAGTCCTGCTTGTCCCAAGGGCTTATGGGTGCTCATGCTACTTGTCTTAAGAGCTTTTGGGTGCTCATGTAAAAATTCACAAAAACTTGGAAGTATTACTGCACACACATGGATACATATTTTGATCTTCCATGTTTCCACAATCATCATTTATCATGACAGTGAGTAAGAGGCATAGATTACCAATACATTACATCACTGGGGACTGGTGCCTCACTTACACATACAGGCAGGCATTTTTCAATTAACTTTGTTTTAGGCCATGCTTCTGCTCTCAAATCTGCCACAATTTTCATTCTCGTGTTTTAAAGCAAATAGTACAACAGAGTTGTGCAATCAGTGAGTACCTTATACCCCTCAAGCATAATTTCATGGTGGTGTCTTGATAAAGCAGAAGAGCTGTTGATGACTGTAAATACCATGGTTAATTTAATAGTTTCAGGTTCAGCAAATTATATTTTGGCATTTGCCCACACTGCTCTATCGGCAATGCACAACACTGTTAGCCCTATTTTGTACGGAATGGATAGTCAGTGTAGGGATTTCAGTTATCCTTTTTAAAAAGAACATATAAGGTTGAATGCCCTGTTCTGAATCAGTTCTATGTAATGATTGAATTTGCTGGAGGACCAGCATGGAGGCTGTTGCTGTGAATTATTTTAAAGAGAGATACCACCCAGACTGCATAGACGTTATGGTGTAGTTCAAAGAATGCATGTTTTTGTCATGATATTTATTTGCAGCTTGAAGATGATGTTGGTGTCAAAGATTGTTCTCAAATTCTAACCCTTTCAACAGGAAGAAGTGGACCAACTAGTGATGAGTGCCAAATAAACAGTGAAATGTTCTGCTTGGGGGTAACCTATATTAGAGCCTTGGTTTGTGATTCATTTAAACAAAGATTAGCCTGCGTTATCTCATTGTACATTTCGTTAATTCAGTCCATTTTATAGTCCTAGCTAATTCCATTTGTCTCTTGGCTCACCAATTACGAGTTATCAACAAACAGATGAAATGGTGAGTCAAACTTTATTATTATTGAAACATGCAGCTGTATTTCTGGGTGCAAGTGTTGGGTAGTGTGAGCAATTCATCACCTTAGACCACGTCTGTGGATGCATGCTGCAGGCATGGCCTCCCATCCATGCACGATAGAATGCAGCTATGGCTATGCCATTTCGGCCAAGCAGCACACATAGCCATCCACACTGAAGCCCCTGACATACCTCAACACCTCTGCCATTAGTATACAGCAACAAACAATGAAAAATGTAATTCGGTTTAGCTGGACACACATCGAATCTTCAACAATAAGACCCTATCCTAAACCACCAACAGCGGCCACCCATGTGCCTGACCTTTTGGGCAGCTTACTGGAATCTAGCCAGATACCTAAGTCCTATTCCGGCGTAAATGCACACAAGCATCTCTTAATATAAACGCTTAAAACCTCTTACACATGGACGGCAGTCAGCAAGGGCGTTCCAACCACAAAGCGCATCGAGGCCATACAAATGGGGAAGAGCGCTATATAAATAAAGAATACAATACAATACCTTCAACACTGAGCGTGGAGAGGTTTCTGCTTCCAATAGAAACAGGCATAACAGGGTCTCAAGCAAAACTGCACGCTTCTCGAAGAGGTATATGGGGGATATGGCAGAGGTTATCTATCTTGCAGGTTGCATACACAGATCCAAGTGATGTCTGTCCATTCCTGAGGAGCCTGTCATCCTGTTATTGTCAGGACAATCCATAAATGCCTACATGTGGGATGGATGAGGAACAGAGCACAAAGCACGGTCTTGACTATGATTGTAATCAATATGTGGCCAGCTTCAGATGTTTCTTTTAAATGTGGTACATGAAGATCCCAACCTTAGAGTTCTCTAATAAATAGACCAGGAAGAGGACCACGTGAGGACAGTGATGAGAGAATGAGAGCCACTCATACATCCAAAGGTCAGGGCTACTTCTGCACAATCCGTGCTGGTGCTGGGTTAGAGAAAGAGATTTCAGCTCGAGAAAATTAATCTTGTTGTATGTATGTATGTATGTATTTTAGTTTATAACGCGCCGGTCGCCCGCAGGCATCAGGGCGCGGGGCAAGATCCAAATTAGTTCATAGTAGTACAAGTTTCAAAGCCATTCTGACATGCGGGTGTCGTACTGGTTTTCACCTAAAGAGGTGAGTTTTCAGTAGTTTCCTAAAACTTAAGTAATTCTCTTCCTGCCTTAGGTTTGGTGGTAATTTGTTCCAGCAGATTGCGGCCATAACTGGAAAGGATTTCCCCCTCCATGCGCGTGCTTTGTTCTGGGGACTTTCAGAAGAGCCTTGTTCTCTGATCTGAGGCTCCTTTGGGGCATGTACAGTGAAAACAGTTTTTTGAAGTACTTCGGGGCTTCTCCATATACACATCTGTGTACTATGGCCATAGATTTGAAGAGGATTCTTTCTTCCACTCTTAACCAATGTAGGGATCTTCTCCCTGCTGTAACATGCTCCCTTTTTTTATGTTCTTAATGCTATGAACTGTGTCGTTTTCCATAACCTGACACTTTTGAAGTTCTCTTTTTGAGGCTCCAATCAGTAGGGCGGTTGCCATAGTCCAAACGAGACAGTATGACTGCTCTTGCTATGGTAGCCACATTCGCTTCGTTTATAAATGGTCTTATAGCTCTCATGAGTCGCATATAATAGTTATTATTTTTCTGCAGGTCATTTACCTGTGCCTCTGATCCTAGTGAGGCCTCCACAATCATCCCCAGGGTTTTGACCTGCGGCATCACTGAGATCTTGGCCTGTTTAATAGTGAAAGCCTGATATTCTATCCCTAATCTAGATCTGGCTTGTTGAGTCCCAAAGATCATCAGCTCAGTCTTGGTGTTATTAAGACACATCCAATGGCGTTGCATCCAATTGTCAATAATATTGTACACTTCTGATATTTTGGCACTGTCTATGCTATACTCTCCTTTAAGTTCAAACACAAGCTGTGTGTCATCGGCGTAGTTCGTAAAGAACACGCCGATTTGTTCTAGAAGCTCACATAAGCCTCTGATGTACAGGTTGAATAATAAGGGTTAACATGAGGGTGCAACATAAGAGAAAATATAAGCTTAGAGACTGCGATTAACATGAGTATTTTCCATTGCTATGAATTAGGCCTTGTTTCTGCATCCTTCTAGAGAGTCCATGGACTGCCAAGTATATAGCAGAGTGTACTAGCAGCACAAATATTAACCATTATATCAAAAGAGTATTCCGTCATGATGTTTCAGTTATTCTGCCATTTTGAATAAGATTCCATTTGTGCCACAACCAAGAGAGCCTTTGTGCTGGTGAGTATGTGCCTGGATGGCCTGGAAGCAAAAATATAGGCTGTTATTTTAAGAGCCAGGCCTCGGTTACACTTTCTCATGAAATCTTTTCCAAGGTAGTTGAACACACAATGAAATCATGTTTTTGGTCCTTGACATAGCCAGACAAGTATGCGATAGTAATGAGGACAGGTGTTAACGTGGGAGAGCTGCACGTGTGAAGAGTAGCATGGGATGCCAAGTTATCTGGTCTCACGGAGGAGAATGGCCTTGTATTTAGTTTTTTGATAGGGATGGCTCTTTTTGCTCTTCATACTGACTGCACATGATTAGATCATCTGTGGGGGGATGCACATCCAAATGTAACCTGTTATTTTACTAACTAATCAGAATAGGGAACTGCACTAACCAATAACAACAGGGTAATGTCTGCTGACTTAGGGTTTATATAGGCAGGAGCCAATGGGATACATAGAATGCAGTTAGAAATACAGTTTAGATTGTACACAAATGTATTCTAATTTTGTGGGTGTGTCTTTAAATACTACTGTCTGATGTGGGCAGCGCAATTTCTCAGCTTTTCAGTCTCATGAGACTAACTCTCCCAGATGTAATTTTCTATTTGCAATAAAGTAGTGTTTTCTACAATCGAGGGCCCCATCATCATTCTTTGGATTTTCTTTAGGGTCTGCATTCTATACACACAACCTGCCCACACAGTGGAGAAGAGATCTGATTGTTCCAAGAGCTTACAGGTGCCCATGTTACATGTCCTAAAAGCTTATGGGTACTCATGTAGTACCTCATAGTCTTGTCAGCCATGGAAACCCTGCTCCAGAGGTAACTAAGAACCAGCAAACAGCCATAAGAAACTCTGGACTTCCACTTGGAATCAAAATAATAGCTGGTTACTTTATCAGCTCAGGGGTGAGTGGGTCAGATGAGGAGTGTATCAGTTTACCATTTGACAAGTACCAGAAGACAATGCAAATAACTATAATAATTACCCCTTTCTAAACCAGAATTTAGAGTGGTTGACAAAAAGATCCTGCTTGATTTCATAATGCTGGAATTGGCTTCTTGCAACCGAGTAGTAACCTTTTTGTCAATGTAAGGCTGGAGAGGGACCACAATATCCTTTTAACCTCGACATTTCATATCCATGATTGCCCAGTCAAACATCATCCAGTAGAAATGTGGCACATACAATGTCTTCCAACAGGAACAAAATCATCTTTTAGAACATTGATCTTGAGGAAGATTTACCACAAACTACCCATACCTTGTTTCCATTTTCGTTAACCATAACATGCCAGCATATTTTATAATATGATATTATGATAGCTGGGCACATGTAGTGGGTAGTTTGATTTAAAAAAATCTATAAATGCATAGATAGTTCGCAAGACAAATCAGTACTGGTCAATGAAACAAAAATGAGAAGAATTAGTACTTGGCTATTATTCTGTTATGAAAAAACGAAATTGTAACAGAAAGGTTTGATACATCTTATATCAGCTAACTTTGTCTGGATCAGTCTAACAAGGGAGAGAAAGATATTATTATAAAAGGACCAAGACTTTGCAGACCATAAAAATGTAATTGTAATCTGGCCTAAAGACACATCCCAGGTTTATGGGGGTCATTCCGAGTAGGGCGGTAAGGGTTAACGGTCACCGGTAACGAGACCGGTGCCGTTAAACCCTTACCGCGCTATTCCGAGTTCCCTTTGCGGGTTGGTACTTAACACCTGCTTTTTGCAGGCGTTAAAAAACCAACCCGCAAAGGGACCTAGGAGCTAATTACGGCACCGTAATTTACAGTGTCGTAATTAGCGCCTTCCCCATTCCCATTGAGCCCTATCAGGCAAAAATGGGAACGGGGAAGGGCCCATGGTGAATGGGGAATTACCGACCCCGCCAACCTTGGAATGGGGCGGTAATTCCGCCATTCACAATGGCGGAGTCGGAAAAATAACGGCGTCAACCAAGGCGCTAATAGCGCCTTGGTTAACGCCAGGGTCGGAATGAGGCCCTATGTCTTAGTAATATAACAGCCTATATCTTATAAGTATACACCAACTAGTTTGTTTACAATTGTTCGAATGAACAATTGACCGATTTTAAAGGGTCACAATTGACCTTTTCACAATTGACCGCATATATATATCGCTTTGGTAATATATATATATCTGTATATATAGATATATAAGGGGTTTTGGGGGGTTTTGGGTTGGGTCAGGGGTTGCAGGGGGTTTCCCCCGCATATATGTTACAACTGACCTTCACAATTCGGTCAATTGTGAAAAGGTCAATTGTAATTTGAACAGTTGTAATACGAACAATTCGTATACAACCATCTTATATGAACAGGGTGTAAATACTGATCAAATAGGAAGTTTCGGCAGAGATTTGAAATTGCTGCCTTCTTCAGGTTGGAGCATTGTGGATGTGAAAAGCCAACAGTTAAAACAATGAAAAAACTAACATAAAGTAGGACAATTCTATAGACAATTAAAAATTGAATGTGCAACAGCCACTACCTGTGCCATCACCTACAAGGGAAAAGCCCAAGAAAAGTAGTTGTCCACCCTTACAACCAGGTCACCTCATGTGCATTGAAGTGTGAACCTTACATCCCACCTCCACCCTCTGCCCGAGCCCCTCATCTTAACCCTAAGAAGTAAAACTGGACACCCCATCAAATGGGGTGCAAGTAGGCAGGGAATGCAGATGTATAGACTCACCTAGAGCTGGTCAATGCCTGTATGGTGATGCCACATGCAGGGCACCTGTAGCAAACCAGATAAGGGATCAATACCAAGTACAGAAAAAAACATGTTGCTGAAATGCAACTGAAATGATAGAAAATAATTACTACTCACGATGTAAAGCGGCAAGCGGTATGCTGCGCCTAGCCACTGTGACAGGGCTATGGTGTGAAAATCAGTAGCCCGCCATACGATGTTGAAACAGGGGGAATATTAGATAGATCCCTTGCCTAACCCAGGCCAGTAATTACTGCACATGATGGAAAATGGCAAGCGGTATCCTGCGCCTAGGCACCTTGGCAGGCTATGGTGAGAAAATCGGTAGCCCGCCATACAATGTTGAAACAGGGAGAATATTAGATAGATCCCTTGCCTGACCCTGGCAGCCGCTCTTGGGTGGCCCTTCGCAGTGGAGACGACCATTTCACAGAGGAGAATATACCCCCACCAGCTATACGCTGGGAGAAGACGGGGTGAGGGTTGTATAGAGTCCTGAAAAAGGGGGGGTTTACAAGATATTGAGGGGGAGTGCTCATAATTAGATGGGATGCATGATATGAAACTTACCTGAACAATATCTTTCAAGGTGCGCTCGGCCAGGCTGTCCTGCTCCGAACAATGAATGGAAGAGGAGCCACCGTAGTCTCGAAGACTTCCCGACTGTATGTTGTGGGGGAGGCCGTTAAGTCTAAAGAAAACAAAACACAAATAACAGGAGCTCAACCCACGGACCCATTAGTACATCAGCCTGGCCCATAAAAGGCAACAGGGCATATGAAGAGGCCTAAAGGTCAGAGTGAAAAAGTTGATTGAATGTACTAAAGTCCAAAGTGCATCGAGGCAGGGAAAACAAGAACAACAGTGACAGATGGATATTTACCTGATAAACTGCACAATACTGCAGCAAGACGCTCTGCCGACAAAGTAAACGCCTGAATGATGCGAATGCAGACGCTGGACATAATATGATGTGATGCTCTTGAGGCAGGTCACATGCAGGCGGGAACGAGAAGAGAACGGGACATGAGCTGAGACGTGCCTGCAGAAAGGCCAGCCCCTACGTAGCCCAGAAGAGTGTATCTCAATGTGACCAATAGAAAGCCATGTGCATAGTTAAAATATTGCAGAGAGAGAAAAAAGATAAAAGAAAAAGAATGAAAAGCATACAAATATGCCTATATACTGGTTGGAAGGTGCACAGTGACTAGTCCTCCCGTTGGGCCCCTGAGTGGGACATGAAGGGGTCAGTTGCTATACCGATTTATAGCGTAGATACATATAGTTATGGGGGCATATCATCTGTGTAATCCCTACTTGGATACACGTAGTCCAAAAAGGGAAAAGAAAAGCGAAACATGGAGGTATAGAGGACCCAAAAAAATGAAGAACAGTGAACTAATATTTCAAGGAGTGAACGTGATGGGCCCTAAAGGATGAGATCTGTTGTGTCATCACACCGCAGTTGGTAAAAAGCCAGTCGAGAACCACCCGGTCATAGATAGGTGTGGATTGAAAGGGTCCTGGAGCTAATGAGGTCAACCGGACCTAGGTACTGGTTGGGGACCATATGCCCAATTACCAGTACTGAGGCAAGGCCTCATTGAGGCCATTCTCTAGGGTATCCAGAAAGTGTATCCATCTTGCTTCATATAGTGATAGATGGCGAGCAGTGCATGTACTTTAGATAGAAAGATAGATAGATAGATAGATAGATAGATAGATAGATAGATAGATAGATAGATAGATAGATAGATAGATAGATAGATAGATAGATAGATAGATAGATAGATAGATAGATAGATAGATAGGTCTATCCATCAACAGGCTCCTGTTTATCCTATATGTAGGCAATGTTCCAGAGTGTAATTGGCATTGTGGATCATGCTTTTAGGTTATCTTTATTGTTACTAATGTTTTTCATGCTAAGTAAAGAATCCTTCTACAATGTATGTTGGCATATTTTCTTTGCTCTTTCAGAGGTCTAGTGGGATACTTCATGAACTACATCAGTTCCCTAGTATTTCTTAGCACCATTGAGAGACTGCATGATGTTAACAATTTAGTACTATGCTGGAGTCTGTGTGGTAAAGTATCTGACTGCTTTTTAGTGGCAGCACTTCCTCCCAGCGCCAACCTTTTTTAAATGTATATATAAATGATTTTGCCAATGAATTAACTGAACTGGAGACTGACACACAAAATTGGGTGGAGATAAATTCAACAACCTATTGTTCGCATATGATGCATCCATCCTTTCAAAACTCATACAAGCCTACAGAGGCATTGAATTAACCTCTAGCAATTCTGTTAACAAAATGGATGGTCTCACAATTAATTAATCCAAGTCTAAATATATAGCATTTCACTTTAGAAGCACTCAAGCGCAAACCTCCAGGTAGCTGAAACAAATATAGAATGTGTTCCTTGTTTTATTTGGGTGTACGATTTCAGGAAAAGCAGACCCTGGTTGAGAAAAGTGCACTCACTTTAAGTACGAGAGTGGGTGCAATATTCACATTTGCTGATGGGCAAAAGGTTTATTTGGTTATGGAGGTGTATAGTGTGCAAACCAGCTAGAGCGCACTTTAAGGGTCTGGGCTCTGGGAGTTTCATAAGATTTGTAAGATATTAACTAAAGATAATTAGTTCTTTAATAGCTTACTCAATTATTTAATAGATTACTCACACTACCATGTGGGACACCTACTACACCCTGCTTTTGGAACTAGACATGGAGAGCACGACATCCATTGATATTCTAAGGGCAATTTTGCACTGGGTAAATATCCGGTCTACCTCATCACTATTCAAATCCATAAAAACTTTGTTGGATATACTTTCTTCTCTAGCTACCACTAATCTTCTGTCGTTCAGGAGTACACAATAAGTATTAGCATGCAGGATTTATGGTTTCATACTGAACAGATGAACATACTGTCACAGATGGCTTCAAAACGTTAAAGACGCAGATATGGAGATAAGGTGTTTTTATTGTCAATTTTTCTTTTATTGTCAACTGCTCGAATGCTGAATGACTTAGGAAGGCCAGACACAAACAGGTGGGGTGTGGGAGGGTAATGTAACAATTGTCCTCCTTGTGGGCTCTTTTCCACCTAGACTAGGAGTCCTTAGTGCCCAACTGGTTGTTGTGATGAAAGACTGGTGACAGGCAAATCCAACTGTCTGGTTCTAACCTAAACTTCTCTCATCTCTCCTCTATGTCACCTCACTCCCCACACGTCCTCACCTTATCTACTCTGCCTCTGTTCCATCTCTACCTGCTCTCTCTCTCCCTCCTCCTTCAGGTCTTCTCACTCTCTTTCCTCACTTGTCTGTCTCTGTCTATTAGGCCTGACTTGCTTTCCATTCAACAGCATCCTCACTGCATTATCGTTTCAGGACCATTTGACAATGGCAGGTTGGCCTCCTTCCCCCAACATGTAACGCTCACCTGATATCCACGGGGACATCACTCAGCCTGTTCTGACCTCTTACGACCTTGAACCCATCCCTGGAGTCTACTCGACTGGAGACAATGCCTGAAACACAGGATTGGTAGAGCTTAACTCCCTATTGTCTCTGTGTGCTTGAAGCCCTTCTTCCCCGGGGTCCAACCTTTCCCTTTGATCCACAGCTCACCATGTTTTCTTGGAAAGTTTGCTCTCCATCCTGCTTTCAGCGCAGGGGCGCGTTTATTGATGCGGGCTCGTTGCTGCCTAGTTACTTCACTGGCAAGAGTCTGACAGGTAAGTATAATGAGTCTTTTGAACAGTTCTCTAACTTCGTTCCTTTCTTCCTTAAATGATGGCCGGCGTCCAGGGATGGCGATGTGCTGCTGAGATGAGTAGCGCTGAAGGTGAGTGAGAGTGCGATGCGCAATGCGACCCTTTTGTATTTCTATTGAACTGAGTTCTTTTTGTGGGTCTTTTAGGTGCCGCAACGTTTTCAGCGTGGATGCTGGTTATGAAGAAGAAATGCGGTGAGTAAGCGCGGTATGCAGCGCCTCTAGATGTTTCCACGCTAACCAGCAGTGTCTTTTCCCTCTTGCAGATGGATGAGAAGTTCCGGAGACAGAGTTCCCCCAGTGCGGCTGGGATTCAGGTAAGCGTTTGAAGCTCGTACAGTCTTTAAAAATAAGCGAAGATTTGCTGAATGCTTACTAATGCCTTTTTTCTGTTCTTTTCCCTTTTCCTTAGGAAGCGGCATGCCGGGATGGGAATGAAACCGCCGAAGATGCCCGCAGAACAGAAGAAGCGATGAATGATGGGCAGAAGCACCACAGGTAAGGCTGTTTCTAACGGTGTTCTTGTTCTTGCAGGAGCTGAGCGCAGAAGAAAGATGCAGGCCTACTGGAGACCGATCCGAACACGGTGAGTGTCACGCTGCAGGTGCAGAAAACACAAAGCATGTTTCTCAGCCTGGGCGTGGCTTAAATAGTCTCTGGGTATCCTAGGTGTCTCTGGGCTGAACCACACCCAAAAGACTAGACTGCACAGGGAGTTCTGGGAACCAAAATATGTGGGGGCATCCATCGTGTCCCCATCAAAGCACTACAAGTCCGATCCCTAATGTTATCCTATGGGAGTGAGTGAGTCTGGTGCCACAAGCGCCAAGTCTGACTCCAAGTGGGTCTTTGGAGGGATGGAGAGGCCCTTGAGGGCCATGTAGGTGATCGTGGCCTGGCTCCAGCCTGACATCTTGGAGGGCTGGGGACATGAGGGGCAGGAATCATGACAACACTCCCCCCCAAGGCCCCTCTCAAGGTGGCACTTCTGTCTGGTTTGTTTGGATGGTTTTGATGAAATCGTCTAAGCAAGCGAGGTGCATGGATGTACTCACAAGGCTCCCATGGCCTGTCTTGTGGACCATACCCCTTCTAGTCTACTAAGTAGTATAATTTGGATCTGACGTACTTTGAATCCAGGATGTCCTTGGCTTTCAAATTCTGGATCCCCGGCGACTACTACTGGCTGCGGTGGCGTTTCTACCCGGGTCCCAGGTTGAACAGGTTTAAGGAGAGACACGTGGAACACAGGATGAATCTGCATGTTTGACGGCAAAGCTAGTCTGACCGCCACAGGATTTATCACAGAGGTGACGGTGAATGGACCCAGGTATCTTGGACGGAAAGTTTGGGTTCCTTTAATGGACACGTGTTTAGATGCCAGCCAGACTTTGTCTCCCACTTGGTAGTTGGGGGCCTTTGCTCAGTGTTGATCATCAAACTTCTTTTGGCGATTCTTAGCTTGAAATAGGTGTTTAGCTGCCCTTTTAAAGGTTTGAGAAATGGTTGTGTGCAAGGTTTTGACTGCTGGCATTTCCAGGGTTTTAGGAACGTCCAACTCAGAAGTAAGTGGGCACCTGCCATACATGGTATAAAAGGGTGTCTGCCCAGTGCTGGTGTGTAGGGAATTATTATAAGCATATTCAGCTATCCATAATTGGTCGAACCAACTTCCTTCAGCTTGGTGTAACATGCAACGCTGATACTGCTCGAGCGTCTGATTTGTCCTCTCAGTTTGACCATCCATTTGGAGATGGTGACTGGTGGATAGCCGGATGTCGATCTGGGCCATAGAGCAGCATTTTCTCCAGAAGTTAGATACAAATTGAGTACCTCGGTCTGAGACTAAAACTGATGGAAACCCATGGAGCCGTACAATGCCTTCAAGAAATACCTTTGCCAGAGTGGAAGCATTTGGGAGCCCCTCAAGGGGAATGAAATGTGCAATTTTTTAAAATAGGTCCACGACCACAAGAATAGTGTTGAACCCTTGACTGGGTGGTAAGGCAGTAATAAAATCGAGGGACAACGTGTGCCAGGGTGCTGGTGGGATTTCCAATGGTTGTAATAGCCCAGCCGGTTTCAGCTTGGATGACTTGCTTTGAGCACACACTCCATAAGATGAATTGGATAATGTCTTTACGCCACGTGGGCCACCAATAATTTCGTTTTACCTTGGCTAGGGTTTTAGCGATTCCGGGGTGGCCCTCGATCAAGGATTCATGATAACCGGACATGACTTGTTCTCGTAGTTCTTGGTTTGGTAAGAATAAACGATTCCTGAAGTAGGGCAACTGATCTTTTATCATGTAATGTTCTCCTTGTGCACTCCACGCTTGTAATTGCTCCGGACTCATCAGGTTTTGGATTTCTTCATGTAATTCTTTCTGAGTTATGGTTGCTGTGATTCCTAGGAGCTTATCACTCGAGATGATTGCTATTGGGTCAGGGGTCTGATACCCTTGCTCTTCCACCCCCATACGGGAAAGGGCATCGGCCTTCCTGTTTTTCACCCCTGGTCGAAATGTAATCACATAGTCATATTCAGCAAAAAAGAGCCCAACGTAGTTGTCGTGAGGATTGGGCCTTTGCCGTTTTTAGGTACTCGAGGTTCCGGTGGTCAGTTATTACGGTGATTGTGTGTCTGGCGCCCAAGAGGTAGTGCTGCCATGCCTTAAAGGCTGATTTAATGGCCAGGAGTTCTTCGTCTGTGATAGCGTAATTGAGTTCAGGGGGTGTGAATTTACGGGACCAGAAGGGAACAGGGTGTAACTGGCCCGTTTCAGGGTCCTTTTGTCAGAGGACGGCTCCTGTTAAGATGTATTTCTGAACTCGGACCTGGAGGGACAGAGGTTCAGAAGGCCAGCCTAGTTTCTTGGAACTGGGTAACCTCTGGACAAGCCAGACCAATCAGGGTAGCGATGGCGGCAGTCAAGACTAAGTCTCAAGAGGAGTGAGGGTGACTGAAAGACCGCAATGAGCACACAAAGCAAGGACACTTACAAATTACTCCAGACAGGTGTTATATTAAAAATATAGACACATTTATTACAAGGCCTTTGTAACAACGACCATAGCAAAGAATCACAATGATACTAAAGTAAACCAACAAATCTCAATCAATAGAATATATATACAAGACCGAGGGGTCCAAGGAGTTAGGAGCATGTAATATGTAGACCACCTAGATGGGGAGGAAAACAGGCAGTGCAAGTAATCATTAGACCCAGTTCGACATCTGAAAAACACCTAACTAGGAGGAAGTCCGAGCCCTACGAAGAGAGGAGCCTTGTACTCAAAAGTACCTGCATGCGCTGGTGCCAGTGGGCAAAAGAGGCCCTCTTCAAGGATTTCAGGCAGTCCAGGAAGCTGAATGAAGTGATGCAGAACAAGTCCCCACTACTCAAGCAAGGCCTCCACTTATGGGCAGGGTGAGAGTGCAGGATAGAGTCGTTATTTCGCAACAGCGGTGGAAAAGAAATGGGCTCCTGCGCGAGCGGCCACCGTTTGGGGTATGGACTACTCACCGGTCCCCGACGCAGGCAGACCCAGACTTCTCCAGTTCAGTTCTCGTTGCTGGCAGGTTCAGCTGCGATCATCAGGACGTCTCGACACCGTGTAGATTCTGTGTAGCAGGATGCAAGGTCGAGGGTGTCCCAAATGCAGAGGACGTGCACAGGTTGTTACCACAGCAGGGCAACACGGCAACCGTGTTTACTCTGGTCCGGGCGCACTCGTCTCACTTCAGACCTGGGAATGCCAAGTGTACGAATTTTGGTGTGAGGGTGCCGGGGACGCCGAGCAAGCAGTAGACCAAGTTTCGAGGGCTTCCCCGAAATGGCGGCGGTGACAGAGCAAAGCGCCCTGCGTAAGCTGGTCAGCCCACTGGTTGGCCCAGGGACACTTCCGAAGAGGCTTACTTGCAGGGTTTGATGAAGGTGCCGGGATTGGTTGATCCCACTATTCCAAAGGGTCGAAGCGCCTACGCAGACCTTCTAGGACAATCAGATGCAGAGGGGTCTCGCAGGATGACAGCGGCACAGGGTGCCAAACCTTCAGCGGGTCCTCAGCGGTTCCTCGACTCTGCTTCTTGTTGCAGGATACTTGGCTCCTTATCCCTCGTTCGGTGTGAACTCAGGAGATCGGCAGGGTAGTGGTGTTTTCAGCCTCCTCTTTTCCAAAGTTCCCTTCGTGCCAAAACAGAGAGGACCCAATGGGAGATCTGCTCACAAACACTCACACCATACGTGGACCTATCACGGACCACGGTGGTCCCAGGCATTCAGGACATTCTAGACTCTCTGGCACCCAGGATGTGTATTGGGACAGACATCCCAGCCCACATCCTGGAGGCACACACAAGGCATGCAGAAGCCTGCGAAAGCTTTGGGGTTTCGCGGGCAAGTGCATGACCAAATAAGGATGGCCCCGGGTCGGCTCGACCTGGGGGAAGGTGAACGGGCAAGACGGTCAGCGGACACGACAAAGAACCTCGTCGCATGGCCATTTTGGAGCCAGGCCACTTACCTGTGCCAAACGCAGTAAGCGCGGATAACATGGCAAAAAAGGGTTCAAAACACAAAAGAAACGATAGCTGCCACCAGTCCTGTCTGGGACACATTTGCACAGTTCATAATACGTCCAGCGAGAGGTTTCTAGGGCCTTTGGAATGACTAGAGACCGAAGAGTGCGGTAACTTAGGTTACAGTGCCCTCTTGTGTTATGTTGCACACAAGCTGCAACATGAGAAAAGGACTAAGGGAAAATGAAGTCTCCCCGTACTGACTGTCTTAAGGGCATGTCAGTTTCCCCATAAGAATTGAGCAAAAGCCCAGAGGAGAGCGGCGGAAGGCTGCGCTTCTCTGGCAAAGTCTAGATCAGGGTGTAAAACAGCAGCAAAAAGTTTGGGGGTTGCCACATGGAGGGAAAATTACATACAATTATGAAATCTTTCCTAACACTCGCCCCTCCCAGACTAAGGACAGGGGGAACTAATCCACCCGTGGATGAGTTTCTTGTTCAGGTCGGTTAAACATTCTGGACAACCCATCTGCATTGCTATGTTGGACACCTGGCTTCCGTAGGGCCAACACAACAGAAAAACATTCTTTCTCTACTGCGGACCATCTGAGCTCTCTGTCCTTAAGCTGGCGACTAATGAAACCAATAGGGTGTTCCTTACCCTTCTGATCTACTTGTGACTTTACACCTCCTATCCCAGTGTCAGAGGCATCTCTCTGCACAATAAAAGGTCTTTGGTAATCAGGGGCCCTCAGAACAGGGGCCTGGCACAAGGAGTCTTTTAAGCCATTGAAGGCCTTCTCACACTCGTCAGTCCAAGTTACCTTCTTGGGTTTCTTCAGAGTGGTGAGAGTAGTCAGAGGGGCAGCTATGGTGCCATCGTCTGCCATAAAATGTCTATAATACCCCGTGAGTCCTAAGAAGGCTCTCACTTGGGTTTGTGTAGCGGGGGTAGGCCAGTCTTGTACTGCTTGTACTTTACTGGGCAGAGGCTGTATCCTCCCTCCACCTGCTTCATGTCTAAGGTAAACCACTGAGCCTTGTCCAATCTGGCATTTACTGGCCTGTATGGTCAAGTGGGCTTTCTGAAGAGCCTGTAACACAATCCCGAGGTGTTTCAGGTGGTCTTCCCAGGTGGCACTGAAAACTGCTATATCGTCCAGATATGCAAGGCAGAATTCATCCAACCCATTCAACACATGATTCACAAGCCTCTGGAAAGTGGCAGGTGCATTCTTTAACCCAAAAGGCATTACCCTGAACCGGTAAAGACCTTCCGGAGTTGAGAATGCTGTCTTCTCCTTGACATGTTCTGTAAGGGCTATTTGCCAATAGCCTGCAGTGAGGTCAAGTGTGCTGAGGTACTTGGAGGCACCCAAGGTATCCACCAGCTCATCTGCTCGAGGCAAGGGGTGTGCATCTGTCTTGGTGACAGCATTCAGAGCCCTGTAATCCACGCAGAACCTCAATTCCGAAGTACCTGCTTTTGGAACCAAAACCTCAGGGCTGGACCAAGGACTACTGGAGGGTTCAATCACCCCAGGATCTAACATGTTGTTGACCTCCGCCTTAATGTAAGACTGTACTTTATCTGACATCCTGTATCCCCTACTTTTGGTAGGTAAACTGTCTCCTGTGTCTATGTTATGTTTGCACCAAAGTGTCAAACCAGGGGACTGTGAAAACAGGGGGGAAAATTGCCTAAGCAAACTCTTCACCTCAGCCTGCTGATCAGAAGTCAGGTGAGGGGCCACTTGGACACCCTCAAAGGAGCTATCTGAAGGATTGCTTTGAAACAGGTCAGGGAGAGGTTCAGACTCCTCTTCCTCAACATCGGAAGCCAATAGCAGTGCTGTTATTTCAACTCTTGGGATGAAACCCTTCAGCTTATTTACGTGGCACACTTTTGGAGCCTGTCCAGGTCTTCCAAGGTCCACTAAATAGTTGACCTCACCCAGGGGCTCCACCTCTGTGTAAGGGCCTGACCACTTATCCTGTAAAGCTCTAGGCCTTATGGGATTCATGATCAGGACTTGCTGACCAGGTGTGAAGTTGATGAGGGAAGCTTTCTGGTCATACCAATGTTTCATCAGGGCTTGTCCTGCCTTCAACTTAACACTAGCCAGACCTACAGGAGCACCATCCTTTTTCTGAGCCCTAACACATAGTCTACTACGTGGTAGTAATAGGGGGAGTGGGCATCTCCCATCCCTCCTTGACTATGGCTAAGGGTCCCCTCACAGGGTGACCAAACAGAAGTTCGAAGGGGCTGAAGCCAACACCCTCTTGTGGTACCTCTCTGTAGGCAAACAGTAAACATGGTAAAACAAGATCCCATTTTCTTCTCTGAGGCTCTTCCAGAGCCCCAATCATACTTTTTTAAGGTCCTGTTAAACCGTTCCACCAGACCACTGTTCTGGGGGTGGTATGCGGAAGAAAACTTGTAGGTGACCCCACATTCCTTCCACATAGCCTGCATATACTTCGCCATAAATTTGCTGCCTCTGTCAGACACAACTTCTTTAGGGAAGCCAACCCTAATAAAGATGCCGAGTAAAGCGTTTGCGACTGACGTGGCAGTCACAGTTTTCAATGGGATGGCCTCAGGATATCTGGTGGCATTTTCGACCAATACCAGGATAAACCTATTGCCTGAGGATGTTTGGGGTCAAGGGGACCAACTATGTCGATCCCTACCCTCTCGAATGGTTCTCCCACAACTGCGAGTGGTACCAATGGAGCTTGGATTGTTGAACCACTCTTACCAGATAACTGGCAGGAGTCACAACTCCTGCAGTGACTTTCTACTTGCACCCCCATCTTGGGCCAGTAGAAGTGCATGGATAACCTTTGCTTGGTCCTCTTAATACCAAGGTGACCAGCAAGGGGCACTTCATGCGCCAGCTGCAGGTGGAAGGGTCTTACAGCAAGGGGAACCAGCAACCTCCTATGGTCTCCTTCTGTAGACTCTGTGGGCTCACTATACAGGAGTCCACCTTTCCATAAATCCGATGCTTCCCAGGAGGTTCATCCTCAAGTTGGGAGTTGGCCTGTCTCCTTAGGCCTTCCAGAGATGGGCACTCACGTTGGCCTTTACTGAATTCTTCCCTGTCAGGACCACCTTCTACTAAAAATTGTTTAGTTCAGGATAGTCATTGGGGTCAAATACTTCAGGCATCACCACCTCCTCGTCAGGTCCGGGTGACTGACCAACTACCTCCAACGCAGTGGTAGGCTGGTTAGGGGGAATATTTTCTTTCCCTCTTTTTGGTTTTCTGGCTCCTTTAGCCTTGGGTTTCCCCTTTGGCTGGGGCAGGGCATTGGTCTTGGCCAATGCTGCCCTCGTTTGAGACCTTGTGCAGGGTCTGTCAGCAGTATCTCCCACAAGCCCTAAAGCTCTGAGATCATTGCCCAACAAGACCTTTCCTGGGACACTCCTCTGAATGCTCACTGGAATCCTGACTGCTGTACCATTGATAGTAAGATTTACATTTATTACTGGGAACATGAGTGGTGGGCCGTCAGCCAACTTAGTGGGCATCAGAGTAGCTCTGGCAACTTCCTCTGGGTCTACCAAGGTAGAACCCACTACAGTTCAACTGCACCCACTATTAAAGTAGTGCTTGGTGTTATCTGGACTGGAATCCTAGCATAAGCCTCTGCGACTTTAGGCTCCCTGGAACCCAGGGAAACTAAAACTACCTCAGCTTCTATCCCACTGGGGAAGGAGTCTGAGGAGATGGATGCTCCGGTAATCTCTTCTTCCTCGTAGGAGGAGAAGGCTAGATTAGCAGAGTGGACCCCCAAGGTTTTGACCTTACATCTGGGATCCCCCTTCACGTGGTCAGTTGCTCCACAAGCAAAACAAGATCCATTGGGTTGGTTTACATAGGGAGGCTTATTATAACCAGAGTTCTGTTTCGGAGGCTGACCTCCACTACCCTGTGAGTTCTCTTGTGTCTTACCCTTATTTTTCTTTTTGTGGCCCTTTTGGGTAGAAGATTTAACAGTTTCCCCACCCTCCTTATCTTTGGACTTTTTCCCTTCCTCCTGCTTACCAGGATGAGCCTTGTCCTTATGGGACACTCAATGTGACACCCATAAATCTGCTGCAATGGCAAGCTTCTTAGGATCTATCTCCTTTGAATATGCCAAATGCTGCTCAAGCTCAGGGGAAGAAGATGCAAAAATATGTTGCAGCATGACAGGACTTATCATACATTCAGAGGTAGAAACCTTATAACCTTCGACCCAGCCAGTCAAGTTTTTTAAGGATTCAGTGACATAAGATACCCAAGTAACACCTTCTTTTTTCTTATACTCTCTGAATCTTTTTAAGTATTGGGCAGGAGTCTTTCCAAACTTTAAAATGAGAGTCTGCTTCAACATTGCAAAATATGCTCTCTCAGCTTTCCACAATTCCATAATGCCACTGCAGCCAGAATGGGGCAGTCTGCTAAGTAACCAGGCAATTTTATCAGCATTGTCAACTTGTTGAACTTCACATGCATACTCAAATGTATTCAGCCAGTCCATAATGTCATTCTTTTCCTCATACACACTGAGCAGATCTTTTGGAAACCTTGGATGAGAGGAGGCCCCAGACCCATTTCCAGGACCCTTGGACCCTTGGATCCATTGGCAACTTGAAGCTTGGCCAGTTCCAAATGGTGATCCCTGTCTTTTTGTTTTTCTGCCTGTTCGATTTTTAGTTTGGCCATATTGAAATCAAGCTCCTTCTGCCTATACAGCAGCTCTTGCTTCTTGAATTCAAGCATGGCTTCCCCATCAGCACTGGCAGAGGAAACATTGGACATTTCATCCTCCCTGTCCTCATGGTCGCTGTGGACCAGTGCAGCGGCAGAACTGTCAGTTCTACCAGTGAGAGAAGCCCCACCTCCTTCTGCACTGTCCTCTGAAGCTATAGCGCTAAGCTGCACTTCTTGCCACGCCATGATTCTTTGGATCATTTCCATTTTGGTGCCTTGAGAGGAGACACCTCTCTACACACATCTTTTTCAATGTTTCGGATTTAGAAGCATTTAAAGTTAACAAGGTACTTGTTTCCATACTGTTAGATAGGACTATGGCCTTTAAAAAGTTATACTACGACAATTCACTACGTGTCCTGGTAGGAATAACTTGAAATACCTTTGCTCGTGCGCAACACTGGATACCTTCAGTCGTATCCCACCGATGTACACCAATTTGTTAAGATGGATTTCTGAACTCAGACCTGGAGGGGCAGAGGTTCAGAAGGCCAGACTAGTTTCTTGGAACAGGGTAACCTCTGGACAAGCCAGACTAATCAGGGTACCGATGGCGGCAGTCAAGACTAAGTCTCAAGAGGGGTGAGGGTGACTGAAGACTGCAATGACCACACAAAGCAAGCACACTTACAAATTACTCCAGACAGGTGTTATATTAAAAATATAGACACATTTATTACAATGCCTTTGTAAGATCGACCATAGCAAAGAATCACAATAATACTAAAGTAATCCAACACATCACAATCAATACAATATATATACAAGACCGAGGGGTCTAAGGAGTTAGGAGTACGTAATATGTAGACCACCTAGATGGGGAGGAAAACAGGCAGTGCAAGTAATCATTAGACCCAGTTCGACATCTGAAATACACCTAACTGGGAGGAAATCCGAGCCCTACGAAGAGAAGAGCCTTGTACTCAAAAGTACCTGCACGCGCTGGTGCCAATGGGCAAAAGAGGGCCTCTTCAAGGATATCAGGCAGTTCAGGAAGGTGAATGAAGCGATGCAGAACAAGTCCCCACTACTCAAGCAAGGCCTCCACTTGTGGGCAGAGGCAGGGTGAGAGTGTGGGATAGATTCTTTATTTTACAACAGTGGTGGAAAAGAAATGGGCTCCTGCACGAGGGGCCACCGGTTGGGGTATGGACTACTGACCGGTCCCCGACGCAGGCAGACCTAGACTTCTCCAGTTCAATTCTCATTTCTGGCAGGTTCAGCTGCGATCATCAGGACATCTCGACACCGTGTAGATTCTGTGTAGCAGGATGCAGGGTCGAGGGTGTCCCAAATGCAGCGGACGTGCACAGGTAATTACCACAGCAGGGCAACACAGCAACCACGTTTACTCTGGTCCGGGCGCACTCGTCTCACTTCAGACCTGGGAATGCCACGTGTATGAATTTCAGTGTGAGGGTGCCGTGGAGGCAGAGCAAGCAGTAGTCCAAGTTCTGAGGGCTTCCCCAAAACGGCAGCAGTGACAGAGCAAAGCGTCCTGCGTAAGATGATCAGCCCACTGGTTGGTCCAGGGACACTTCCGAAGAGGCTTACTTTCAGGGTTTGATGAAGCTGCCAGGAATAGTTGATCCCACTATTCCAAAGGGTGGAAGCGCCTTTGCAGACCTTCTAGGATGATCGGATGCAGAGGGGTCTCGCAGAATGACAGCGGCTCAGGGTGCCAAACCTTCAGCGGGTCCCCAGCGGTTCCTCAACTCAGCTTCTTGTTGCAGGATAATTGGCTCCTTATCCCTCGTTCGGTGTGAACTCAGGAGATCGACAAGGTAGTGGTGTTTTCAGCCTCCTCTTATCCAAAGTTCCCTTCGCGCCAAAATGGAGAGGACCCAATGGGAGATCTGCTCACAAACACTCACACCATACGTGGACCTATCACGGACTATGGTGGTCCCAGGCAATTAGGACATTCTAGACTCTCTGGCACCCAGGATGTGTGTTGGGAACAGACACCCCAGCCCGCATCCTGGAGGCACACAAAAGGCATGCAGAAGCCCGCAAAAGCATTGGAATTTCACGGGCAAGTGCATGACGAAATAAGGACGGCCCCGGGTCGGCTCGACCTGGGGGAAGGTGAAGGGGCAAGACGGTCAGCGGACAGGACAAAGAACCTCGTGGCATGGCCATTTTGGAGCCAGGCCACTTACTCGTGCCAAACGCGGTAAGCGCGGATAACATGGCAAAAAAGGGTTCAAAACACAAAAGAAACGATTGCTGCCACCAGTCCTGTCCGGGACACACTTGCACAGTTCATAATAAGTCCAGCGAGAGGTTTCTAGGGCCTTTGGAATAACTAGAGACCCAAGAGTGCGGTAACTTAGGTTACAGTGCCCTCTTGTGTTATGTTGCACACAAGCTGTAACATGAGAAAAGGACTAAGGGAAAACAAAGTCTCCCCGTACTGACTGTCTTAAGGGCATGTTAGTTTCCCCATAAGAATTGAGCGAAAGCCCAGAGGAGTGCGGCGGAAGGCTGTGCTTCTTTGGCAAAGTCTAGATCAGGGTGTAAAACAGCAGCAAAACGTTTGGGGGTTGCCACATGGAGGGAAAATTACATACAATTATGAAATCTTTCCTAACAGCTCCCAAAGCCATGCTTGAGGCGTCCGTTTGCACCAGGTATGGGAGAACAGGGTGAGGGTGGCGTAAGATTGGGGCAGATGTGAATCTTGCTTTGAGTTCCTGGAAAGCTTCCTCGGCTTCTGTTGTCCACTGAAATTTTTTGTTGCTTTTCCTTAGCAATGACGTGATGGGATGCACGATTCGCAAAAATCCTGGGATGAACCGGCGGTAGAAGTTTGCAAAACCCAGCATACTTTGAACCCCCTTGAATGAATTTGGGGATGGCCAGTTCAGGATAGCATCTACCTTGTGTACTTACATTCGGATTCCATTTGGGCTGAGAATAAAGCCCAGGAATTCTACCTCGGAGACGTGGAATGAGCACCTTTCAAGCTTGGCGTAGAGCTGGTGTTGACGGAGTGTCTCCAATACGGATCGGACGTGTTTAACGTGGTCCTGCTTTGATGTGGAATATACTAGAATATCGTCGATGTACACTAGAGCACAGACATCAATCAATTCCCGTAGGACATCGTTCATGAAGTATTGAAATGCTGCAGGCGCGTTGCAAAGGGCATTACTTGATATTCGTACAAGCTGTATTTGGTGCGAAAAGCGGTTTTCTATTAGTCCCCCTGTTTTACGCGAACAAGGTGATATGCCCCCCTCAGGTCTAGTTTTGTTAGATTTGGGCATCTTTGACTTGATCAGGCAATTCAGGGATCAGTGACAGGGGGTAGCGTTTTTTTACAGTAATCTGGTTCAGTGCGCGATAGTCGATGCACGTTCTCAAGTCCCCCTCCTTTTTTGGTACGAAGAATAGAGGACTGGCTGCTGGAGACTTCGAGGGACGGATGAACCCGTTGGCCAGGTGTTGGTCAAGATAGGCCTTCAGGTGCTGGTTTTCTGGTTCCGTGAGTGCGTAAATTCGCCCACAAGGGATTTGTGCGCCGGGTATCAGGTCGATTTGGCAATCGTATGGTCTATGCCGTGGCAGGGAATTAGCCTGTTCTTTCCGAAAGACATCTTGAAAGTCCTGGTGTTCACTTGGTAGGGTGCCAATTGCCACAGTCGCAAGCGTGGAGGTTCGTCTATTGGTTGTTTCTCTTGGCGATAACATGTGTGGGTGCAAGTCTCGGGAAAGGCCAATTCTTTTGCTCGCCAATCGATTCGAGGATTGTGAGCTACCAGAATCAGAACTATCTGGAATCAAATAACCTACTAGGCATGAGACAATCCGGCTTCAGACCGAAGCACGGTACGGAGACAGCCCTCCTCGATCTCAAGACCCAAATTGAGGATCTCAAAGACAAAGGTAAACTATCCCTGCTACTACTATTAGACTTATCTGCTGCCTTTGATCTGGTTAATCACCAAATCCTCTGTCACCACCTGAAAACTGCAGCTCACTTCTCCGACATGGCCACAAACTGGATTCAATCCTTCCTTGATAACAGACAGATGAGGGTATTTTCGCCCACCTCTGCGGCTGACCCTGCACCAGTCCCGTGCGGAGTCCCCCAAGGATCGTGTGTATCCCCCACCCTTTACAATGTATTCACTAAACCCTTATTTGATGTGCTTGACTATCTGGGTGTTACCTACACAAACTATGCAGATGACACCCAGATACTCATCCCCATCACGGGTGATTACACATTAGACTCTAAAGCCTTGAATGATGTTTACTATGTCATTCAAACTTGGATGGCCCAACATGCGCTCTGTCTCAATGATGACAAGACTGAGCTCCTCATCCTAGGTACTCAGCAAAGACTAAACAAGCTGAACCCTATGTTCAGTTCCTTTAACATCTATGGAAATATAACAAAAGTCTCCAAAGACACAAAAACACTTGGAATCTACCTTGACTCCACCCTCTCCCTTCACAGACAAACCAATGCAGTTGCGGCGGCCGCCGCCTATACCTGCAAGTTGATCACAGCATGTCGTCCTTTCCTCTCCTTGCACAACTGCACTACCCTGGCTAGGACCCTGGTCATGTCTAAACTTGACTACTGCAATGCATTGTACCAGAGCACTAATCAGTGTAACCTAGACAAGCTCTAAATCATACAAAATAACGATATCAGGGCAGCCCTCAATATCCTCAGATCTGCACACATTTCGGATACCAGGAAGAACCTTCATTGGTTGTCAGTCACTCAAAGGATCTCACTAAAATCGCTTGCCCTTACCTACAAATGCATGAACAATCTGGCCCCCACTTATCTCTCCTCACGATTCACGCTGTACACTCCAGCTCGATCACTTAGATCTACCCTGAATCAGAGCCTACTGATACCTAGATACAAGCTCCAAACAGCCGGTGGTTCTAGCTTCCCAGTCTTGGCAGCCAGACTGTGGAATACTGTCCCCTTGACTATCAGAAACCTCCCCTCCTTCAACCTTTTCAAATACAGAGCCAAATGTTGGCTCGCCTCCTCCAATGCCTAAGTTTCATTCTAAAATGTGCTGTAATAACATCTGTAAGGAAGTATTACTTAACATTCCATGTATCGCTGTACCACCTACCTATGTCTATTTCTATGCCATATGTATTGTTGATATATCATCACTGTATGCAACTTATGTAACCATTGCCTTAAGGAATGCGCCCGGTAGCCTCCGGGCCTGGTCTGCGCTATACAAATAAAATAAATACAAATACAAATACCAACCATTGCATTCCCAAAATCAACCGGAACTGTGGTGCCTTAATGAGGTCAAAAACGATAGATTCTTGGTGTCCATCCTGGCACAGAAGGGTTAAAGCTGCAGTGCATTGGGATACTGGACCAGAAGCTATTTCCGTGCCGTCGACAGTGGTAACAGTGTCGGTGGTTGATTTAGGGCATAACGGAAGCCCCATCTTTGCCGCAAGATCCTGGTCGATGTAATTCCCAATGGCTCCACTGTCGATGTACGCTCTTACTGCGTGCATCCAAGATGGTTGTTGGTGATTGATCAAGACCACAGATGCAAAATGGGAGGTCTGTAGTTCACTTTCTTCGCTCGACAAGTGGACCCCTACACTTGCCGGGCTGGGGAGTTTTCCGATTCCTTGATGGTATCTTCCTTGTCCGTGGCCCCTACCGTCCTCCTCGGTGGCTTCACAAGGCACTCTTTAAGGAAATGACCTGACCTTCCACAGTACAGACATAACTGCTGCTGTCTCCTTGTATCCCTTTCTGCTTTAGTCAAGGGATCTGACCCCCCAGCTTTGCATTGGTTCTCCTGAACCTTCCGTTGTGCGGGCAATATTGTCCTTTGAATGCACATACATAGGGCGAGGGTCCAGTCTGGTTCGATCTGCTCTTCGGTCCTCCAACTTATGATCCAGTTGAACAACAAGGTCAATGAATTCAGAGCAGTCTTTCGGGGGGTTCACTACTTTCCCCGATGAAATAACGTGGTTCTCTTCTCCACTGACCATTCTGCTTCAACTACGAGTCTATTGAACGTGGCTATGTATGTTAATAGGTCTTGATTCCCTTGGCGTAGGGGCAGAAGTTTGTTATCTAATGCCTGCCGATGAATACGACGGGCGAACAGCTTTTCCATCTCCTGCTGAAAGCCCCTGAAGTCATGCAGCAAAGGATGGTCTTGGGCCACAAAGGGTACAGACCAGTCCGCGGAGCTACCACTCAGGTAGGATAGCACAAAAGCGACCCGTGATTGGTCATTCGGAAAGGCCCCTGGTCTATAAAGGAAGTGCAGGCGGCACTGGTTCATGAACATTGCAAACCTCTTGGGATCCCCCATAAATCGTTTGGGCGGGGCCAAGGGAACTGCCCCAGGAAGGGTTATCTGAATGGGATTGGCTGATGGTGCTGGCATCGAGGGCACACTTCCCGGCAATGGTGCATGCCCTGCTTGTGACTGGAGAAGTTGCTGGCTTAAATGATCAGTGCGTTCTTTGGCTACTATCAGCTCTCTCCTCAGGGTGTTGGTCTCCTGTGTGGCTACATGTACTTCGGAACGTAGCTGCCCCAACATGTGGGCTAACTGGTGGGTTTCTGACGTTTCCATGACGCCGAGGTGGATTTTGACGTGAGGCTTTGTGTTCTGTAACGCTCACCTGGTATCCACGGGGATGTCACTCAGCCTGTTCTGACCTCTTACGACCTCAAACCCTTCCCTGGAGTCTACTCGACTGGAGACTGGGCCTGAAACACAGGATTGGTAGATCTTAACTCCCTATTGTCTCTGTGTGCTTGAACCCCTTCTTCCCCGGGTTCCAACCTTTCCCTTTGATCCACAGCTCACCTTGTTTTCTTGGAAAGTGTGGTCTCCATCCTGCTTTCAGCGCAGGGGCGCGTTGATTGATGTGGGCTCGTTGCTGCCTAGTTACTTCACTGGCAAGAGTTCGACAGGTAAGTATAATGAGTCTTTTGAACAGTTCTCTAACTTCGTTCCTTTCTTCCTTAGATGATGGCCGGCGTCCGGGGATGGCGACGTGCTGCAGAGATGAGTAGCGCTGAAGGTGAGTGAGAGCGCGATGCGCGATGCGTCCCTTTCGTATTTGTATTGAACTGAGTTTTCAGCGTGGATGCCATTTATGAAGCAAACATGCAGTGACTAAGCACGGTATGCGGCACCTCTAGATGTTTCCACGCTAACCTGGAGTGTCTTTTCCCTCTTGCAGATGGATGAGAAGTTCCAGAGACAGAGTTCCCCCAGAGCGGATGGGATTCAGGTAAGCGTTTGAAGCTTGTACAGTCTTTAAAATGCTGAATGCTTACTAATGCCTTTTTTCTGTTCTTTTCCCTTTTCCTTAGGAAGCGGCGTGCCAGGATGGGAATGACACCGCCGAAGATGCCCGCAGAACAGAAGAAGTGATGAATGATGGGCAGAAGCGCCACAAGGTAAGGCTGTTCCTAACGGTGTTCTTGTTCTTGTAGGAGCTGAGCGCAGAAGAAAGATGCAGGCCTACTGGAGACCGATCCGAACACGGTGAGTGTCACGCTGCAGGTGCAGAAAACGCAAAGCATGTTTCTCAGCCTGGGCATGGCTTAAATAGTCTCTGGGTATCCCAGGTGTCTCTGGGCTGAACCACACCCAAAAGACTAGACTGCACATGCAGTTCTGGGAACCAAAATATGTGGGGGCATCCATCTTGTCCCCATCAAAGCACTACAAGTCCAATCTCCAATGTTATCCTATGGGAGTGAGTGAGTCTGGTGCCACAAACGCCAAGTCTGACTCCAAGGGGGTCTTTGGAGGGATGGAGAGGCCCTTGAGGGCCATGTAGGTGATCATGGCCTAGCTCCAGCCTGACATCTTGGAGGGCTGGGGACATGAGGGGCAGGAATCATGACAAATATGATAAAGTTGGTTTCTCATTTCAACTCCATAACTCCAACTTTGGGATCGGATCAGCTCTCTCAAATGCCCTGGAATGCCATCTATCCCAATCTAGGATGGGTCCCTGTTCCCCTATGACAGGGTCAAGCCCAAGACCCTTTCACAATGCATACACAAGCAGATAACAAACTGAACTTCTAGAATTGTTCAACCCATGATAGTCCATCGTGATTCCAAGTTAAAAGATTGGTCATGCTATGGTTTAAAATTAAACCCTCCCGTGCCCTTAAAGATTACCTTGACTGGATTAAAGCTTTTTCAACTACAATTTTGTTTATGAAATTCAGACTTAGAATTCTTCCTCTTGCTGATTCATGGTCTACTGGTCTAATGGTACTTCTGAAATATGTCTTTGTTCTCCTAGCATACATGAAGCTACTGCACACTTTCTTCTTCTTATGTCTGCTCTATAAAAGGAAGAGAGATTGCTGGATGAAGCCTTTGTTAAGATCCAAATGAATTTGTAAAATTCAAGAACATTTACTTTTTTGCCATTCAACCCTTGAAACTATTGTAATATTTGCTGTAACCAATTATCTGAGAGCACTATGAGAGTAAACTGTATAAACTGATTATGCCTTGTGTTGATAAAATGTTTGTAAGATATATGTTAATCATGTCATATCGCCATAGGAATACACAACATCTGACACCAGAATAAGCTTAATTGTTTTATTAAACAAAAGTAAAACATATGATTATTGCATGCAAATTGGTTCCGCATGACTAACATAAAGGTTGCCTCTTACTTCTTGGACAGACACCAGGCTGTCCAGATTAACATGTTGAATTCTAACCCACTCCCAGTCTCCTGCAGAGTCCCCCAAGGTTCCATCCTCTCACCAATAAGGTGTAACCATTACATTGGGCATTTGAGCACACTCTTCAAAGATCCCAATATAGCCATCCATCAATATGTGGATGATACTCAGTTGTTCATGAGTGTAAAAAGCGCACAGGACATCAGTTGCTTCTGTTATTACCTAGCCATCATCCAGTCCTGGATGTTTACTTCCTACCTCCAACTTAACCCATCCCAGACCAAATTCCTCCTCATCTGTACCTCTGCTAAAAGATAAAGTGGCCAACAGTGGCTCAATGATATGTGCCTTGAAGGAATTGATCCAGAACGCTCAGATTTAGCAAATTCCATAGGCTTCACCATTAAGAGCAGCCTGTTCTTTCAGAAACACATAGGCAGGAAGGCCCAGTTGTTTTGGCTCCAAACCTCCACTCTTTGCAAAATCAAACCTTTATCCCGCCACAGGATGTCCAGAGCATAGTGCAGGCCCTTGTTGTCTCGATCATTGATGGGGGAAATGTCCTCCTGGCATGGCTACCAGACACTCACTTGACTTCTTGATTCCTCCAAAACAGTCCACCAGACTGCAGCATGTCGTATTACAGGTGCACAGCAATTTGACAAAATCACCTCTGTTCTATGTGAGCTACATTGGCTTCCTCTACAGGCCATGAACTGTTCAAGACTTCACGTATCATTGACAAAGCAGTCACGGGTAGCACACCAGTGTTCCTGGTGTCTAAGCTCCACAAATCTGGTGGCACATTCTCCTCAAGCAGCAAATCAATGAAACTTCTTAAATCACAACTCGCCTGCAAAGAGAAGTCCTGCAAACAATCATTCTCTTATCACAGACCCACCATTTGGAACGCCATCCCGGTATTGGCTCGGAAATGCCCCCACAAATCTCCAATTTCATAAATCCCTCAAAATGTGGCTTCTTCAACAACACATGAACAAGGATAAATCCCAATGAATGTACAGACCGACGCACAGACCATAAGCCACAGAACTGAAGAAAGAAAGAAAGAAAGAAAGAAAGAAAGAAAGAAAGAAAGAAAGAAAGAAAGAAAGAAAGAAAGAAAGAAAGAAAGAAAGAAAGAAAGAAAGAAAGAAAGAAAGAAAGAAAGAAAAACTTCAGAATGAGGAGGCAGGAGTGGAAGGAGGAGAGCCAGATGCAACCTCGAGTAAAGAACAAGGAAATGATACAGATGGCAGAGGCCTTCCAAAGCAGACTTATATCAAACATTTGAGCAGCAGTGGTTTCCCAGGATGACCAGGAATAGCAATCCCACTCAGAGGCAGACAATTGTGAATAACTCGGAATTCCCTGGGAAGAATAACTCTGCAAGTGTAGCTGTACATGTGGAAAGACCTCAGGAGCTGAACTATCAGAACCGTGGGCTCATTTTTGGCATGAAGGGCTCCACATCTACCCTCAGTGAGAAAACAATTATAGCCTTGAGTAGTTAGAGTAATAAAGCAACCTGATAGTATGAAGGGTTGTATATCACTTATGTATATAATGAAGCAGGTCTGGAGGTAAAATTTCCTGTTAGTAAATCAGCAAAGGACGCCTCCCTGCCCCTCTACCAACATTGAACTGGGTCACTACAACTGGGGAGCAGGAAGCAGTGGGACGGGAACTATTATTCAGGTGTGTATTTTATGTTATTGAATTCCATAGGTACTTGTCACGCTAGGTGAAACAAAACAGATCTCTGATTAAATCCCACACAGTAAGTTTACCTTTTACCCCTGTGGTAGCCCTTCCTCCTGGCGAACTTTGATATCTTTTATATCTGACCTCACAAAAAAATTGTGACACCGCTTGAGAACTCAGGACTCACAGAGTAACCCGTTCTATCTGGCCCGGGCTCTTTTGCCTTCCTAGTACCCAGCAACCGTGTGCAATGGACTTTCCCGAAAACCTCAATCTGCTGTTAGCAGCCCAAAGAGCGAACCACCTTTCAATTGTAAATAAATACTTGCTATTAAAACTGGACGTCTCTGAAGACCGTTCCCATGATCATGATAATTTCATATGACCCCCGTTGAGCACCAACCTAGAAACATTCCTCCATCTTGAGTCCTATTGTGCATGCCCTGTTTTTGCAGTGTGCAAACATAGGGGTTCCCCAAGCCTCAGAAGTACCACCCTTTAGCTCACGACCACAGATTCCTCAGGAATTAGTCGAGGATACTTCACCTACAAAAGCCCCAGACCAACATGCTCCCACGCCTCTCCCTTGCTCGCCGCTTCCATCAGTCAGGGATCACCTTCACAAGCAACAATGAATGGGGATGGCCAAGTCCTTCACCTGATTAAATCAATTAAGGAAATTGGAAGAATAGCATCACCATACACAGGGTTAGGCGAGAAAATTTAAATAGCTCTTTTAAACACCAGGTCCCTTAACAGTCACGCCCATTGCATTCATGATTTCATTATAAATAGGGACCTAGACATAATGTGTCTTACAGAAACGTGATTACTGATGCCAGTGGTCCGATGATCAATTTAGCAGTCCTGGAGTGATACTCTATTGTCTGCAAAACAGGGAACATGTCCATGGTGGGAGGTGGCCTTTATCACAAAGAGCAAACTTGAATTTTTCACATCTCCTTGTCAATGTCAAGAATATGAGCTCCTCCACATTAAAATGACAACGTCTAAGCAGAGCCCTATTCATTTCATTCTGATCTACCGCCCACCATCGGCAATGCTGAGTTTCAACGAGGAGATTGTTCCGTGACTGAGCAAATTTAGTGGGTCAAATTCTACCAACCTCTTCATAGGGATCCTAATCATTGGCGGGGAAACACTTTGGACGAAGAGGCCATTGACTCGGAACTGGCCCTCAGTAACATTAAACACCAAGTTCTCAATACTGAGCCCACTGCTGCCAAAAACAACATGCTGGACTGGGTGGTGATTAGAAATCTCAGAGCACATATTGATTGCACCTCGCGTGTATCCAGTCTGACCACTATGCTGTTGATTTTCACATCCAGCTACAGGCTCCTTCCCCAAAAATCTCAAACAATTTTTAAAAAGTAATCAGTCGGAACTTTAATAAGGTACTTCCGCCTGATATCCAGGTTTGTCTGGAATCACTTATGTCATGCACAGCTGACTCTGCAGAGACCCTGGTGAACTCCTTCTCCACCACCTTTGTGGACATGTTGGAGAGAGTAGCACCACTCTGGCTAAAGTCGGTTAGGGCTAACATTGGGCACTCCAGAGCTTAGCTCAAAAGAAAATAGAAGCCCAGTGGCTAAAATGCCTATCTGATGAGGTAGAAATTCTTGGAAAGTGCAGGAACAACTATATAAACTCAATATAGTGGAAACTAAAAATAACTTTTACTACTCAGATCAATGAGGCTTCAAACAGCCCAGGAAAACTCTTTGAGGTATTAAAATCATTAGAGAAACCTATAGCGCAATCCATATCACTCTCGCCCACAGTTTAGGACTGTGCAGATGTACAGGCTACCTTTAAAGCTAAAATAACAAAAGCCAGGGATAAAATTATAAATGACCTGAGCTGTATTTATTCGATTGGAAGCCCACTGGTTTCAACAGTTATGAATCAAGAACACCTTAAATTCACACTGTCCCCGATCTCTATTACTGATATGGGGAGTATGCTTTCCACTATGCGACCCACCATGTGTCCAGAAAACAATCTTCCACCCAAATTGATTTTGGACCACAAAGAACTATTTGCGCCTTTCCTTAACCACCTGGTTAACTCTTCCTTTTGCGACAATCATGTCCCGGACTCAATCAAGGCGGTTACGGTCACTAGACTGCACAAAAAACACGAAATTTACCCCAAAGATTCAAATAATCTTAGACCCATCACGAATTGCAACTTCCCCTTAAAAATACTTGACAAAATATCTACATCTCAGCTTCAAGCTTTTGTGTTAGAGAATGGTGTTCTTCACACCAGGCAATTCAGCTTTAGACCAGCACACAGCACAGAGATGGCTCTCGTCAATCTCCAAACACACATGCTGAGTGCCATAGATAGTTGAAGAGCTGGTCTTCTGGTCTCACTCGATCTGTCAGTGGCGTTTGACCTGCTCGACCACGGTTGCCTTCTCCACACACAAAGACATCTGGGCAATTGCTTTACGCAGGCTATCGAATGGATCCAGTCCTTCCTGTCCCACTGTGTGTCCAGAATATTTGGGAGAGGCCTTTTCTCCTTAAGCCACCATTCAGTGTGGTATGCCCCAGGGAGTCTGCATGTCGCCTTTGTTGTTCAACCTGTACATAAGAACTCTCTGTTCGCTCCTCGAGGAATCTGGTATAGTTTTTATGAACTATGCTGAAGACACGCAGTTAGTCCTGGAAATCAGTGGTGACTACGCATTGGACTCAGCCAATCTTCTCTGTACCTATAGTCTTATCGAGTCATGGATGACCAGTAATTGGATGTGCCTCGACAAAAGCAAAACTGAGCTTCTGATATTTGGCTCCTCACAGTCAAGATCCAACCTGAATCCTCACTATACAAGTTTTAAAATCAAGAACTGTACAATTCCAGTGCCGAGTAAAGTAAAAACTCTGAGCACTGTTTTGGAATCCTTCTTGAGTGCTGACACCTACTTCAACCAGGTCAGCAGGAATTGCAACTACTACCTCTGCTTGCTAAAAAACATTCAGCGCTTCCTCACCAAAAGGAACTGTGCCACTATCACCCGAGCAACCATACTATTGAGGTTAGATCATTGCAATACCCTGCTGATGGGGGCAATCAACACCTGCTTGCAGAAATGCCAAGTCATCCAGAATTATGCAGTACACATCATTAAGAGAATTGCAAAGAGAGACCACATCTTCAATTATAGGAGAGACCGCCATTGGCTTCCGGTGTGTGACTGGATCAACTTTAAAGTAGGCACTTTTGTACATTGCTGCCTCTTTGAGACTGCCCCTCCCCGCCTCAAGTCCTTAGTCTCCCGCTACACCCCTACCAGATCATTGCTCTACTCAATCTGACACAAGTCAACTGCCCTGGATATAAATGCTCCAATGGCCTAGGAAGATCATTTCCAGTATGTGCTGCTAAATTTTGCAATGCACTCCCACTAAAATGAAGATATGAACAGAATAAAAGAGCTTTCCGCAGAGTATTCACAACCTTTCTCTTCAAGTATCAATCACCCAATAGGCTATTGGGTTACCTTAGGTTCATGACTGTCCTGTTGTAGCTTTCATTTAACTCATGTAATTGTATGCACGGACGCCTGCGGACTGTTGGTGCATTATAAATAAATAAATAAATAAGTCCAGTTCACAAGGTGTGTAGCTGCATTCTAAAGTTAAGCGGGGTGCAGTGGCTGTGTGAGATCAGTAGAGTGTGTGTAGCCAGGCCGTAGACCTCAGATTCTGCATTCTGGCAGCGGTGGAGCTTTTGTATGAGATTTTGTGTGCAGCTAGGCCAATTGTTTTGTGGTGTATAGCTGCATTCTAAAGACTGTTGAAGTGTTCATGGAGGTGTATAGGTATGTATGCAGCTAGGCCGAAATTGGTCGAGGGGTATAGCTGCATTCTATTTTGTGTTGGTGTAGAGGAGAGTGTGAGCATATAGGTGTGTGAGGGTCTGTGCGGATTGGTTGGAGATCCCTGTTTGATTTCCTACCAGTGCATGCTGAGTTGAAAGTATGTATACAAATGGTTCAGACTTTTTCTCCAGGTGAATTGCCTGTCTAGTGCAGAGTTTGTTATGAATTACCAGGCCTGAGGTTGTCTTTCCCTGCTTGGTAGTCTCATCGGAGTTGAGGTTGCCCTATTCCTAGTCTTTAACTGGCCTGTGGTTGGGCAGATGGTGACAGTCAGCCACTACTCAATGTCACTTGCTGGGGCTTGCCTTGCCAAGTTTCTCGCCTGCTTCAGAGTCTATTCTCTTGTGGAAGAACAAACTCAGTCTCTTTCTGAGGCTAAATTATAAGTACTAGAGGGTCATTTGTCTGGGTCCCCGGTAATGTATTATGGCGGGTGTTCCTGACATAATTTATGGTTTGAAATGTGGAAGCAAGTTGCATCATTGTCCCTACCGAGAGCAAGCTTGACCAAGCATAGTGGATACTGCCCCCCGGGTGAAGGAGGTCATTGCATACATTTCTATGCAGACTAGGGAACCTGAATTGATCAAAGACCACCTTTTATAGCAGGTGAAAGACATGATCTAATCTGGCCCAGTAGTAATCCTTGAACATAAGTGCCATTAGGCTCTGAGGTTGTAGTTCTGTGCATTAATCACCAGATAAGTGAGATTGACACACGTTGAAAGGAACAGGCCCAATCGTAATTGTTTGAACATAAGTGCTATTATGCTCTGGGGTTGTAGTTCTGCGCATTAATTCACATATAGGTAAGATTGACGGAGGTGGACATCTCATAGACTGATAACGCAGTGCATGCTTGGAGGAAGATAATGAACACGCTCAGTTGAAGCGAAGAACATACGTGCTATTAGGAGACTGGAGACAGGATATTTGTTTCCAGATAGGTAGTTAGAGAAAAAACATCTCCTAGTTTTAGGGCATGGTGCCTGTCTAGTCGAGGATCGTGAGCAGCTCAGCCATGGCATGAGAGCATATGTGTTGCAGTGTTTTGGGTTTGGAGTAGTGCGCACTAAGATTGTAGCGTGGTTGGGTTGCCTGGCAAGATTGTTGGCTCAAAGGAGCCATTAGGCCATTGTTGCCGAGCTAGCAGTTCAGTTCCTAGCGTTGAAACAGACTGATCACTAGAGCTGGCTTCCAACTCCTGGCTGTTCTTACCTCCCTGTGGTGATGCAGTTCTAGCCCGTTCTGGCCAATTGGTGTCCGATCAGTGTGCTACGTGATTTGGGGAAAAAGCCAGACTTCCAGTGCCTAATTTGATTCATTAGCATGCTATTTCCTTCAACATTACATAATGTACCTCACAGAAATAGGGCCCAACTAATCATTCTGTTGGCACACTGTTTCCTTGAGCATTGCAACATGCATTTCACAGTATTGTGTTTCAACAAGTGATTTTATTTTGAGGATAAGTCACTCACCCACACCCGTGTGATCCTCCATTAGTGCAAATCAATTTGGACTCAATAATGTTGGCTACATTATACGATGAGCCAATTAGTACGCAGATCTTCCTTTCAGCAATCTATTCTATTATGTGGTCATTGGTTAGTTACCTGATAAAAATAGTGTGATGCACACCACCTTAAATAAGGCATGCCAGTTGTGTGCTAATTTCAAATAACCATTTTGATCTTGCACTCACCATAGAATTCTTTTTTGTCAAATTTTGTGTGATAGCATTTGTATGTTCCTAGATAAATGTAACCAATTTGATTGTCACTTTTTAGAAGGTTAGTGTTATGTTGTTATGGGAAATGTAAGATATTAAAAGTTGTTCTCACCCCTTATATCGTCAGTGCATTATCCAGCCTGATTAGATGAAAATTCTAATCAGTTCTCAATATATCGATAAATCGATCAGCCTCTATAAGCATCAGATAAGAATATGCAGTGATCATGCTAGACTAAAGTCTCAAGGTTTAGCCCTAAATACATTTACATTATAGTCAAATCATGGTTCACTAAAGGGATACTCCTTACCTATATGAGGTTAAATCCTCCCAACATGTATTGTTGTCCTGTTCGGATTGTAGCGTTCCATGTGGCATGATCTTGCTGTCATCATTTTGAAAGTCAATTTATGAATAGAATGAGGTAATGTATGCAATGTGCGTGCACGTAAGACACTGGGGACATGTCTTCACTTTGTAAATAAAAATATACGCACTGCTGAGTATGGAGCATACGCTATTACGCCTTTGTCATTAAAAATGTGATTTCTATTTCCTTTTTTCTCATCTGGAACAGTACAAATTTCCCCTAATAACACTATTGAAAATACTCAAGGCACCAAACATTTGAAAACTGTCCCATATAATGTTATTTATTGTACATGCACCATAAATCCTTTGTCAGTAAAGATATATATCATTCACATTGAATTAGCTAGAGCGATCTATAGTAGCTCTTAATGCACCAAATTGCAAAGATGTCTCTGACATTGATCAAATAAATGTGAACGAGCAACTACTGAAAGTTAATGTGGGTTGGTCCACTATTAATAATTGTATTTATGATTGTACAGCTAACCTCTTTTACGAATATGTATAGCAATATTATAATCCATGATTTGGATTCCACATCGTCCTTTATATATTTCATAAAAATACATTAATTTCATGTTCACATGTTCACAATTAAGACAAATGTTTAAACATGGTAATTTGCATATTCTCTTTGATTCTGCTTATCTTAACCGGAGTCTCTGGTCTCCCCCACAGATGGCTGTTTGTACTTTGTGTAATCCAATGAAACACATATCATCTTTCTTGTCCATTTGATGCTATGGTTGCCAATGGTACAACGGTAATCTGATGAGTTGAGACTAGATGGATGTTCTTGTATACGAATACATAACTCACAAATTGTGCTCCCCACATAGATTTTACGACATACACAGATAATTACATTACTACATATTTAGATCAGCAGTTGATAAAATCCGTAATTGAAATCACTGTGCCATCCTGATGTATAAATGTATTAGTGTTAGAATGTGCATACTTGCACATGCTACAATTTCCACATCTATAGAATCCCTGTGTCTGTGGTTTCATCCATTCACAAGCTCTATATGTGCGTGCATCTATAGGTTTAAGAAAGGATGGACTTAATTTATTTTTGATGCCTCAGTATATATATATATATATATATATATATATATATATATATATATATATATATATATATTGGTTTATCATCTATGTATCCAGTTAAGTCACTGTCCATCTGTAAAATGTGCCTGTGTTTATTGACAATTCTAAATAAAGATTTGTTGTCTTCTGAATATTTGGTGGTGGTGGTAGGACTCACCTTTTTTGGTTGTTTAATCTTTTTTTTATTTCAAGTCATACAGCAGTATATAATAACAGCTTTTTGACAAGAAGATAAAAATGAAACACATTCCAAGCTAAAAACACACTATCCTCCCACCAACACACAATTGGCACACAAGAATGGGCAAAACATTTTTCCAAAAGATAGTGAAGTATATGATGCAATCTTTGTGATTTCCCCCCATGAATGTGTCCCAAAGCTCCTTGTGGGCGAGTTGCGTATTCAACCCATTGCCAATAAGGGCTACATTCCTGAAGGGTTGTAATGACATTCAATAAAGCAATAAGTGCTGAGCAGACTCGAGAACACCATCACCACAAATACGACACGTGCGGGTAGGCCTTACAATGCCAAACCAGGCACCTGTGATTTCAAAGGTATTAACAGCATTGGGTTTTAGGTAATCCCATACCAATGAGTTACCCACAAAGCGGGCGATATATATGGAGAGCCCTTCGTGTGCAAGAATATGATCAATGAACATGGCACTATTTGACATTGCGCCCAATTGCATAAGGTATTGCTGGTGAAAAAAGCTGTGGACACTACTTTTCATAGAAACTTTAAACCACGAGCGAGGACAGTGCAGAGAATCATCTAAGGCCAGAGACGGCCATCCATCGCCAGCCGTAAGGACACAATGAATGGCACTGCCCTGCATACGATGAACCTTGGCCAAACCACAATTTTAAATAAGAGAGTTTAAAGTACCATCCTCAGAGTTAGTAAATTGCCATATAATATTCAAAAATAAAAGTTTAAGCTTTGCCGCGGATGAGACGATGCCGAGTTCAAGCAGGATGGACTAGACAGGGGTACGTTTATGGAGCCGAAAAAACCTTTTAAGAAGGAAGGCCTCCAATTGGGAAATTTCCGCCAAATTCCATGGTTGCCTAAGCACTGTCACATACATTATAATGGGACTAATTTTAGCATGAAATAATTTGGCAAGGATCCCAAGAGAGTAACCTCCTCCAATTCAAAACATTTTACCCAGGGCCTCAATGGCTTGGGAGCACCTCAAATTAATCTGGTCACAATGGGATCCACCATGTAAGGCCTCACCAAATAAGATACCCAAGTATTTATACTCCCTGACCACCTCCAGGGTTTCACCTCCCAAATGCCATGGGATGATGACCTTTTTCTGGTCTATGCGGTGAAACATCAAAACTTTGATTTTATGGATATTAATCGCAAGGTCCAAGGAGTCAGAGTATTTCTTCAATGACTCCAGGGCAGTCTGCAAACCAAAGAGAGTCATGTCCAGCAGGCTGATATCATCCGCGTATCCCATCCATTGGAGTGGGGATACGCCCAAACTGGGAGGAATCGACTCAAGGTTAAACAAGGCATCACCTATATCTGGCAGCTATTAGTTAAATAAGGGGGGAGATAATCTACACCCATGGGTCATTGGGATCTATGTGGTAGTGCTGCCAGATCGGTCCAGCATGACTTTAACCCGTGTGCCAGATAGTTTAGCCCAGAGCTTGTTGTGGTTGACAGACTAGTCAATAAACGTGGCATATTCAGTACAACTGTGCGTAGACCAAGCCTGCTGAATAACTGTTTGAAGGGTGAGGCAGTTTGTGGTAGTGCTCGAGCCCTTTTGAAAACCGGTTTGATTAAATGCAACAAGATTAGTTGACTCAGCCCAGGTCCACAGCTCATCTTATTAGACATCTTCGTATTTACCATCTCGTCTCTGCTCATTCTTTTGATTTTATTACAATCTGTAGAAATACACTCTTTTGTACCATGAAAAGATTAGCTAATGATGGAGCATAGTTAGCACCTATCACTACCCCTTTGGTCTGAAGATAGTAATCTTGATTACATATAAAATTGTTGTCATCCTCCGCAGTTGCCTCTATCTGGAACAGCATCCCTGCCCCTCTCTGTCTGGAGCCAGAACACCTTAAATATGTGAAGTTAATTGCCTGTATTGCCAAGTGATGATCGATTGAAGTATATCATGATTTGACATCTAGAGTAGCCAGCAGAAAATCAGATTTCCAAACAATATTAGTCAAAATCTGCAAAACATGAGTTGAAGCTCCAAAACAACTCCCCAGTGCCTTATGCACGCATGTGCGTTATGTACATCACCGCACCCTGTTTATAAATTAACCTGCAAAATGGCGACCGTGAGAGCATGCCACATGGAACGCTATAATCTGAACAGGACAAAAATCCATTTTGGGAGGATTTAATCTCATATAGGGAGAGATATCTCTTTTGGAACCATGTTGTCATTTAACTGATTACAGAGATTAACCTGAACAGAGGCAGCACAATGTAGACAGAGTTATCATATTAAGAGAATCATCCATAAGAACTGGACAATTCTTCATCATGACACCATCCTCTTAGAAGTTATTCCCTAAACCTCCTCAGATGGTGTACAAACGAGGTACTAATCTTTGTGATAGACTTGTGAAATCGGAAATGGCACCAAGGCAAAATCAACCATCATTGTCAACGTAAAAAAAAGGGTACATTTCCCTGTTTATCATGCAGCCACTGCAATAACGTTGTAAAATGTGACTATATTGTACACCCCCTAACTGGGAAGAAAATGCCACTTAAAGACTTTGCCACTTGTAGAACAGCAGGCATGATATACAGTATAAAATGCCTGTGCGGGCTGCTATACGTAGGACAAACATCCGGTCTACCTGTGAACATTGGACCGAACATAAATCAAACGTGCATTGCTGGTTTTACCAGCCGTTAAAGTTGGGTGCCGCAAAGGGACCTCGGAGCTAATTACGGTACTGCAATTTGCGGTACCGTAATTAGCACCTTCCCCATTCCCATTATGCCCTATGGGGGCAAAAATGGGAATGGGGAAGAGCCTTGGTGAATGGGGAATTACCGCCCCTGCTCACCTTGGAGTAGGGCGGTAATTCCGCCATCCACCAAGGCGGACACGGTAAAATACCGGCGGCAACCATGGCGCTAATAGCGCCATGGTTACCGCCTACCGTGTAATGAGGCCCAATGAGTGCCTAGAGGTCGGGATTACAAAACATGCCTTACACAGAGGGAGATGTACTGGATTGACTTTTTGGACACAGTACACCCAAAAGGGATGAATGAGGGCTTTTCACTAAATAGTTTTATCTAATATGATAAATCAATTAAGGGTGGATCTAGATATTCGTCCCCTTGAAGACTGGGGGACTAAGTAGCATACATAATTCTCTGGCACATACAATACATTACTGTCTAACTTGTGAGCTTTTTACAAGGGTTAGGTTAAAGGGAAGTCCCCAAATGTTGCATGCAAGACACTGTAAAATGTTGGTAATCTCTTTGTAATTTACAGTCTGGATCATGCAGAGTGTTAATCTGATGATCCACACTAGATTCTGTCTCACAGGCAAACATATCTCATGAATATATCCACACTATCATTGATGGATTATGGTTCCACCTCATCTAAATCCTCAACTCAGTTATCTGTTGCCCTATATACACCACCTTTTCTTCTTTCTTTTTTATGATAAGACTATTGCTGCGTAAGATTTGTTACGCAACAGAGTTCATTTGGGCACTATATTAATGCTACCCTAGCAGCAATGGCATACCTACACACACTGTAATTACTATCAGGTGACTGTACACGTGACTCGTGTCAAATCAACCAGAGCCTCTATCTTAGCATGGATGGTAACCATAACAACAGGGTCCTTACACATGGTTTTACATGAATGAAAGCTATGCACTAGTATTTAATTGTGCACGGTATCACAATACTCGGTATCCAGAGTCTCACGTTTTGCACACGTGACATACTACTTCCTTTCAAGCAATCAGAGCAATAATATTGTGAGAAGCATTTAGGGTAACCATGACTACAGGGTCCCTACATATGGTTCCGTATGAATGAGAGGAGCACTAGTAGCTAACTGTGCGCGGTAACGTGACATTCTGTATTTAGAGGATCACGTGATGATTCAAGTGACACGCTACTTCGTCCCCAGTGATTGTAGTTAGAACACAGTGAGAAGCGGTGACCAGTGACTTTTTTGCAGCGCTAGGTAAGAAAAGGCTACGTTTAGTAGAAGCTGTAAGCGTATTTACTCTAAGGGAAGTTTGGGCACTAAAATGTATGCAGGGAGTACTTGAAATGCCTAGATACATAAATGAAGAGCTCACTGAACACATTGTGTTATTGAATTACAGACGCTATATACTGAGAAGTGGTCTTTGATTAGGCCACCTTGTGAGGGGTAATTTCTTACCCTTACCTTGGAATTCTACCTGTATTATCCTTGAAATGTCCACATCAATCCTGAATACCCACTCCTATGAATAGGTGAGCGCATCCAAATATTCACCTGTCACTTTCGGGTAGTTCATCAGGTCATAATGATTGTTATATCAGTAAGGTGGCATCTTCCAAGGCAAGAGGATGCATATTTACCCAGGCCTCAGAAGCTGCTCCCCACCCATATTTCAACAGCCAGACGTGTTGGCATTGCTGAGCTTGCTTCTCCAACAAACTGGGCAGAGCTTTTCAGAGTTCAGCCATAATCTGGACACAGTACCAAATTTAATGTTGATCATGACCGTGGGGGTGGCTTTCTGTGGGAGGACCACGTAGGGGAGTAAAAACTCCAGTGAGACAGAGGAATACTGAATCTGAATAATCATTCACTGTAATTCTTAATGACACCCATGTGCCTTTGCAACATTGCTTTATGACTGTGATGTAGAGAATGTCTGGGTTTTCATGGCTAAGAACATTATCCCCCCCTCTTCGTATAGTACTGGAACTAGGAAGATGGATGGAGAAATGATGATGCCCAGAAGTGGTAAGCCAGTGCTGTGTTCTAGTCTTTGGAAAATGCTAATCAATACCAGGACATTTAAAACTGACACAGCTGAACAGAACGTGAGAGAGAGACGGAGACTGCTGCTGAATCCAACTTGTTCTAATGCTGGTTAGGACATCAGCGCCAAGCAGACTGCTGAACGAGGCACGGAGGCTGACGATAAAGGTATGCAGAGGAACCGGACAGAAAGGTATGCCGCTTTATAGCCCCAAGTAGATGGAGCCGCAAAAGCAGAGGAAGGTAAATCAGGAACCAAGCAGCTAAGGGGACACACTAGACGTAAGAAGACGGTGAGATGCGAGGATTGCTGAAGCTGCCAGTGAAGACTGGTAAGCCTAGTGAGAGCGAATGGGACACAGAGACACTTCAGGGTGAATGCACCTTAGATCTTTAAGTTTGGAACTTTGAAAGAAAGCTGTAAGTGTAGAAATCCCTAAGTGGGACATTATATTGAGTTTGGCGTGTAAGGTTTGGTTTTGGGTTTTTGGACACAGGTCGGATGACGCTTTTTTATTTTCAAATCCTGACACAGACCGTCCTTAGTTTTGTTGAGGCAGGGAAACCTCTTGTAGAGTTAGGGCGAGGTAGGATTTTCTCCCAACCCTTACTTTATTTCATCTTAAGAAATGTCTATGACCAAAAACCTATTGCCACTGTGTCCAACTCGTACTCTTGATCCCTTACAGTAGTTAGCTCACGACCCAGATATTCCAGAGAAATCATGTGACTCTTTAAGTGCATTCTCTGTCATTTACAAAATCACAAATCTTTGATGTACCAACGGGACAGCAAATACAAAACGGCCAAAACACAAACAAAAAAGGGAAAGGGCAAATAGTAAACCACACATTGCAAAACAAACAGAAGGCATGGTACTCCTAAAAATATTTTGTGGCTAAAAATGGCTCACAGCCTTGGTGTGTGCACGTGCACACCATATGCACTGTGTGATGTGCAGACTTACGAATGCACCATATTAACCTAGAAAAAATGCATTCCAAGATGCGCGTTTTTACTGACAGAGTGAACGTTTGTGATTGGGCATGATCAGCAGAGTGTGGAGGGCGTCCCGCCTTTCGATAGGGGTGAAAGATCCCAAGGGATTCAGTGCAGTTCCAGAATATGCTCATCCTAGTGATGAGCATCAGTCCTCCCTCAAAGGGTTTGCGGATGCGCACATACAGATACTTTCAGCGTGGCTCCTATTGCATTGACAGTGCATCTGTCCTTCTTTAGAAGGGGGTACCGTACTACACTTCAATTGTAGGGGAGATTGCAGCCTGTGATTTTACCCTACTGTTTTGGGAGCCCAAAAACCTCAACTTGCGCCCTTGCCAAATGATCTTTTTACTGTCTATGGCCTTCTAAATACGGTTCAGATTAAACCTCATTGAAACTCATGAAGTAATTAAGTGCAAAGTTAACAAACCTGTGTCTGAAGTGAACAATACTGAATGCATTAGAACACTGGAGCATCTTTTCATCATGTGTCCCAATCGCCTGTCTCTGAGAGGGAAATATTTGAAACATTTTATTAATGACTTAAATGTCATATCTCAAACCAACTATTGGTCACAGCTACTAGCTGGTAAACAAGTCTCTATCAATTGGCACCATTAGATTTGTGAATGCAAGTTGCATTGTAATGACATTATAATCATGCTATTTTTCTCAGAAAGACTATACATTTTTCATTAAATTAACTGGTTATATGTTATTATATGTTTAATGGTATACTCTGGCCTATCGGATAGATTGTTTATTTCTGTATCTTCTTTTTTATTCTCATTTTTATTGGTCTTTTTTTTTCTTTTATAAAAATGGATGCGTAAGGTGTGTTTACTAAACCAAAAATACAATAGAACAATATTCTAAGCAGTTCCCTGTGGTCTCTTTGTCAGTGTGCCTGCTTTCATACCACGTACACTTGTTTGCATGCGAGAACGTTTTTTTCAATTGATAGAATGGCCTCTTTTGAATGCAAGTCCATATGTATTATCACAAAAAGAGGGAGCGTTGTTTGCATAAGAATGTAGATTTGTTAATGCATCCTCATGACTTTAATGAGAGATTCCAAATGTCCTGCTCCATTTTGGTACGTACCAGAGACACAATAATAATACGTCTGACAAAAGAGATTGCAATGCAATGGGGTGCATTAATTTATAAAAGCAGGACAACACACCTGCATGATCGGTTAAAGAACTATCTTAGTTATTTTAAGGTACAGCTCAGTTCTGAAAGAACTTCTAATGACAAACTTTGATCAGTTATAAATACACAAAATTGTTCAATATCTCCTTTGGCTGCTGTCATGTATCATTACCCTTATAGCTGTCGGATAAAACAAAAATCAAATATGCATTGTAGTTCCAAAATTCAAAAAAGGCTTTCGACCTCTCCTTGGTCTGTTACATTTAATCTTTCATGGATGGGAAAAAGATGAGACTCACTGCAAAGCCAAGTAGACGCTTCTCTTTCATTTTAAAATTGTATGCCCTGTTGAAGAAGGTATTATTGACACATTCTATTATTTCACTTAACTTACAATTTCGATTTTACCAGCATAAGAAAAAGATACGGCGTAAATAGTTGGCATTAAGCGCATGTCCTGAAGCAGTCGAAGTCCTGAAATGCATTAAAAGAAGAGTGTGGATCACAAGAGTAAGTAACATGGCAGGTAGGAAAAAAAGAGGATGGCAACAGACAATGCCCTCTCTTCTACAATTGCAAGGACCTGATTGTAAAAGGAGGCTTGTGTAGCTTCTGTACAGTGTCTGATATATTGCGATCCAGAATGTAGTGAGGCTTGCACAACATATGTATTATTGTATTCTTATGAGAACAAGCAGTTGCAAGCTTTATGTGGATATTCTTCATGGTGTACACACATGAGAGGGCCTTCCTTGAGGCTCCCCTTGTCTGAACACACAAGGGATGCTTGGAGAAAAAAAGAAAAGGGTAGAAAGAGATCTGGTACACAGATATCCATCAGCAGCATTTTTCAACAAACACAAGCCTGCATCACTGACTGGGCATTCCTTGTTTCAAAACAAGTTTTTACTGTGATGGTGCATGATGACTACAAAGGTACAAGAAGTGTACAGAGTGGAGGGGAAACTCAAAAAGAATTCTATATCTTGTCTTTGCAGGCCATGCGTCCCTCCCTGGCCTCTATGAGCACGTGCATGGGCCCAGCTGGCTCTGCATTATCATCATTCCCTGGTGGAGGAATGTCCAGATCTGGGGGCTGGGGTTAGTTGTGCCTGACCCAGATGTTGGGCACAGGCGAGGGCTATCTGCCCCACCTTCTCTGGCCTGTACATGAGCGCACCGCCACACAGGTGTATGTATCTGAAATGTGTCTGCAAGAGCCTGAAGGCCCGCTCCATGGCCACCCCAGTCCTCACATGGGCCCTGTTGTATGCCACTTCCTGCAGGGTTTTGGGATTCCTCAGAGGTGTCACCAGCCATGGGAACAGAAGGTATCCAGAGTCACCTACAAGGGGTAAGGACACAGGTGTGAGTAATGCTCGGCAGTGGTGTTGCCTGTGATGGTGGAATCTCAATGGTCAGTCTATACAGGCATATCACATGTCTCATAGTCCCACTATTTCAACTTACAGTCCTTTCATGCCAATTGCACTGCTCAGGAGGGTGTTGCATTCTAGTAACTGTAGTGTCTTTCATGTGGATGAAAAAGAGACAGAAGCGGCTGTTTGACGTGAGAATACGTGAGTTCCCAGTGCACAGTGCGGCTTGACTCGGCTTGATTGCAGTACTTTCCTCTAAACCCTTTAGGAGCTATCCTGGAGCTACACCAGAGGTTTGGAGGACATCGTTCTTGCACCGGGAACCACAACCTCGACTATGAAGCTGGTGTGGCATGCTCTGTGTGAGCTGACGTGGGTCCAGAGTTCTTATTTGACTACATTGAGGTATTCGCAGTTGTTAGTTGTTATTCCGCTGCCAACAACATTAATAACGTCCTGGTTGCTGATGTGTTAACAGGCTCATTTTCAGCAGATTTCAGCCAATTGTAGCAGAGCGCTGAGTTCTGAGCTCGGGGCTGAGGTAAGCCGCCGCCTTGGACTGGGCAGAGGTGAGCGGAGCAGAGAGCGGTGGGCTTACTAAAGGCATACTAACTAAAGGCTCTGTTAATGATAAGCAAAGCAGAGCAAGTGAAAGCGAAGAGCCTGTGTTCAGCTGACTGATGTGAACAGGTGATAAGCGCGATTAACTAAGTAGGGATTAACTCCTCATATTTTGTACTTCATACTTCATACTCATACTCAACATACTTGCGTGAATCGGAAGTGGCTGTGCACCCGTTTTTGGTGTTTGGTGTCTCATGGTGCTTTACGGTACGCTCTACAGTGCAGCTTGACTCATTTGTTTGTTCCTAATAAGCACTGTAATATCTCCCAGCCTCTGCGACTGGTGGACACACTGTGATCCATTGTTGAAGCATGTGGCGCACCAGAATATTGCTCAAGAAACTTTGCATTCATATAATTCAGTGACTGCCTGGGCTCGCCCAGGTTCCTGGGGTGAACAGTGTGCTCCTACTGCCTCAGGCCGCATTGGTGGGGATTCTAGGTATTACCTTTGACCCACACGGTTCTGTTAGGCAGTAACTGATTCCTTGCAGAGTTGTGGAGTGCCGCACTGATACCGCTGAACTCACAGGGGTTCTACTGGCAGCCTTCTGGAGGAGTAGTGCGTGCTACCCTCATATTTGTATTAAGAGGGTTGAGCATCTTGCCTTAATGAGTGATTTTTGAAGCCGCAGTAGAGGATTTGGCCCAGTGCCTTCTACTATCTGTTTATCTGTGTCCACCCCTTTCTAGGTTTGAATTGTGTGTTTTTACTGGTGAGGAAAGTAAATATAACTAAAACATACAACCTAAGAAGTTCAGCGGTAGAAGAAGTAGTAACTACTAAATCGGATGCTCTGAACCTACTGATTGGGTTACCTGTTGTTATAGAAGGAGATTCATCTTCTTTTAGACCATATAAAAATGGGGGCGGGCTGCTATTATCCCACACAGAGCACCTTTGCTAATGATCTCCAGTGTCCAACAACCACCGGGCTGAATCTAAACAGTACTGACTTACCAAATAAGGTTAATGTCTCTATTCCACTCAAACCCTCTCTTAAAGACCTCCTGGGCTCTGACCTAAATTATACCTTGACCGCTACCACTATGAAGTCTGCAATTGAAAATCTCTTTTCGGGGACAACAATCCCTTTGAACAATTTGCCTCTGACGATCTGCCAGAATGAACCACCTCATCCATCTAGTCCTTTGCCGAGTGAAATAGGGCAAGAAAAAATCCCAGGTTCTGTCATAGATTCATCTTATGAACTGAATGAATTGTCAGCTCTGTGGGAAGAAGTTCAAGGTACGAGTAAGGAGCTCAGTGAAACAGGAGGATACTCAAAAGGATGCTATTACTAAACACCCTTCGCCAGTGATGAAAAATAACCAGGGGATGGGCTCTAATTCAATAATAGCCCTCAATTATGTTTTGAGTTCCCTGGTGAAAGTTTTCAAAAGTATCAAAGTAGAGGTTCAGCAACACACCGGAATTCTCCTAGAGGTGACCAAAGAGTTGGAAGCAAATGAATTATCAATGATCGCCTTAAAAACAGCTGTTAATTAATTTAAGCTTGAAACAACTTCCCTGTTGTTGACCCAATTGTTGACCTACTCGGGTAAAATGGACTCATTGTCTAGTCAGCTCTCCGCTTTCCAAGGGGAGAGGGAATCTCGGAACAACATACTGGAAGAAGCGGTTAGCCCATTTAGCGGAGGAGGACTTACCCTTTGACAAGACGGTGCAAGTGTTTTGATAGTGGAATCTCCCTCTATAAATAAACTTTTTAAAAAAGTCTAAGAAATCTAATGGAAAAACAAAGAAACCAAGGAAAAGACAACCAAAAGCTGTAAGGGAGAAACCTATTGAATCGGACTCAAGACCCCACTAAAAAATGTAAATCAAGAAATACTAGATCTAAAATGAACCGTCCAACTAAAGGTTTGAAAGACAATAATCCACTGCCCTCAACTGAGGAGCTTTGTAAAGAATCAAAGTTGTCTAGTGGGAAGAAACAGAAGAAAGTTGCAGCCCCTGAAATCCCTGCTTTGGTCCCTAGAGGGCCATCATCCGCAAATAAAAGAACTTCAGTGGGGAGCCAAACAGATAAACAGGAGCCGCCACGGAAAGTTGCTCTGATTTTCCTTAAAATGAAAAAAACAAAAAACTCTAACCTCAGCAAAAGTGAAGATGGTGTTCCACAGACTGAGGCTCTGGTTTTGAACCATTCTCTTCAGTTGAATCTATAAAATGAACTAAAATCCCCGCCCAAAGCAAAGGGAGAGGTTGATTACACTGGGAGGCCAGAAGCAACTACACTGCCTCAACCGCTATTGGCAGTTAATGTGACTCATCCACAACCGTATCAAAATCTCCAACTAATCTCCAACCAATTAACCGCTCAAGAGTCTTAAAGGAAATGAGGCTTATTGCAGCTCTAAGGTTTATATCTACTGTGGACATAGAGCAACTGAGTTTTCCCTGCTACCCAGATGTTAGTGTTGCAAAATTGCAAATGACTTCTAAGCTAGCCTTTGAGACAGTTTTGGATGCGGAAGCTGGTTGGTCAACGAGAGGCTTCTCAGTCTCAACGTCGGCTCCTAAGGTGGTCATAACAAGGGTGCCACAGGGCCCAGTCAGCCAATGGTCTAATGCACAGGGGCTTCATAATAACCTGTCTTTGGCTGGCCCCAATATGTGGGAGTGTGTTCCAGAAATCATCTCCCAGATTTTCCTTAAACTGGGTCTACCCCAGCAGAAACTCTAACAACGGACACTGTGAGATGATTTTCATGAAATATAAGAGGTACTAGCTTTGCTGTGGTGGATGTTAAAAAGTGTTACATCTTTCAGAATTTCCACCTAATCGCCTTGCAGGAGACTATGTGTTTAGATACTGTGAACTTTGAGGGTTTTTTGTCTTATCATCAAAAGGCCCTTAAAGGGTCAAAGGGTCGCCCGTAAGGTGGTTTGATGGTTTTCTGTAGTATTGATATCTTTACGAAATCTACCCTAATGGTATCTTGGTTGTCCAATTGAAAATGTGTAATGAGGAGTCGATTTCCATTTGGATTGTGATTAATCTTTACTAGAACCCGATGGCCTCTCAGTTGGTTGAATTTCTGGGCTCCTTATCAGATCTTTTGGTGGATTTTATCTCTGAATTCCCTGATGACCATATGATAGTAATGCGGGATGTCAATGCCCAATGTGTGGATACGCAACAGGACAACTTAACTGTAAAAAAAAAAAGCTTTAATGGTTATGCGTGGTCTAACTTTATGTCAACTTGGGACCTATTCATGTTAAATGGGAATATTAGGGGGAACATTCCTAGTCGACCAACTTGGCAACGGGATTCCAAATGTTCTACAATTGATTACATCTTCTTTTGTAAACCCCTCTTCTATGACTGTATAGACTTTCAGATTACAGAGGGTAATATGGATGATTACTATTTTTGGACACAGATCTAATAAACTATATTTCGGAATCCCCCACTATCATCTTCACAAAAGCAACCACTTTGAGAAATTTACTATGCCCTTCTTTCCTCAAATCAGAGCCAATTGGACAAGAGCACTGGCTAACGTCAAGGACTCAGCCAGCAGGATTTTATAAATGTGGAATGTGCAATTTTTGCAAATATACACTATCACCTACGAAAATTTTCAAATGCCATGGTGGCCTGGAAATTAAGATTAAGGATTTCATTAATTGCCGATCAAAGTTTGTCATATATGGAATACAATGTGTTTGTCAAAAAATGTATGTTGGAAGTACCATAAGAGAAGTACGCTTCCGCATACGGGAAATCTCAACAGCTTGAATAGTCAAGATATTAGATTACCTTTGGCAGCTCATTGGCAAGAACATCACCAAATGGATAATGCTAAAGACATTAGATTTGTCGGACTCCAACACATCCAGTCACATCTGAGAGGAGGTGACAGAGAGCTGAAACTAAGGCAACAAGAAGCAAAAATGATCTGCAAACTCCGTTGCTTGTCACTCGGTCTTAACAAAGAGCATGAGCTAAATGTTTTTCTATGAAGCATTTTAGAGATATATGGAAATGATATAAATTTGTTATATGTGGTTGATATACCACACTTTGACTTTGATTTCTACTAAGGCACTACTTTTCCTCAAAATAGGCCGAGTGACATTATAAGCTTTATTTCACAAACAAATAATCATCAGCTCTATTTACTCTGTATCCGAGTCATACACATACAACAAGGCCGTGTAGGAAAAATTTGAATATTGGTGAACCATTCCTGTTTAACCACAGTTGCCTAGCAACTATGGACAGGTGACTGATCACATGACAAGACTACCTCTTAAATCCCAGGGCACCTACATTGCGGATACACAAGCACAGAGATACCGGTAACATTATTATTAATTCAATCACGTATTAGCCCAATTCTCTCGAAACTGGCCCACTGATAATAAAACTTACAATAAAACGTACACGCCCTTCCTTACGATTTGACTGCTATTCTCACTCACTTCCGGGACACGTGATGCATCACGTGACCGAAAAATTTGTCATGCTACTATAGCAACGGCAATTATTCGCCGATGCTTCAGTCTCAGCCCGACGGCGCAAGAAGAGTGTACTCCAGCCTGTAAGCTCCGACCAAAAACATGCCAGGCACTCTTTCACTCATAATTGCACAATGACTTTAACTTATACACACCTATACTTTTTATATTTTTTCAGAATACGGCATGAATATATAATGGGAAACCATGTTGGACATTTGTAATGACTTGCAACAAAATTATTGACCATTCAGGTAACTTTACAAGTGAACCTTTTATCTAAGAGCTAAACTCGCTGTAGTATCTATATCTTGTATTTCGCAATAAAGTGAGGACCCTTGCAACTTTCAGGTTCACACCAAACTTTCTTATCCCCTAAGGAAATTGATTCCCGGTCAACAACTAATTCTGGATTGCCAATGTGAATCACATTTTGACGCAAAAAGAAAACATATGATCTATAGACGTTAGGCATAACTGCACTAAAGGTAACTTAACACTATATCTTATTTCTGAGATTTGCTCACGATAGGCATGGCCTTTTCGATTCTTCTTTCCAGTCACGGCAACTTGTATGTATGGTGCTTTGACCGATACAAACTAAATATTTCCTTTGTTTTTTATCAATATGCAGAAAGTAAATACTAACACATTGGGAAATGCCAAATGTTGGTGCTTTGTTACATATAAGCTCCACAGTTGAATATTAAGAATTATACTAATTGCAAAATATATAGTTAATTTTGAAAATGTTAACTTATATGGTCGAGTTCATTTTCCCAGTCATTAATACTTAATTACTTTTTTTCTTGTCTCCTTTTTGTGTTTCTTCATTACATGGTCTTCTCCTGTGTTTTCTCCGCCCCTCCCCGCCTGTGTTTGTCCCCTCCCCAGACCCTCTCTGCCAACAAAGATTGTTGATTGAATATGTTAATTGTATTAACCATTATTAACTTACGCCCTGATGACGACCTAGATAGGTTGAAACACGTGTTGGCGAAAACAAGTTTCTTCTTTTTTGAATGCATATCTAGCATACATGTAAAGTGTGACCAAGTTCCTCTTATGCATGATTTATTGACTACCAAAATGTGGTTCTTCCGCCCTTTCTTTGGTTAAAATTGAAATGTAATGCAAATAATACCTTTACCTTTTTGTTAAATTTGAAATACAGAAACCTTACTCTTTAAACACTTACCAGGTGTCTCTCTTACTTACTTCCTTATTCTCTGAAATCCCAACCTCTACCAAACCAATACCACATAGATGTGGCATATGTATGATTGAGCGCAGTCTGTGAGGTTAGCATCGTCTTAAGCTTTACTTCTATATAGGTGATAGTGGAAAATCACCAGTCTAACCACACGGCTGCAGCTGGTTCTATCACTTTAAAATCAAAGGTAGTTTCTGTTACTTTAGTGGTGCGCACCCACAAACCCTTCCTTTGGAGCCACGTTTTCCACAAAAAATTATTAAGTAATATTGGTGACCACAACATCTTAGAAGCTACCATCAAACTGCATCAAAAAAGCAAGTCCAGTTCTTTCCAGAAATTTTAACTGTAAATAATGCAGGTAATCGTGCAGTTAAGTTTGAGCGTGGTGGACGCTCCGTAACTGGTCTTCTGCAGACATCTTTCACTGACCTCTTTCCCATGCAACTTGAGTGTGCATGTCAACCATTAAGATTTTTTGATTTTCTATGGGATTTAAATCTTCCATACATAGACCAAGGTAGGAGGAGGAGGCCGACAAATTACCCCTATGATTTCAAAATCCATAAAAACGGAAAAAAAAGATAAATAGGCATAAACGGTCACTAAAAAAAAATATAGTGGACCTTATTCTTTTGGAGTATGAATTAAAACCTGAAATAACTCCCAAAGAAACTGGTTCCGTTCCTTGAAAGGTCTGAGAGAACAAAGAAAAGGGGAGGAAATGTTAAGAGCAGTATGTGCTAAAACTTCCAGAAACTTCTGGTCGATAGTGAGATCAGCTGGGGGGTTCCTCCATGACCAACAAGAAACAGTAATCCAGGAAGCCTCTTGGATAGACCATTTATCGGGCCTTTATGGTCTACCAGGATGCCAGACTCCTAAGGTAATCTGTACCACACAGTGGTCCCTTAACTTTACAAGTGAGGATATTGAACTATTGATAAAAAAAATCCTCGTTCTCTAGGGCCGCTGGGCCTAATGGTCTGAGGAATGCTATTTTGAAATCGAATCCAGTGTTGTGGTCCAAGGTTCTCAAGATCCTGTTTGATAATGTTATCCTCACAGGACTTCCCCCAGAGTCATGGAGAAGATCCATTGTTATTCCCATCTACAAAAAGGGAGATAGATCAAATCCATCAAATTATCCGCCTATCTCCATCCTAGACAATGATGGGAAGATTTTCGCTGGTATTATTCTATCTGAACTTGAGAAATGGGCAGAGGTAAAAGGTATAATCCCGAAGCAGCAGACGGGTTTTAGGAAGGGGCTCTCCACTTCCTTAAACACACTTCTTCTGGGTTGCCTGTCCGCTGATTCTCTTGATAAGAATGGGTCTCCTTTGTTTTGAGCCTGGTTTGATCTCTCGCAGGCTTTTGACTCCATCAATAGGAATAGACTGTGGTCAAAATTACAGTGCTGGGGGATTCCAGACTCTCTGTTTGCTATATTGGTAGAATTACATGAAGGCTCATCCTTAAGAGTGGGGCTGTCCAAGATGAGGGCTTTGTCTCAATCTGTTTTGATCAATGCGGGGTTGTGTCAAGGCTGCCTGTTAGCTCCTCTCCTTTTCATCCTCTATTTGTCGGATTTAGGGTAATGGTTGGGGAATGCAGGGCTAGCAGCCCCCAGATTGAGGAACTGGAAAATAAACTGGTTAGAGTATGCTGACGACATTGTCGTGTTTGATCAACCCAGATTGGCCTGCAGTGACTACTTGATGTTCTGGGGGAGTATGCTAATGCTAATGACTTAAAAATAAATCCTGAAAAGTCAAAGATAGTTGTCTTTAAGCATCCCAGCAGAAAATAAAATCTTTTCCCTGGCATCGGGACAATGTGACAATTCCTGTATCCAAAGAGGTGATCTGCTTAGGCTCAAAAATCATTGCATTTACAACTAGGTGTGAGCTCATTCTCACAATAGACCTAAAAGTAGCACAGATGCAAAAAATTGATTTGTAGTATTTTAAATTTTTTCTTCTCCCTCTGGTAAAATTTTATGTTGGAAAGGTTGTGCCAGTCCTTCTCTTTGGCATGGAATGTAATCTGATGGCATACCATTTGGACTGGGACATGATTGAAAGCAAAATCTGGAAGAAGTCCCTGGGTCTTCCAGACTGTGTTCCGATTTCCTGCCTAAGATTTGAACTTGGCCTTAACTCCCTGAAGAACTGGTTGGAGTGGAAATGGCTTTCATGCTATAGATTGATACTTGCTCCTCCCAAAGCTTAATTCTATGAGACCCTAGATCTTACTATGAGGAAATCTGCCAATCTTGTATTAAACATCTTGAAAGATCGGTGTGTTGATCTCCTTACTCTTAGTGATCTAGACTCTGACACTCTGGTCAAAAATCCAGGTAAAGCAAAGGAAAGTTTGCATCGAAAGGATTGCATAAGAACTGAGAACAAAATGAGGTAGGCTAATCTATCCTCATCCCCTCTTTTTATTGACAAAACAAGGTCTCTTCTCCCACAATATCTTCTGAAATGATCCAATCCACGTACAAGTATGGATTTCCTAAGATTTAGGCTTAATTTGCTTCCAACTATGGAAATCCTCCATGTTCACTTTAAAAATCTTTTCCCCTCTGATCTATGCGATAAGTGTACCGCTAAAGTATCCCAGTTGACTCGTCATCTCCTGACAGAGTGTGCTGGGACCTGTTTCCTCAGAGTTGCAAGATTCAAGTGTTTCGTGCATAATCCCAATTTTTTATCTTCAGACACATTTTGGGATAGACTAATCTCTGGCAATGAAAGTTTCCTCACATTTGAAGTTGTTTTGATTTTAAAAGAGTTGAATTTGTTAGATAATGGGGCTATCTTGACCGCCCGGTCAACTTCTTGAAAGCTCTCTGTTTCAGTTGTAAACTCTATTTCCTATTTATTTTCGTGTACAATGTTTATTTTTCTTTTTATGTATTTTCATGTTTTTTCTGTGTTTTCTATACTGTGTAAAAAGTCATAGGCCCCGATTCATGGATTATTTGCTTCGAAAAAAACGGGATTTGTGCAGCATTCTGCTCGCAAATCCCCATTTGTTTAACAGGGATTTGCGGGCAGAATGGCGCACAAATCCCATTTTTTTCAGCGCAAATAATCCATGAATCAGGGACATATTTTATTATGGCTAATGCAAAATAAATAATTATAATAATAATTATGTGTGGTTTTCCTGTTGGGTTTGAAATGGCCTGGTCAGAGACTGCTACTTCTCCAGTCATGTGATACTCCTTTGTGTTGTGGCCTGTGAATTGATGGGTGCACTGGTGGGTCCTGCATGTGCAGGGTGCTCTCCAGACATGCTTTTGTGACATTTTTGCACCCCCACCCCGACTGCCTGTGATTCATGGTGCTAGGTAGATGGTATTGTACATGTACTCACCCAACATCCAGGTCCTTTGTTCTCTGTGACCTCCATGTAGGCCGGCAGCGTGCTGCTCGGAAGGACCACTGGGTCATTGGTAGATATAGGGAATTGGGACAGCAGGCGTGATGCAAAGGTCGGAGTCATAGGTGTCCCTGACATTCAGGGAATGGAACTGCTTCTGCTTCCTTTAGACATCCTCTGAGGCATGTGTGAGAAACCTGAAGGTGTATCACTCACTGGTCCCCAGGGACCTGTCATCCAGGTGGCCAGGACACGGCCATCGCTATTGGATCCAGTTCCTGGGGGTGGTCCAGAGCGGGAGGATCACCTGAATGAGGGGTCTTCAGTCAGTGGAAGTGGGACATCGAAGAGTGAGACACAGTATCCCCTTCCTTATGACATCTTTTCCCCATCCTGCGCAGTGGGAAATTTTGAAACTCTACCCCCCTGCATTTCCAACACAAACACTTTCTCACACCATGAGTGACAAGGGAATAAAACCAGAGCCATTTACCTGACATGTCCCAACACAAGGGTCAGGCAGAGTCAGGCAATGGCTGACAACTACACACACCTGACTGCCCTTTCCCTTCCCCATAGGGATACAAGGCGGAGCACAACAGCACACTCTGAGCAAGGCCGAACGCACGAGGAAGCAGCTAATCCAGAACGTCAGTTCAAATAGAGGAGAAAGGCGGTGAGGTCTGAAAGGACGTTAAGGAGGGAGTTGCCCTTGGTCTTTTCAACCCAGACCCACGAAGCCTCTGACAAAGGAAACATGAGACCGGAATGGCAGCTGGAGAATGGTGTGAAGGATGTCAGCGGTACATGGAACCCTGCCGCACTGATAGCCAGGGTGGGGAGACGCGGTTGCCATTGTGGTACCATCCTTGACACCAGCGACAAAACAAACACCAACGGGTTCAGCACAGCCGGTGAGTTGGAAGAACCTGATAGTGGACTGGACTGTGCTAAGCTCAAGGTTGCAGTGGCAACATTAAGATTAATAGACAGAGGTCTTTTTGTGAATGAACTTGGTACCGGAGATAGAGTGGTCTGGCGCCACGTGGGCGCTCATTGAAAGGTCTCTAGCTTGCACCCCTCTCCTGAACAAAGGGAATGTGGAAATACAAAAGTATTAAAACTACAAGTACCAAGCAAGAGGCTATAGGGAAGGCTGGTGCGAGGTGTCAAGATGGTCATACAAGGGTCAAGCTAAACCCCTTGTACAATCGAAAGTCCTTGACACAGTGCAGAAGTTTTGATGATTGTGAAATTGTGAACCCGACTGAGGGAATTGTGAACAGGTGTTTGCGCCCGGCTGAGGGGAACACCATATGAATTATGATTTTTTGAGCCCGCACTTGCCACAGAGTGACCCACCGAGACGTGATCGTCATTTGTAAGTCTCTGTTTAAAATTGGCAAGTGCTTTGGCAGGTCTGAGCTCGGATGAGGGGGGCCCAAGTAAAACTATATGGTTGTTTAAAAAGACATTGAGACTTTTTGAAAATTACAAATGAGGAGAATGTGATTGAAAGGCGGTTGTGAACCCGACTGAGGGGTGTCAAGAGCAATGGAAGTGAATTCCACATTGTGAAGGAGCTAAGTGAACTACATTGTGACAGCAAGTGTGAACCCGAATGAGGGAAGTCCACAGTGAGTGGTTGGTCTGAGCCCAACTGAGGGAGGCTGATGCCTGAGAGAAGGATCGGAGCCCGGCTGAGGGGGATCCAAGGGTTAAGGGTAATCACCAGACGTGAAGATTAGCAGAAGGAACTTTTGTCTTGCTGTTTTTGGCTAATCAGGCCCTCTGAAGCAAGAGACTTTGCATGAGAAGAGACTTGGGCACAGAAGGCCCTGATACAGAGGAAAGTAACTGTAAACTCATGCCAGAGAAGGCCAGGAGTGTGCTGTGCTCACGAGTCCTGCTTTTTACCGTAGTAAAAATGTGGGTAAGGGAAACCAAGGCCATAACTTCCTGAATTATCATTTTGTGAACACTTCTTTCTTTTCTTGTGAATATTGTCCCACAGCATTTTCTAGCATAGCAGTAAGGATTGGCAATAGGTTTTTTGTATAGGCCCTTTTTATTTGACTAGACTCCACTAGGCCTGCATTATTAGTATTTGATGGTCGTAGCTTACTCCTATCTTAGATTTAGATTTAGATTAGGTGTTTATCTGACCCATTTTACAGTTTAATAAACACCCTTGAACTGTGATCACTTGTGTCTGTCTTACTTTGATACCATGCCTTCCTTACATATGGGAGTCCACCAGCTCAACATGCGTGCAGTGCAGTGCTACCACCACATTGGGCATAACCACAATTGCATATAAGCAGCCCGTGATGGTGCTGAACTGTGCCTGGGTGGTTTTAAGGGTGATGTGCAGGTGCAGGAGGGCCTCCAGCACCTGCATTAGCACTCTGGAGAAGAGAGGCTGCAAAATGCCACGCAGCTGGCTCACAGAGCGCTGGAACGTGCCACTGGCCAGGAAGCGCAGGACCAACACCAGCTTTAGCACCAGTATGGCTGACCTGATGCCGATCCTGCTCTCAATGGACTCCTCAATGTGTGTCAGGTGGTCAAGTATAGTCTCACTGTTAAGGCGTTACAGGGTTAGTATCTGACTGTCAGTGGGGCATCACTGCATGCCTCTGCCTCTCCACCTGCATCCCACTCATCCTCATCCTCCTCCTCCTCTTCCTCCTCTCCCTGGCCTCCTGTTGCCTCTGCTGGCACTCCAGGCCCTGCAGCTGTAGATTGGCATGTAGCACCTCCAGTTCCATGTTTGCAGCAATGAGTGGTAGCATGGTTGTGTTGGGAAGTGTTTTTGGGGTAGCGGTGGCCCTTTTGTACTCTTCCTGTGTGCATAGGTTGCACCTGGGTGGATTGGGTGCACCTGTGGTCTTATTTCCTTCACCTGTGTCCATTTACTGGCTGCTCCAAGGTGCTGTTATTGCCACCTTGGATTCGCTGGTAATACCAGCAACTCTAATCTCATGAAATGCTGGTGATACTATTTTGCCGTATTAACGCCACACGTGTCCATTGTTGCCATTATTTTCATGGCTGGTATTACCAACACCAGTAATTCTGGATGAGGTCATATTGGTGTTGGTACTTCCAGCAACTGTGTTCCGGCAAACTCGTACTATGCAGTCCCGGTATTAGTGCTGGTAAACAGTATTACTGGCCTTTTAACCATGAAGCGGCAGACTTGTAATGAGGGTTGAATCCTATAGGAAGGGCATCCCAGAAGTGGCATTAAGACAATCCTAAGAAGTGAACTTGAAGCTTCCTGTTAATCTCACAAACTTCAAAGAAGAAACTTCATTCTGTCATCTGGCAACAAGGACATTATCAACTATGGTTCATTGTAATTGATATATCGTGACATTATCTAGGAAATCCATTCAGTACTGACTGGATTGATTAAAAAGGTGGAGTTCAAATAGTTGTCTAACTGTACAGGGCATGAGTAATGCAGAGAAAGAATTCTCTCTTAAATGTGCCAAGTGGAAATATGTATCAGGTGGGCATGCATTTTACTGAAAAATTGAGTCGCATCTCTACATCGACCAGCGCACAATCACAGAGTTATGACTTAACGAACAAAGCAGAATTATATTGGTTTGCTTTTTTAACCTAGTAACACGTTTCTTCTTTTCATTAGGTGCATACACACATTCAACGAATTAGTCACTATTTTATTTCACCACAATCTCTCCTTCTGAGACCATCTCATCAGTCTCATCTCTTCAACAGAACAGTTTTTGGGATCACTTTAACAAAAATGACCTTGCCTCCATGCACACTTTTGAGCATAAAACTATGCAAAATTAGTACTCTCTCTGTTATCTTGCAATTTTTCACATTTTTTAATTATTTAACACAAAGTATATATGATAGTGACAGATGTCACACATGAATATTCAAATTTCTTAAATTCTCAAAACATAAATCATTCTACAATTTGGCATTACCTCATGCTTCATGATTTTCAATCTAAATACAATCTAAAAGCAAAAATACTGGAAACATTTTCCTGTAGCTCACATCTACTGTGAAAAAATGTCACACATTCTACATCTGTAAGTCCATTTCATTTGGCTCATAGAAACATTATTCCATATATAAGACTTTACTTTAGCTTCAGGCTAGTTGCCCTTTTGTTCTTGGAGTTCTCTAATGCACGACGCATTTCAGGCTATAAGCGCCCTTCATCAGGTGTGGAAAAATGTCTTATTTCAATTAATTAAGTTCTGGAAGTTAAAACAAAATGTATATCTGATCAATACCTTCATCTCTTCAACACTCATGGGTGTATACATAAAACATTCCAAAATCGTAGTTTAGCATTTCCTCAGATGTTTTCATAAGAAGAAACACCTTGGGAACTCTCAGGGTCCCTGTCGTCTTTTTCTACATTCAGGAGGACAAACATGTTAGTATGAGAAACAGGCAGTATATTCCTAGTAGGATAATGAAGACCAACACAATTGTATGTAAAATGGATGCTCCTAGGGAATCAAAAGAGTTTTTGTCAACCAGGACCGTATATACGATCTGGAAGTATTGCCCTCAGGGAAAGTGGCCACAGTTGTACATTTGTGGGAGATTATGTCAGTAATGTTGTTTTCGTAGTCAGGTGTGAATGTACAGCATTCAGATCCAACGATTGCGTACACATCTGCTTTTGATACCAAGATGGTGATGAATGACTTTCTGTTTTGCAATATAGTCGAATAACCATATATTCGTGTGTGATTGGTTACTGTCTTCAATAGCAGGGCAGTTTAGAGTGTCTATCCTGGTCTAGCTTGACACTTACCCTGGATATTATATTTTATTTTTTATTTATTTTATTGTGCATTTGGAAGGTGCTTATATAGCAAGTAACTTGTGTTTCAAAGCGCCCGCAGGGCAACAGGGAGAAAACATGGGAATGAAAAAAAAAAACAATTAAAAGTACTGAAGGATAAAGACGAACCTGCTAGGCCCTGTGAGCATTTGGAATGTGCAAGTACAGAGAGAGGAGACATAGGAGAGGGAGTGGTGGGTAAGTGCTACGGGTGGCCGTGCTCGTGAGTGAGCTGCAGATGTAAGTGCCGAATGGAGGCAATGCTGAGGAGTGGTCTTCTGCCAATAAATAGGTAAATGCAGGACAATAGGTAAGTAGTAAGTGCAGGCACACACTGTGCTGGGAGAGGGCAGAGGCTGAAGGTGATTGGGTGTAGGAAGCCGGTGCCCAGAAGGACGCATAAAGCCCTGGTCACCAATCACAGCAACTGTGATATGATGTGATATGATATGGCATGGCATTTATAAAACACCTATACACAAGTGTTTCAAGGTGCGATGAGTTAAGGGAGTGGGAAAGGAGGGAAGCCAGACAGCGATCTTACTAAGCCAGGTGTCATTCAGATTGTGCAAGTGCATGGGACGGAGGAAGGGATTAAGTGCGAGGGAGAGGTGGAGGGGAAATGCAGTACATGGTGGGATACAAGAATAATAACAATAAGTAAAGTACGGCCGGCTGGTGTCAAGTGCAAGGGTAAGTGCAGACAATCAGTGTCAAGTGCTGGAAGTGGGACTGTAGGAATACAGAGACAGTCACGAGTGTGGGGTTGCCAGGAAGGCAGTACAGGTGTGCAACTAACGATGAAGGGGACCTGGGTCCGAGATCAGGGGGTGGCCCGGTAACCAGTGCAGTTTCAGCCAGGGATTCAGCAGGGTATAGGAGGAGAAAAAGCAGAAGTAAAGAGAAAGGTTTTGCAGTGCTTCCGGAACCGGAGATGGTTCTCCTTAAATTTCAGTGAGGCAGGAAGGCTGTTCCAGGGGGAGGCCCCAGCCGAAGCGAGAGATCTACGACCAACTCGTTGCTTGGAGAAGGGACTGAGCCTGAGGGAGTTGGAGGTGGATGAGCGAAGAGCTCGAGAAGGAAGACATTTAGGAAGAGAGAGTTGAAGGTATTGAGGCCCCAGGCCCCAGAAGGCCTTGTGGACAATGCTGAAGGTTTTGAAGTTAATCCTCACAGCCACTGGGAGCCAGTGCAGAGATTTCAGTCCTGGAGAGATATGATCCCTGGGCTTGAGGCCAAGGACAAGTCTTGCAGTCCTGTTCTGGATAAGTGGCAGAGGGCGGGGATTAGAGGCAGGCAGATTTAGAAAGAGGCTGTTGCAATAGTCCAGCCTAGAGAGTACCAGAGCTCTGGAGACAGTGAGCTTCTGGGGGAAGGAGAGGAAGGGAAGAATACCTCTGAGGAGGTGCAGCTGCTAGTGTGACTTCTTATAGATGTCAGAGATGTGAGGAGAGAAGGAGAGTGCAGAGTCGAAGATGACCTCAAGGTTTTTATCCTCACAGGTGGGAGTAGGAAGAGGGCCAAGAGAGGCCGGCCAGAGAGTGACAGGAAAGGAGAGAGTGGGTGTGTCGATGAGGAGAATCACAGTCTTACTGGCATTAAGGCAGAGATCATTGACAGCACACCATTCCTGGATGGCGGATAGACAGTCAGAGATGAGAGAGGGAGAAGAGATGGCTGAGGGTTGCCTGAAAATGAGCTGAGTGTCATCCGAATAGCACTAGAAGTTGGGGCAGAGCACAGCAATACGGTGGACAAGAAGTTCCAGGTATTAGTTAAACAGCCAGGCAGAGAGGGTAGACCCCTGGGGAACACCACAGGTAGAGATAGAGGAGAGGAAGAACATAAGTTGAACCTGCGACGGTCGATCAGAGAGGAAAGAAGTCAGCCACGTCAGGGCCTGACCAGTGATCCCCAGATTATCACGGAGATGATTGAGAAGGATGGCATGGTTAACCGTATCAAAGGCAGAAGAGAGATCAAGTAAGATGAGGACGCAGGGGGTGTTGGAGTCAAGGTTGGAGAGCAGGTCTTCACGGATGTTCAGGAGAGCGGTTTCCGTGCTTCTGGCAACTCTGAAGCCAGTCTGATGGTCATGGAGGCAACCGAAGATTCAGTGTGAAGATTAAGCTGGGAGATGGGCAGATTTTCCAGGAGTTTGTGGGATTAGCAGAGGAGGCAGGAGGGGAAGGAGGAGGTGTAGAGGGAAGTCTTGAGGAGCTTTCGCAATTTAAGGAGATCCAGCTCAAGACCGAGAGGAAGGGGGAGGCTGTTCCATTGGAGGGTGCCAGCAGAGGAGAGAGATCTGTCACCAGCCCTCTGTTTAGCAAAGCACTTGACACACAAAGAGTTGGTACTAGAGGAACATTGAGATCTCAAGGGAGAGTATATAGTGAGAGCAAGTTGTAGATAATGTGGTCCCTGGCCCAGACAGCCTATGGATGATGCAGAGAAATTTCAATTTGATCCTTGCAGCAGCCGGGAGCCAGTGAAGAGTTTTTAGGGCTGTTGAGATGTGGTCCCTGGGCTTGAGGCCAAGGAGAAGTCTTGCTGACATATTCTGGATTAGCTGGAGATGTCATAGTGAGGAGAGTAGATTCAGGAATAGGCTATTGCATTAGTCCAGCCTAGAGAGAACCAGAGCTCTGGAGACATTGAGCTTCTGGAGGAAAGTGTTCAAAGGGATATTTCCTTTGAGATGGTAGAGTTGAAAGTGATACTTCTTGGCAAGGTCTTGAATGTGACGGAGGAAGCAAAGAGAGGAGTCTAAGATGACTCTGGGGTTTCTGGCTTTGGATGAAGGTGATAGGGGGGAGCCCATAGAGGAAGGCCAGAGTGAGGGAAGAAAGAGGGAGTCCCAATAGGAAGGATCTCAGTCTTGCTTGCATTGAGGTAGAGATCGTTGGAAGTGCACTGTGCCTGAATTGCAGATAGACAGTCCAGAATGATGGAAGAAGTAAGGAGAGGATCAAAGGAAGTTTGAAGAAGAGTTGTGTGTCATCTGCATAGCACTGGAAGTTAGGGGAGAAGGAGGAGATGAGATATGGCAGTGGAGCAAGGTAGTTGTTAAAGAGCCAGGGGGAGAGGCAGGAGGTCAGCCACTCCAGTCTCCGCTCCGAGATACCCAGGGTATCATGGAGCCGTTTTATGAGGTTGAAGTCGTTGAGCATGTTAAAAGCAGAGGAGAAATCAAGTAGAATGAGAAAAGGTGGATAGTTGGAATCGAGAGATGCAAGCAATTCCTTATGGGTGTTCAGAAGAGTAGTTTCCATGCCTCTGGATGCCCGGAATCCAGATTGATGATCATGGAGGCAGCCAACAAGTTCAGCGTGTGAGGTAAGTTTGGGAGGGCCAGTTTCTCCAGGAGTTTCCCAAGGAAGGCAGTAGATGGCTGGACACAAGTTGTCACAGTAGGCTTGGGAGAACATTCACGTATTAACAAGTGTACCCACTAGATACATCATTAGAGTAGTTGCCTTAATATTGTCAACAATGACAAAGTATGCTAAACGACTGTCTGATCTTTTCAATCCTCAATGTGATGTGATCCTCAAAATTATTCTGGTCCATCCGTCATTTGTTGAACACTCCTCAATATAGAATTCAGATCTATTAGACTGTGAGGAATTACCATCTGGCAAGGGTACAAAGCCCTGTCTTTTTTATTAATACATATGAAAGGGGAGTCCTGGGGGTCCTGAGACTACCCATCCGCCATCCGAAGTTCATGACAAGACAAAAGGCCAGATATGCCCACTGCCACCCATCCTTTTTTGGACAGATCCCGAGTGCACCAATGATTGACAGATACACTGAAAGGTATCCTCTCAACCACCATACAGACCGAATGCAATGCAAATTTTTCCATGTGTGGGAGAAGAGCCTGTGATCGTGGACAGAGAAGCCCATATGGAAAGCCTCGACTGAGCACCAAGAAGCCATGGCACTGACATCATTAGTGACACCATGACATAGCAGCATTAGTAATGAAGCACATGTGCAGGCTGCACTGCACCACATAAACACACACTCATATACATGAACAACATGAGCGCACAGTTTTATAGCTAGAGGACAGATACATCCACATACTGTTGATGCTTTTATTATTTTTGCTATTAGCCAAATGCAGTAACGCACACCCGCAAGGCACAAGAAATCTTGAGCAAGCTTGCTGATGCTTAAGGCCAATGGTCGTGTGGACATGCAGGAGCATATATGGAACATGATCGAACCACGTATAGCTAACCCATGGGGAACGTAGCACAACATGTACTATGTAGAAACTGCATTATAAGGTTTAGAAAAATTACAGCAAGCCTCAAGGCACTGAACATTAGATGAGCAGAGCTTTCTAAAGGCTGCACAGAGAGCAAGACGCGTGAGACAGGCCCACAGCCAAGGTCAGAGATATGCAGACACATTCCAATCCCCAGACGACAAAGGGACCAGTTGCAGAGAAACTGAATACAGCCTCATAATTGTGAGCTGCAGACCTCAAATGTGTGGTCTCTAAACACGTGATACAGCCAAGCAAGACAATGGACAGTCATCAACGGTGAGAAAGAGGAGCCGATCTCTGAAAACCAGATGCAGACCGCAACAAGGGTTGCAGCTGTAAGGAGAATATTCTTATAGGCAAAGGTGGTGTACACAAGTTACAATACAGACACATAATCATTCACATCACCTTGAAGAGGTACACAGCGAGCTGAAAACTCAATCGAGTCCCAGGCCTGGGGGCATCAGCTCTAACCAATCACAGTTTAGTATTCCAGGGGTGGATGGCAAAGGGCAAGAGCCACTGGTAAGCCCACTACTCTGCAACAATGTAATAGATAGTTCCTTCGGGATGGAACAGGCCAGTCACCTGGCATGCGAGGATCAGTAGAATAAGACCGATAGGGTCCACTATAGGTGGTAGAGACTCTCAGTAGCCAATCCCTCAAGGTGATAGTTTTTTATGGGAAGGGCCCGAGTGATGACGCAATATTGATAGAAAACCAGCATGTGCGTTGTGGAACCTCGAGCTGTACCTGAATCTCCCTGTGTTCTTGTAGTGATCCCTGTTGGTTTTATTTGCAACAGTCCTCCATTTGTCCTGGGGAGGGTGTTGGGCCCTCTGAGTCTTCGAACCCCCAGCATCAGCCTGGTATACCTGGGAGTCCCACCCAACAAGTTGGTAGCAGAGCTGATGGTTCTCTGCATCAGCCTGGCACAAAGCCATCTCTTTCGCTTCAGAACCTGAAAGGCTGCAGGACCCTCGCATATTTCAGGGAACGCGTACCCATGGAAAGGCCATCAGTAGCCAGATTGTAAAATATCCCGCCTGAGATTAGCGAGGAGTCCAGCAGACCAGAAGGGGGAAGTGGCAGTTTCTGGAGGACAAAGCAGTCAAGCAGTGCCAGCAGACCACGGAGTGTAAGTATTGACCCAGTCACACGGCAACAGTGGGTGTGTGGGAGGGTAGTGAGTATTGTGGAGTATTGTTTAGTATCATTGAGTATTGTCAAAGTATTGTTTGCATTGTCAAACTTACTAGGGATGGGAGTGGAGGTAGACGTCATTATTTGTGGGCAGGGCATATTCAAGTTTAGAGGCAAATGGTTCTGGTGAATAACCTAGACTATTGACTCGAAGTCACAGATGATAGAGGTGATGTAAAAAGTGCATTTCCTCTTTGTTGAGCGTTTTAGCTCAGGTTATAGATGACGAACCCGTAAGATTTAGCGCAGACAGCTAGCCTAGATTGCGTAAAGTGAGCCGACTGGTAAAGTCTCCTGGAGTGAGATGTTTTGCATGCAAGGCAACGCAGTGGGTACAGTGTAATCACAAGAAAATAGTGGTATACTCTGCCTGGAGGACAGAAGACAGCTGTGGGGTTTGTGTTGGGGTTTTGTGCATTTTGGGAGTAAGGGGTTGTAGCATTGTGCACTCGGTATTCCATTTATTACCATTATTACGAGATGGTGAGGAGCTAGCATTGGAAACTTGGGATTGGCAGACGAGGTGAACAAGTGGCTGTGCGCAGAAGGTGCATGCGCAAGATTATGGGTGTGCCCGAGGAGGCAGGGAGGTTGTAAAGGGGCGGTGCACAGAGCACACCTGCTAGAATGTTGAGCAAGAGAGGTTCGTAAGCAAATTGATAACATCGTGATTTCATTGTATTTATCCCTTAACAGCGAACTGTCGAAAGCCTCGATTTGAGGTCAGGTAAACGCAACAGCAATGTGACAAGGGAAGTGCAGGGGGACACATCCCTACAGTACCTGTGCAAGACACTACCAACCTACTAAGGCTAAATCTGTAAATACAGCATAAAATGGTCTAAAGGCACTGAGGGAAGGTTAACTAAACCATGGTCACCTTGCAGAAGTTTCTGCAAAGAAGTGCAGCAATCACTACTGACACACACACAGGGTACCGATAATGGGAAGAAGTTGTCAAGCCGCATGCCAATATTGGAGTTTTGGCACATGTTTCAGGAGGGCGAGGGGGAAGCAGAGAGGTGCCAGTGGATGCTGAGCCAGCAGGAGGCACAGGGGCCCATGACCCAGCCTTCCGCTCCCCCACATGTCCCTTTGAGTGTGGCCTCCGATGACACAGACGATGAGCAAGGGATGTACCCATCACAAGAATTAAGAGCAGCAGAGGGGTATTCAAATCCGACATACAAACCACCAGCGTACACTAAGGAAGAGGGGCAGAGAGATGACGGCAGCCAATCAGTGAATGGAAGACGAGCGGCGAGGTGCAGAAGGGCACAAAAGTGGGGCTAGGGAGAATAGCTATGAACGAGTGGATGGTGACAGATCCTCCTGAAGTTGGAAGGGAAGACAGATGGGAAGAAAGAGGGGGCAACTAAGGCAACGGAAGGTCTGAAGGGGAGCAGTGAAGCATCATATTGGGCTGAGATAATGGATGAAACGGACAGAAAGAGAAGGAAAGAAAGGAGAGATTACAAAGAGAGGACAGGGAGAGGAGAAGAGAGAAGAAGGTGCAGAGAGAAAGAGAAGAAAGGATAGAACGAGCTTTTAGAGAAAGAAAGTGAGAGGGACAGGAGCAGCGGAACAGAAGAATAAGAGAAGTAGAAGCGATTGAGAGACGTAGGGAGGCAGCAGAGCAGGAGAAACACAAGTTGATTGAGAGGGAACAGAGGAAGATGCAGGTGGATAGATTGGCAAAGGAATGTGCACGCAAGGAGGAGGATGAGTGGCCAATAAGGCATTTAAAGACACAATGGACAGGGGACAGGGGAAATGATTGCCTTGAGGGGGCAGACGAGCAGAACCAGACAGCCGACCTCACAGAACAGGAGTACCACGGAATGGCACAGAACAGGCCAAGGGGCCTCGGGGGAGGCAGCAGATACAACTTGAGAGATATCAACATCAATTTGAAACCTAGCACAGACACGACAACTAGGAGGCTAAGCTTTGCAGGTGACTTTTCTACTAACATGGGCTCAGGGTCTGACAACGAAGGAAGGAACAGTGGGGATGAGAGGGAGGAGCTGTGTAGGCTTCAATCCACAGGGTCGGGAATAGACAAGAGGTTAACATGGGAGAGTGGAATAGGTACAGGGGGAGCAGGGGGAGGCTGTATGGACAAGCGGGCAACTTATGTACCCTCTATGACATAACAACATATGCAATCAGGCTTAGAGACCTCCCTGGATGAAGGAAGGGGGAGATAGCCATTGTAATCTCAAGAAGGAAGGTAACAGGGGAACATGATGACAGCATCCAAATACCCATACCAGAACCGATAGATGTAAACACGAGCATTTACAGATGCGGACAGACAGGTCAGGCTGACTAGGAGTATGCATGGGGAGGAGGGATTCACACAGATGCTGCTGCTAGAAAAGGGAGGGGGCAACCTCAATATATACCATGGAAGCATAACGACACAAACAACATGAGGTGTAGGCTGCCATTGTTGAGCGCGGGGGCAGGGAAGTGGATTTACGAAATAGAAAGAATGACAGCGGGTCTGCGGTTAGCAGTGGCACACATAAAGGAACTGCTAGTGGTTATACTCTGGGACATTGCTGATGATATATGGAAGAAGGTGGGGTTCCCCACAGTGACAACCCAAAACACAGTGCACGATGGTTTGCTGTTTGCAAACTGCAGAGCTGCCATATGGTGAGCACTAAGGACACAATACCCAGGACACTATACCCAGACTCATCAGACATTGGGGCAATTATCACAGAAAATGAGGGAAGATGAAGACCCCTACAGTATATTCAGGAGATTCAAGAGCTTTGGTGCCTTGAAACTCGAGAACTGTGGGATAAAACAATATCAATATTTTACAAAATACTAGTAAAGGGCCTGCCGGAACCAGTACAGAAGCAGAGAAGCAGCTGAGAAAGTTAATAGGCATGGAAGCAAAAGCTTGGCCAGAAAAACAATTTGCAATCGTTCACCATTGTAGGCTATGGCAAGAGAAGCTTAAGAAGAAGGCAGAGGACAGAAAAGTAGATGTAGCAAAGCTCGGGCAGTACTAACCAACGCGAACACACAGGGGACAGTTTGCAGTTTGCACCATCACCCATGGGGGGTGGGTTCTTGGGTCAGGGGAACACACAGCAAGGAAGCTTTCCAGGAGGGATTTGGGGATATGAGCAGCAGGTGCAGCAGGGCCCAGGGGATTTTGCAGGGGGTTTCCAAGAGCAAGGGAGAGACAATAGTGCTGGATGTTCGGGCAGGTAGGACACATCTCAACAGTGTGCAGAAACAGAGGAATGCAGTAGAATTGGGGAGCACAATACCAGCAGACATATCAGGGTGAACAGGGTGACTATTATATGCAGGACCAACCCCATCTACAGTAAGGAAAGATACAGGGCTCGCACCTGCAAGCACCTCAGCCTATGGAATAGACCCCACATATGCAAGCACCGATAGCACAGTATTTACAAGCACCACAGATTCAAGGGAACATAAAGCAGCTACCACAGATCAAAGACAATGCTCAGCAGAACGACAGTACAGTGTCACACGTGGACTCCCTGTGAACGGCCCCCATTTGAAAACTGGGAGGAGTCACCATGGTAGGGAACAACCACTTTTCACGAAATGGGATGTCCTCATACCCTAAATAAGACAGCCCACAGATGGACTTGATGTGTTCCATCCTGTGGATCACACCCAACCCTGCGGAGGAAACTTGCATAGGGGTAGCGATAGGTGACAAGACTTTTTCCTTTCTTGTAGATACAGGGGCAAGTAGGTCCTGCATTTGGGAAGGAGCATTTACATTTTCAGGCAATGCCATGAATACTCAAGGATTCTCTGGGTCGTGGGAAGTGGATCCTTTTCACAGACTATATATCTCTTTCTATAGAACACAATTTATCACTGCCTTTAGTCTACTCTCGACAGACACCTGTAAATATCCTGGGACAAGACATTATGAGCAGAATTAACATGACAATTTCATTCACAGACAAGTGGATAGTGTGCAGGAATACACATGCCCAATGTAAGAGAGATCATTCAAGCCTATTGTGGACGGAAGGTACAGAGAGTGGTGTGTCAGGTACTGTCAGGATACAGTGGCATATTCTCAATTACATTAGGTCTGGGGAGATTTAGTATAGAAAGGTTTTTGGAAGTTATTATGGAGTTTAATTTTAAAACAGCCAATTTTGCCCCTAACATTCATTGCAGTCTATGGAGAATGCCCCAAGCCAAGATGGAGGTCCTCAGTCTAAATTCTAATTGGCTGGTGATTGTTTATAGGGAAGACAGTGAACATTCTAAACTGCCTTTCATCGTCTTTGCCCAGCTGAGAAGTCGTGTACTAAGCTGCTCCTGCTTAACTTGTTCAGGGGTTTCAAGTTTCAAGCAGTCGAGTGGCTTCTTTGGAAAGTAAACAGGAATCTTACGGAGTTCATTTTGGCACAGGACAGGAGTAAGAAGATTTCGAGTTGCCCAAGAAAATAAGTTTCCAAGACTCTTCACAAGATAAGTTCTTTTAAAACTCAAGACTCTTTTTATAATGTCATTGTTGAAGAGTTAAATTGATTTTCAAGTTCATATCAAAACATTTATTAAGAACGATAGTGCTGTCGTTTGTTTTGCTTTGCTACGCTACGTTTATCTATCAAGCGCGTAGTTTTTCCGTTAACAGAAGCCTGCGCGTGAAAGTCTTCGCTTGAGAATCTAGCGCGAGCTCTTAGGTGTCACGTGATACTATAGCGCGTGTGTTTTTTTCTACCCGCGGTGGGTTTTCAGCGCGTGTGCGTTTACTCGCATCTTGGATTAAGCGCGTGTGGATTTTTCCCGTGGTTTCGACTTCAGCGCGTGTGCGTTTACTCGCATCTTGGATTAAACGCGTGTGGATTTTTCCCGCGGTTTCGACTTCAGCGCCTGTGCGTTTACTCGCATCTTGGACTAAGCGCGTGTGGATCTTTCCCGCGGTTTCGACTTCAGCGCGTGTGAGTTTACTCGCTCCTTGGATAAGCGCGTGTGGATTTTTCCCGCGGTTTTAGACTTCAGCGCGTGTGCGTTTACCCGCTACTTGGATAAAGCGTGTGTGGTTTTTTCCCGCAGAATGGACTTTATCGCGTGTGCTTATTACTCGCTCCTAGTATAAGCGCGTGTGCATTTTTTCCGTGGTTTGGTCTTCAGCGCATGTACGTTCTTCACTCAGTTTGGATTTTTATGCGTGTTCAAGATATTTCCACGTGAAATTTTTTGTCGCAAGTTTCAAGAACAGTTTAAAAGTAAAGACACTCTAAAAATAATAAGAAGAAATATAAGAACTTTCCAGAAACACTAGAACTTCCATTTACTTTTAATGAACTTAAGACTTTGTTCAAGCTTCTTGAGTTTTAAGAAGATTATCTGCAAAGTTAATTTCACATTCATGGACCTACTAAGAAAGCTGAATGATCGTTGAGATTCAAGTCAACTAGTAAGGAAGTCTAGTTAGCTTATCACTTCTCTGGGCATTTTGTAGAGAAGTTCCAGGTATAGTTTTTACTTTATTTGGTAAAGGATATTGAGAATTAAGGTTAGTATAGTACTCAATGAATAACAAGGTGTATTATATGTTTATGTTTTACTACAGGTGAAGAACCAGCTAGTCTATAACTTCCAGCCTGGTTTTTGTTAATGTGTCCCTTCCCCCTTTCCCCTGGAAGTGAGGTAAACTGAGCAGTTTCTAGTATCAGCTCAGAGTGCCACATTTTGGGTGGATTGTTGGGGGCTCAGCAGCTTCCGCAGACACCAGGATCTCAGCCTGACATGGTGCCAGTGGACAAGGAGGTGTCCCAGTACGGGACTGATATTGCTATTGCATGGCTCCCAGGTATTTCAGGGAAAATGTTGCATGTTATTCAGGCCCGAGATGCCATTGTACAAGGCAGTAGTACCAATAGAAATTGAGGCAGTAGTTGTGAGAGATGATTGGATAACAGTACATGGGATGGACAACACAGGGCACCCATGGCAAGCAGTGATTGTGGTGGCAGAAGGATGCAGGCTAACCACAGTGACAGATGAAGAACTATTCAGGGATGAGAGGTCAGAGAATGAGATGGTGTTCAAAAGGAGTATGACGTATTGGTTTAAAATACATTGGTTTATAGTGATAATTTTGACAACAAAAATGTCGAAAGTCAAAATTTCGAAAAAAAAATTTCGAAAAAAAAATGTCGACTTTTTTTTTCAATGCATTTTTTTTTTAATGGGGGGTTCCCCCCAAACCCCCCTTTTTTAAATTTTTTTTTAATTTTTCCCTTTTTTTTAACTCCCGAACCCCTAAAAAAAAAAACGAAAGTCGACATTTTTTTTTTCGACATTTTTTTGTCGACTTTGTTGTCTGTCGACATTTTTTTTTCGAAATTATGACTGCCCACCAAATACATTACAGTGAAGTACTACAGAGGATGGCACTGGTGCTGGAAGTACCACCTTCCTTCTGCAAGGAAAATCTGGCCAAGGTACCACAAGACCCTATGATGTGGGATTCTAAAAGGCATGGGGGAGTGAATATTAAACTGAAACCAGGAGCAATTCTATAGAGAGTAAAACAGTATCCACTCTCAAAAGAAGCAGATGAGGGTATTTATGAGACAATTTCAGCACTAGTGGAGCGAGGCATCCTAGTGCCATCAGAATCACTGTGCACTGCTGCAGTGTACTCAGTCAAAAAATCAAAGGGAGATTTGTGGCGTTTTATGGTCTTATAATCACATTGTAGAAGCAGAGTATCCTTTGGTTTCAAATTCAGTGACAATTTTGTGCAACATTCCGACAGAAGTAGCATGCTTCACAGTCATAGAGTTGAAAAACGCATTCTTTTCAGTGCTATTACACCCAGACTCACAAGACTTGACTTCCTTATGTATAGAAACTAGAAGTGGACACATACAAGACTTCCTCAAGGGTACTGTGATTCACAATCCATATTCAACACGGTCATCCAGATGAATTTATGCAATGTACAGATGGAGAGAACAGTCCTACAGTATGTAGATGACATTTTCATTTGGAGCAAGACAGAGGATGAGTGTAGGAGAGACTCAGTACACATGCTGATAGTTTTAGCTGACAAGGGATATAAGGTGGACAAGGCCAAACTAAAGTACGGTCAGAAGGAGGTGCTATACATTGGACAGACAATCTCCGAAAATGGCCGACAGATCACACCAGAAAGGGCAGAGACAATACGCAAGACAGCCAAACCCATGACAGTGAGAGAGATGCAGCAGTTCTTATGGTTGTGCAATTACTGCAGAGCATGGGTTTTTGACTACAGCACATACATGAGGCCCTTACTGGGCGCTCTGAAAGAATCACAGAAGCCACATAAGGCAATAAACTGGACAACAGAAATGACTGAGGCATTTTAGAAGCTGAAGGGAGCCATATGCACAGCTCCAGTGATAGAGATTCCAGACTATAAAAAGGAATTCTTCCTGTTCTCACACACTGATGGAGTAGAGATGAAGGCAGTACTTACACAAAAGATGAGCTTGACACACTAATGAGAGGACACCATCAGTGCGAACAGGTGTCGGCTGCTGCTGCATTCATAGTCAAAAGGGATTACCATGGAGTGCACCACCATGCTTAACGTGGAGCATGCCCTTTTTGCAATACTGCAGAAGCCAAAGAGTACACTGACAACAAAGAGAGCATCAGGGTATGCAGTGCTACTATCGAATGCATAACTAAAGATAGTGCTGTGCAGAGTTGTTAACCCAGCGATCTTTCTCACAACCATTTTATAAGAAGGTGACTATGGACATGCCTGTGCAAAAAAAATACAGGAATTCAGTGGCAATCGCTATGTACACAAGGACACACTTGAGAGGGGAGACATGCTATAGATTGAAGGGTCTTTGATAATTGAACAGACAGATGGGTTCAGACATACAGAAACTGCAGTTGTGAGGTTAAAGGAAGATGGAACGAGTGGGGTAGAGGCAAGTGCGCACCTGCAATCACACTACTCAGCACACGCAGCAGAGTTAATGGCGTTAATACAAGCATTGGAAACAGTAAGGGAAAGGAGGTGACAGTGTATTCTGACTCTGCATGTGTGACATCAACAGTACACTCAGGATTGTCAAGTTGGATGAGGAGAGGCTTTAGGGGGGCAGATACGACACCAGTACAGCACACACTTCGATTGGGCAAATTGATTGACGTTATTCAATACCCTGCACAGATAGCAATTGTGAAGTGCCAAGCACACAAACAAGGGGAAGATCCTATCTCAAAGGGAAATGATGCAGCAGACTCAGAAGCAAGATGCACAGCATATTTTGGAGAACTACTACACATGGAGACAGCCTCAAATGCCCAAGATTATGCAAGGAACATGGTACTGAAGGAAGGGTACAATGCATTGTAAGAAACACAGATTATGGAGCTGCAGGGAGCTGAACCCAGGGAGGAGAAAGACATGTGGACTAGGAGGGGATCTACAGTATCCCCGACAGACACCCTATGGTGACAAAATAACACAGAGAAAGTGGTGATGCCATTACCATTATTGAACACAACATTAACCCAGTTACACTATCCAACACACTCAGGAAAAGAAGTAAATTCTGCCGTATTGGAGAAACATGGTTCTGTCCTAATTTGGCAGACCACGTGGCAGAATGTGTAAGAAACTCTTTGACATGCTAGCAGTATACAGCAGGACATATGTTGAGAGTTGTGAGATAAGATATACCTTGCAGCATTTACATGTCAACTATGTTGACATGATCAAAGTGTGCCAGGGATACCTCTACATGATGGTGGTTGTGTGCCCATTCCAAAGGTGGATTGAGGCAGGCCCCTGATCGTACCCTAATGCTCTCAAAGCAGCAACATTTTTGGTCTGTGAGGTATTCCCAAGATGGTGTGTGTGTGACGTCCTGTGGTCTGACAACGGCCCTCACTTCGCCAATGAGATGTTCTAGCACATAACCACTTTGTTGGACAATCAGCATAAGTTATCCTGTGTGTACCACTGCAAGCAAATGGGGTGTGTAAATGCCTGACTGGCCTCCTGAAGGAGACAATAGCTAAAACAAAGCAGAGCACAAAGAAAAATTGGTTACACTGTTTGCCCCTTGCATTGTTTGCACTGCGCAATAATCCTGGGTCCAACAACCATTTAACGCCCCATAAGGTGGTAACAGGACAACTCATGCAACTCCCATTGGCTCCTCACACTAGAGCACTGAAAGACTGTGAGAGTAGTGCAGATGTGTTAGGTCAGGAAATGTATGACTACATTACTTCCTTGATTTCTAGTGCCTCTTTTATCTATTGCCAGATACAACGGTTACGGTGCAGGGCCAGAAGTCAGTAAAGAAAGCAACTGTGACAACAAAACAATGGACTCTGAGATTAAGAGACAGGTTAACTTTAGGGACTTGGTCTTACTACGTAATTTTATCCAAAGGTGGGATGCACCAAGGTTCACTGGTCCCCATACCGTGGATAAGGTGGTAGACCTAGTGTCAGACTTGAAGGCAAAGCGGTCTGGAACTACCTCTCTGACACAAAGCCCTACCAAGCAGCTGCTTCAACTAGAAATTAGTTCAACGGGGCCACAGTCAGCAAAAAGAAGAGCAACCAAATGATTCCGGATTTACGCTGCTGAGTGGAGGATAGCCAATGGTTACTCGCTCAAGGGCAGCCGAGTTAGGGAATGGACTATTGATAGATTTAGTGTGAGGATACACTTTTTGTTATTTTATTCTCTACATACCTTCCTCGAGAAAGCTGACACCATATTGCTAGGCAGAATTATATGCAGTACCCTTTGGGAACACCACACACAATTAGGACTACAAGTTACAGTACAAAATCACCTTTGGTACAAGCCTGTACTACACCGTAAAGTGGTAGCAATGGCTGACCAGCCAGACATATCTCAAGAGTAAAGTGAACAGTATCAATAGTTACCAAAGAACAGCAATGACTATGATTCAAACAAACATTGACTCAAAGTTTCTGAATAAAAGAATACACATTTATTTACACATGAGTTATTAAACATTTCACTATTATCAAGCAGTTGAAAAATCATACACTACACCACACCCAATAGATTGTGGACAAGTTAGGCTCAAAATTAAGTGTGAGTAAAATGGCACTCGGGAAGGAAAGACAAAGTTAAACAGAAGTTGAGCAGCACCAACAAGTAAGTAAGCAGGGCAATCCAGAAAAAGGAACTACAGTGAGGAAATCAAATCAAGAGGCCAGGGCCAAAGTCAATGGACCAAAGTCTTTGCAGAGGATCACACAGTTGAGGGTAGTTCACGGTTAAGTCTTTGCCAAGAGTTCAGAACGAAGTTGGTCAGACAAAAAGTTACTTTAAAGAATAGAGAAGGACAAGCCCTCGGATTGGCAAAAGATTTCACACACTTTCACTGCGGCTGGACGAAACGAACAACTGGGTTAGCACAGTACATTTAGAGCAGACGAATGCTGTAGCTGAGGCAGACGTTCCTGGCAGGTCCTGCAGGCTCACGGTTCCTGAAGTGACTTTTGGACTGACAGGAAGGAGGAAGACTGAAGGGTCCTGCACTGTCCAGGGAAGAAACCAGCAGCGGAGCAAAGCGAAAATGAAAGGTGCGCTCACTAAAACCCAAGAAGGGTCCACATTTCCTGGCTATCCGGTTCACTGTAGCTGTGCACAGCAAATTCGACCAGCGAAGGGAGGCCTGGCTTGCAGTTTGGCGGACTGGTTGTTCCCACCAGCTCAAGGGGAGAAGATTCCTGTCGTCGAAGGTTGGAGATTCAGACCCACACCAGGGCTTCACCGGGAGGTTCAGTCGTGGTAGAGGTCCTCTTCTGTCAGCTTCCCTTCTGTTATCTCGATCCAGTGGCGACTCTGCCTTCTCAGTGAAAGAGACTTGCTTTTTATGCTGTTTTCCTCCATTCACCCAGCCTGGCTGTCAATCACACAGCAGGGTGGCTGTCCCGCCGGGACAGTCACCGCAGCCAATCATACCAGAGTGTGACATGGGTCTCCAAGGAGACCCTGTGCATAGAGTCTCAAACCCCTCCCTCACATCCTGTGAAATCACTATAAACCATTTGATACTATCTTAGAATCTATAATGGAGTCCAGCAATTGCTGTAACTATGATCAGGGAATGGCGGCAGGGGATCTCAATTGTCAATATGAACGTGACCCTTAAATAACCTTGGAACAGAATCCTGAAGATACATTTTGGAGTATTCCTTAACTATCTCCTTCGGTGCCACAGCACACTTATTTACTTGGTAAAACCTTAGCCAATATCATTAATTCCCGAGGTCTTAGGGCTTTTAATGGCCATGTTGATGGTGATACTCTGGCCAAGCCTGAATTTAGATCTAATATACTTCAGAACCTTATTAATTATATCCTGGTCGACCTTGAGTCTTGGTGTAGAGATATCTCATTGGAAGTAATGGAAAAGCGATCAGGGAGTGATCATGATCCCCTGGTGTGTATTTATGTTCTGGTAATGCAATCAGAAGTAACCAATCTTACCCTGACTTTTTTGAATGGCCAACATACTTTAAACATTTTTGAATTGGCATATGTTGGACAAGAAATCTATCTTACGAGTTCTAAATGATAATGTACTGCCTATCTTAACTGAATATGCTAATTCACAGCCCCTAAGTACACATCTGATCTTGCATGAAAAATTGGTTAATAGCATCACCAGACATGTTGCATCTGAGACAAATACTCGCATATGTAATGCTAATAATCTAAAATGGTATGACAAAGACTGCAGGTTAGCAAAAATGTAGTTACTTTCGATGCTGAAGAATCCAGGGGGAAGAAATGATGATGAAATAATGCATAAACACCTAGAGTATAAGACACTATTAGCTAGAAAACAAGACAAGACATTCTGATTAAGAAACAATGGGACGCTCTAAAAAGCGTGGTACAAACACATAACTAGAGGGATTTCTTGAGGAGAATTTCACAAGGTGTTTCCCATAAAATAGAGGGTGCCTGTCATGTCTTTGCATCTCGGCCCCTGGGTGGAGCTGTCTGCAGACCCACAGGGTGTCGTTTACCATCTTCACAGAAGGCCCTGAACCATTATTTAACATTTCCTTCCATAAATCTGTCTTTCTGAAAACATGGAATTTCATTCACATTATGCACCTGGAAGATGCCTGGAAAACCCGGCAGCCCAATCCGGAAACTCTATCGGATTCTGTGTTGCATGCACACTGGCTTCACTGTGACTGTAAAACAATACAAATCTTGTAAAACTCCTGGTGAAGATTATCTGCTAATTGATTTAAGCCCAAGATTTGTGCTCCATCTCTGACAACGTTTTTTTAATGATATGCGCACAATTAACAAGTTACCAAAAAGTTGCAGGATTCAATAATTATCCTAATATACAAAAAAGGTGACCGTAATGATACTGACAACTACAGACCCACATCTCTATTGGTCTCCCTCTCAAAATTGAATGCGTAAATATTAACTTCAAGGCTAGAATAATAGCGTGAGTAAACTGAAATCCTATCACCTGCACAGGCATCACGTGACCAGCCCTTTAGACTTGTCTTGCTCTTAGATAAATATGTTAACCTTAGGAGAATGTCCCTTTATGCTACAGATATTGACCTCAGGACAGCTATTGACTCGTTACCTAGTCATCAATTATGGACAATACTTGAAAATATGCGTGTTCCAATGCCAATGATACGAGCAATGACTAAATTAGTGTAGTACGCCTGGGCCCTGTCTGTGCTTATAACAGTCCTTTTAATATTACGAACGGGGTCAGAGAAGGATGTGTGATGGTCCTTTTGTTATTGTTATTTATAAATGACATTGCAGTCTGCATAAATAATATGAGAGCGGATGCACCATCACTAGGCAGCAACAAATGGGGCATCCTTCTATATGCTGATGATGCAGTATTGGCTTCAAAGACCCCGGTGGGCCACCAAAACCAGCTAAGCACAATTCTAGTCAGATGTAATGAGAACAAACTAAGACTGAATATACCTAAATCCAAAACGATGGTTTTCATTCCAAATAAATTCCCTAAAGTGTGTTCAAGTACATTTTTATAGTGCACACGGGATTGGAAGAGACAGTGTTATTATGATTATCTAGGCATACGAGTACATTATTCACCCAAATGGCGTAATCACATAGAGAAAGTGTGACCATGTTAGCCAGGAGGAGTATGGCTTTAATAAACTTCCCCAACCATTAAGGAGGGCAGAACACTTCACGCGCCATGAAAGTTTACAGGATGCAGGCCATCCCTTCTGCAATTTGTGGAGCGGAATTTGGTGACATACTGATACCAAAAGTCTGGTAATTGAAGAAAATAGGATTCTCAATATACATTTGAACCTCCAAATTAGCACCCGTAATGGAGCTGGGCTGGAATGGTATTGAATATTTAGTAAAAATGAAACCCCTGCTCTACTAGGTAAAACTATGGATTACTCATGAACCTTTGGTATACCATGAGGGTCGGTGCAATCACTTAACCCAACAAGGAGTTTTCGAGACTCCACTGGTTTTCTTTTGTTAAATAAATGTTAAAAAAAACGTATGCTTATGTAGAGTAACCCTGCTAAACTGCAAACCAATCACAAAACTGTTGTTGAGAAATGCTTACGAACAATTGCACTTAAAAGAGATATGTATGGAACGGCCACCAGGGGGCGCAGAGATCAGCATGCTCTCTCTCTGAGCTCCGTAACCAGCACCCTGGAAGATGGAATGAGCCCCCATCTTTTGGAACCCCCCCCGCTGAAATACGGGATTTCGCCGTGTGAACGTCCCCCCCACCCTGAGGAAAAATCCTGATGTAAATCGGCCCTCCACGGCCTCAGAAAAATCGGGGTCTCCGAGGCACGTGGAAATCGAAACCAACTGCGTGTCTCTCGTCGTTGGAAGGCCCGGAAGGCGTGTGTTTGGCTCCCGGAGTGAAACACCCTCACACGAGGACGTGAGATCAGCCAACCGGCCCGGTGAGCGCGAATAAGTGCTGCACGAAGGAGCGAACTGCGGATCGCGAACATACCAACTCATGCCGGAGTGATATTGGGGAAAACTGCCGAGTGGAGCCCCCACAGACCGCGACTTCCCGGGTGAACCCAACGGCGGAGTTGTCTGGGCCGAAAAAAGGTGTGCGAACCCCACCAGAGGCAGAATTCATAATCGGACCTGACAGGGGACAGCGCGTACCCCCCCTCGGGGCCGACTGCCCAGCACGTCTCCCCACCCACCCACCGCACCACCCCAGGCCCACACAAGAACTTGCTTGTTTGTTTGTTTATTACATTTATAAAGCGCACCAGACCCAGGAGTAGCAGGGCGCATAAAGGATATGCGAAGCTTACAAGTGTTGCATGTAATACAGACAATAAATGGCCAGTAACATTACACAGGAAGCAATAAAATATACAGGCTTACAATACGAGGAAGGCAGTTATTTACATCTTAGTAGCTATAGGTATGCACAATTAGCAAGTATACAATCTAACAGCAAGACGCGCTAGTGTCTCCCAGTTACAGAGGGGAGCTCATTTTCAGTCAGGTTGAGGTGAGTAATGAGGTTTTTTCTAAAGAGAGGATAAGGTATGTCGGCTCTCAACTGGTGTGGTAAGGAGTTCCAAAGTTTGGCGGCCTTAACAGGGAAGCTGTTGTCGCCGATCCTGGAGGATTTGAATCTGGGTACTACCAGACAGTTCATGTTGATGGTTCTAGACGGTCTAAAGGAGGTTCTTCTAGAAATGTTGTCAATTAGGTAGCTTGGTGCAGCGTTATGTAGTGCTTTGTACGTCAGGGAGGCCATTTTCAGATGAATTTTATTGTGGGTAGATAGCCATTTGTGGTGACGTCTGATGGCAGAGATGTGCACTCTTTTGTTAATGCCTAGTGCAGCTCTGATGGCGTTATTTTGTAACGTTTGGAGTTTTTGAATGATCGTTTTGTTGGCACTACTGTAAAGGGCGTTGCAATAGTCAAGTCTTGATAGGATTAAAGCTCTGGCCAGTATAAGGCAATTATCTTTAGAGAGGAAGGGCCTACCTGCTCTAATCAGCTTACATGTGTAGGCTGTAGTGGACGCCAGGGAATTTAGTTGCTTGGTAAAGGACATAGTTGCGTCGAGGTAGAAGCCCAATGTTTTCACCTCCTTGGAGACAATGGTGAAGGAGGTATATTCATGTCCTAATTTGGAGATGTTGGAGGGAGAACCGAGGATTAACAACTCTGTCTTGTCATCATTCAGGCATAAGCCATGGCTTGCCATCCATGCCTGAATGATGAGATAAATTCTATTTACCAACGCCAGGTCCCTGCCATGATCCCCAGAAAGAGGGAGGAGAATCTGAGTGTCGTCTGCATAGTTAGTGTAGGTGACACCCAGAAGGTCCAGATCATCGAACAATGGCTTGGTAAATATATTGTATAGAGTGGGAGACACACAGGAACCCTGGGGGACTCCACACGTAATCGGTGTAGGGTCTGCAGCTGCAGTGGGTGAGAATACTCTGCTCGTTCTGTCATTCAAAAATGATTCTATCCACTTGACAGCGTCTGTGGAAAAGTGGGCTGCTATGACTAGATGTCTGCAAAGGACCTTGTGGTCGACTAGATCAAATGCAGCTGAGAGATCAAGTAGCAGCAATAATGCTGTTTTCCCTTGATCCCTCAGCTCATCAATCTGAGTCTTCAAGTCTATCAGTGCAGTCTCCGTCCCATGCAATGGTCGGAAACCTGACTGTCGGACTCCCAAAAGTTTATGCTTTTCAAGGTGTTTCTGGATCTGTGAGTAAGCAATTTTATCTAAAATCTTAAGTAAGAAAGGTACCCTTGTGATAGGTCGGTAGTTGGTCGCGATGAGTGGGTCTAATGTTTGCTTCTTGAGAAGCGGGAGCACCCAGGACTGTTTAAGATTAGCTGGAACGGTGCCGGATGCAAAGGAAGCCTTAATCAATTTAGATATAAAGGGGGAGAGGTCTCTGGCAGCCTCTTTTATGATGTATGCGGGGCAAATATCTCCTTTGCAATTCGATGGTTTGAGAGATAGGATGGTTTTTTCCACTTCCAGGATAGTTGTTTTAGTGAAGCAGAATATGGTGTTTGGGTCAGAGGTATTTCCATTTGGAGGGGAGTGGTAGTTGTTGGTATCGGACGGTGGAGATAAGTTTAGCAAGTCTTTCTTGTTTTTTATTTTGGTTTGGAGGGTGTTGATTTTATTAGTTAGAGCTAGTTGTATTTCTGAACACCAGTTCTTGTCTTTGGTACAGATGTCAGGCGGGGAGATAGGGGACTCTAGTTCTTTGAGGATTGTAAATAATTCCCTCATACTGGAGTTGGAATTTGCTATTCGTTCATTATAGGAGTTTCTTTTAGCCTGGCATATTTCTTTTTTGTAGAGTGATGCAGTGGTTGCTAGCTTCTTTTTATTCTCGTGGGAGGGGCAGGCATGCCAGTCAGTTTCGCATTTTCTTTTTAAAAGTCGCATATCTTTTAGTTGAGGAGTGAACCATTTGTTGAGATGTAGTTTAGGTTTACTCGCTCTCAGTTTAAGGGGGGCGACTTTGTCCAAGGTGGAGAGCATGATCCTATTATATTCTTGCACCATAGCGCTTGGGTCTCGGTTGTTAGGCAGAGAATTTAAGGTGGGTAGAATATTAGGGATCACACTGTCCACTGTTATGTTCTTTTTTAGCCTGGTTAGACAAGCCTTAGACAAGGTTTTAGCCTGGTTGCGCCGCCTCATCCGCAATCTACCCACAGTGCAACTCGAGGGAGTAGGCCATCATCCACCTCTAGAACGAGTGAGGCGTGGATTATCACAGCGCACGCAGTTTCTACCCAGGCCCACCATCTGTGATCTGTATGAGTACTAAGCATAAGCTAGCTCACTTCGCCTACACCCCCACCTTGCTTACAACCTCTGACGCCAGAATGGCAAACTGCACCACTACAGGAGACGACCTGGCCGCAGCTACAAAAGGGGACATAGCCGCCCTACTGGGGAAGATTAAGAACCTGGGAACAAATATAGGTGGCAAAATAGATAGGATCACTCAACGGCTCGATAGCATGGAAGACAGACTCGAGGGAGTTTAAAACAATCAGGCCTCCACTGACACACTGGAAGGGCAACTCGACCAAAGAATGACGGAACTGGAATGACCTGAATACGAGTTTAAACTTAAACTCGATGATTTGGAGAATAGAGAAAGGAGGAATAATATACACATTTTTGGTATTCCTGAGAGAGAGGGGGTAACGCAAGCCGACCTTAAGGAGACACTTCACAACATCATCAAACTTCTGACAACGGATGATGAGGTGGATGAACCGGTAACAGAACAAATTGATAGAGCAGGAGGCCCAGCAAGTGGACCACGCTCAGTCCTCGCCCGATTTCACTGATTCAGGGACAAAGCTAGGATTCTTGAGAAAGCCAGAATGAGCGAGAAGATTACACAATGCGGAGCACAAATCTCCATTTACCAAGATCTCTCCTCCTTGACCCTAGCCCTCAGAAAAATGTGCGGTCCTCTGACGAAGATGCTCAAGGAAAAGAACGTTCGATATAGATGGGGTTACACCTTCTCCCTCACGTTCCAATATGAGGGGACCAGATTCAGACTGCGATCAGAGAAGGAGATAAAATGGTGCATATCTGACCTCTTAGGGGCACAAGGAGAAGATGCTAATCAAGAAGCAACAAATAAGGAAGGAAGAGAATGGCAACTCCAAGGCCCCTGGAGAAGGAGACTGAAGGGGTTGCGAAAATTTCAGGAGGGGCAATCTCTCCCCAGAAACGGACAACTGACACCAGGTGATACCGGTAAGACATTTCCAATCAAAGTATGTAAATGGTGTGATATGGATGCACTAACGCACACACATTCCCTGGACTCTAATGAAGATAATTAGGGGGGAACCACCAGGGGGCTCACTCTGGACTACGATGACTTATTCTGGTCAAGGGGCGTGAAGTAACGACCCCCGGAAGTGGTCCGATGTCGACCTGGGACAACCGACCGGCTCGATCAGACGCCATCAATTAGGAAGGGGGGGAGGGTGAGGGAAAAGTTAAAGAAACAAAGGAGGTCAGAGCAGCAAACATAATGAACCACAAAGCCATTTCAGCGTGCGGCTTGTGAGCATAGAGCATTGGCGAGTGTATACAAAGAGACAACTCCCAGTGAGAAAGAACTATGACTACGAACATTAATATAAGGGAATCAGTCTCCTTAAGAGTTGGAACACTCAATGTTAAAGTGCTCAATTCACAGACAAAACGGTCCCTTGTAGCCAGAGAATTTCGTAGAAGCGGATTAGATATTCTCCTACTCCAGGAAACAAAATACATAAAAGGAGATGAGCGATGGATCCTTGGGAAACGAGTGGGAACTGAATTTTGGGGATCTGGCCCACTCAGAAAGGGAGGGGTGGGAATCCTCATTAGAAAAGGCATAGAGTTTGTGCTAACCAAGACATGGTCAGACGTTGAAGGACGAGCAATGTTAGTAAATGGGCAACTAGGTAATCTGAACGTCACAATTGCCACCTTGTGATCTCCGAACACAGGCCAATCTAGATTTCTCTCCAGAACAATCCCTAATATACTACTGGAAGCCACTGGGCACATCATCTTGGGGGGTGATTTTAATCAATGGGCGAACCCGGCCACAGACCGGAATCCTGGGAACCCTACCACGGCTCATCAGAATAGTCCTGAACCGACTGAGCTAGCTCATATGATGGAACTGTATAACATAGTAGACGCATGGAGAGCTCTTCATCCGGAAGAACAAGGCTACACTTTCTATTCTGCTCCCCATAATACGTACACCCGCATAGATTACATGTATCTCTCAAGAGAGCTCTCTGAGGTAACATCACAGGCAAAGATAACCCCAATCACTTGGTCCGACCATGACATGGTCCTCACAGACATTCAGTGGGCCGACCTACCTAAAAACAGTGGGAAATGGAGCTGCAATGAGAGCCTTTGAAGGGATGTCTTTTTCAGAACTGAAATGGAGACAGAAATCTCTGAATTCTTCAAAACAAACGACAACAGAGAGGTATCCAAACAAACAGTGTGGGAGGCCGGGAAGGCCACCTGTATGGGAATTTTGATAAGGGAAGGCTCATCAAGGAAGAGAGAACGTAATCTTATTGAACAGAGGCTCCGAACTGAAATCTGCCAATTAGAAAGCTCACCCAAAATAGGCGAAGAAGTAGATCCTCAGAAAATGAACAAAGCTAGAGAGAAAAGAAATGAACTGAAACTACTGGAGAATGAACAGGTTGTGCGTAAACTAAGATTTTTAAAACAAAAATTCTACGAGAAGGGCGATAAAGCCGATGCACTTCTCGCCGCCAGGCTGCAAGAACAGCGAGAACAAAGAGCGGAGCGAAGAGTATTGAAATTAAAGACAATACCTCCCCTACATCACACGCCCACGCCACCATCCCAGAACATTTTGCCGACTTTTATAAAACTTTATATTCTTCTGAGGTATACCCTGAGCGATCACAGACAGAGTCCTATCTGTCCTCAATAGATGTACCCCATATTCCTGACCTAGAGGCCGAATCACTAGAATCCCCTATCACGGAACTAGAGGTCCAAGCCGCCATAAAAAGGTTAACATTGGGCAAGTCCCCGGGCGAAGACGGCTACACCGCCGGATTTTATAAAACCTTCATCACCGCACTGGCCCCCTTCCTGACACTCCTCTTCAATGAAATAATGGACACAGGGAAGCCCCCAGACTCCTTTACAAAGGCATTGATCACTGTTATCCACAAGGCTTGGAGGGATCCTATGAAATGTTCCTCTTACCGCCCCATCTCACTACTCAACCTTGACGCAAAGATATACACCAGAACCTTGACAGCGAGGCTCGAAACCCTCATTCCTCAACTTATACACTCCGATCAGGTCGGGTTCATACTGGGCAGACAAGGGGCAGACACAATCCGCAAAACCTTACACCTGATCCACGCATCCCAGACCATGGAAAATGACCCGGCCCTACTTTCCATCGATGCGGAAAAGGCCTTTGATAGGGTGGAATGGGGGGTTCCTTGAGGCAGTACTGCGAAAGGTGGGGATGGGCACTAGATTTAGGAGGGCGATACACACAGTTTATACAGACCCCAAGGCATCTATATTTGTGAACGGGGAATACTCACGGTGGTACAACCTGCAGCGTGGAACCCGACAAGGATGCCCCCTCTCTGCGATTCTCTTTGCCCTCTCCTTAGAACCCCTGGCGATCGCAATAAGGGCAGACCCTACACTAGAAGGTATTCGACTGGGGACAACAGAATACAAAATTGCCCTCTACGCAGATTACATCCTCCTCCACATCACAAACCCCTCCGTCTCCATCCCCCGAGCTCTCTGCATGATAGAAGAATATGGTAAACTCTCAGGGTTCAAAATAAATAAGACAAAGTCCACACTCTTTCCCCTCCAAGGTCAAAAAGACGAGAATACCATCAGATTCTCCCCATTTGGTCTCAATATCGAACACTCACAAATACAATACCTGGGTATACAAATAACGAAGAATCTAAGTGACTTAATTGAAGCAAACATCCCTCCCCTATTGAAACAATTTAGGTTAGACTTGACAAGATGGGACAAGCTCACAATATCCTGGTTAGGCCGGCTCAATGCAATTAAGATGATATCCCTTCCCCGGTTCCTGTATCCTTTCCAAGCGATACCCATTAGGATTCCAAAAAGCTTTTTTACTGAGATCAAAAGGTCCATGCTCCATTTCCTATGGCAAGGGAAAAAAGCAAGAATTCCATATAAGACCCTAACGCTCCCTAAAGATAAAGGTGGAGTTGGGCTTCCCAATTTTCAAAAATATTACAAAGCCTCCCAACTTAGAGTATTGATTCCACACCTCCGTAATCAAACAGACACCCAGTGGGTCAACATGGACAACCATTATTTTACACCACCATAGTATCTGAATGGTTATGGGCACCTAAAAAAAGAATCTGTAGAAAACTCAAAGACCACCCGGTACTAAGGACCATCTGGGACATCTGGACACATGGCAAGAAAATGCAAAACATTACTACCTGACCGGCTCCCCTCAGCCACTTATGGTCCCCAGGAATCAACGACCACATCCCAGAAGTCGGAAGGTTCCAATCATGGTATGAGGCTGGATTGGAGAGAGTAGGGCAACTGCAACGGAAAGACTCCTTCATCTCTCTCCCCGAACTAACCAAAGCCCTCGGAATAGGCCCATTATCCACCTTTCAATACTTGCAGATAAAGGGGGTTTTGACGAGAGCCATGTGGAAACCCAAATTAATGAGAGAACTCACCCCTTTTGAGAAAATACTGGACTCAAGGACTGTAATGAAAGGCCTAATATCTGATATGTAAAAAACACTGATAGAAGGGGAGGGGGTGACCACGGACTCATTGAAAAGCAGATGGGAAACAGATTTCTCCGAACAGTTCACTCCAGACCTATGGGATACCATTTGCCAGGCAGCCACACGGATATCCATTTCGAATCAATTCAAATTCCATGCAATCAAATTACTGCATAGATGGCAATGTGATCCAGTCAGATTATCTAAAATGTTTCAGACTACGAGCCCGGAATGCTGGTGTGGATGCAGAAACAGAGTAGACTACTGGCACATGTGGTGGGGATGTCCCAGAATACAAGTGTTCTGGTCAGAGGTCCTGGGCTGGATCAAAGAAGTCGACGGTATCCACAGAACACCTACTCCCTACCTCAGATTGTTTGGCCTCGAGAAAGATGAGGATGACTGGGTCAAGATCAAGGATCTAGCATCACAATTGCTATTAGCTGCTAGGGCAACAGTAGTAATGAGGGGGAAAGCGCCTACAACTCCCACGAAAAACAAATGGATCCATGTTTCCAATAATATATGCATAATGGAACATATAACTGCATCGCTAAATGGAAAATTGCCTCAGACCGAAATCTTATGGATGGAATATAAAAGTATATATGTGCCCACCGGCTTATCTCATAACAATGCTCCTACCATGGCGATAGAGGTACAAGAATTGACCTAGGCAACGTATAAATTGAGCTTTACAACAGACACTCTCATAACCAATGCAATTTCGGCATTGTACACTGACACTGCTCGCCACACGATGAACGCTGCTTGACCTGCAATACAGGTTCTGATCGGGGGGGTGGAGGGAGGGGGGCAAGGTCATGTTTTTTGCACGAACCCTATATATGAAGAATGTGTTTGCAGGACAGACACTAAATACGTCGAATTTTATGGGTTCGCTTATCCGTTACGAGATAGTTAATTGTGTACTTAATGTATCCTTTCTTTGCATGACTTGTATCTGTAAAACTAATAAAAACCAAATTTATAAAAAAAAAGAGATATGTATTTCATGTGCCGATAAGAAACAAGTTGCACAAATTTTTAAATGTGATTGTACTCTAGAAAAATATTTGGACATCTCTTTTTCGAAAACTCTTAAAACCTTGATTGTCAAATTTAGACAGGGAATATTGCAAAAGGTCTGTTCCTTGGGACGAGGATGCTCAGCACTCCCTATGCATTTGCCCTCTATTTATAAAAATCCAAGAATGTTTTACTTAAGATTGCTGTTTCTACACAACAAAGTAAATCACTTAGGCTAGCAAAAACAACTACAGATGAAAAGAGCTTAAATACACTCATGAAATATCTTGAGGCACATTGGACGATTCAAATAAAAATAAAAAAATATGCATTTTTACAATTGTTTTTAGCCAGACCTATGGTGCCCTTTATTGCAGCTTGTACAAAGTACATGTTGCATAAACTCCCCCACTCATATTCGATTCCCTAGGTCTTGTCTAATCTCCTGCTGACTGCTCTTCATGAAATCCCCTGGCCTCACCTCAATGAGATCACCAACATTCTGAGCCTCACAGCAAACACCCTCGATAATTACTATGGCAACCTCATCAACTCAGTCATATATTAAAGGGCCTGCGTTAGCAGGCCTTTAGTTATGGTTAAGTTGCTCACCTTATAGAAAGAGCACTTTTTGGACAGCTTATCATTTCACCCCCCTCCCCGGACGAATCTTACACAAACTTTGAAAAAAAAGTATATGGCCCCCTTGGAATGATTCTGCAAAGTATGGTGCAGCTTCACCAAGGGGATGTCAAAGTTATAGGGCGGGCCCAAAATCCTCATAGACGCAATAGAAAAAAAGATTTGCTCACGCCTACAGCCCAAACCGCTGAATGGATTTTCACCAAATTTGTGCCGGGAGCAGTGTCGTGGTTCCAAAAGCGCTTTTGTAAATTTGGTGTAAATTCGTGAAGATGTTTTTTTTTTTTTTAAATGGGCAAAATGTAGGGCAAAACAATTAGTGACATCTGCGTCCAGTCTGTGGACTCATTTCCTGATTCGAGGACAGCCTTGGACCAATCAGGAAGCAAAGTGATATTCGTGGACATCATATGTGCTCGCTGATTTGTCAATTAAAAACATGAGTTGCGTCAAAACTTTTTAAATAGATGCCATGTTGGATCCGCGTACAGCGCCTGTACTACAAGGACATCGCAGTAAAAACAGATTAAAAAACACAATATTGCACTTGTCCAACAAATTAAACTATCTCTGGGGAGCTGAGGGGTGATGAGGATGGGGTGGGATATGGCTATAAAAAGCCAAGAATTGGGTGTTTTTCATCTACAAAGTCTGTGAACATCGCAAATGTGCGGGGGACATCTAAGCATATTTATGCATTACATAGTCAGTGAAAAGCAGTTATTCGATGGCTTATAACTTTGACGCCACTCAATGATACTGAAATATCATTTTAGACCTGGTTCTGCAAAGTTTGGTTCTGTTTTCGCCAAGAAGGGGCAACATTAGAGGGGGGTTCCCAAAATAATTGAAAGGCTTATACATTTGGTGCCATTTGACGAATCTGCACAAATTGGGCAAAAGCACATAAGACAGAAATGTGAATGTTTATGCAAAATTTGGTGGCATTCTGTCAAGAGGGGGTACAATTAGAGAGGCGTCTCAACATTTTTAGATGGGTTATAACTTTGCTGCTGTTTGATGAATCTGCACAAAGCTTTTCAGAAAGATTATAGCCCCAACCTTGAATGTTTGTGCAAAGTCAGAATGGATTTTGTCAAGTGGGGGCTAAGTTATATGTTTAGTTTTTGTACATACATTTTGACACTTTTCAAAAAATAAACCATGGACAGATTTGCAGCAAACTCATGCAAGGAGCATTGGCCAGGACCCAAAAGCATGGTTTTGCAAATGTATTTTCATCTAAATTAATTTCATATGTGATGTCACCAGTGATGTTATCAATAACATTTGTGATGTCATATTTGATGTCCTGGGTGTTAATCTTAGCAGTGCATGGTGGTGGCGTGAGTTATGGTTGCTTAGCTTACCATGACTGGCGAATTTCTGGGGTTTTACTTGTAACCATAACAGCCTTTTCATCCTTTTTCTAAAGTGTCAAATTGTAAGTACAAAAACTGTTATATAACTTTGGTGCCTGGGCAATGGTTTTGGCCCTGAGCAATGACAAATCTGTACTCTGATTTGGTTAATGGGGCATGTGGCATGGCCAAAACTAGGTCTGAATGGGAAAATAAATTCTGCTAGTGGCTGCAACCCGAATTGCTGGACAGGATTGCAGCAAACTTGTGCAAGGAGCATCTGCAAGTATATGAAAGCATGCTTTTGCAACTCTGTCCTGTGTTTTACTTTTTTGAAGGTGGCAAAAGGGTCAAAATGTAAGTACAAAAAATAGTGGTATAACTTTGCTGCCTAGGCAGTGGGCCTGGCCCTCGGCAAGGACAAATGTCTACTCTGATTTGCCTATTGGGGAATGTGGCATGGCGAAGCCCATGGCCCATGGATTGTGGGAACACAAAAATGGGTTTTTGTTAGTGCAGCTTAACCATAATGTCCCGTTAACAAACTTTCTTCATTGAATTTCATGTTTTTTTGTTAGTGCAACTTAACCATAACGTCCCTTTAACAAAGTGTCTTCAGTGAATATTACACAGCCACGGTAGTGGCTGTGTAGTTATGCTTAAATTGCTAATCCCATAGGAAGAGCACTTTTTGGGTGGCTTATAACTTCGCTCTCCCTGGACCAAACCTCACCAAACTTTGCAAAAAAAAGTATATGTATACATTTCTTTTTTTCTCATAGACTGAATGGGGAAAACATTTTGCTCACGTTTACAGCCCAAACCGCAGGATGGATTTTCACCAAATTTGCGTCACATTGTGCGCGTGTGAATCTCTGCGCCAGCGGCGTGCGCTAAAATCCATTTCCGCGCACAGCGTATTCATGGATTTTAGCTACCAAAACCAGCCATGGCGCACAGTGGTGCAGCGACCCTGCAGCAGCGCCAGTTACGCCCCCAAGAACGCCCATAGCGCAAGGAAAAGCCATCAAAATCCCCAATCCAGCGCAAAGGGCTGCGCTAACCCTAGACCAGTTTACAGGGCTGCCAAACAGCAAACGCCAAGCGGGGAACGTGTATTACTGGGGTTTGCGGGAAGTTTCACACGCGATTGGCCCAGTGCGAGTGGGGTACGTGTATAACTGGGGTGCGCGGGAAGTCTCACACGCGATTTGAGCATGGTACGTGTATTTCGGGGGTACGCGGGAAGTTTCACACACGAATGGCCCTGTGCGAGTGGGGTACGTGTATAACTGGGGTTTGCGTGAAATCTCACATGCGATTTGAGCAGGGTACGTGTATTTCGGGGGTGCGCAGGAAGTTTCACACACAAATGGCCCTGTGCGAGTGGGGTACGTGTATAACTGGGGTTCGTGGGAAGTTTCACACGAGATTGGCCCTGTGCGAGCGGGGTACGTGTATAACTGGGGTTTGTGTGAAGTCTCACACGCGATTTGAGCAGGATACATGTATTTCTGGGGTGCGCGGGGAGTCCTACAAGTGAATTGGCAGTGTGGGTCCTCCCAGATGTTCCCTCTACACCCTCCACAACCCTTGCAGGCAGCCCACACCACAGGGGACTACCCTGCACCCCTGGTCATGTCCCGCAGGCAGCCCATCCACCATGGGCATGCCCCCCAGCCAAGCCACATGTCAGCTTGCACTACTGATCACCAACTCATGTCCCCCTGCACCCCCACCCCCAGCAGTGTGGGGCACCTGCCAGCAGGCCCCCACTCATGTCCCACTCATGTCCCCCAGCACTCCCACCCCCCAGCAGTCCAGGGCAGCTGCCAGCAGGCCCCCACTCATGTCCCCCTGCACCCCCACCCCCCAGCAGTGCGGGGCACCTGCCAGCAGGCCCCCACTCATGTCCCCCTGCACCCCCACCCCCCAGCAGTGTGGGGCACCTGCCAGCAGGCCCCCACTCATGTCCCACTCATGTCCTCCTGCACCCCCACCCCCAGCAGTGTGGGGCACCTGCCAGCAGGCCCCCACTCATGTCCCCCTGCAACCCCACCCCCCAGCAGTGCGGGGCACCTGCCAGCAGGCCCCCACTCATGTCCCACTCATGTCCCCCAGCACCCCCACCCCCCAGCAGTGCGGGGCACCTGCCAGCAGGCCCCCACTCATATCCCACTCATGTCCCCCTGCACCCCTACCCCCCAGTATTACGGGGCACCTGCCAGCAGGCCCCCACTCATGTCCCACTCATGTCCCCCAGCATCCCCACCCCCCAGCAGTGCAGGGCACCTGCCAGCAGGCCCCCACTCATGTCCCCCTGCACCCCCACCCCCCAGCAGTGCAGGGCACCTGCCAGCAGGCCCCCACTCATGTCCCACTCATGTCCCCCAGCACCCCCCAGCAGTCTGGGGCACCTGCCAGCAGGCCCCCACTCATGTCCCCCTGCACCCCCACCCCACAGCAGTGTGGGGCACCTGCCAGCAGGCCCTCACTCATGTCCCCCAGCACCCCCACCCCCCAGCAGTCCGGGGTACCTGCCAACAGGCCCCCACTCATGTCTCACTCATGTCCCCCTGCACCCACACCCCCCCAGCAGTGCAGGGCACCTGCCAGCAGGCCCCCACTCATGTCCCCCTGCACCCCCACCTCCCAGCAGTGTGGGGCACCTGCCAGCAGGCCCCCACTCATGTCCCCGTGCACCCCCACCCCCCAGCAGTGCAGGGCACCTGCCAGCAGGCCCCACTCATTTCCCCCAGCACCCCTACCCCCCAGCAGTCCGGGGCACCTGCCAGCAGGCCCCCACTCATGTCCCGCTGCACCCCCAACCCCCAGCAATGCGGGGCACCTGCCAGCAGTCCCCCACTCATGTCCCACTCATGTTCCCCCCTACACGAAATAAAGATGCACAATGATGGCCCACTTCCACACCAAAAAACCATATGCCTCCACCCCATTCTTGAGACGCAATGATTTCCCAATCCAACCCACACTGACATGCCCATCTCAAGACACAAACCAAAACTCAACTATGTACATCAACACATGTCCATCACACACATACACTGGTTGGCATTGCTTGTGTAAACCCACATTTTCACATGCATCAACCCAATGAGCGAATCCCACACATGGAACTAACATATGAAAATGTATTATGTACATAAATAAATAAATGAAATGAAAGCATACCAAAAAATCAAACATGAAATGAAAAGCATGTGAAAAAGATGAGTGAATGAAAATGATAATCAATCCAAAAAAATTTGAAAGAAAAACAGTCCTAACTCTGCCTCCGCCAACGCACATCCAAAGGAAAGGTAAAAAAATGATATCCGTTGTTTCATGTTCATAATGAAAACTAAAAAAGATAAATCAATCCGTAGTCTAACTATTTACAATACATTGTCTGGAGAAAAAAAAATCCATTACTCTATGTCCATAATGAAAAAAAAATCCAAATTAATCCATGATCAAACTATATACAATCCATTGTCCAAAATAAAAACCCATTAATCCATGTGCAAAATTCCAAAAAAGATATCAAATGAATCAATTGTCCAACGATGTAAAGGGTCCATGAGCCCAACCAAACAAATGAAACCTACCTAAGAAACTACCTAAAAATAAAACTATATACAAATGTGTGTGGCATTGTCCATTGACCACAAATAAAAGGAAAAGGAAACCTAACTCTAAAAACTATTTACAATGGCAGTGGGCTAGTCTCTAGTCTGACGGCTCACTTTTGGATGTCCCGGGCCAGGGCATCATCGAACTCCCGCTCAATGTCCTGGAGGCGGTCCTCTTCCATGGCCCGAGGGTTCACAGGGACGACGACATGTTCTCCTCCAACTCCCTGCGAATTGCCTCGAGGCACTCGACCTGCCTCAGGGCCCTCCGCATGGAGTTCTCTGCACTGACCAATGTGAACCGTGCCTCTTCCGCCCACTGCTGCTCCGCATCTATGGTGTGGCCCAACTGCTGCCACGCGGAAGACACTTGAAATCCAGGGTCCTCCTGCCCTATGGCCGATGCCTGCCCCCCCGATGTTGAAGGCCCCAAGCCATCATGGCTCCCACATTGTTGCTGCTGCTGCTGGTCCTCTGCCTGTGCCCTGGCTCTTGCTGCCTGCACATCCTCCTCCGGCTGGGGTGCAGTTGTTGAGGTACCACCCCTGCTGGACGTCCGACTCCCGACTGTGGCAGGGATGTGTCCTCCACCAGCCTTGCCGAAGGGTCAGAGGGAACTCCACAGGGTACCCAGGTGATACATGGGTGGGAAGATGGCATGGAGGACGACTGGCGCATAGGGGGTTCAGGTGAGGAGGGGGTCGGAACAAGGTCCAACAAACGGAGGAATCCGGTCCTGGTGACCTGTCCCAGTAGGTCAACGCGGTCAACGAGCCATTCGAGATGACATGCAGTCTCCACATGAAAAGACGGCAGGTCACCTCGCATGGCCCGTTGGCGCAACGCCACCCCACCCAGGACAGGCTCATCCCGGTCCCGGATAGCCAAGTCCGCAGGGAGAGGAAGGCCAGTTGTTGTGCGCTCATCCCCTCCCTGAAAACGGGTCTGGACGTAGGCATCCCTGCTGGAGCCAGATGATGCAGTGACAGGATCAGGGACAGGATTGCACACAGGCACCTCCACGGCGGCCTGTGCTGCCTCCTGTCCCTGGTCCTGCACTGCACCACTAGCACCAGTGTAATCCCCACCTCCAGACCCCGTGTGTGTCCCTTCCACAGCCTCCTCCTCCACCAAACCCCCCACCAACCTGGATGACTCCATGCCATCTTCCTCCGTCGGACCATGTGGGGTCTCAGCTGCCCCTTCTGCTGCCGAGGAGTGCACCTCCAACCTCCGCCTCTTGGACCTACCCTCGGCAGCTGTGGCCTGGGACGCGGCACCAGACTCCTCACTCCCCGACGAGATGACAATCTGGGAGGGGAGCCGGGCCTTGCGTCTCCGGCTGGTGGTGCGATCCCTGCCGCTGTGCTCCACAGCAACCTCTCCTCCCTCTTCATCAGTCGACGCTGCAGACAGGGAGAGATAAAACACAGGCATCAGGGCACAGTACATTGGACTGATACACACATGACAGTTGTACATGAGTGGCATAGTCAAAACTCAGACACGGCATCACACTCCATGACACACATGTCATTTTAACTCACACACATGAGCATTTCCACAGCAATATTGCACCAGGCAGCAACATCCATACACATTCAACAGCATGTACAGCCAAAGGTGAGCCGGACATCACATGAAACAATGGGAGTGCACTAGACATGCACACACGCCACCACACTTACATGCATGTGTACATATCCAACTGTCGCAGTGATGAGATCGCCGTACATGTCACATCTGACATTCAGCCTTCTACATATCAGTGTCACGTGCATCCATGTTGCATCACAGTTGCACACTTGTCAAATACACATACATGCACATGTACACAGTGCAGAAACATGCATAATGAACCAACATCCATGCCACAACCATGCCAATGTACATACACAGAAATTCAAACATGTGTGCTCCCACACCTGCATTTGCCCAGCATGCTTACCAACACATACACCATCGATGTGTCTCACACCTGAGAGGACTCACATGTGGCAGCCTCACGGCCATGTTCAAACACATCCCTACATGGCCCTACAAAAACACATGTGCAACCTGCACACTACAGGCACACCATGATACGCACACCGTCCAATCACCATGCATGTACACTTACCGCTCGACTCCAGACGGGTCTGCCTCTCAAGGATCTGGACATAGAGCGCTGGGCATATGCATTCCAGAACCCTCATTTGGTGGTCCGACAGCTGGACCCGGCACCCCTTGGCATCCGCTGCCTTAGCGAGGCGCCGGGCCTTGTTGAGGGTCCTGGACCTGAAGTCCTCCCAGCGCTTCTTGACATGATGTAAGTCGCGGACTGCCGCCCCCTCCGCGTTGATGGCAGTCACAATGTCCATCCAGATCCTTGTCCGTCCTTCCTTGTTGGCGCGCAAACTTCCAAAGAGGGCATCATACTGCCCCAGGACTTGCTCCACCAGGACACCAACTTCCCTGGCATGAAGCTGGTGGCCCTCTGCCTCTCTGGCTGGGCGTTGCCAGTGGTGCCAGATGGTGTTGTGCCCGACATGGCAACCCCAGAGGCAGGAGCGGGTGGGCAACTGGGTCCTGGGGCTGGGCTCTGGAGTGATGGTATCCCAGTCAGGAGTCTTCGGTTCCAGCAGGGGTGGTCACAGCAACTGCACCCCTGGCTGATGTGCAGGCAGCAAATAGCAGGGCACGTGGGCAGCAGGCAGTCAGGCAGCAGCAGATGGCAGGTGGGATCGTGCTCGGGGCTCTGGGGGGCAGTAATTCGGCCTTCTGGGCAGGACCGTGGTCTTCCGTGTGTTGTTGCGTGGCCAGCTTGATACAGAGTGATTTGGCATGTGAAAATTTTGCACGTCAGCGTGTAATTCGAGGAAAGGCCCTTCGCGTGTAAGCGCGTCAGCACACGTACAAGGTTTCAGTAGACCAAAGGCCCTTAGCGCGTAAGCGCTTATGTGATGTGACCCGCACGGGCGTTTCCCTCGTGACGTGGCATCGCGCGTGGAAAAACTGCACGTCCACGTGTGGATGCGTGTATTCCGAGGAAAGGGCCTACGCGCGTAAGTGACATGACGCACGTGGGCATTTCCATCAACACGGGTGTATGTTCATCGTACACGTCCAAAAAATGCGTCAGCTCGTGTAATTGGAGGAAAGGGCCTTAGCACATACACGCGTATGTGATGTGTACGTGTGGGCCGGTTTAAAAGCTACGTGTCGGACGCCATTTCCTTGTATGTGCTTTTCGTGGAGAGCGAGTGGGTGAATTCTGTACTTCTTGTCAGTTCACACGCGATTACTTCACAGCGTTTCAATTTCGTACTCCCTGTTACCTCTGACAGCTTTTTTCTGATTTTTTGTTCGCCCTGTTTCCTCAAACAGCGTTCACTTCTTCTTTTGTCCTGTCTCCTCAGATAGCGTACAATTCTTCTTTTGGCGGGGGTGTTGCCAACGTGCACACGCGCGTATTTTTCACATTCTTTTTCCAGGCAGACGGTGAGTCGCGCACGTATTTACCAACTGTGCTTTCCCCGTGTGTCACGTACCCCTTCAGAGGTCATTGTAGGCTGCGTGTATTACGCTTATGCTTATTTTTGTGTTTCTGGGTGCTACAGCGTAGTGCGGGCACATTTTTTCACGCATGTGGTCTACGAGGGGTTGCGTGCACGTTATTTTTTGATTTTGGGCAGCCTGTGCGTTGCGTGACCCGTCATCTTCCCCCACGGGTCACAAACAGCCTTGTTAGAGCACTAGGGTAAGAATTCCATCTAGTACCCTACCCCTTTGACCCCCAATTGCCCAGGACAATTGTTTACTGCAACTCCCATACGCACAACAACATCAGTGCCATGGTTGGGAGGCGACCAAGCTGTAAGGGAGGCAAAGGTGGCCGACCTTCAAAATGGTGGCCTTGGTGGGCACGGTAGGGGACGTGGCCGGGATTTGCAGGGTGCCCCTATACCCCCATGTGTGGAGGACCAATCAGGGACACCCATGCCCCCCCCATGGTTGAGGGAAACGTGGCTGACACCATCCCAGCTCAGCCCTTTTTGGACCAGCCCATTGTGGCACCTGACCTGGCACAGGATGACTCCCAGGCTGACTTCCAGGTCAGCAAGTCTAGGCCAGGTGTGGCGGTGCAAGTTGTTGTCACCAAGCCACGTGGATCTGGGGCAGCTCTGTCATCTGCTGCCCCTAGTAGGCAGGGTGGGGAGGCTGCAGGGGCAGCTGCAGCTCCATCCGCCCCAGCTCTGACTCTCCCAGCCAGGACAGTGTTGGTCCAGGTCCATCAAACTGACGTTCCCCCTGCCAACATTACCCTGCAACCAATGCCTGCAACAAGACCTATGGTCATTGTGCATTCCCACACTCCTACTACCCAGTCCACCGGTGCTTCTGCACCTACTGACCAGAGCGGCGTAAGCCACTCTGGCTCCGCTCCACCTTTAAAGAACAGGAAGAAGGGTGCTCTGGCATGACAGGCTGAGACCCCAGACACGGCTACACACTCCGGCACGTCAAGGAAGACTTGCTTTAATGACGCGGAACTTGATGCACTTGTGTTCTATGTGTCGGCACATAGCCACGAAATGCTGGTGACTGCAGGGTCCAAGACCACAACTGGTCAACGTAAGGCACACTGGCAGATCATCGCCGACCACATAAGTGCCCTTGGATTTGTGAGGCACACAGCTGATGATTGCTACAAGTGGTGGAATGACCTGAAACGCAGATCAAAGAACAAGCTGGCCTCAAATCATGCCGCTACTCTGGTGACTGGCGGTGGGTCTCCACCAGAGGACAACAAACTCACTGAACATGAGTCTGTTGCTGGGGCCTTCGTCACAGAGGAACAGATCCAAGGCGTGGGAGAACTACCTGATTACAATGCATTGTCCGGTGAGTGCCCATGCATGTGTGTGTAATCCATGTGTATGTTGTTTGGGTGACGGGTTCAGATTGAGTGCCAGGTGAAGGTGTGTGTACCTGAGTGGTATGGGTCACCCATGTGCTTCCTCCCATACATTCACATTCCTTATATTTGGGTATGACTGTATCCCTTCTGGCCACAGTTGCCTATTAAACCCACATTTGTGCACTTTACCTTGAACTGCTGTCTTGCAACTACATTGGTCTGATTTAGTAAGTCTTCATTCATGCTGATTGTTTGCACTCTCCCCTTTTTGTTCGACAATTTTATGCCCTACTGTGACATATGTGATATGCTTCGGTCATTGTTTACAGGCCACACTGGGGCACTATTATTACCTGGTTATGTTAATGATTACACCATTCAGGCTGATGGAGTATTGGCCTGCATAAAAATTAATATAAGGGGCTGTTTGCATGTGAAACATGACAGATGTTTCCTGTGATGTCAAAGTGACCAACCTTTGATCAGCCCACAATGACAGTATTTTTGGAGACTGGATGTGTTTCAGTGTGTGGCACACGCATATTTTGAAACACTATTCAGCATTAATCTTCTCATCATATCGATGTCACATGGATGTGTGACAGTACTCAATCACTGACATATTGCTGTGGTTTTGTACTTTACCATGGATATGCTACATGACATCTGTGTGGTGGCATGTGTCATGTATGGGTATTGGACATGCCACTCACAGCCTGATGTGTGATGCCTGTGCTACAAATGTGTTGCTTTTCCATCTTGCTCTCACCAGTGTCTGCCTTTTTGACTCCACTTCCAACTCTTTGACAGTGCATGCATGGCAGGGTTATAGTCATGTGGGACATGTGTTGATCATGTACTGGATCTGTGGCTAGTCACGGCCTATGTGTGTGCTATGGTGCTCATGCCTGTTTCCATTTGTTGTCTTTCATGTTTTTGCAGGTGATGACACACTTGATGCTGTTGAGATTGAGGAGATGGTGCAGACCCAGGAGGAATCTCTGGCATGACTGGGCACCAGTGGTGGACGTGGTGTGGTGGTGGGTGAGAAGCCATTGTTACTGCAGGCCATACTCTCCAGGGGTGTCTCTGGGTGCACCTCGCCAGACCTCTATTCGGATGCTGAATCGGATGATGAGACTTATGTGCCGTCGCAGGTAAGTGTTTCTGGCAGGGATTCTGCTCTGTCCGACCCACCTGCACCAGGGGGAGAACCCTCTATGGGGATGTCAGTGTTGGTAGGTCTGCCTTTGGCGGTTACGGATGCAGGGTCACACTCCACAGCATCTGATCCTGTTCCTGGGCCAGGAGATGAGAGGGGGAATGCAGTCCTGCAGCCTCAGGCAGTGCCAGCACAGCAAGGTGCAGATCGCCTTGCCCCAAACAGGTGTGGTGCACGTCGACGCGGTGGCCATGCGCCACCAGGCAATACTGTATGGGAAAACTCCATGTACGGTATTGCAACCCAACAGGCAGCATCAGTAGAAATGATGGCTCAGGCAATGGAGAGGGTGGCCACTTCCATTATCCCCCATGAAAGGCAGATGGAGCAAAAACAGCAGGCAACAGACTCCATTTGTCAATCACACAGGGAAGACATGTTGGCGTCCAACAGGGACCGACGGGTGGCACTGGAGACTCTGCGCCAATCGATATCAATAGAGTCCCAGGCCCACAGGGAAGCCCTGAGGGAAGAACTACATACCCTCAGTCAGACTCTGGTTGACCTTGGGGCTTCCGCTAATCTTAGGGCAGAACAGCAGCTGGAGCAGCTCACACGTTCGCTCTCAGCTGAGATGCAGACAACACATGAGGAGATCCGGGCAGCACGCGAGGCCGTGCGTGCAGAAATGCAGGCAACCCGTGAGTTGCTGCATGGGGATCTCCGCACATTAATCCTCCAGAATAAGACCTTCCAGACCTGCATGCTTGCTGCCATGGAGGACCATACCCGGGCTTTGCGTGAGCTGCCTCCCATAGTGCCACAACCTCCTGATGCAGCAGCAGAGGGTGAGGAGAGTGACAGCAGTTCTCCCACAATGGCATAGCCGTGCAGTCCTTGAGCCCAAGGAGGTATTTTTTTTCGCAACATCCACGCAGGTGGGTGATGGTGTGCACCCTGTCCTCGGACCTCCTGGGTGGCCTCCCCACCCCCTCTGGCCCCCGAATTGCCATTTTTTTTTTTACAGTGTGTTGCCTTGTGTGGCTCCCGTGGGCATCCACTGTATTCAGGCTGGGCACATGCAGGCTTGTCCTGAGTTTGGGTTAGATGCTTGGGTTTGTGAGACACACGCCCCTCCTGCTTCCTGTTACCATGGGCTTGCAAAGGGTGTGACCAAGTGACAGTGAATTACACAGTGACGTTGGGCTCCCATGAGTTGTGTGGGCAGTCTGTAGTCATTACTGTGTAGACATTCCTAGTGGATATTGTTGTTTTCTACACTGCATGGTGTATTGATATGTGCTTGTGCATCCTTGTCTTCCACCTAATTTGCAGGTTCCTTCCTCATGTCTTCACAAGGCTGTCTACTTTGCAGATGGAGTTCATATTGTATGCAGTACACTGAGACATTTGCGTGACAGTAACACTGTACAGATGGAAGGGGTCGATGTGCTGGCATATTCAGGTTGTAAGACTTGCACCACTTTGAATTTGTACTGTCATATTTTGCCACTGTTTCATCCTGTGTTTCTGTATTCTGTTGCTGGTAAGTATTTGTTCATGTGTGCTGTTTCTTATTGATTACTGGGAGCATATTGTCTGTGGCCTGTTTCCATTTCGGACAGTGCACTTTGTGACACTTTTGTCATGTGTTGTGCATTCATTTGGTTGCTTTCATATTGCATGACATGCCATGGTGTGTTGTGTTGGGTAGCTGAGATGGGGAGGGGTTGGGTGACATGGCACTATTTTCATGTTGTATTTTGCAAGGGGGTAGTCATTCATGCAGCATGAATGTTTGTCTTTTTATCACACATCATTGGTTGTGTTTAAGTAGGTAGGGATGCACACAATGTAGCACTTCGAGGTGACCAATCTCAGCCTGGTATGGTAGTGACAGTTGACTGTCCCTTATGTCATCATCATTGATTGTCAGCTGGTATGTGCCAGGGCTGTGTGCACTCTGCAGGGTTGTGATTTTAGGTGAAGTAATTGGCCACCAGCTGCGTACGGGCTGCCTCACCACGTGCCCTTTCCCCTCCCATGCGCAGCGGGCGTGCATGTGGTTGGGGATGTGGGAGCACCACCATGTCCACCGGCAGGCCCCGGCGTGTTGCAACATTGTGCAGCACACATGCTGCCACTATGATCCTGCACACTACTGGGGGAGCGTATAGTAGCTGCCCAACAGAACGGTCAAGGGAGCGAAAGCGTGACTTGAGCACTCCGAATGTGCGCTGCACTATGCCCCAGGTTGCAATATGGGCTGTGTTGTATCTTACCTCGGGTGGCGTGGTGGGGTTCCGAATTGGCATCATCATGTGGGTGCTCAGAGGGTAGGCACTGTCCCCTGGGGAGGTGATGATGGGTATCATTAGTGGGGTTGTGACATTACTCAGTATCTGACATGCATGCATGTGCAGAGGCATTTACACTCACCGAGCAGCCATGTATCGCCATGCCACCTAGCTTCTAGGTCCCGGTTTAGGGTTGACATTCTGTAAATGAAACTGTCGTGGGTAGACCCTGGATAGTTGGCATATACTGAGGTGATGATTCCCTTGGCATCACATACTACCTGAACGTTAATGAAATGCCAGTGCTTGCGGTTTCTGTAGATGTGCTCTGATGCCCTGGGGGGACGTAGAGCCACATGGGTGCAATCAATGGCACCTAGCACTTTGGGGAATTGTGCCACCCTGTAAAAATCCTGGACGGCAGCCTGCCTTTCTGCAGGTGTTCTGGGCAGGTATATGTGCCTGCGTACGGATGGGAGTGCAGTCATGATGGCCAACACCTGGTGTAGGCAGCATGATTGCGTGGCCTGTGACACCCCCCCCCCACTATAGCAGTTGTCCGCTGAAATGATCCAGTGGCCAAGAAGTGCAGTACATTGAGGACCTTCTCCAGGGGGCTGAGTGCTTGGGAGCACAGGGTGGGTGATGTGAGGTCATCCTCCCACTCACTGACCAGGTTGAGTATTATGTGAGGTGGAAACCTGTACCTCCCATACACCTGGTCATCAGGCATCCCAAAAAGGCTGGTTCTGGGTGTAAAGATTCTGGGCCTGACTATCCTCCTCCTGCGGTATCCCACAACCACTGCTGCTAGGAACAGTATATTCATCCTGGTGTCTGAGCTTGTTTGTTGTTTGCGCGCACTTTTATTCTGCGCGGGTCCACGTACGCCTGCTTCCTGCTGGCGTACGTGTTTCCGGATTAGCGCGTATTTTTTGGTGCATGCGTTAGCCCGGTTCGATTCCATGAATACATGTTTTGAACGTACGTGTGGGCGTTCCGCGCATTTGCCTCCTGTACTTCCCCTGTGACGCCCACATTTTCACGCGTTGTTCCCCATTCCACGTGTCACGCCCCCTGTTCCACCTACTTTTGTTGTGTGCGCCGCGCTATGTGCGATTTCGCTGTGTGCGTAGCTCATGCTGTTTGGAGACATGTGCGCCAGCGTGCACCGCTCACAATTTTGGCATACATCCTGGGATTTACACACGCACGGACTTCCATGAATTGCTGTGCGTGGGTTTTGCTGCGATTTTTGCCCTTGTGCTGCGATTCGCACGCTTGCGCCGAAAATTTCAGCGCACATTAATTCCATGAATCGGCCTGCGTGCCTGTTCTACGGACACCCACATGCATGCGCCCTGCGATTTCCACCCAAAGCATGTCCATGGATGGCCATCAGGACCTCGGATGGATGCGGACGTCATCATGTGACCGCATCCGTGCAACGTGGCAGCGGTGTCTGAGAACAGTATCCGTGGACTGAACAGTTTAAAGTGCTTTTCCAGTCAACCTAGGGTGTTTCAAGCACAAACACAGCTCCCAGAACCATTCTACATTGATCTGGCAACTTTTTACAACTTTTCAAGGCCCATTTACGACTCGGTTGTCCGCAGACAGTACGACTGTTTGCGTACATTTCCTCAGAAGGGACCCACCGATTACTTTTATTAATTCTCAAGCTGGCTATCCAGAAGAGAGCGTCTGTTTCATTGCTGGGCATATTTCTTTTGTTTGCAGAACTTATTCTTTGAGACCATGGCATCTCTTGTGGCCATTGCATTTTTCCAGCCACCTCCACCACCATCATCATCTGGAGGCCCCGGAGAGGGGAACAGGTGTGGTGATACAGAAGAGGAGGATCAAGAGGAAGAAGAGGATGAAGTGGAGGTCCCTGTCACCAGTACTCTGAGTGAGTCCTGGGAGTGGCAACTTTTCACGAAAAGTCCCAAAGACTTGTGCAAGCAAGGTTCGATGTACTGAGTGTACTCAGTCGCAGGAAACCTGGCTTGTATTCCTACGGGACTACTTCCATGAGGCTCCACACCAAATAGACCCATGTGACTGCTCTGAGAAAGGCAATACCTTTCTCAGGTAAAAGCAGGTTCACTTCCTCCACCCCATCATCTTCATCTGCTCCTGTCAGCACGAAGGATACTCCTTTGGGGTAGAGGATCCCAGCGGTGGCTTCACAGGCCACACAGAATGTTGTTGCCCTTACCCTTCAAGGGTCACAGTACTATGTATGTAATGTGAAGCACCGATCTGTGGGGGGGAGCAGTTTCGAAGTGCTTTCTAGGCTGTGGTCAAGGAGCATGAGTAACATTGCTACCTACCTGATTAAGGCCCGCCCAATATCTTCCTCTCTCCACCTGCACCTTCATCCCTGTGGTTGGTGCCCCTTCCATCCCCTACCTTGCCTTGCCTGAAAGAATGACACAAAAACATACAAAATAGAAAAAACACAAGAGCTGCCTTTCAGAGTTAAAAAAGAGAAGTGAGAAACAAAGTCAAAAGCACCAATGCAGCCTGCATTGTCCGTGGACAGGGTGGTGGTCCGGGGACATCTAAAACATTCAAGGCGTGTGACAATTGAAATCATTTTAACTGTTTTGCATTAAAAATGGGTGGGTCTTAAGAGTGCTTTTTATTTGTGTTTTGGACTTCTATATTTTTTTTAACATTTTTGGTTTTACAAACTGAAGAAAACATTTCACTGTATTTAATTATTTCTTATCACTTTCACAAAACTGCTTCAAAGCATTTTGAATGTTTTCCACAAAAATGTGATTACCCTCATCAGTTAGATGCACTCCATCTAACCGAAAAACGATGTCCCTATCAAATGTTCTGTTCTCATTATGAAACGATCTCATGCCAACATCTCAAAGAAAAGCACACACAGTTTTATTGACGTTGCTCCTCGCGTTTTCCATTTGTGGACCAAATGAACTGCAACACATCCATATCTGTCTCTGGGCAATGCGTGAAAACATTATTTTCGAATTTCCTTCAACTTTCCCAATGTCTCCTTCATTGCAAACTGCAATGAAAATCCAGTCACATTCCCCAAACTGTTCCCTCCACAATGAACACTAATAATGTCCGGACGTTTTAATTCAACCATATTTGCACAAAATGGGAGCAAGACCACCCACTTTATGTCTCGCACTTCATACCAGAACACTTCCAATTCAGGGAATCCAACATTTTTGGCTATTCCGCAATGCTATACAATTCTACAATCTATGTCTTCATTTTAAATTACAGTATGAATTCACACTTTAAGTAGAACTAGACTATAATTCACAAATCGGAATCCAAATATAAGAGTAAAATTATTTGGGGTAAGTGAATATTTATGTCCTTAGAGAACGTGGCTAACTGAATAGAAAAGTATTACCACTAGAAAAAGCGTAATGGAAATTTCATGTAATTGCAGAGCTTCAAGTCTGTTTTATGGCCACCTTTAGGCCTCAATACTATGAAAGAATATGAGAACACTGTGGTGAGTTTCAATGCACTAATACTAACCTCGATAAGAGGCAAGTGACATAAGATTAGAAATAAGAGAGCACTATGGAGAATGCCTCATTTGAATAATACTAACCACACATATCGAGACAAGTTAGTTATTGCACGGCAATCAAAATGAACGAGGGAATCATTCTGTTCATTTTTGGCCATTCATTGAGATCACCCAATAGGAACCAAGAAATGCCAAAAATACTTTTTGTAGCTTTGGGTTGTGGATTATGGTTGCTTCACTAAGCCTGCGAATAAGGTTGATTTTTTTCTGTTAGTAAACACAATAAGTGGTTAGTGGTTACGGCTTGTAGGAATGGTAATTTAAAAACATTTGTTTCAACTCTATGAAAGTTGCATGTAGAAGTATGTCCAATATCCCCTCAGTGAAATTTAGAAGTGTACCCATAGCCTCCCTGAGAGTTACATTTAGAAGTGTGCCCAATAGTCTCTCTAGTAAATTGAATTTAGAAGTGTTCCCAATAGCATCTGTGAAAGTTGACTATAGAAATGTATCTATCCTATAGACACTCTGGAAAGTTGCATTTAGAAGTGTGCCCAATAGTCTCTCTAGTAAATTGAATTTAGAAGTGTTCCCAACACCTTCTCTGGAAAAGCCTCTCTGAAAAATTGACTTAATAGTGCGCCCAGTAGCCTCTCCGTAGAAAATGGAATTTAGAAATGCGCCCAATAGCATCGCTGTGAAGGTTGCATTTAGAAGCGTAACCAATACCCTCTGTGAAAGTTGATTATAGAAGTGTATCCAATAGACGCTCTGTAAAGTTGAATTTAGAAGTGTTCCCAATAGTCGCTCTGTGAAGTTGAATTTAGAAGTGTTCCCAATAGCATCTGTGAAAGTTGACTATAGAAATGTATCCTATAGACACTCTGGAAAGTTGCATTTATAAGTGTGCCCAATAGCCTCTAGTAAACTGAATCTAGAAGTGTGCCCACTAGCCTCTCTGTGGAAAACTGTATCTAGAAGTGCGCCCAGTACCCTCTCTGGGAAAGTTGCATCTAGAAGTGTGCTCACTGAAAGAGCATATAACTGATCATACCACACCACCATGCTTACTCTCTCCTTACATCACCACTCAACTAGAACACAGAGATACTATGACACCATTCGGTATAACTGTTCTCATACCAACATTCCGCCGCTTACTCCACATCATTCTATGTAATCACTGCTGGTTCCACACCCCCAGCCAGGCGTTTTCCTCAGGCCTAACGCAGCCACATCCGTTCCGGATAAATCCTGCCAGAACGAACACATTCTCCTGATCTCTCAACCACCACACCTACCGCTAAGAAGCAGCTATTACACGAGTACCGCACGAGCTGCACACATACCCGGTGCTCACACGCACCTTTTGACTCTCCCTACTCTCTCTACTGATCTGAACTTCAGTTCCCAAGGGCGTTCAACCTACAAGCGCCTTCAGACCATACCAATGGTATATAAGGCGCTATATAAGTGCAAAATAACATAACATAACATAACATAACCAATTGTTTTTATTTATTTTCCTGTTTGTCTTTGTTTTTTCTCCCTCTCTTTTTCTCACAACATCCTAAAATAAAACTACACATTGTGTTATAAAGACTGTTAGTGTTGGAGAAAACTGTTTATTGTTTGATGCAACATTATAATGCTTGATGCTACACATCAGCCTTGAGAATGACCATAGGTCGAAACACGTGTCGGCTGGTTAAAGAGACATTTTTCTTGATTCCTCTGTATTTTATGTTTGTACATATCACTTAATGTATATCAATACAATATATTTGTAATCCTAAATTGAGTCACAAATTTCATTAATGAAAGTATCAGGGTTAGCACAGACGTCTGGTTAAACTGTGTTTTCACTATATATGTGTATATGTTGCAGGCTGGACAAGCCAGCCCATGTTACCTTCAATGAGGAACATGGTTAGATAAATGTTCCCTCAAAATTGCATCCCTCAGTGTTTTAGATCTAACATTAAAAAGCATCATCAATCTGTATAGATGCTCCTTCCTACTATTATACTTCGTATTGGAGCCTCTTTTGCTTATTTAAGATGTGTGATGAATCCCAGGATTCTGTCACTGCTCCTGTATGGGGAGCTCCTTCCCATGAGGCCAGGGAGGTGAGGCTGCTACCTGAGTGCCCCCCTGGGGGTGGTACTTAGTGGGTGGGTCACATGGTGAGGCAACCCCCTTATGTCACCAGTGATGACTATTGAGGGGGAGTGCGGTATCCCCAGCAATCTCCTGACCATAGAGCCCTTCCCTACAACAACTTCACCTCTACTTCACCTCCTCTATTCCCACCCATACCCTCATATACCATGTATTTGTGTAGCCCAACAAAAATAGAGAGTACTGAGATAAAGAATATCTCAAGGGAGTTGCAACATCAATACTCACTCAGTACTGGGACGAGGAGGAGGCTTGGAGAAGTACAGAATACTTTCCAGAAGCACTTTTCCCATTCTAATGTTTCTCGACCGCTGATTGGAGGAAGCTGGGTTAAAAGCAGAAGGACTTGATGAAGTGTCACACCCACCTTGGAAGAACAGTGAGTTGGAGAATGCTCAGGGAAGAAGAAAGGTAGACCTGGGAGCCGAGCAAGGAGAAGGTTGGTGTCAAGCTGGTCTGGTGTGCAGGGACAGTGCTATGAGCAGTACGGAAGATGCTCCTGGCATCCCCAAAGGTCGGCAGTCATGGAGGAATGGTCCTACGCCAATGAGAGTGAAGCAGGTATGGCAGAGCCGCCGGCCTCCAGGAACGAGAGAAGGAAGCAGGGGAAACACCATCGCTAATGGCAGGCTCACAGGATGTCCTGTGAACATTGCAGACCACAAAACAAGATAAGCAGATGAGCAGGGAGGCACCGGGAGCCCTGTAAAATGGCAGAGATAGTCCAAGGGGGCAAGTAAGCCTATAGAGCCACATGAATGGGTCTGGGACCCTATCAATCATCAAAAGACATTTAGAAAGCCTAATCAGGTGAGTACTACTTTGCAGAACAGTGAACTAAGTTCAGTGGAATATTGGTGGAAACCTTCAGTGCGAGTTTGGGACCCACACCCATATAAAGAGAACTGTGAAAGTAATAGACAATACATGCAATACTTGGCAGGCAAGTAAACCAAGTCTGTATTTGAATGCATCCAAGCTGTTTTTCTTTGTCGCAGTACATGGTTGGAGGAAACCAGGTCTGCCAATCAGAGTCAGGGACCCACCAGAGCTTGGGAGTGCATCCAGGCTTTTCTTCCTCATTAGATTACCTGGTGTAAGGAAAACCGGTCTGCCAAACATGGTCAGTGACCAACCACAGCTTGGGAGCGCATCCAGGTTTTTCTTCTTCATTGCAGTGCCTGGTAGAGAGGAAACCACATCTGTAAGCCAGGTCCAAGAACCCACTCCAATTTGGAAACACACAGAATTTCCATTTGTTTTTGCAACTGTGCCTGGTGAAAAGGAATCAGGTTTGCCAATCAGAGTTGGGGAGCCAGGTACAAAAAAGAAGCCGGAGAAGGGCCAACAAGGGGACAGAGTTTCCCCCCAAAAATTGTTGAACTTTACAAGAAGTCTGAACAAGGCTGGGGAAAGGGAGATATTTGCCAATACTTCAAGGTCTGAGACGCCAGAACTGTCTTTTGCTAGGGGAAGGGTGGAACTCCATTGGGCTAGAAAAAATATCTGTACATTTAGTTTAAACTTAGAGTGTGAGCAACAGAGTTAGGATTCTGACATTGAACATTGGGTCTTTTGTATTGGACAGTTTCACACTAGTTATTTCAGATGAGCCAGGGAAGCCCCTCTTAGAGTTAGGGCGAGATACTGATTTCTTTTCTCTTTTGCAGTTGAATAAAAGTTTCTAATAATCAACATGACCCCTCCATATGAGAGTCTTACTTCAGCACCCTTACCGCTGGTAAATCTTTACTGAACACGTTAACGCAGTTCTAAGCACTTAATTCTAAAGTGACAGGCATAAACCACATACCTACACTAACAAACATGGTACGATATGTCTTCACAAGATATCCATTAAAGGACGGGGCATGGTTTGCTTACCCCATTCAGGTTGCACAATTCTACCTAGACCTCTAGAGCCACAACTATACATGGTCTAAAATGAACAACCAGGATTAATGAATCTGTTGCCTTCCTACTCCTCTTACCCTATTGGGACAGAATAGGTAAAATGCCATGCCATTGTGATAACATACTAGTTGCGGTTCCAAGGCAATACCTGTTTTGAATATATAATTAACCCACAATCCCAAACTGCTATTTGTACAATCAAAAACAACCCACCTCCTCTGACAACTTCTTATGTATAGTCTGTCATTCTATGCTTTCAACAGAATAACAAATAGCTGTGTTTGCTATAAAAATCATCTGTGAAATATGATGAATACTGTTCTTATGTCTACTTCAACTATTATTATAATTTATCAATTATAATCATGGAACATTTTCTGAATTAATATTGCATTCCATTAAATGTTGATATTAACAAATACCATCGTCCAGATTACTCTAATTATGCAGCTCCATAGCTATAACATCACAAGTAATTGCTAATTTTCTTGAAATGTTATTTATGCAGTGGAGTGTGTGAAAAACCTATGGGTATTTCTCAAACTGCTCCCCAAGGCTATTCTACACAGGTAGCTAGGGTCAGGCCATCACGTTTGAATCCTGACCCTGGGGGTGAACAAGCGAGGGAGGACCACCTCAGTGTAGGGTCCTTGGGGATTGGAGAGCGGATACCTGAGGGTGAGACATGATATCCCCCTTCTTGATAATGACCTCTCCAAACCCCCCTCAGCCTTTATAGGATATATTCAAGCACACACATCTCCTTTCTCTAAACACTATTCAAATACTGAGACGAAGAAGAGGAAGTCAAGAGGAGTACAGATTTCACATGAGAAACACCACTATGGTATTGAGGCAAGGAAGATGAAGATCAAGGCACACCAACTCACCCAAGGGACATGTCCCATTAATGAAGCCAGGCAGGGTCAGGTTATTGACTTCAAGTATGCCCACTTGCAGCCTGTGAACTATTTATATGGATATAAAAGGAACACACATGCTTGGCAAGAAGAACGTTATAGGGAACAAGTTGGAGCGCGAGTTGGAGAACGAGCTGGAGGGCAAATCACAGCAGTACCAGGAACCGGTCCAAGGATAACGGGATGCCGAAATGCTGAGGGTCTGTCAGGTGAAGTCTAAAGAAGCATAGCGAGGGAGCTATGTCTCCAGGGAGCCCAAGGTGTCTGAAGGAGGAAGCTGAGGGGCATACTTAGCCTGTGGTGTATGCTGAAAAGTCCATGCTTGTTCCCCTGGGTAAGAGTAAGAGCCCAGGAGAGTCTGAGGGGCAGGTGAAGATACCCTGACCTCAGATGCAAGGACCGTAAAAGAAGGAAATCTGAAGGAGGCAGTTAACTCCTTTGCAGGTAAAGAAAATAAGGTATATATTATATTGGAGTGAACGTTAGTGAAAGCTCTTGTTATTGACAGTCTCTGGTAGCCAGTTTAACAAATGTGCAATGCAAAAAGAATACTGTTAACAAGAGGACAACTGTAAAAGCATTCTTGCTGGAAACAGTATCACAGAGTGGTCACGTATAAGAATATACACATTTGAAAGTCTCTGTGAAAGGAAAGGGAAGTGCCACAATGGCAGAAGTCCTCTGTGTGGCTGAAAACTGAGCAAAATATCAATCCTTAAAGAAACTCCGGAAGGGGAGCTGGAAGGAAATAGAAGTAAAGTTGAGGTAAGAGCAAAACTGTGAAATTCAAATACAAACAGAGACATTGTGAGGGAAGCAAAAGCATTGAGAAGCATTGGGGTGGCCCTCAAGCAGGAAATTGATTCAGGATGGCCAAAGACACTAAATCCTAATAAACTGAGAGTAAAGTTAGGCACCTATTTACGCAGCCTGTAATGGGTGGACTGGTGGTCTGTAAACTGCACCATGTCCAAGGGAGGCATAAGTACATGAAGGATTTGCTTATGCATGGGAAACGGAGTCCCACAAGGTACACATTAAGAATGATATTTTCTGAAGGAACTGTTGTATACTTCTGGTGGTTGAAAACAAAGTTAAGAAGGACTTGTTTGAGATACTGATGTTGAAGGTCAGAAGGACTTGGTTTTTGCATGGGGAAGGGCACTGGGAACAAAATGTGTAGATATTTCATGCATTTGTATGGCCAGCACATTCAATGTCAGATCTTTTACGAATTTGAAATACATCGGCTGGGAGATTGGCTTTGCCACCCACTGTTTGCTTCTTTTGGTAAGCTCCTTGTTGTAATAGAGCATCCTGAATGTTCCTGCAGTTTTTGATTATTCTCTACCAGTGTTCTCATTGTGTGCAAGCACAGCCAGTCTTGTTCTGGCCTCCATACCACCTACAGCAAAATGCAATCTTTTAGGACTGTACCCTAAGCTCATATTATGGGACACCACCAAATCTCTATTGTGGCAAAATTTGGTCAGTCCCCTCGAGTCTCTTGAAAGTGTTGTCATACACAATATTCTCAACTGCTGTGTGAGGGGAGTGGTAGCCTGGCACCAACCACCTTTTTTATGCTCATGCTCCTTGCTCAATGGTCCATGTGCAAATTTGTGGAAATGTTCATTTTCTTCCAAGAGTGTTTGTTTGTACAATGGTGCATCAATGAATGCAATTTTTCTAGCAGCATATCCACAGATCCATCACACGTTTTTGAACTCCACCAAAGATGGTTGCTGATAGACTGTGACCAATTTAAAACATTTTCTGTAGTGTTTTACCAGCAGCTATAACTTTTTTAGAAATTGATTTTGCAATTTGCCATACACCATACTGATGCTGTATGCGTGGGAACTGCTCTCACACATTCCCACGTACCTGTCAGTGGCTATCAGGCCTTTTTGCATTCCTCTGGATTTCAGAAGTTCAATGGATTTAATGAAGCCATATTTTTCTATTGCAACAAAAGATGTACATTCAGACACTTGCCTGTTGACTGAACTCAATCCTTTTTTTGGTTTCCATGTCTTGGAAGTGGTAAGTGTAGTATTTAGTTTAAAAAGCCTGGACTGTCACACTGTCCATCACCAGCAAGCCTGAGCCTTTTTCTATCGAAAGCCTTATCCAAAGATATTTGTTTGAGTGTCCATGCCTGGCTAATAGCCAGGAACAAGAATTTCTTCTGATATCTGTAGTATTTGGGTTTTTGCAAAGAGCTCAAGTCCCACAAATGTGCAGACATGTTACTGAATGTTGATCCACTGAAAAAGAAAATAGATGAATAAAGTAAATTTCTAGCAGGCACTTTTCCGAGTATGGGTTGAGCAGACCATGGAAAGGTGTTATGGCTGTGTGCACAGCTGACCATCATCTTCAGGTGTGTGCCTTTAACTACCTAAGTAAAGTTCACCAATGGCTACCCACAAATCCTCCTAGGTAATTTATCTTCACATCTTATCATTTTCATAATCTGAATGAGACAGCAGACAAATGCAATGTATTTTGGCTCACGTAACAGCTAATCATCCTGGTACAGTGCTTTGCAATTGCATGGTGGTGGATAAGTCCAGATCACGAGAAAAATCATCGATCACATGCGAAGTTGCTTGACTTATTTCTATTTGTATCATTTCTGGATTTTCCACATGTATTGGGGTACCAGTGAACATTTTCTCTTTCTTAGATTGTAATTTTCTAGTGGGTGTGGATGCAGTGAGCGGTTCTACAAACAATTCTGAAAAATCGTCTGTTATATTTGTCTCTTCGGGGTGATTTTGGTGCTGTAACAATGATCCATGCCTACTTTCCATGGGTTACTGGTGACATTCCATTGAAACTTCGGACACTGGACATCTGCATCTTGTCTCTGAATCTTGACTGGACCATGCTTAGCTTCAAAAAGTAGCTGCTCCCAATTCACATTGGGTTGGCAAGCCACATCATTAGTTTGTGTTGCTGTCTGCATCTTCATGCTCCTCTTCTTCATAGGTCTCAAATGGATTAAATGAAACATGCTTAATTTATTGTACACATATATAATGTAAGAATTACAAACTCAAAAGGCCAAACCAATACAATACTTCATAAACAACTTATTTAAAAACATGCATTTTTGTTATTTACCATTTTTCTGAATTTTTCATGGAACAGTGAATTCTGATTTGGCGAATATAACACCAAGCTGAAAAAAAGGATTTTTTAATGTTATCAACCATGCAATTTCCTCTTCAACTTCAAGATTCAAATATACAAATTTACAAATATAACCAATTTCACATTGATAAACATTACAAAATTAAAAATATTACATGAATGTTATAAATAAAGATAACTTTAAATGTATAAATATCTTATGTGTACCTCTGGTCCATGGGTCTCTTCAATTTCAACCACTTCAGTAGTACATTCCTTAGACATAACACATTTTTAAAAAATGATTAGATTGTTAAACAATGTAACGTTAAAATCATTGATCTCATAAACTACACCTTGAGACAGTTGATGTAATGATTGTCAACCTTACAATATCAGTTAAACATTTCTATAAATATACGGTTAATCATCTGATTACAATGTTGTCATTATTATGTACTTTCTCCAATTTGCCTCAGGTGAGTGTTTATCCATTGTGCCCCTCCTTGGCCCCTCTGGACAGTTTTTTGTGTCCAAATTGCATTCCCCAGCACAGCCGTGCACCTTCTCCATTCCCTTCCCCTGACTCCCTCGATTTCCGTATTTGTGCGACCCCCTGCCCGTCCCTTGCCCCTAATTGGTGCTCCTTCTGTGCTGCCCTTGGCCTAGCGGCCCGCACTGCTCACCCCCCATCGCTTTCTTCCAATTTGCCTCAGGTAAGTGTGAATCCATTGTGCCCCTCCTTGGCCCCTCTGGACAGTTTTTTGTGTCCAAATTGCGTTCCCCAGCACTGCAGCGCACCTTCTCAATTCCCTTCCCCTGCCTCCCTCAATTTCCGTGTTTGTCCGTCCCCCTGCCTGCCTCTTGCCCCTGATTGGTGCTCCTTCTGTGCTAACCTTGGCCTAGTGGCCCGCACTGCTCGCCACCCTCCACTTTCTTCCAATTTGCCTCAGGTAAGTGTGAATCCATTGTGCCCCTCCTAGGCCCCTCTGGACTGTTTTTTTTTGTCCAAATTGCATTCCCCAGCACCGCCGCGCACCTTCTCCATTCCCCTCCCCTGCCTCCCTCATTTTCCATATTTGTCCGCCCCCCTGCCTGCCCCTTGCCCCTGATTGGTGCTCCTTCTGTGCAGTCCTTGGCCTAGCGGCCGGGCTGCTCACCACCCTCCACTTCCTTCCAATTTGGCTCAGGTGAGTGTGAATCCATTGTGCCCCTCCTAGGCCCCTCTGGACTGTTTCTTGTGTACAAATTGTGTTCCACAGAACCACCGTGCACCTTCTCCATTCCCCTCCCCTGCCTCCCTCGATTTCCATATTTGTCCACCTCCTGCACCCCTTTGCCCCTGATTGGTGCTCCTTCTGTGCTGTTCTTGGCCTAGTGGCCCGCTCTGCTCGCCACCCTCCACTTTCTTCCAAATTGCCTCATGTGAGTGTGAATCCATTGTGCCCCTCCTAGACCCCTCTGGACTGTTTTTGTGTCCAAATTGCGTTCCCCAGCACCGCCGCACCCCTTCTCCATTCCCCTCCCCGGCCTCCCTCGAATTCCGTATTTGTCTGTCCCCTGCCTGCCCCTTGCCCCTGATTGGTGCTCCTTCTGTGCTGTCCTTGGCCTAGTGGCCTGCACTGGTTGACACCCTCCACTTTCTTCCAATTTGCCTCAGGTGAGTGTGAATCCATTGTGCCCCTCCTAAGCCGCTTTGGACTGTTTTTTGTGTCCAAATTGCATTCCCCAGCACTGCCGTGCACCTTCTCGATTCCCCTCCCCTGCCTCCCTCGATTTCCGTATTTGTACGCCCCCCTGCCCGCCCGTTGCCCCTGATTGATGCTCCTTCTGTGCTGTCCTTGGCCTAGTGGCCCCCACTGCTCGCCACCCTCCACTTTCTTCCAAATTGCCTCATGTGAGTGTGAATCCATTGTGCCCCTCCTAGGCCCCTCTGGACTGTTTTTTGTGTCCAAATTGCGTTCCCCAGCACCGCCGTGCACCTTCTCCATTCCCCTCCCCTGCCTCCCTCGATTTCCGTATTTGTACGCCCCCCTGCCCGCCCCTTACCCCTGATTGGTGCTCCTTCTGTGCTGTCCTTGGCCTAGCAGCCCACGCTTCTCGCCAACCCCCCACTTTCTTCCAATTTGCCTCAGGTGAGTGTGAATCCATTGTGCCCCTCCGAGGCCCCTCTGGACTTTTTTTTGTGTCCAAATTGCTTTCCCCAGCACCGCTGTGCACCTTCTCCATTTCCCTCCCATGCCTCCCTCGATTTCCGTATTTGTCCACCCCTTGCCCTGATTGGTGCTCCTTCTGTGCAGTCCTTGGCCTAGCTGCCCACGCTGCTCGCCACCATCCACTTTCTTCCAAATTGCCTCATGTGAGTGTGAATCCATTGTGCCCCTCCTAGGCCCCTCTGGACTGTTTTTTGTGTCCAAATTGCATTCCCCAGCACCACCGCGCCCCTTCTCTATTCCCCTCCCCTGCCTCCCTCGATTTCTGTATTTGTCCGCCCCCCCTGCCCGCCCCTTGCCCCTGATTGGTGCTCCTTCTGTGCTGACCTTGGCCTGGCGGCCTGCACTGCTCGCCACCCTCCACTTTCTTCCAATTTGCCTCAAGTGAGTGTGAATCCATTGTGCCCATCCCAGGCCCCTCTGGACATTTTTTTGTGTCCAAATTGTGTTCCCCAGGACCGCCACACACCTTCTCCATTCCCCTCCCCTGCCTCCCTCGATTTCTGCATTTTTCCGCCCCGCTGCCCACCCCTTGCCCCTGATTGGTGCTCCTTCTGTGCTGTCCTCTGCCTAGCGGCCCGCACTGCTCGCCACCCTCCACTTTCTTCCAATTTGCCTCAGGTAAGTGTGACTCCATTGTGCCCCTCCTAGTCCCCTCTGGACTGATTTTGTGTCCAAATAGCGTTGCCCAGCACCGCTGCGCACCTTCTCCATTCCCCTCCCCTGCCTCCCTTGATTTCCGTATTTGTCCAACCCCCTGCCTGCCCTTGCCCCTGATTGGCCAAACAAAAATGCAGTTATCCGTGGATAAACTGCACACCTTCCTATTATTGATTCATGTGAATGTATGCGTAAAGAAGCTGCATAATCCCCTCCAAGACAGTGACCCTATTTAAAGAGTGTATGTTTTAAACACAAGACGGCATGTCAAAACTCATTTGTTTCAGGTTTATTTAATCATATTTTAATTGTAAAAAACATTTACAAACGAATATATCAAATATATTAATAACACATCTATAAACAATCTATAAAAAACAATTGTCAAGAACACACATTTTATCACATCAACAGAAAAAGCTCACATCTCACATATCATTCCTTGCGTACTCTTTCATCCCCATACATACAAAAAAAACACTCATACTTGTGCAAACAACACAATCCTGATAGTTTTGTTCTGTGACTCAGAACATCCCATCCGTATGGGTTTGATATTTTAATAATTCCAAAAGTGCCTATTTAACAGTATTTTTTCCATCAAATGATATAAGAACACTGGGTAGGTATTCCAAAGTAATTGTTCATGGACCCATATTAATCCCCATGTTTTATCTATGTAAACCCAAGTTAAAGCCAACTCTGGGAGGACTAGGCTCTATGGTGTTGTCGACTCAAGTTTCGGGCGGCCAGAACGGTCTATGCAGCTTCCGCCTGGTGCACCTCATCAGGACGTATACATTACAATCAAAAACACAGGTTACAAAAAACAGAATTCAAGTTGATGTGAATTGACGAGATTCGTTCAGTTTCAAATAACTAATTTCTTTTACTTCACACGGTGTTCAGTAGTGATAATCCAAATATGTTTTTTTTCCGAAAGCCGCTTCAACCGATGACCAAGGGCAAAAGGGGGAAGAGAAACAAAGAGAGAGAGAGAGAGAAAAATAGGGTTTACATCCTTCTCTATAGATTCCTTCATGCTTTCTTTAACATTTGTCTTAACTATTGTGAGTCTTGACATGCTGCTTTGTCCTAGGCGATGCCCATGTATACTCTGGGCAGGTCCCAATCTCAGGTTAGTCTACCCATATTTCTAACAGGTGAGGCAAAAAAGTTCTCCCTGAAAATTCTGGAAGGGAAAAGATATTGACTCTCATGGAATGTCCTCCCACCTCCCACCCCTCTCCCAACAGAGGGACAGTACGGCAGTAACACCCTTTAATTAAAAACAGAATAAGTCAGACTTAAAATAAAATTGAAATTCAAAAGTGAGAAGGGAACAAAGAACAGTGAATGAAATGTGGGAAGAGTCCAAGAAGAGCGAGTCGAAAAAGAGAAATTATTAGAGGGGTAGCTGTTCCCCAATTTAGCAATCATGAGATACAGGAAAGGCACAGCATCTTAATAGCTAGAAAGCTGTTTTTTTCTCTCACCCAAAGTGTAAAAGCCTCAGGTATGGTCTCCTCATGTGTTGTTCACAGGACCCAGCCAAGGCTACATTTCCTTCTTAGTTGCAATATTGTTGTGTCTACAATGACAAATGTATATATGTCCCATCAGGGCCTTGTTTTCTAAATTATGGCAGACATTATGGTAATAGTCCAGATGGTTGTGCCAATAGCAAAGTCATGTGTCGCATGCCCCATGTTATAGGTGCAATTGCATCATAATTGACCTTAATTGGGAAGGGTGTTGTTTTCTCCCCACTGGATATATTGCAGGCCGATTGGTTCGAATACGTTGAGCCAATGGCACGAGATCCCTGTATTCTTTCCCAAAGGGAAACACTGGATGTGTACAGTGTCGCACACACGGGCTCTCACCAACCACTAGGAATTAAAAAGAAGACCAAACAATGAGAAAATTGAGGGCGGCCAATTGACACTAAACATTGGCCATACCAAGAGTGCAAGAAATTGTTGTTCCTTAATGCTACAACCGTGTGGGATGGTAAAGGGCAGGAGCACAAAACAGCCAACTGAAACAGACTGTTTGGCTTGTTGTGATCGTGTCAAAACCAGTCCTTATTTGAAATACCGGGCTAAAAATAAAGTACTATAAAGTACCTTGCTGGCCGTGGTACCCTGCCGCACGACAAAGGGCCCCCAGGGATACAAAAAGACTCCAATTGCTAGGCCCCCCCACCCACAATGGAGAAGGGGGAAGGTGAATGGAAAAAGAAGTGAAAAATGGAAAAAAACACTTACCAACAGAGACGGCCAAGGCACACAAATTCCCATTGCCAAAAAACGATCCATGGTTTTAGAGGCAATGAGAAAGAAAAAGGCAGGGCGAAAAAGAGACAAACCGCCCGCATTTATGCTTAGTCATAGAATTCTGACAAGGATGGACACGCCCCGCCGGCCACGGGTGCTCCTTCTGTGCTGTCCTTGGCCTAGCGGCCCGTGCTGCTTGCCACCCTCCACTTTCTTCCAATTTGCCTCAGGTGAGTGTGAATCCATTGTGCCCCTACTAGGCCCCTCTGGACTGTTTTTTGTGTCCAAATTGCGTTCTCCTGCACTGCTGTGCACCTTCTCCATTCCCCTCCCCTGTCTCCCTCGATTTCTGTATTTGTCCGCCCCCCCTGCCTGCTCCTTGCCCTTGATTGGTCAGTCCTCTGGATCATAACTCACCTGTCCCGGGCAGCCTCTGCCCAGCCTCTGCCCGGCAGCCCCAGTGGCTAAGGGCCCCAAGGCAAAGGGCGGCTCCTACAGAGGCGGCCCCAGAAAGTGTCAGCAGGTGTCAGCAAGGGAAGCCAGTGAAGCCAGTAGCGAACAGACACCACAGAAACTGTAAGTGTGGCATGGGTGGGGTGTAGAGCAATTACTCTACTCCAGAAAGCCCCTGTCACTTTACCTTACCTTTCCATAATGCAGACTGCCAAAGACTTACACAATGCACACTTAGAGAGATCTGACAACCAACCTAATTCAAGACTTGACTGTAAATGTTGTCCTCCATAACATTCTAACATACCTGCATTACTAACTATTGCCACTCCCAGAGACAATGGTGATAATTAGCCAGTCTCTCATTGAGACGGGTGTAACAATGTTAGCATGTCCCATTCTTGGCTTGAATTGATAATGATAGCATGCATCACATTTGGATGGAATTGCGGATCTTACCATGTGCCTCTTCTGGATAGAATTATGGTTGGTAGCATACCTCTCACTTAGCTGGAATTGTGAATGATAGCATATCCCACTCTTAGTGGAATTGTGAACGATAGCATGTCCCACTCTCAGTTGGAATTGTGAATGATAGCATGTTCCACTCTTGGTTGGAATTGCAAATGTTGGCATGTGCCACACTTAGACACAATTGTGATAAATGGCATGTGCCCTAATAACGTCAGTGGTTAAAGTTGAACTTAGAAAGCGTGCCCTAATAGCGTCACTGTGTTAAAGTTGAACTTAGAAAGTGTACCGTCATTAGCGATACTGTGTTAATGTTGAATCTAGATAATCTAATAGCGTCAATGTCGTAAAGTTGAATCTAGAAAGTGTGCCCTAATAGCGTCACTGTGTTAAAATTGAATCTAGAAAGTGGGCCCAGTAGCGTCACTGTGCCTAATTTGAACTTAGAAAATGTGCCGAATAGCTTCACTGTGTTAATGTTGTACTTAGAAAGCGTACCCTAATAGCGTCACGGTGTTAATGTCAAATCTAGAAGATATTCCCAACCTCACTGTGTGTGCGTGCCGTAATAGCGTCACTGTGTTAGAGCTGAATCCCGATGGTATGCTCAACATCCACCAGGGGGCGCGTGAGCAAGGCTGCCTGAGCCTGCGCCTCCTCAATCAGGCTGAATTATTTTATAGATAAAGCAGTTTAAATTGCAATTCTGCAGTCTTCCCCTCTTCTGTTCCTGTTTCTTACCTTCTGGGGCCCCTCTGGCTGCATTCCCAGCGAAAATCGGATCTGCTTTCTTCGACATCGGCTCGATCCTCGGGACGACATCCTCCTGCTCTTCCACCAGGCCGGCCCTGCGGGATCCTTCCCGCCTTGAAGACTTCTTGGACTTTTTGGGCGGCAGTCATCCCCTCCAGCCTCGTGCTCCGGTGCCAGCGGCAACCCCTGGATCCTCCACCCGCCTTGTGCAGCCGGCCGTCCACAGATCCAGCATCCGACCGGCCTCAGGGTCTCTCCCTCCACCAGCCTCCTCGCGGCCCAGTCCATCCTCTTCTACACAGGGAGCCGTGCCGGACGACGTGGGCTGGGTCTGTCCAGATCATCATTGACTCGAGCCCATTGACGGCCTTCTTCCGCTCCTTCATCGGGCCGGCTCTGCGGGTCCCAGGGCTGTGGTAGCCCCCGCCCACCACTGCACTCCTGGTGCCGGCGGCAACCCCCGGGATCTCCACGCGCCCTGTGCTGCCCCCAGAGCACCTCTCCCTGGTCGGAGGTCCAGGTGCAGCTGCCACGGATCCCAGCACGGCTGCAGTTCTGGGTCTGGGCCCTCTGCTTCCTCACTCAGAGTCCCGGCGGACGGCGAGGATCTGCGGCTTTAGCCTGAGCTCCGGGTCGGCCTTCTACCGCTTTGTCAGGCCGGCCCTGCGAGATCCTTCCCGCCTCCCTCTCTTCCAAGGCGGCAGTCATCCCCGCCCACCACTGCACACCTGACGCCAGGGACAATACCCTTGACTCTCCATCCACCCCCCGCAGCCACCGGAGCACCACCACTGCACACCTGACGCCAGGGACTATCCCCTTGACCCTCCCCCCGCCCTCTGCAGCCATCAGAGCACCTCTCCTGGGGCGCAGCCACCTACCAAGCCAACACCTAATCCAACTTGGGATATCTCCCGACCACCGGGCTCCTCTTCAGCACACGGGGTCCCAACCCTCCTCTTCCATATAAGGAGGCCCGGTGGTTAACCAACATCTCCGCTTTGTGAGCCTCTTCTGCACCACACAGGATCCGGCCAAGCCTGCGTCCATCCGCTGTGCTGGCTCCAGAGTCCGGATATCATCGAGGCAAATCTGCGTGTCCATTCTGCGGCTTCGGAGCACTCCGTCCATTCACCAGCCCCCTCTCTAATCTACGGGGTCCTGACGAGCCTGCGGCTGCCCACTGAGCCAGAGTCGGATCAGCCTGGAATCTCCATCTGTCTCCCGCCCCTATTCCTGGGCTGAGACGAGGCAGCATTGTTCATCCCTTCCACAGCTCTGAAGTGCTCCGTGGATCAGTCTTTGGATCCCCTGAGACCTCCTCCTGCATCTCCTCCTGGGACCTCCACCTTCCAAACCCCACTGTGACTCTGAGGTGCCCCGCCTCCTCAACGGTCCCTTCTCCACTGCAATGAGCTCTGGCGAAACTCCAGCCACACCTGGATCCAGCTTCAGGTCCTCCTGAGTGGTGGAATGAATTTCGGCCCTGCGTTGTGGTAACCTCCTTCATTCTGCTCTCATACCACCCACCGCAGTCTGCTGGTCTCCCCAACCACCACTTTACATACCTACTCCCATATCTCTCTGGGCGCTGGCTGGTCATCTCTCTGCATCGGCCCTTTTACGACCTTATAACCTGTTGGCTCATACTCAGCCCTAAACTGCTACTTTCCTTCTCACCTCAGACAACAGTTCTCCAACCACGCCCTTGAGTGCTTACTCATTTTGACCATATTGGGTCCTGCCGGTAAACTTTCAGCACTGGACCTGTGACCTCCTGCTACAATTCAGAACTTCCTCCCCATTTTCCTGCCTCAAGCACCTGGACCCCTTCAATCTCAGTCAAGCAAACTTGCACCATCTGACTCTTTTAGCCCTTCCCGGCTGTCTCACATCACTGACTCGAGTCCACCTTTGAGCCATCTTCATTTGGACTCCCCAACTTGATTCCCCAGTACCTACTCCCCCTGACCCTATGCAATCCGTCATTTCTTCCTTCCGCTTCTCCCCCTTCCCCCCGCCCCTCCTTGCCCTCTACTCCTCTCCCTTCTCCTCTCCTCGCTCCTCCTGATGCCTAGTCCCCTCCACTATCCTCTCCCCCACTCTCCTAGCCACCCTCCTTCCCTTTCTCACCGCCCTTACCTTCTCTACCCTCCCACTTCCAACCATGCTGCCCTCATCAATACTGCTCTCTGGAACGCCAGATCCATCTGTAATAAAACCGCTGTGACACTCGATCTATTCTTTCGTCTTAACCTTCATTTCCTCTGCCTAACTGAAACCTGGATTCACCCTCATAATACCTCTGTCCCGGCTTCCCTAACGACCTCTTCCTCCTCTTTCCTCCATACTCCACGCCCCTCTGGCCGCGGTGGAGGCGTCGCTCTCCTGTACAACCCCAAATACACCTCCTCTTCCTCATCCCCATCTCTTCCCACCTTCCCTTCCTTTGAATTCCTCTACAAATCATTCTCCTCTCCCCACCCTATTTCCTTCCTGATCATCTAACGTCCCACTGGCCCTCTCTCCTCCTTCTTTGAAGACCTGGATCACCTCCTCTCACTTATTTCTCCCTCCCCCTCTCCTCTAACTGTGCTTGGCGACTTTAACATCCATCTTCCTTCTCCCCCCCAATCTTCTCCCCTCCTCTTTATCCTTGACTCCAACCTCCTCTCCCCCCTTCCTTCTTCCCCTACTCACTCCTCTGGTTCCACTCTTGACCTCATCTTCAACTCCTCCTATCCCTCCTCCCCTGTCTCCTCCTCTGACTATGCATTACTCTCGTTCTCCCTTTCTCCTCGTTCATCTTCCACTACTACTAACCCCTCAGTTCCAATCTACTCACGTCGTGACCTGCGTGATTTCGACACTACCCTCTTCTCTGACACCTGCTCTTCGTCTCTTCCATCTCACCATGACTTTGCACTACTCTCTCCTGATGATGCTCTCTCTTCCCTCTCATCTTCCATCTCCTCTGCCCTTGACCATCTCTACCCCCTTTCTCTCTTCCGCCCTTCTCAGAAACCTTCTCAACCCTGGCTTACCTCCCGTCTTCGTTCTATGCGGCGCCTTCTCAGGCGTCTTGAAAGACTTTGGCTCAAAACTCCCTCGCTTTCTAATCAAACCTCTTACTTCTCTTACCATGCACTTTACAACTCTTGCCTTGCTACGGCCAAATCCTCCTACTACTCTAACCTTCTACAGTCTCAAGCCTCACATCCTCGTCTGATTTTTCAAACTCTTTCCCGCCTCCTCTCTCCTCCCTCTCCTGACCCCTCATCTAATTCCACACTTTCTCCCTCTGACTTCGCCAACTACTTTTCCTCCAAAATCATCACACTCAGGCAAAAAATTAACTCCCTCTCTGACTCACTCTCTTCTCCTCCCCCTCTCCTCCTTCTTCCAGCATGTCTGTTTTCTCATCTGTTTCCCCTTCCGAAGTCTCCTCCCTTCTATCCAAAGCCCACCCCACAGCCGCCCCCTCTGACCCTATCCCCTCCGTTCTCACCCCTAAAATGTACCCTCTTCTTATCCCCTACCTTACCACTTTCTTCAACTCCTGCCTCTCCTCATCTATCTTTCCCTCTGCTTTCAAACATGCAACGATCATTCCTATTCTTAAGAAACCCTCTGCTGATCCACTGCTCACTGCAAGATACAGACCTATCTCTCTTCTGCCTTTCCTTTCTAAACTCCTTGAATGCCTCGCCTACTCTCAACTCTCTTCCTTTGTCTCGACTTCCTTTCTCCTTCCTCCTTTCCAATCTGGCTCCCGTCCCAAACATTCCACTGAAACTGCTCTCACCTCGATTCTCAACTCGCTCCTCTCTGCACGCCATGCAAAGCAATCCTCCATACTTATTCTCCTTGATCTCTCTGCCGCTTTTGACACTGTCGATCATCCTCTCCTGGCTCTCCTCTTACCTTTCCTCTCGTTCCTTTGCTCTTTCATGGGGAGGCCAGACCTCTCCTTCCTTCCCTCTTATTTACGGTGTTCCTCAAGGCTCTGTACTTGGCCCTTTCCTCTTCTCTCTCTATATCTCCCTCATTGCCCCTGTCATCTCCTCCTTTGGCAGCTCCCACCATTTCTATGCGGACGACACCCAACTCTTTCTCTCTTTCTCCTCCTTCACACCTGACCTCCATCTTAAACTCTCCTCTTGTCTCACAGCCATCAAGAACTAGATGTCCTCCCGCTTTCTCCCACTTAACACTGATAAAACCGAAATCCTTTTCTTCCCCGCTAACTCTCTTCCCCCTCTCTCTCCTCCCCCGTTCATCCACTTTCCTCCTTCCAATCTCCCTATCTCCACTCATGCTCGCAACCTAGGTGTTCTTTTTGACTCCTCTCTCACCTTCGCGCATCACATTTCGCTCACCTCCCGCTCCTGCAGATACCACCTCTACAATATTCGCAAAATCCGTCCCTCCCTCGCATTCCATGTTACCAATCTCCTAGTCTCCTCATTAATCTTTTCCCACCTCTTCTACTGCTCCTCTATAATTTTCGGTCTTTCCTCATCTCAGCTTGCCCCTCTTAAATTTATATACCACTCTGCCATTCGAACCCTCTGTCTCCTTACCTCCCGTGACTCCATTTCCTCTTCGCTCTCTCTCCTTCTACTCCCCCTCTCGCTCCCTTCGTTCCGCTGACCACTTCCTTATCTCTGTACCTCCTTCCCCCTGCGCTTCCTCCCGGTTCCGCTCTTTCCAACTTCTTGCTCCTCTGCATTGGAACTCTCTCCCCCTCCCAATCCGCTCTTCCACTACCCTCATCTCATTTTGCACTTCCCTTATATCCTTCCTCCTCCAATCCCCACCTTGAAGCCCCCCTGCTCCCTCTACCCCCCGTCTTTCCCCTCTTCTAATCCCTCCCCTCCCTTACCACCTTCCCTTTCTATTTTACACTCTCTCTCCCTTCCTTCTACACTCACTCAATCCTTCCCCACCCCTCCCTTCACTCTCCTGTTCCCACGCCACTTCTCCCCCCTCTCAGTCACTTGCTCTTTGCACTGTTTTGTTGTTGAATGATTCAAGTGCCACTTTGCTCACATTGTTATTTGTTGTTATTACTCTGTATTTTGTTGTTCCATTGTACAGGGCCTTGGTGTAAAGCGCTCTATAAATAAATCAATCAATCAATCAACATCATTGAGTATACCCTAATAGTGTCAATGTGTTAAAGCTGAATCTAAAAAGTGTGCCTAACAGCGTCACTGTGTTAAAGTTGAATCTAGAAAGTGTGCCCTAACAGCGTCACTGTGTTAAAGTTGAACTTAGAAAGTGTGCCCTAATAACATCACTGTTAAAGTTGAACTTAAAGTGCGCCCTAATAGCGTCACTACGTTAAAGCTGAACTTAGAAAGTGTGCCCTAATAGCATCTCTGTGCTAATGTTGAATCTAGACAGTATTCCCAACATCATTGAGTGTGCCCCAATAGACTGGAACCAGGGGAAAGTGGGGACAGGGCAATTATACAGGGGTAATAGCTCAGGATTCTAGAAACGAATGCAGTCAAATACCAGCAGTTCAAGCCACTGTGTTAAAGTTGAACCTAGAAATATCCCCTAATAGTGTCACTGTATTAGATTTGTATTAAGATGGTATTCCCAACAGCATTGAATGTGCCCTCATTGCGTCTCTGTGTTAAAATTTAGAAGGTATTCCCAACATCATTGACTGTGCCTGATCGCATACACTTTACTAATTACCGCAATATCACACTCCTACGCTTAATCTCTCCTATGCACCACCATTCAACTAGAACACAGGGTACTTTGCACATTCTGTAAATCTGTTCTCATACTAACATGATCCATCAAACTACCCATCCTCCTAATAAAACACAGCTAGCTAGCACACACCGGCTAGCTTAGGCGTCTCCTCAGGCCTAACGCAGCCAGAACTCAATCTCGATGTCAACCCTCCAGACTGAAGACATTCAACTGATCTCCTCAGCACCACACATACCACTAAGAAGCAGCTATCATGCAACAACCACACCAGCTGCACATATACCTGGTGCGCCCACGCACTTTACGACTCTCTCTCAACTGACTTGAACTACGGTTCCTGAGGGCGTTCAACCTACCAGCGCTTTGAGAACATACCAATGATACATAAGGCGCTATACAAATTCAAAATAACATAACATAACATTAAGTCGTACACTGAGTATATGTAACATTTTAAAAAGTCAGATTTGAAAGTGTACCCGATGACTTTCAGAGATGTTGCTGGGAGTTGGTGTGTGATCATCATGAAAAACAGATTCATTAAATGATGCGTTGACATTTACAATCATTAACAAGCAGATAATGTTTATGAACAAAAACATACTACATTCATATAGTTATTGAAAGTGTCTATAATTCAGTAACAAAGTAGGTTTTTATGAGGTTTTTCTTTAATTGTGACATTTGTTTCTGTGAGAAATACATTCAGGGTGTTGATCCAATGCTTTGCCATTTTGCAGACAGTATTTCAATTTTTAATTTAATTCAACACATTCTCAGTAGTTATACTTCATCCCCCAGACCAGTTGCAATAGAAGAGTAGTATGTTGTAGAAATTCAAGCCTCCCCCTATATAAAGAAATATCAATAATAAAGATGTAAAAGGACAATCCCCCCAAAATTAAACTCAAAACATGGTTTGCATATGCATAGAAGCCTGCATGCCACTTAGACAGATTGCTGGGTTGTTGTGCACATCGGTGGATTTCCAGTTAGTGCATCAACAATCTATACTAATATAGACGCTCATCTACCTACACACCCTCAAACTAACGCCAGAGCACTGCAGTGTGCTATCTTGCACTGAATATTCCTCTTCTGAATATTCTGGCTCCTACATGTATGGATGAATAGTGACCATAGTTCCTAAATATTAAAAAAGAAAGAAATCAACAGTGAGATGAATAGAAATGTTTTTGTTTGTATACAGTAACGAAATGAGGTTTCACATTAAATTTCAATGTTAACAAAAAACAAACGAAAAAACAGCCATGTTAGATAAACCAATTGTGCAAAGACAAGATTAATAGGGGCAAACTTTAAAGGTTTGCAAGGAAACATGTAAAGAACATGCCATGTTAAAGTAGAATTGAAATATTGTTTGGTAAATACATTTGTACATAATATAAGAAATGGTAAAATAAAAAGCGACTACTGAGTTAAATAAATATCGGCAAAAATGTACTTGTTCTCAGGGTGTCATATTTGGTAGATAGCAGAACAGAGCAGAAAAATGTTAGGGAGCCTCGAAAAGAAATACACTGATGCAAAGGTAAAAGAAACTCCTGTGTTATGTGATCAGAAATGGTTTGTTTATGTTTGTTGAGGAAAGAGGTGCCCTGGCATTTCCATGGCGACACGACAATAGATTGCGCACAGAGGATGTTGACATGAGACATGCATTGGCGTTGTGAAAAGGGGCATAAGTGTCTAGTGATGCCAGCTTTAGCGGCGGGTGATCTGTATTACTGCTGCAAGGGCACTTGAACTTGGGGCGATAGACCAACGGATAAGATTTCCACAAGATGGTGGTGCCCAGGCTGGCATTTTCTTATATATAAAAGTCAGAAAAACTATGGTGAAATGCATACGATTTTCTTTTAAGATGGATCGATGTATGATCAAAAATACATGCCTGATCGATTGGGACAATAACATTTCTGAGCAAACTACCCCTTTTAAGTGCTGCCTCTGTCATGCAAGCTATTTGTTGTGCACAAATTGTTGTGAGAGGAAATGGCTAACTTCTTGTGCATCCTCTGAGAAAATGGCCTGCCGCCTGCTCCAAAGGCAATACCGGCTCTCTGTTCAAACTAAGAAGAGAGCCTACATCCAAGCCCACATCTTGGTGGTATCTAACATCTCGGCTGAACTCTTTAAAATCTGCAAGGATCTGGCCAATCCTGCTGCTGTCACCTCCCAGGCCCTCTGCATGGCCCTGGCTCCTCATTTAATCTAAACAAAAACACCCTCTCGCCCTCTCCTCCTCCTCCTTCTACTCTCTCCTCCACATATGGTCCCCCTGTGTCCACCTCTCCTCCCTCTTTCTCTTCCTTTCCTCTGTTCTCCCCTGATGAGGTTTCTAGACATGTATGATCTATGGAAGTCTCATCAAAACAGGTTCTTCCCTGCTCTTCCAAAACCATCAAGGACTACATTGACATGGTTGCTCCTGCCCTGGCTGACTTCTGCAACCACTCCTTCGCTACTGTAGCCTTCCTTTCCCCCCTGAAGCACTCTCTTGTGCACCCTCTTCTCAAGAAACCCTCAGCCGACCCCTCCTGCCTGGGTAACTATCACCCGATCTCCATCACTCCTTTCCTGAGCAAACTCCTGGAAAAGCTGGCCATCTCCCAGCTTAATCTTCACACTGAATTTGTTGGTTGTCTCCATGACCATCAGACTGGCTTCAGAGCAGCCAGAAGCATGAAAACTGCTCTCCTGAACATCCGCGAAGACCTCTAACTTGATTCTAATCTCCCCTCTGTCCTCATCTTACTCAATCGCTCTTCTGCCTTTGACACGGTCAACCATGCCATCCTGCTCAATCGTCTCCGTGATAACCTTGGTATCACCGATCAGGCCCTGGCCTGGCTGACCTTGTTCCTCTCTGATCGACCATCCCAGGTCCAACTTAGGTCCTTCCTTTCCTCTATCTCACTCTCTACCTGTGGTGTTCCCCAGGGGTCTAACCTCTCTCCCTGGCTGTTCAAATAATACCTGGCACCTCTCCCCACTGCATTGCTGCTCTCTGATCCAACTTTCAGTGTTATGCGGAGGACACTCAGATCATTTTCAGACTACCCTCTGCCACCTCTTCTCTTTCTTTCATCTCTGACTGTCTGTCTGCTATCCAGGACTGGTGTGCCACCAATGATCTCTGCCTTAATGCCAGTAAGACAGAAATTCTCCTCATTGGCACACCTGCACCCTCCTTTCCTGTCACTCTTTGGTCAGCCCCCCTTGGTCCTCTTCTTGATCCCACCTGTGAGGCTAAGAACATCAGGGTCATCTTTGACTGCACACTCTCCTTCACATCTCTGACGTCTCTAAGGAGTCAAACAACTAACTGTACCTCCTCAGAGGTATTCTTCTGTTCCTCTCCTCCCCCCAGAAGTTCACTGTCTCTAGAGCTCTGGTTCTCTCTTGGCTGGACTACTGCAACAGCCTCATTCTAAATCTGCCTGCTTCTACTCTCCGCCCTCTGCAACTCATCCAGAACAGGACTGCAAGATTTGTCCTTGGCCTCAAGCCCAGGGATTGTATCTTTCCAGCACTGAAATCTCTGCGTTGGCTCCCAGTGGCTGCAAAGATTAAGTTCAAGACGCTTTGCTTTGTCCACAAGGCCTTCTGGGAACTCGGCCCTGATTACCTCCAACTCTCTCTTCACGAATACCTTCCTACTTAAGCTCTTCGCTCCTCCACCTCCAACTCCCTCAGGGTCAGTCGCTTCTCCAAGCAACAAGTTGGTCGTAGATATCTTTCTTTGGCTGGAGTCTCCCTCTGGAACAGCCTCCGTGCCTATCTGAAACTTGAGGAGAACCATCGCTGGTTCCAGAAGCACCTCACGACCTTCGTATTTGCTTCTTCCTTCTCTCTTCCTCTCCCCTGCGTATTTCATGCCTGATACTGCACTGTTCACCTGGCTAACCTCTGATTCGGGCCCAGGTCTATGCCGATCCAGTTGGAGACCCGCACTGCCTCCCAGCAACCCTTGCACTTGGGTCTGTATCTGCAACCCTACGGTCCCCCTACCTGCACTTTTGGCCACCTGCTGGCCGCACTTCTTGTTATTATTTTGATCCTATGTACAGCACTGCCCCCCTCACCTCCCGTTTCCCCTGGCACTATTCCACTCCCCCTCCCCTGCACATGAGCAATCTCATTTTCACTTGCCCTAGTAAAATCGTTGTCTCTGTCCTCCCTCTGATCCCCTTTCCTTGCCTCATCGCACCTTGAAACACTTGTGCATAGGCGTGTTACACATTTCATAGCATATCAACTGAAGTACACTCGACTGTAAAACATTCTGTGGACAAACATGTTTTTCTATAAAAAAAACACAAATGCATAGGCTCATGGATTGAAACTAGATATGGACAGGAAGTTTCATGGAAAATACAAATAATTTCCAGGGATTTAACAAGGTCAAACATCAGTCTTTTCCGAGGCTCAAGATTAAAGGTTCTACTGGATTCAACCATATATCTATATGAAAGCAGTTTAGAAGAAACTTGGGACATGAAATGGTTGGTGTTTGAAGAGGCAAGAGTGCTCAGGATCATTAGGAGAGGGAAATATGGCTTCAGTAACCTGCACTATAGACTAATGTAGGGTATAGTATGATATGATATGATATTTTATTTGTATCATTAGACATCAGTAAAATTAAATCGATAATTGGGATTAGCTAGAGTTAGGGAATTAAGTGATACATGTTTGGGGCTATGTGAAACATATGATTGGGGGTGGGTGTTTGTGAATTGTTGGTAAGGGGCAGTTCACCTCATGTATTTTGTAGTGATAAAGGATGGAGAAATAACAGAGAAAGCCATATGCATTTTGTAGGAAAGGTAGAAAGGTAAATCACTGAGACAACAGCATCCATTATGTGGGCTTAGTAGTAGGTCAAAGCATTTAGAATCTCACATACATTATGTAGGTGGAGAAGTTCAAAGCACTGATAACCCCATGAGCATTTAGCGGATGGAGGAGAAGGCAGAGCCCATGTACATTTAATAAGCGTAGTAGAAAGCCAAAGCACTGAGAAGACCACATTCAGTATGCGAAGGAGAAGGACAATGCAATGAGAACTAGATGTGCATTTAGTATGTCAATAAGGTAGCCAAAAAATGCTGAGTACCATGCATACATTTAGTAGGCGAATGAGAAGGTCAAAGCACTGAGAACCTTGTTTGCATTTTACAGGTATAGGAGAAGGCAAATGCACTCAGAACTTCACCTGAATTATGTGGGGGATGTGACAGATGCCATCTGGCAAGGGCAGGATAGCCTGATCTTTAAACATTATTATTATTATTATTATTATTAATAAAATGATGCCGGTTATTCTGTTTCTGAAAGGAGGTCTGCTAATCAGACCCCCCTTCATAATGTTCCGTGCCAAAAGCCCTCACATGCCTTTGCTATGACCAGTCTCCTGACATCTCCAGAAACTTCCCTGCAGTGGCAGCTGGGTGGGTTGAAACGTCACATTGTGTGTTCCCCACAGCTCCTTCAACACAAAGTCCACACAAATGCCCCTAAAGCTCCTAACATGCCGACAGTAGCAATATGCGAAACACAAAATAATTGACAAAGAAAATGACAATTATTCACATAACTCTCCTGCATATGCAAGGGTTCTCAGAACACACAAAACATTGTGAAGGTGTCTGAGCACATCACAGGAAGACATCTCTGGTTCGCACATACATATTTCTCTACAAACACAGAAAAGTGGTAGGAAAGTTGTTTTGTTTCTTTCCATTTTCTGAGCTACACAAAGGGAAAAACGAACAGGCAAAGTACATCAGCACTTTCGTTATTTTTTGGGTGGCACAAAGGGACAAAGGAGCCGGGGCAAACCAGTGTTTTTTTCTTTTTTTTTTTACAAGGGGGTGCATTTAATAAGGGAAGATTAGACAGTGGGCCTAAGAACAAATTAAATAGTCAAAAGGGAATAGAACAGGTATCTCTAAACACTGAAAACACCACAAGCAATTTCAAACAAACTAAGGGGGTTCAAATAGGAATAAGCAACCATTAAAAAGCATCAACGAACACGCCAAAAGCATTCAAGATCTCCTTAAAAATCATCAGTTTGTGATACTGACATGCCACCTTCTAAATTTCCAGCCAAAGAAATCTTGCAAAGGAAGCATTAATCAAGATGGGCCCTTTAAAGGACCTCAAACCTTTTTTAAAATGGCTCAAGGACACTGATTGCCTGGTCAAATGCCCCTGCTCTTGTGCATGTGTGACTGAGTTTGACACTTCGGAAAACCCACAGAAACCTTATAGGGATGGGCGGAACTCAGTAGGACCGGCCCTGAAATATTTGATCTTCCTGCAGGGTACATTAGTTTGAGTACCCATAACTGTATACGTACATTATGTCACAATATACACAGTGATTAAGGTATCTTAAAATGCAATGCAGTGATTTTACTACAATTTGTCATTTCATGCTGCAGCAAAATATTTCCACACACAAAGAAATCAAAAACTGAATTATATGATATGATATGGTATGGCATTTATAACGCGCATATACACAAGTGGAAACCGTATGAAACAGCTGACACACACTCGTAACATTAACATTGTCAAGCATGTCCAAACAGTTCAAGATGGTGCCGTGAAAATGCTGCTTTAGTTTGGATTCAATGGGCCAATTAAAGATACTCTCTACATCACAGAACAGCTAACTGGTACTGATTGAAAGCTTGGTTATAATATAAAAAATATCACCACACTAACAGTGGCAGCCATAGAAAAATAAAAGGCACGTTCTAATTCCAAAAAAAGAAAGCAATATCAAAATGCAATGCAGTTGCAGTTCAAATGTTTAAAACACAGTGTTTAAAACACAGGGCATCAAGAATCATGGAAACAAAATAAGCTTTTACAAGAAACACTAAACAAATATCCCCCAATTTAAAGAATTCCCTTTGCTTCCACGAAATGGATGCCAATTTAACAAAGCTTTTACGAAGACTCGATCAGAAATGTCAACAGGGAAACAATACCCTGCATGATCATTTCGGTTTCCAACGCGTGTATATCATACTTATGTTATCATATTATTACATTTGTTTTTTAAGGATTATTCATTTTCAAATTAAAAGCACAACACAAATGTTCATGTAATTGCATCGAAAGAAACGTCAACACAAGAGTCACGTTGATGGTTGTTGTGATTTATTTACACAAGCACTCTGTTTTTATATATTACATCTTAGAACCATCCCTTGGAGTACTTTATTGCATAAGTCAAGCAACCTTGGCAAGCAATCACAGTGTCAGAGTTCCCAACATGTCACGGCAGCCTGGAGTCAAATAAAAGAGAGCATGTCTTTAATAATGTCATTTCTTGACAGCTGCATTATTACCGGATGTGAATAGAAACAATGGGTGACAAGGAGGGAATCAGCAGCTTCTGTATTTTTGACAGGCTACATTAAAAAAATGAAATGTGCCAACTGCAATTATGCCCCTGCAGAATGGTCAATATGCAGTATATCATACGACTTCCATAATTTGACATGGCTGAAATCTGGCAAACGATGATTGAGTTCATTATAGAAGTGAAAGCGTGAGTTAGGGGGTGTTCCCTGCCTAAAAAATTGAAATAAGCTCCCAATCCAACTGTGAAACCCGTCATCTTCAGAATGGACACTGTCTTTGTGACAGTCTGTAATTCGAATTAGCTCTATGACATTCTGAGGGGAAAAGACACGTTCAAATATATGTGTACGTCATTCAACAGGGCCAGTGTGGTCACAAGACGTGTACTGGCTCTCCTGGCTCGGTGCAGTGGCAATGGCGTTTTAGTCAAGACAATGCTAGTTAATTAAGAGACGTGTCCATTGTATGAGGGAAATGTGGCAGGATTGAAATATACAGTTTCTTTGCGGAATGTCAACTTAAAGTTTCACAATGGATTTCAGACTCATATAGCAAGGCAGACAAAACAGGATGACGAAAAATGGTGTGCTCGGTCATTCCTCTCTCTGACGCATTTTCCGAAAGGGCCGGAGATTCAAACACTCGCCCCTTACATCAATCCCTGTAGTACACAGGTTTGATTCCCGGCTGAGCTGCAGTAACCCCTGCGGCTGCAATTCACAGATTTGTTATACTTCGAAATGGCCAATTTACAGATATGTTTGCGAAAGTACGGTACGCGCAGATATCTCCTTTTGAGCAAGATAGCGTTCCTAAACAGGCATTGGCAATGACAACAGTGTGGGCTTTGTGTAGGCATGGGAACAGGCACTTGCCAGGCACGGCCGTAGTGGTGTTAACTGGCCATTGATGGTAGCAGGTGCAAAATAGTGTGAGTACCTGGGCATTTTATAGCAGTGCCTGGCAAATGCCTCATACTTATACACAAGCCAAAACTGTAGGCTTTTCCAATGCGTATTATAACAGGACTTCAGTGGAGGACAAGCAGAGTGCTTATAAATCGAGTGGCTGACAGCCTACCTATTAAGACATTTTTATTACAGGAGTAGTGGGTTTACAAACTCCAATTATGTCATTAACTCTCAGAAGACTGTTTTGAAATAACACCAGCAGACACTTAGAGGGCCCAGTTTGATGGTAAGGCTTGAGTAAAGCAAGCTCAAAGAGTTCCGATGAGGAGGTATTTTGGGCAGGAACGCACAGGAACTGGGTGGGCACATAACCGGACAACCCCTACGTGCTGTGTGTCCCTCTACATATGTCTCCCTATCTGTACTCTAATGCAATATGTACAGCTTGTAGGTATCACAAGTGGCACTTATTAGCCCAAACAAATCACCCTGAACGCTTATGTGCGGTAGTAATAATATGCGACAGTATAAATATATTGACCAGGCAGAAGCTCTCTGTGTGAGTTCACTGGTATCGTTCTGAAACAGAGAGAGACATACTTCGTGTTTCTGGGGCTCCCTTCATTTTCTGCAGCCAGCACATTTGTGTTAAGTAGCAACATCGTGGTTATTCAAAAGGAAAAGTGTCACTTTCCACACCGAAAACTCTTCTTTGTGCGTTCAGTTTTTGAAAGTTCTATTGTTCCATGATATGAAATGTCAGGCTCTGCAAGCCTCTTGCCCAGGCACATGCGGGTGAAGCTGTTATACCGTAAATGATAACGAATCCTGAAATACACGTCATGTCGAGCTGATTAGCATTCATAATCTTGTGAAGTTGGGTTTTGAGGGTCCAGATATTAGTTGGTCCTAAGATTTTTATTAGATTTAATACTTTCGCTGGTCATTGTTGTAGTATTAGGTACTTATTGAGGGTGTACTTTGGCAGTTACTGCCCGCCAGTCATAGCCTTTATAGTCCCAATGAATATAGGGATTCGTGATGGCGCAGGACAGTAACTGCCAAAGCGCATACTACAAAAGAAAAACTTAGCACTATTAGCACCCATCCTGGTTGTTAACAGAGTGTGTGCGTTTTTCCAGGAAATCAATTTTGTGCATAACTACTGTTCCCACTTTTCTTTAAAAAATACTACAAACACAATGGCACTTTTAGTATTTGGCATGATAGGCCATCCGGGAAGTGGAGTAGGGAGGTGGTGCTCACTATGCAAGCGAGGGATGTTACGGAAGGAGATAGGGGGAAGAGAGGTATTGCAGGTAGCAGGTGGACTGGAACGAGGGGGAAAGTGGGGACAGGGCAATTATACTGGGGTAATGGCTCAGGATTCTGGAAACGAATGCAGTCAAATACCAGCAGTTCAAGCTACCTTCATAGCCTCCTGATTGGCTGGCCTTCACCTCTGGGTGCTAATTATTATTTCTACTAGGGTATTTATTGAGTGTGGACCTAGCTTCCGGGAGCAATGGTACACTATACAAGGCATGAGGGCAAGTACACAATGAGGGACGAAGGGAGCTAACAAAGGAGATTTGCAGGCAAATTGGCAGCACGGGATGTACAATGTAAGGCAGTTGCAGTAGGACTCTGACACAGTAGTGGCATGTTGGTTGGCAAACACTTTTATTAAAGATATAAATAAAAAGAAACCCATATCATGCCATATCTCTAAGAGGGCTTTCCAGACTCTAAAAGACCACAAAATGAGGCTTAGTACGAAGAAATGGAAATAGCCAGTCAAGAGGTTCAACAATAGTATTTATTACAGCCCGGACAGAGGTCTCAACGCCCCACGGTGCATGCGTACAGACACTGTGGTGGGAGAGAGCCCTGAACAGTCAGCATGTGATGCATATTCAGGGATAACATAAAATACACTCGTCCAGCCCCCTCTTGCAATAGGGTCCATAGGGTTCATGGCCTTTCCACGTAGGTGATATTTCTAAGACAATGTTTGTGCATTCTTCCCTGTCCTCCTATTGACAATTTACTGTCTGGGAGCAGGGCAAAGCCATGCACTGGGGCATATCGTGTTCCCTGGTACAAGGTTACATTTGCTGTACAGTTTATCTATGTTGCTTTTGAAGCCTGAGGTCACTCTGCTCTAAAGCTTGGAAAACACAAGTTCCACCAGAGGAGGACGTTGCAACTGCACATTGTTACAATTAATGGTTCGGTGGATAAACATGATCGAGAGAGGAGGGCACTATACTTATGTATTAGCTATGCTTCTGCAAGGAATTCAAGGTTCTATAGTGTAAGACCAACAATACGCTCAGCAGAATGTGCATTCCTGTTTAGTACAATAAAATAAAGTTCATGCCGTGGTCTTCTAACGCGTTTAGGGTGAGAAAGGCAAAATGAGCAAGGAACTGAAGTGAACCATGCATCCAAGATGGTGAATAAAACAAAATGGCAGCATAGCCACCATTATTGTGGCAGTAAGTTTGTAGCATGATGCAAATGTGCTTAGGCCAATATGCATACCTACAGGACACTAAACTAAATATATTTTCACACCTCAACTAAAAATACTAATAGAATAGAATGTCCAAAGTAAAAAGCCCACAGTCCTTTGTCAGAATCCTATCTCTTTCCCTTACACTATAATTAAACTAAATGAGTTGTTGGTTTCCTTGCTCCAGAAGAACGATTCCTTTGTGCTGGACAGGGGATCAAAACCATCACAATATAAAGTTGGCGAAGTGGACTGACAAGCGGCCAGTCTGCAGAATCTGCTGGTCTCTCTAATTTTGCTCCTGCTCCTGCTTCACTAGCTCCTCCTACAAGAAAGTGCCTATAATACACTGCCCAAGGGTTGAGGGCTGTGGCACCCTGCTAGGCCTGCTGGGTTTGATGTTTGCTCTAATGGCTGCTTTCACTGTGTTGTGCAACGGACGTTCTCGGTGAGTGTGTTTAACATCTCTGGAGCTCCCCCTCAATTATTGACTCAGAGTATCCTAGAGACCGCAGGGAATAGTTCCCTTTGATCTAGGCTCTCAGTCATCCTACTCTTGTGCTCTGTTGGCACACTGATGCAGTAGCGATGTGCCTTTGGAGTCCACCTCGCTTTGTAAATTGACTCCTCCCTCATCTAACTCTAGGGAGAAATGGCAAGCGCTCCCCACAAATCATAATCTGAAAGGTAACTCCCAGCTTATTTTGAAGACTGATGAACAGTTCAATCTGGTCAGTGCTGAAAACGCAGGAACTGGCAATCTGCGAGTTAAAAGCCTGGGGGTTTGTCTTAGCTCTAAGAAGAAATCTGCTGACCTCAAAACCCCTCGACCCAACTCTGTTTTCTCCCCGATTGCCGCCCAGCGATTCATGGACCACTACTTTGCAATATCTAAAGCAACAAGTATAGAACTAAAATCTGTAGTACCAGTAAAAGGCATGGCCATGCTGGATAATTCCATTATGAAGGAAAAAAGTGCAATTGCCGGGAGAAAAGATCTTATCAACCTCAGCATAATTGAATTTGCTGACTTGGCTCTGGAAAATAACTTGGCTCGGATCTGAGATTTCACTCAGCTTTGCACAATCTGGCAAACTGTCGAGGTGGGCCCTGGCCTTCTTCTGACAATAGTGTGGCCTCTGATGATATAATTGAGATAGCCGATCAGTCTGTCGAAATTGTTTCGGTTTTTACCTCAGCCGCATCTGCTCCCCTGTGCAGCAGAATGAAAGATGTCTCTTTGCGCCTCTTTCCAATGAACATGGACAGTGTTATCATTGATTTGACTAAGGAATCTATGCATCCTCCTAACTAGGCTAATCAAGAAGAGGCTTGCAAGGGGTCAAATGTGCCCTGTGATTTACCCTTGCTAAACAAATCAACAAATGTAAAAATGGCCAAAAATGCCAAGAAAAGACTCCTGCTGTCACGGAGAAACATGCAAAGCGCCTTATGACTAAATCTCAAGCCGTTTTCAGCATCTAATAGGTCTCCGCTGCTGGAAGAAGGGAGAACGTTGGAATTATTAACTGTGAAGCCATCTACTGCAGACTTTACATCTCAGACGGGTTCTGCACCCCAAGATAGTACAACGTCCTTACCTTTGTCTCTAATGAATCAGAAGTCAAGCACTCTTGTTATGTGTGATCTACCGCCCCAGATCCCTGTGGCACAGGTTGCCCAAAAAATGTTTCCGCTGTCTAACAGCTACAAGTGTATAAACAACCTACTCGATCACGCTGTGTTATCATTTGAAGGGGAAAAGGATATGATTATGTGTAGGTCTTCTAAGGACGGGTATTCTGTAATGTGTGACTCTCAGAGAGCTCCCCCACCCTCAATCCAATTGGCCTGTAAAGGTCAAGTATCAACTATATTGAGTAAACGTGAACATTTGTTACAGAATCAATATTGTCCAGATACTCAGGTTTTTAACCATCCTATTGATCCTGGTGTGGGGGTGTCACCAATTCCGTTTCTGTGGGTGCCGCTCACCCCCATTACAGCAGGTCCACGAATGTAGGACATTTTCTAAAGATCTGGGGAATTGGTTGCACGCACCTTACTGCCCTGACACTCAGGTCCTGGGCCAATTTACTAACTCTGGTTTTGGGGGTGTAAAAAAGTATGGGCAATTTACTTCTTCTGGTGATCGTGCCTTGGGGATTTTAGCACCCAACCTATATCCAACACTGTCAGCAGGTGTGGGACAACTCCTGGGGAGACTACACATGGATAACCTACATCAGCCGTTTTGGGGGTAATTCGAGTACTCTTGAGCATAATAGGCCTAAATCTTACAATATACTGCAACAAGCGAGGGAAAATGATGATCATTGGGGTAGAAATGGCCAAAAATCAGGTGGGCTATAGGAAAGAACTGACACCAAGCAAATGTGAGTTCCTATTAACATTAACTAGTTTATTGTGCCCTAATATCCAGGTTTGCTTAAATAGGTCTAATATCGTGCAGAATTTTTGCCGAACTTCCAGCCCTGGGCTTACTCTCCTCCTCTGATATTGACCGTGTTGCATTCCCTGATAAATGCCATCTAGAAAGCTCTATTAGGTGAAGGAGCTTGTTTATTCTAGAAGGCATAGCCTTGAAGCTCTTGGTTTTCATGTCTGCAGCATTAATTAAGAAACATAGGTCCGCAAAGGGGTCTGCGCATCATGGTTCACCCTACTACCAGGGGGTAAGAACAGTAGTCAATGTTGATGAACAACCTGATGGCAACAATATCGATTGGCCATCACTCACATCAAAATTGTGGTGAAAAGCTGATCCATCGCCAACCTATTGGTGGCTCCCCAGTGAAGAGAGATATGTCCCTGTGTATCAAATCGGGTGAATACGAGGGGGAGGGACATCTGTTTACCAATCTGCTCATTATGTCTACGCTTAAAGAGGCAAACTGCATTCTGCTCCAAGAGACCTGGCTGATTGAGGCTACAGTGCTGAATGGTTTTCAAGTGTTTAACCAGGCAGCACGGGCCAGTAAGGGGGGAAGGCATCTGGAGGGCTTTTATTGCTGTGGATTCAGCTGTGGGGATGTCTGTTGTAACCCTTGATGAACTTCCATTTGAGGCCATGACAATTGCATTGACGTCAGCTGACCTGACTTTCAAGCTGTTAGTGGTCAGTATACATTGGCATAAGGAGATTGCTGATCTCAATCAGTTTTTACAGGCAATCTATGAGTGCATTCTTCTGTGGTCAACTAGTAATACCGATGGTAGGGACATGCTTGCAGGGGTTCTAAATGTGAACTGTGCTCTAAAGGATATGCAAAACGGTTTGACTGAACTATCGTCTGATATGGTCTCCCAGAATTTTAAATACCAAGCAGGAAGACGCTGCTGCATGGCTCTAGATGCGCTGGGGCTTCATCCACTGAATGGCATGGACTTTGGCAAAATAATCAAAATGCAAACATGGTTCAGAGGGGATAGCTCATCGACTGTAGACAATATTTTTGTTGATGACCATCTGTCAATTTTTTTTAGCTTTTTACTGTGCTCTGGAATGAATGGAGTGATCATGGCATCTTAAAAGCTGAATTCAATATTGTGCTAATCACCAGGGAACGTATACATTTGGTGCATTTACAAACTACTTCTACAGGCAATGCAATTCGTTGGTCTGATTCTAATATTGCGATTCTGAATCAAGAACTCCACTCTATTATGCTAACAACTTTGTTAGAGTGGAAAATTGAGGTTTTAATGCAAATAGGTTTGATGACTTTATGTTAAATGAGTTATATCTAATACTACGTTCAGACCTATGAGACTTACTAGAACCATCCATATCTAAAATGAAGAGTTGACTACAGCTAAGGGCTCCCAGGGAATTACCTGAGTCAGTAATGCCCCCACAGAGAGGGTCATATTGCTTTTAGTACCCCAGGCCGCAAGATTTGCGTGACCGAGCACTAAAAGCATTTTTTCTGGGACAGAAAAGCAAAAACAAAAAACGACCAAGAAAATGGCCACCGGGAAAGGGAAAACGGAGTCCGTTTTCCCTTTCCATGGCGGCCATTGGGAGCGGACGGGCTGGAAAAAGAAGTGTCCCCAGCACGTCCATTCCCCAAAGAAGACAGAGAAGAAAGAGAAGAAGGTAAGTAGGGTTGGGAGGGAAGAAAGGAAAGAGGGCGAAAAAAAAATGAGAAAAAAAACTAAAACGTACCTGCCTCCCTGGCGGGGGACGATGGAAGCCTCCAGCCATATGGAGGCGCAGAGTGGGGATGGCCCCACCAAGCCTCCACACGGCTGAAGGCTGCCATCATCCCCCATCGGAGACAAAGGAGGCAGAACATAAGTGGGGTGGAGAGGGCAAAGTCTCGGCGGGGGACGCGAAGGCAGCCTCTCAGCCGTGCGGAGGCTCAGAGCAGGGATGGCCCTGCTTTGAGCCTCCTCATTGGCTGAGGGGCTGCCACGCCCCTGCAGGGTACAATGGCCGTAGAATACCGGCTGCGGGATTCCCAGCTGGGTAATGCCTCAGCGAGGGCCAATCAGAATGGTTGTTTCATTCTGATTGCGCCCTCGCTGGGTACTAATTGTCAATATGTGCTTCTAAATCTGGCCATATTTGGCTGCCCGAATTGGACATAGAAGTTATTCACAACCTATTAAAGAAATGCAAGAAGTTTTGAACCCCAGGACTGAATGGCTTTACTAATAATACCTTCAAGGCTGACCAGTTTAACTGGGCTAACATGTTATTTCTGCAATTTGGGAGCATCCTCAACAGTGGAGTGATGCCAGATTCTTGGATCAAGGCTCACGTTGTACCAATCTTTAAACGAGGTAGCAGGTCTGAGCCCAAAAGCTACCGACCAATCGCATAGGCTGACCAAATTCCAGACCAGTTTTCATAAAGGCCACTCAACAAATATTAACGGCCTAATGCAACCAAGAATCAGCCTGGGCTCACCGTGCCAGCTGTAGCTATATGGCCTTAATAGATCTTTCTGCGCCCTTCGACCGTGTCAACCGAAATAGACTGTGGGCTAAATTAGCAGTCTAAGGTATGCTGAATGGCCTTCTGCACCTTTTGATGGACCTTTCAATGACAACTCTGGCATCCAGATCCGGTTAAACCAAAAAGGTGACTTTTCTAGCATAATACGCTCTTATGTGGGACTAAGGCAGTGTTGTGTTCTGGCCCCATGCTTATTTAATCAATACCTGGCTGATGCGGCGACTGCCTTGCTGAAGCAGGTTTAATTACACCTAAACTGAGCCCATGCAAAATATCTTGGATGGCCTACACCGATGATTTTCTGTTATCTGACAAATCCAGGGTCACTCTCCAAAGACTCCTGAACACCTTTTCTAAATATGCCAAAGAGACCGTCTTCTAATAAATCCCAGTAAAACCAGGATTCTGGCCTTCACAAAGGGGAAGACAAAAATATGTAACATATCCTGGACTGTGGAAAACACAGTGATTAAGACAAGCCCCAGTCTTATCTATTTGGGCTTTCACTTTAGTGCGCATTTGGGCTTGGGGAATATATTCATGAGATCCTGTTACAAAAAGCATCTCTGCTTCAGAACCAAGTAATTACAATTGATAAAAAATTCAGACAATCTTTCCTAAAGCCTGCACAAATATTTTGTGAGGGCAAAATCATTCCGAAACTTATATATAGTCTCAAATTAAATGGCAAGCCTATTTTTAAATTACTGGATCTGATTGAGGCCAAGTTGTGGCATAAGGTATTGGGGGTCCCTAATATAATCCCTATAGCAGCTATTAGATCTGAGTTAGGAATTACCTCCTTAAGAGCTCCTTAAGTGCTTGTGTTAAATGGTGCTTGTTACTCTTACTCTCAAAACTGAGCTGCTCTCCTATTCCAGACTCTATTTATGAGGTTCTGGGTGCCCTTCCTAAGAACGCAACTGGCTAACTAGGGAATCCACAGTTTCTTGCTCACTTTGGCCAGAAATACAAAGCAATTCTATCCAGAATCTCATTGGATATAGACACATTAATTGCAAATCTGACTAAAGTTTGATTTAGATTGGGTTACTATGACCGATCTTTTCCACTTTTAACCATCAATGAGACAGTTAGCCCATAACCATAAAAGACAGAGACTCTCTACCCCCTTTCTTTTCACAGTTCCCGATCGGTATTACAGGACAATTCTGATGCGGCTCCGCTGGAACTTGTTTCCAACTAAGGAAATCTTACCTAGGAGAAATGTTATTACTGAAATCAACAGTGGCTGCAGATTCTGTAATTGTTCTACCGAAACTATTAAACATTTGCTCCTAAATTGTGAGGCGTTAACTGTTCATAGGATGAAGTTTATGGGGCTGTATCTTTCCAGATTGACAGATTAATTTTTATGGATGAGATGTTTGAATACCCAGAATATCTGTGAAGGTCTTGTAGTTTCTTCATTTATTAAGAGTATGAATTTGATGTAATTATATCGGGGTTGAACTCAATTCCCTTTCTAATGCTGTGTAATTGTGTTGAAGAGTTGTTTGGCTCCTATTGGCCAAATGACCAAGGAGGATGTCAAGACCGGTAGGGGGGTCTGTACTTCCGCTCTCTATATGGTAGAGGAGAGGCACAGAGGACCCCAGCCAAGATTCTCTATTACGGTAGCAATGGACGAGCAATCAAGGCCTAGCTTCTCAGGAGGTGATGCAGGCTGGTTCTTAAGTACAGTGTATCCCCCAAACCTACGGGTGTTCTGCGGGATAGTTGCCAGTACTTCTGCGTACTGGTCCCAGGCCCCAAGGGACACTAAGGAAATCTCTACCGGAGCACCAAAGGTGATTCCTGTAGAGGAGGGGAGGACAGTGGCCTCCACCTCAGACACGGGGTAAGGGTAGGTCAGGCTGACAGCCTGTACTCCAAGTGCCTTACCTTTACACTTGGGGTCACCCCTTTTGTGATCCAGAGCCCCACAATCCCAACAAGTGGCAGGAGTGCGGGGTACGGTACTGGAACCACTGGGAACCTGCTTTGCAGCAGGTGGACCACTACTCTTATTCCCACCCACAGAGGACTTATCCCCACTAGATTTTTGGGTCTTAGGAGAGGAAGGTTTTGGTTTACCCGACTGTGATTGCTTTTGGGACTCCTCAGCTTTCTGAGAGGTCCCCTTTTCTTTGTCCTTGTCCTTCCCACTGGAGTCCTTAGGGGACACCCGGTGGGAGACCCACTTGTCAGCCAACCTAGCCAGCTTAAAGGGGTCCAAAATGTTCTGGTCAGCCACATACTGACGCAGCTCTGGTGAACAGGCTTCAGAAAAATGCTCAAAAAACAAGAGGTGGGACAACTCAACAAAAGTTTTCACCTTGTAACCATCAATCCACCCCATCATGTTCATGTGCGCAGTACTCACCCAGTCAACCCAAGACACATTCTCTCTTTTCTTAAAATCCCTGAACCTTTTAAGGTATTGGGTAGGTGTCTTGCCAAACTTGGCAATCAAAGCAGACTTCATACACTCGTACTGACCCCTTTCTTCCACACTCAGCTTCAGAATACAGTCATATCCAGTTTGAGGCACTCTACTTAACAAACACTTAGCCCAATCTCTTTTATCTACATCATGAATTGCACAAGCCATTTCAAACGCTTCAATCCATTGGAGGATATCTGAACCCTCCACAAACACACCAACCAAATCTTTCATAAACTTGGTGGCTGGGGACCTGCCACTCTCAATTGGTCTAGCTGAAGTCTCCACTCTAGCTCTCTCTAGCTGGATTCTCTGACATTCAGTGTCCTTGTCTTTGAGCGCAAGATCCCTATTCTTGAGTTCCACTTGCTGTGCCAGCTCCTCTTTCTTAAGCTCAGCTTCTATTTCCAACTTGCGATATTCAAAGGCCAATTTCATCCTTAATAACTCAAGTTCCATGGAATTGCTGGGGTTTGGAACAGAGGCAGCAGGAATGGTGGCATTCCCAGAAACAGATTCAGCGACAACCCCAGGGGCAGAGTCCTCACTGGTTGCATCCCCCCCTTCATCAAGGGTTTCACCATCAGTCTGGTAGTCCACCAGGGCAGCTATCAGCTCAGCCCTAGACTTATCCACAAAGTCTAACTCCCTGGCTTCACAAGCACTCTGGAGAGCCTCTAAGCTCATCCGAGTCAATTTACCATTTGCAATGGGCTCCATTGCCTGTAATGCAGTTATTTGGTACACACCCAAACCTTAATCTAATAAAGTGCGGATATTTTGTAAGTGGCACGGTTATACACTGAGTCTTAAAACCATAAGCATCCCACCGCTGCCACCAGCTTGTCAAGACCGGTAGGGGGGTCTGTACTTCCGCTCTCTATATGGTAGAGGAGAGGCACAGAGGACCCCAGCCAAGATTCTCTATTACGGTAGCAATGGACGAGCAATCAAGGCCTAGCTTCTCAGGAGGTGATGCAGGCTGGTTCTTAAGTACAGTGTATCCCCCATGCCCCCACAAAGGAATGTCCACACACTGTATTACTGAAAACACAGTCTTTATATAATTAATATTCAAAGGTTATGTACACTTATCACAATAACGCACTTTGTGCTCAGGAAAATCAATAATGGTAAATATCTACAATTCTAAAGTGGTACCACTAGTATTAGACCTCATTAAAGTGCATTCACAATACTGTTAAAATGGCACACAGATCAATAAGAAGGAAACCAGCAATAGAGAGAGGAGAGATAACAGAGGGTTGAAACAATAGGCAGAATACTGGCCCCTACCACTGGACACAGTTCTGTGTGGAGATCCCCCCACCTGGGCAACCTGTAAAATAAAGAGATATAACACAAGCCCAGTCCATATATTGTTCAATAGTCTTATTCTCTCCTACAATGTTTTTACCCCCCCAATGTACCTGGTGGAGTCGAGTTCTTCGAAGAGGCGTCGACAGATCCTTCTTGAATGACCCCCTTTAAAGCAGGAGTCACGGATCGTCGAGAGGCGTCGAGAAGCGTCGAGGAACTCGGTGTTCGGTGTCGGGGAATCGACGGCCCTTCTTGAATGCCTTCCCTTTCAAGCGGGAGACACGGGGCGTCGAACGTCCGACAACAAACAGGGTAGAACGGCGTCGATGAGGCGGCAGGCTTCGATCCGAGCGGTGCTCGTCGGCGTCGAGACGTCGGCGTCCTGCGAGGAAGAGGCGTGCGGGGCACCTCGGCGACACTAGTTCTGGACCGCAAAGATTGTGAATGACGGTAGCCCAACAAGGGCGTCGAGTCGCTCGAGTCTTTGGGGTCGTGAGGTGGCGGGAAACCCACCGGCGGATTCTCCTCGGCGCGTTGGTCGTCCTCGACTTTCTCCGGCAGGATAAAGCGGTCGACGATGCGGTCGAGGAAGTCCTTCAATTCAAATGTTCTTAGGCAAGGAGCGGACGGCTCCGGTCGTCGGCGGCACGGCGTCAAGTGGTTCCCACGGCTGGGCAACACAACTTCGACGGGCCTCCAGCGGTTACACAGACCTGCGAACCCTGGTCGACGGCAATGGACTTCGACAGCGTCGAGGTCCGGGTGCTTCACTTCGATCTCCTCGGCGGTCCCGTCTCGGGTCGGCAGCCTTTCGAGGGTCTGACTTCCAGGGCGCTTCGGCGAAGATTCAGCGGTGCTCGATGGTCCCTCGGAGCACGGGAAGAGGGCGCCTAGCCAGGTCCTCTCTCGGGTCAGTCCTCGACGAACACGGCAGCCTTCGGATCAGTCGAAGCAAAAGCAACAGCAAGTCTTCTTCTTCCAGCTGGGCGTCGAGGGTCAGCAAATCCAGTTACTCTTGAGTGGAGACTCAGCTTCTGAACGCTTCTGAACAATTTCCAGTGGTGAGAGGTCCCCAGATATACTATTCTGTCTCTCATCCACACTGCTGGCACACAAACAGCAGCCAATCACACAGAAGGGCATTCATGCAGTCAGTCAGCCAATCAGGCACACAGTGCATTCAGGCCACACTCCTCCCTTTCAGACACTCACAACAAGGAATGTGGATTGGGACAAGTACCCAGCCATTCAACACTACACACTGCATTCAGGCCAGTTTCGGGCAGGGCTGTCTCAGTCTTTGTCTCATATGCCAGAAACCAGACAACCACAACAAGGAGTGTCTATTGGTCACACACTCCATTCACCCAGGTCCCACCCACAGGAGGTACCCATAACATACAGTCACTGGGAAGGCTCCAGTCAGTCTAGCTGGGCCTTCACAACAACACCATAGATGGAACTTCCACCCAACAGCCAGTCAGGGGGAAGGGACAGAGTCAGGGCTTCCCAGGACTTTGGGAAAAACAAGACAACAGGCAATAGAAAGCAAGAGGCCACAGGGGCCATCTTGTTTCTATCAGGAATCAACTGATCCCAATGGCAGGGCCTGTGTATCCCAAAATGGAGGACACCCAGAGCACCTGTCAAGTTCAGCATGGAGCTGCCACCAGCCCATACCCTGCTCTGTGGGCCACCCACAGGTGCCCAAAAACATACACTAGGGGCACAGGGTTGTACCCCTACCCATGGGTGCCATAAGGGTATCCCATGGGTCTGTTCACCAAACCAAAAGAGAGAGCTGCACTGCCAGGAGTCCCTCATGGACTCCTGGGCAGAAAACATGACAGAACACACGGTAAAAACAGAAAAAGGACAAGGATTCAGAGGCCCTGTCCCTCAGATGCATTTCCAGCATCACAGTCGCCCCCCCCAGACTGAGGTGGAGGGTGTCTAATCTCCCACGGGATAGACACCCTCATCCAGACGGTCAACATACCTTCTGGAAAGGCCATCTGCATTATCGTGACTCTTCCCTGGTCTGTGCTCTATGGTGAAGTCTAGCCCTTGTAGGCTAATCGACCACCTGAGCAATTTCGGATTCTCACCCTTCATCTGCATAAGCCACTTCAGGGGCTTATGATCTGTTTGGACCTTGAAGGCGGACCCCGTAAGGTAGGGCCTAAAACGCCTAAGGCTCCAAACTATACTAAAACATTCCTTTTCAACAGTAGCCCACCTAAGTTCTCTACCCTTGAGTTGTCTACTGATGAATATGATAGGATGTTCTCTCCCTTTGTCATCTAACTGGGACAAGACAGCTCCAATTCCGGTGTCGCAGGCATCCGTCTGGACGATAAAGGGTCGGCTGTAGTCAGGCGCACTCAACACAGGTGCCCTACACAGACTTTCTTTCAAGCCATCAAAGGCCCTCTGACAGTCTTCAGTCCAATTAACCTTCCTAGGCTGTTTGGGTGAAGTTAGAGCTGTCAGGGGTGCAGCTATGGTTCCATAGTCTGCCATGAAATTGCGATAGTACCCAGTGAGGCCCAAAAAGGCTCTCACCTGGGTTTGAGTAGTGGGAGTCTCCCAGTTCTGTACATCCCGTACTTTACTGGAGAGAGGTTGGATTTGACCCCCTCCTACCTCATGACCAAGATAGGTAACTTTCCCCTGAGCTATCTGGCACTTGGTGGCCTTGATAGTGAGGTTAGCCCTTTTCAAGGCCTGCAACACCTTATCCAGATGTGTCAAATGCTCTTCCCAGGTGGAACTGTAGACGGCAATGTCGTCTAAGTAAGCCACACAAAAGGCTTCCAGCCCACTGAGCGCATGGTTGACCAATCTCTGGAAGGTGGCAGGGGCATTCTTCAACCCAAAGGGCATGACCCTAAACTGGTAGAGTCCCTCAGGTGTGGAGAATGCCGTCTTTTCCTTGGCATGGTCCGTCAGAGCTATTTGCCAATAGCCTGAGGTAAGGTCAAAGGTGCTCACAAATTTGGCAGCACCTATAGTGTCCACGAGCTCATCAGCCCTGGGCAATGGGTGCGCGTCAGTTTTGGTGACGGCATTGACCCCTCGGTAGTCCACACAGAACCTCCAATCCTTGGTACCCGCCTGGGAACTTGCCTTGGGGACAAGGACCACTGGACTGGACCAGGGACTGATTGAGGGTTCAATAACACCCAGATCCAACATCTTGGCGACCTCAGCCTGGATGTGGCTTTTGACGGTATCTGACATACGATAGCTCCTGCTTTTGACAGGCACACTGTCACCAGTGTCAATTTCGTGCTTACACCATGGTGTAAGGCCCGGTGTCAGTGAAAACAGAGAGGCATACTGCTGGAGCAAAGCCCTGCAGGCCCTCTGCTGCTCTGTTGTCAAATCTGGAGAGAGTTGTACTCCCTCCACTGAGCCATCCTGAGGGTTGCTATGCAGCAAATCAGGAAGGGGCTCACTCTCATCCTCTTCTTGCCCGGAAGCTAGCAAGAGACATGAGGGAGGGTCAAGGGGACCGACGATGTCGATGCCCACCCTCTCAGATGGTGTGCCAACCACTGGCAACAGCTGTAGTGGGGCAATGACACTGCCTCCAGTTTTGCCAGACAACTGACAAGTTGGGCAGGTCCTGCAGTGGGACTCCACCTCTACTCCCATCCGTGGCCAGTAGAAATGGGCAGAGAGCCTCTGCTTAGTCTTCTTGGTCCCAAGATGACCAGCCAAGGGCACCTCATGCGCCAACTGCAGTGGGAAGGGCCTGTAAACCTGGGGTACCACCAACCTCTTGCGGGCACCAGGTTCAGGCTTAGTGGGCTCACTAACAAGGAGCTCACCCTCCCAATAAATCCGGAATGTCTTAGGCACTTCTCCTTGTGCCTGGGACAGGGCCTGTTTCCTCAGTCCCTCGAGAGAGTGGCACTCTCTCTGTCCCTTACAGAAGTATGCCCGGGAGGGTCCCCCTTCAGCTAACAAGCATTGAAGGTCGGGATGATCCTCCGGGTTGAGAACCTCTCCCACAGGAGAGTCTTCTGTCTCTTCTCCCACAGGAGTTGAGTTTGGGTTTTCCACTGGACCCAGCCCGTCCGGAGCATGGATCCCAATGGGTGCTGTCGGAACAGCAGGAAGAGAAGGTGTTCCCTCCACAGAGGTGGCCTTCTTGGTCTTCCTTCTTCTTGCCTTAGGCCTTGCCTTTGGCTCGGGTACCGGACTCACAGCCAGACCCGGTGTCACCTGTGACCTAGTGACTGCAGCAGCAGTCATGGGAAGACCATCCGAGATCAACCCCAACTCTACTAGATCATTTCCTAACAGAATGTTAGCAGGGACATCGTCCTGAACCAGGACAGGAAGCTTTGCTGTCTTGTCTCCAATCATGAGTGTGACTAGGGCTACAGGCGATAATTTGGGAGGCCCACCAGCTAACCTGGTGGTTTGCAGAGGAGCACCTTCATAGTCCTCTGGCCTGAGCAGGGTCCTGTCCACCACTGTCATGCTTGCCCCAGTGTCTCTCAAACCAGTAGAAGGCTGGCCATTCAAGAGGACACTTCTCAAAAACCTACGGGTGTTCTGCGGGATAGTTGCCAGTACTTCTGCGTACTGGTCCCAGGCCCCAAGGGACACTAAGGAAATCTCTACCGGAGCACCAAAGGTGATTCCTGTAGAGGAGGGGAGGACAGTGGCCTCCACCTCAGACACGGGGTAAGGGTAGGTCAGGCTGACAGCCTGTACTCCAAGTGCCTTACCTTTACACTTGGGGTCACCCCTTTTGTGATCCAGAGCCCCACAATCCCAACAAGTGCCAGGAGTGCGGGGTACGGTACTGGAACCACTGGGAACCTGCTTTGCAGCAGGTGGACCACTACTCTTATTCCCACCCACAGAGGACTTATCCCCACTAGATTTTTGGGTCTTAGGAGAGGAAGGTTTTGGTTTACCCGACTGTGATTGCTTTTGGGACTCCTCAGCTTTCTGAGAGGTCCCCTTTTCTTTGTCCTTGTCCTTCCCACTGGAGTCCTTAGGGGACACCCGGTGGGAGACCCACTTGTCAGCCAACCTAGCCAGCTTAAAGGGGTCCAAAATGTTCTGGTCAGCCACATACTGACGCAGCTCTTGTGAACAGGCTTCAGAAAAATGCTCAAAAAACAAGAGGTGGGACAACTCAACAAAAGTTTTCACCTTGTAACCATCAATCCACCCCATCATGTTCATGTGCGCAGTACTCACCCAGTCAACCCAAGACACATTCTCTCTTTTCTTAAAATCCCTGAACCTTTTAAGGTATTGGGTAGGTGTCTTGCCAAACTTGGCAATCAAAGCAGACTTCATACACTCGTACTGACCCCTTTCTTCCACACTCAGCTTCAGAATACAGTCATATCCAGTTTGAGGCACTCTACTTAACAAACACTTAGCCCAATCTCTTTTATCTACATCATGAATTGCACAAGCCATTTCAAACGCTTCAATCCATTGGAGGATATCTGAACCCTCCACAAACACACCAACCAAATCTTTCATAAACTTGGTGGCTGGGGACCTGCCACTCTCAATTGGTCTAGCTGAAGTCTCCACTCTAGCTCTCTCTAGCTGGATTCTCTGACATTCAGTGTCCTTGTCTTTGAGCGCAAGATCCCTATTATTGAGTTCCACTTGCTGTGCCAGCTCCTCTTTCTTAAGCTCAGCTTCTATTTCCAACTTGCGATATTCAAAGGCCAATTTCATCCTTAATAACTCAAGTTCCATGGAATTGCTGGGGTTTGGAACAGAGGCAGCAGGAATGGTGGCATTCCCAGAAACAGATTCAGCGACAACCCCAGGGGCAGAGTCCTCACTGGTTGCATCCCCCCCTTCATCAAGGGTTTCACCATCAGTCTGGTAGTCCACCAGGGCAGCTATCAGCTCAGCCCTAGACTTATCCACAAAGTCTAACTCCCTGGCTTCACAAGCACTCTGGAGAGCCTCTAAGCTCATCCGAGTCAATTTACCATTTGCAATGGGCTCCATTGCCTGTAATGCAGTTATTTGGTACACACCCAAACCTTAATCTAATAAAGTGCGGATATTTTGTAAGTGGCACGGTTATACACTGAGTCTTAAAACCATAAGCATCCCACCGCTGCCACCAGCTTGTCAAGACCGGTAGGGGGGTCTGTACTTCCGCTCTCTATATGGTAGAGGAGAGGCACAGAGGACCCCAGCCAAGATTCTCTATTACGGTAGCAATGGACGAGCAATCAAGGCCTAGCTTCTCAGGAGGTGATGCAGGCTGGTTCTTAAGTACAGTGTATCCCCCAAGCCCCCACAAAGGAATGTCCACACACTGTATTACTGAAAACACAGTCTTTATATAATTAATATTCAAAGGTTATGTACACTTATCACAATAACGCACTTTGTGCTCAGGAAAATCAATAATGGTAAATATCTACAATTCTAAAGTGGTACCACTAGTATTAGACCTCATTAAAGTGCATTCACAATACTGTTAAAATGGCACACAGATCAATAAGAAGGAAACCAGCAATAGAGAGAGGAGAGATAACAGAGGGTTGAAACAATAGGCAGAATACTGTCCCCTACCACTGGACACAGTTCTGTGTGGAGATCCCCCCACCTGGGCAACCTGTAAAATAAAGAGATATAACACAAGCCCAGTCCATATATTGTTCAATAGTCTTATTCTCTCCTACAATGTTTTTACCCCCCCAATGTACCTGGTGGAGTCGAGTTCTTCGAAGAGGCGTCGACAGATCCTTCTTGAATGACCCCCTTTAAAGCAGGAGTCACGGATCGTCGAAAGGCGTCGAGAAGCGTCGAGGAACTCGGTGTTCGGTGTCGGGGAATCGACGGCCCTTCTTGAATGCCTTCCCTTTCAAGCGGGAGACACGGGGCGTCGAACGTCCGACAACAAACAGGGTAGAACGGCGTCGATGAGGCGGCAGGCTTCGATCCGAGCGGTGCTCGTCGGCGTCGAGACGTCCGCGTCCTGCGAGGAAGAGGCGTGCGGGGCACCTCGGCGACACTAGTTCTGGACCGCAAAGATTGTGAATGACGGTAGCCCAACAAGGGCGTCGAGTCGCTCGAGTCTTTGGGGTCGTGAGGTGGCGGGAAACCCACCGGCGGATTCTCCTCGGCGCGTTGGTCGTCCTCGACTTTCTCCGGCAGGATAAAGCGGTCGACGGTGCGGTCGAGGAAGTCCTTCAATTCAAATGTTCTTAGGCAAGGAGCGGACGGCTCCGGTCGTCGGCGGCACGGCGTTAAGTGGTTCCCACGGCTGGGCAACACAACTTCGACGGGCCTCCAGCGGTTACACAGACCTGCAAACCCTGGTCGACGGCAATGGACTTCGACAGCGTCGAGGTCCGGGTGCTTCACTTCGATCTCCTCGGCGGTCCCGTCTCGGGTCGGCAGCCTTTCGAGGGTCTGACTTCCAGGGCGCTTCGGCGAAGATTCAGCGGTGCTCGATGGTCCCTCGGAGCACGGGAAGAGGGCGCCTAGCCAGGTCCTCTCTCGGGTCAGTCCTCGACGAACACGGCAGCCTTCGGATCGGTCGAAGCAAAAGCAACAGCAAGTCTTCTTCTTCCAGCTGGGCGTCGAGGGTCAGCAAATCCAGTTACTCTTGAGTGGAGACTCAGCTTCTGAACGCTTCTGAACAATTTCCAGTGGTGAGAGGTCCCCAGATATACTATTCTGTCTCTCATCCACACTGCTGGCACACACACAGCAGCCAATCACACAGAAGGGCATTCATGCAGTCAGTCAGCCAATCAGGCACACAGTGCATTCAGGCCATACTCCTCCCTTTCAGACACTCACAACAAGGAATGTGGATTGGGACAAGTACCCAGCCATTCAACACTACACACTGCATTCAGGCCAGTTTCGGGCAGGGCTGTCTCAGTCTTTGTCTCATATGCCAGAAACCAGACAACCACAACAAGGAGTGTCTATTGGTCACACACTCCATTCACCCAGGTCCCACCCACAGGAGGTACCCATAACATACAGTCACTGGGAAGGCTCCAGTCAGTCTAGCTGGGCCTTCACAACAACACCATAGATGGAACTTCCACCCAACAGCCAGTCAGGGGGAAGGGACAGAGTCAGGGCTTCCCAGGACTTTGGGAAAAACAAGACAACAGGCAATAGAAAGCAAGAGGCCACAGGGGCCATCTTGTTTCTATCAGGAATCAACTGATCCCAATGGCAGGGCCTGTGTATCCCAAAATGGAGGACACCCAGAGCACCTGTCAAGTTCAGCATGGAGCTGCCACCAGCCCATGCCCTGCTCTGTGGGCCACCCACAGGTGCCCAAAAACATACACTAGGGGCACAGGGTTGTACCCCTACCCATGGGTGCCATAAGGGTATCCCATGGGTCTGTTCACCAAACCAAAAGAGAGAGCTTCACTGCCAGGAGTCCCTCATGGACTCCTGGGCAGAAAACATGACAGAACACACGGTAAAAACAGAAAAAGGACAAGGATTCAGAGGCCCTGACCCTCAGATGCATTTCCAGCATCACAGAGGAAAGGAAGCAAGAATCTGGTAACATTGGCAGATCCCAGAAAACTCTGACGCAGGAAGAGTGCTCATACCCCCCCACCCCCAAGAAGAACAGAGGAGATTCCAAAACTATTCCTGGAAAGAATTATAGTAGACCGAAAAAGCTCTACTTCTGAAAAGCGGAAATGTGATGAAGCTCCTCCAATGAATTCCAGCACTTAGATTTATAAAAACAGATGATATAAGAGTGGTCAAATTTGTATTGGAGGATAGAGAAGATTTTGTAATCCTTCATCTAGAATCCCACCTTATTAAGGAGGCATTGCGGGAGCAAAGGGAAAGCTACCTTTGCTGTATGATCTCAGTGAACATAGTGTGGTGCAAGCTCAGAATAATCAAGTTAAGAAACAGGCACCTCAACCAACATCTATCATAAGTGCGAAAAAGCCTGAAAGCAAAAGTGATGTGGATCTGTCATTTTTAACAATAGGAGTTCAGAAGAAAGAAATGAGTGCTTTGGGGAATTTCATGATTAGGAACAATGAAAGTAAAAACCCCAGAAGATTGGCAATGCGTCTCCTGATAATACCATTCCAAACCAGTCTGATTGGAGCTGGATAGCGGGTGCGTTGACAAGACCTGCTGTAGAATAGACTGAGAAGGAAGAGACAGCAGAACCTTTCAGAGTGGGATCATGGAATACACAGGGTTTTGAATTTTTGTTTACAGAGTAAGGGAAGGTTCTGTGGGGCTATTACATTTTATGTCTCCAGGAGACATGGCTCAGGAACAAACTGGCGTGTGACGGTTATGAGATTTTCTTGAACCCTGCTCTTAAGGGAACCTTGGGTCGCACCTTCTCTGGTCTTCTCACAGTAATTAAAGTAGAACAGGGCTTTGTGATACGTCATCACCTTAAACCTAATCCATCTGTCCAAATCTTATGGACAGAGAGGCACCATTTAAATGGAATAGCTAATCTTCTTCTGATAAATGTCTATCGGGGAGTTGAATGACTACAAGCCAGTAAGATTGTGGACCTCACAACAGATAAGGTTGATGAGGCCCTAATAAATTGGAATAACCCTGAAATTTTGATTTGTGGCAATCTCAATTTACGGTTACTATCCAAAAATGGGTGGCCATTTTGGCTGGAGATTCTTGATGGGATTGCACGCAGATGGGCCGAGGAAACAGAAATGTGAGAATTGTGGCTGTTAAAGGGGCAAACGGAGGGTGAAATGATGCTGCAGACCATTTAACAGGTGCAGCCTTATATGGGAAATCTGAAAACATTGTCAAGCTAAAACTAGGCCCAGCTTCATAATGAAACAGGGTTCTAAAATCATACCAAGAGATAGAAACAATAACCACAAATGATACCAAAAGCCAGGACATTTTAAAAAACAATTTACTTCACACATGCTATTCAAACAGAAGTACTGAAGTACTGCTTTGGAAAACGTGCCTCTACGACATAGCCCACAACTACTCCTACAAAAATAATGGTATACTAGATGAGACAACTGGCAAATATTCACTCCCAATTTGTGAAGGAAGCCTTTTAAAACTTACCAAGCCCAGCATAATTATTATATATATAAAGTTTTCATTTAAATCTTCACAACAAACATAACTTTATTACATGCCCCTATTGCAACTTGTCACACCTTGGAGAAAAGAAGAAGAATTATTAGATGACCATGACACATTTGAAGCTGTATTCAAGGCAAATGAAAGCAGTATGACAAATGTCCATTTTAAACAATACAAACAAATGTTGGATAATGAACGCCAACAAGAGGACGAAATTGAAACTCTACTAGATAAAGACACTCCTGAAGGCAGTCAACCTTCTGTTACAGGAAGCCAAGAAACACTAGGAGGACCACTGATTTGAAATGACGTAGAAATAGCCATGCCTGAGGTAGAAAATACCATGTATCAATTTAAACACTCTAAAGATGTTTGGTTAGTGCTCAAGTCACAGCTAAATGATGAACAACTCATCACTTTTCTAGAAGTCACTGAACAAATTGAATATGGATTTAAACATGAAACTAAAACTTGTAGCTGTAAACATTATAAACCTCTGCTCTTGTATATAAGTGGAGAAGCTGGTTTGGCAAAACCTTCTTAAAAATAATCAGGCATTTCTACAAAACTTAACTTAACAAAACTTAACAAACAACAACCTTTCAGCTGTTGTAACAACCTCCAGAGGTCTAGCTGCCTACAACGTGTAGCGTTACACCGACTACTTCTCCTCCCAGTAGAACACCAAAACAAATTATAACGCCACAAATTATCAGCAGAAGCTGCTACTGAAGTACGCAGAATTATACAACAAATGAAAGTGCTCCTGGTTGATGAAGTAAGCATGGTTTCCAAACTTGTGCAGGCTTTAATACTTCTCAGAATGCAAGAAGTCCTAAAAACCAACTACGAACTGTTTGAAGGAAAACACGCTATGTTTTAAAGAGACCTTCTACAGGTAACAGCATTAAAGGATCAACCCATTTTCACATTAGGACACAAAGAATGTCGTAATACACTCAGCAGCATTGGGAATGTATATCTCTGACAACATTTTAGCTACAGAGAACTCACTCAAAACATGCGTCACTCTGCAGATCACACCTATGCTAACATTTTAAAAAGCCTGAGAACTGGTCGGCTTATCAAAGTTACAAAATCCATCTTAAAAACTAGAATAATCCATGAGTTGTATGGACAAACGACATCAGCTCCTGATGTCATGGAACAATTAACTCAACAAAATGTAAAATGTATGCGCTTAATGCCAACGCTTGCAAGCTGTAGCCAATGCAATGATACAATGTTGAAAAATGAAATGAAACCCATAGTGCATATCAGCTCCACAGACAACTAGAAGTGCACAGCATGACACTCGCTATGTATCAACAACGAACAGCATTATTAAATAACTGAGAAAAATGTATCTCCAACACAGCTGGATTAAAAGAACTATTAACCCTGTGTCTAAACTGCAGAGTAATTTCAAAACATAACCTTGACGCAGAACAAGGTTTAGTGAATGGTATAGTTGTTGGATTCCAAATATATCCACATGCCAACAACATTCAGTTTGTTAACATCACCTTTGAAAAACCTACATAGGTTAAAAGAATAGGTTGCACAATAGCATGTTTCCTTCTTTTCAAAGACATGTACGTACGCAGAGGACAATTCTCTCTCTCTTGCATATGCTGTCACTATTCACACGTCACAAGGTCTAGCTCTAGACCACACACTTATTGACATAGGCAACACAGTCTCCAATGAAGATATGAGTTACGCAGCACTTTCACATCTCAGTGCACTCCACAGTCTATTCCTAGTTAACTTTGCTGTGAACAAAGTCAACTAAGACATTCCTTGCATCTGAGAATGCAACAGGCTACATGCACTGCACACCCTGTGAGACAGGTATGGTATCAAGAGAGATACAGACTCAAGCGTGTTCATTTGAAAAATTGTATTTCTTAAAGTGTCTGGGTTGGTCTAATGCCTGACTGGCAGGCCTGAACTCTAAAGTGGTAATTCCCTTAACTGATGTTTCTAATGGCCGTTGGTGTCTAATAGTCCAAAATAAAAGTCTGTCTGTGTATGAACAAATGCTTGGCCTCACTCTGTACACAAATGTGATAGGATGTATTTTAAAAAGAAAAATAGTGGTTCAAGGAAACAAGGGAAACCAAAGTTGGTTTCAGGTGGTCTTCTCACCAGGTGCTGTTTGGTCAATGTCACACAAATGAGGGATGTTTGTTAGGCCTTCTCTACAGGGCCCTTGTAGTTATTCTAACTACCGTCAGAGTCTTTCAGTTCCTTGGGTATCCCTTCCCCAAGTTTCAGCTTATTCAAGTTTCAAAAACACCATGGAAGAAATGTTACACAGTTGTAAGCTTTTTGGGTTTCCCTTCCCCATGCTTCAATCTTTTCAACAGTATAACAAAAATGAACAAGTCTACAATTTAGTTGGGTCTATTAGGGTTCTCTTCCCAAATCCCAGGCCCCTTTCAACCACAAAGTCACTGTTATCAGGATGCTTTCTTTGATAGGCCTTTCAGGGTTCCTTTCCCTGGGCTTAGGCCTCTTCCAGCTTTCAAACAAAACATAATATATTACAGTTCCTTCTTCATTTAACAGGGTGCCCTTCCCCAGAACATACCACTCTAATTCACAACACAAATCCAGCTGGTTGGGATGTTCCTTTTTCTTGTTGACAATCTTTTTCATTTGCCATAATTTCATGTGGTAGAATCAGAGGCTTCTGAAAACGCCAGGCTCTTTGATTTTCCTAAGAGTGACCACTCTGCTCCTTTGCCCCTGTCTTTGTTTTCTTGCTCTTATTTTTCTTGATACCTTTTATGTCCCTTTAAATGCTTCCTGCACCCCTCTTCTTTCCTTTCTGTGCACACTTGCACTGTTTTATTCTTGTTTTTCTTATCATGCCACTGACACTTGTCATTTACTCTTCTCATGCTACCTTGCACTCCCTTTTCTGTTTTAATCTTTATTGTGCAGCTGGCACCTTTTCTTTACTCTTCTCGTGTACCTATCTGTTCTATTATGGGCCAAGCACACTCTTATGATTTTCTTTACTTTCTCTCACTTTCCACTCTGATTGGTCTTTTGCTTTCTTTCCACTGTGATCTGCTTTTCACTTTACTTTCTGCTCTGTTCTGTCACTTTTAAACTTTCTGCTTCACACTTGCTTTCTGCTCCGCGTTTAGCTTAGACCTCTACACTTTCTGATTTGTGTGAGTAATCCGAGGGTGTCTTACCTGCTAGTCCCCAGGGATCTCTCTCTCGTGTGGTCAGGGCAAGGACATCGCCTTTGGATCCAGACCCTGGGGGTGGACCAGTGTGGGAGGATCACGTGGGTGAGGAGTCTTTGCAGAGTGGGGGTGAGGCAGCCGATGCTGCAACCCCTTTTTTGTTCATCTACCCATCCTATTTTGTAGGATATTCTGAAATCCCAACCTCACACTTTTTACAAAAACAATGGGCAGAGGAAGAGGGTGACTGAGAGTAACAAGACTAACTCTTATTCACTCTACTGGACATGTCCCGTTAATCAGGTCAGGCGAAGTCAGGCACCTGACTTCAAGTGCATACATCTGATACCAATTAGCTCTCCTCACACGGAAGGCGATGGACCAAGGACAAGAGTAAGTCGTCGGAAACCTCAAGATTTCCCTACTGTTGGTTGTTGCCTCCGATAGACTGCAAAAGACACATGGAGGATTCCAGATCCGGCAAGTGAAGACTGCATTGTGTTTCAAGGATGCCAGAGACACTTCCGGGTGAACAGCAGAGTTGGGGAGGCGAGTCAAAACCTGTGTTATTAACCTTGACTTGTGAATGGGAAATGGGAAAACCAAGAGAGAAACACACACAGTCAGTGAGTTGGCAAGCAACCTAAGACACCGGTGTGTGTTAAAGAAATTTTGAACTGGCAACATTGTATACAGCAGGGAAATCAGTGATACAGAGTAACAGAGTGGTCTGGTGAAAGTTAAGTAGCCCACTAAAAAGTCATTGTTAAAGGTACATTGTTTTTAGCAATTCAAGTGAATGAACTGCAAAAGATAAATAAGGAAAATGAACCCCGAGAGACAGGGAGAGTAAAAAGCTGAAAGGTGAACTTTGAGTTAAAACCATCCTGCAGAGGTCTGTAAAGAAAGCCATGCACATTCAAAAGTATTCAACATCCAAAAGTGATCTGAGCCCGATTAGGAAGCACTGAATTGTAAAGCATAGGGAAGGGAGCCCCTTGACAGTATTGTTGAACTTCGTTTGTGAAAGGTCTGAGCCCGACAGAGGGGGACCTACGTGAACTTTTTATTGAAACATTATTTTGAAGTAGAAAGAGAGACTTCAAATTTGGAAGGCCAGGTGGGCCTTGATCCACATTGTGGGACTGTTTACAATACTGAGAACCCAAACCAGAGCATGTCATCTTGCCTACAAGGACTGCCTTACTCCATGTGGTTTAATGCAGCGAGGAGAGCTGATTCAGCTACCCTAGTTATTTTGAACTCTGATTTTTCCTTTGCATATATTTTCCCTTTCCACACTGTTCGTACAAGAGATAAGGTAGGCATTATGTTTTGTTAGCATATTCCATTTTGATTTGACAGGCTCTACTAGGACTTTTTTATCGTTTGATGGTCGAGACTACTCCCATCTTAGTTATAAGGCAGAATAGGAGTTTTCCAACCCCTGAAACTTCAATAAAGGGTTTTACAAATTGCACCTATTGTGTCTGTGGCATACTTGTGTTACCATGCCTCCGCTAGACGTGGTGTCAGTAGTGGGCTACGACTCAATTGAGACAAACTTGAGGACCCTAAAATTCCAGAAACTTAGTCACAGAGCATCAGACCCTTCTACTGCCACAAAAGAATCCATAGGCTTTAATATTTGTAGTAGCTGAGAAGCCATTATCCCTCCAGGTAAAGGAGGGATGATCCCCAAACTTAGTCTTAATACCCCCTGCAGGTTTTTATATAAGATTGGCCCCAAAATCTGGCCTGGAAGTTTGGCCTGGATCTATCTTAAGAACCTCAGTTTCCCACCCCCAAATGGGCAGATTGGTAGAGAGATTTAACAAAACCCTTAAAATGATTTTGAGAAAATTGGTAGATGAGGATGGGAAGGACTGGGATCTCGTGATCCCATGGGCCATGTTTGCAGTAAGAAAGACCCCTCAGTCATCCACCGGATTCTCTCCTTTTGAGCAACTCTATGGTAGAGAATCAAGAGATGTCTTAGACATGCTCCAGGAGACCTGGAATGAGAGGGAAGAGGCACCCATTCCCCTCTCACAGACAGTTACCCAATTGTGAGAGCACATTAAACTTGTCCGGAGTTTAGTTGACACTCACATGGAGAAAGCTCAAGCCCAACAGAAGAACACCTATAAGTAGAACCGGAATTTACGATCTTTTTCAATAGGGCAGACGGTATTAGTCCTCTTACCTATCTCTGTAAATAAACTTGTCTCAAAGTGACATGTGCCCTGGGAGGTGCTAGAGCAAACAGAAACATGTACCTATAAAACAGCCCGAACTGGTAGAAATCAAAAGACCCACCTCTACCACATAAATCTCCTAAATGAGTGGAAAAAAAATCCTTCTTCCACCACCTCTATATTGTCTTGTTTGAAACCTGAGGAGATAGACACATCTGAATTTATTTCCCAAGAACTATCTAAACAGAAACAAGAAGATTTGAACAACCTTATTATGGCATTCCCTGATGTAGTCTGCAAGAAGCTATGGAGAGTACACGGTACTTATCATTATGTCAGATTTTCTAAAGGAAAAGTGGTCCATTTGAAACCATATAGACTCCCAGAAGCACTAAATCAAATAGTGGTTGAGTTAATAATATGCTGAAGGCCAACCTAATCAAGCCCTCTTCAAGTCCACAGTCCTCCCCTAGTGTGGTAACAAAACCTGATCATTCTTGGAGGTTTTGCATAGACTTAAGGTGGGTTGACACCATATCTGCCTTCAATGCCTACCTACGCCACGCATCGATGAGTTAATGGATATACTTGGAAAGGCCACATTCCTATCAAGACTAGATTTAACCAAGGGATATTGGCAGGTCCCAGTACATGGACTTGATGAGGAAAAGCCAGCTTTCTAGACACCAATGGGACTATTCCAGCTACCTTTCTTATTTTGAACACTGACTTTTCCATTTCATACATTTTCAATGTTTCCACTGTTTGTACAAGAGATAGGGCTGGCATTAGGTTTTGTTGGCATAGGCCATTTTGATTTGACTGACTCTACTAGGACTGTTTTGTTTATCGTTTGATGGTTGAGACTACTCCCATCTTAGTTATAGGGCAGGATAGGACTTTTCCAAAAACAGAAACTTGAAGAAAGGTTTTTACAAATTCTACCTATTGTGTCTGTGTCATACGTGTGATAATATGCCTCCCTATATTCGCTCTTGCTTTCATCTGTACATTCAGCCTTTTCACGTTCTGCTTTGCTCTTGCTTTCAGCTGTACTTTCAACCTTTACACTTTCTGCTTCTCTCGTGCTTTCAGCTTTTACACTTTCCTTTCAAATCTGTGCCGCTTTTACTGTCTGTGCCTTTCTCTCGCTCCACTCTCATCCAAATGTACACTCCTGAGTTTCTCTCTCATTCTCTATGACACTCACTGGGCAGCATCGTGTTGAGAGGCAGTTCCTCCAAGAAAAGCAGGGTAGTGGCCAGGGTCTCAGCACCTGCCCCTCAGGTACCATTGGGCCTCAAGGGAACGATCACTCTCCTGAACCTGGCTGGCAGAATGCAGGTTGTGCTTCTCTGGCTCCCTGGAGGCACAGCTCCTTCGCCACCCTGCAGCCCTTACTCCACTCTGGGACAGCATCACTGCACGCTATCGTCCTCCAGACTGCAGCTCCTACTTCTCTCTGTTTCTGGCCACCACTAGTCTGGACTTCCCTCATGTATGTGTGCACGACCACACATTTTATAATGGACAAACCAGTCAAGTGGAGTCATATGTGAGTAGTTACTATTGAATGCCTGACCCTGCCTGACTCTATTAGTGGGACACCTGAGTTATTTCTAAGGTAAATTAAATGAAATGATATTTTATCTATATCACGCTCGTACACAAGTGTTTTAGAGCCTGACCAGGCAAAAAGGGAGGGGAACAAGGGAGAACAAAAATAAAACAGCGATCTTACTAGGCCCAGTGACCTCTAAGAAAGCGCAAGTGCATGGAAAAGGGAAAAGAGGAAAGTGCATATAAGGGGGTGGGGGAATGGAAAGTGCGGGGCAGAGGAGAGAAAAACAAAATAAATATTAAATAAAATTTAAAAAGAAATAAGTGTAGTGCAGCCAGCAAGTGGCAAGTGAAAGTTGGTCAGATAAGGTATATCTGATAAGTTCAGAAGAAAAGTGGGAGGGGGACTGTATGGGTACAGATATAGAACCCTAGTGCAGAGGGTGGCCTGAAGGCAGTGCAGGAGGGTGGCAGGGTGAGCAGGTATCTGGGCCTGAATGACAGGGGGTGGCAAGGTGCACAATGTCAAGAGAAGAAACAGGTCAACAGGGGCGGACGGGGGCAAAGACAGAGGCAAAGAGGAAGGTATTGAAATACTTCAGGAACTGGAGATGGTTTTTCTCAAGTTTCAGGGTGGCCGGGTGTGATTCTGGAAATGCATCGGAGGGACAGGGCCTCCGTATCCTTGTCCTTTACTGCCTTTTCATCGTGTGTTCTGTCGTGTTTTCCGTGCAGGAGTTCATGTGGGACTCCTGGCGGTGCAGCCATAGCTCTCAACTCACACGCTTTTGGTGGGTGTCACCCGCCTTGTAAAGGGCTGACTCACCCGCCATGCCTCCTGCACGCCCATACATTCCAATGGGCGTCTCACCCGCCAAAAACAAAATCGGGTGATTTCACCCGCCTTTGCAACACAAATGGTTGAGAGCTATATGCAGCTCTCTCTCTTTTGGTTTGGTGAACAGACCCCTGGGATACCCTTACGGCACCCATGGGTGGGGGTACAACCCTGTGCCCCTAGTGTATATTTTTGGGCACCTGTGGGTGGCCCGCAGCGCAGGTTATGGGCTGGTGGCAGCTCCATGCTGAATTTGACAGGTGTGCTGAGTATCCTCCATTTTGGGATACCCAGGCCCTGCCATTGGAATCAGTCAATTCCTGATGGAAAACAGGATGGCCCCTGTGACCTCTTTCTTTCTATTGCCTGTTACCTTGTTTTTCCAAAGTCCTGGGAAGCCCTGACTCTGTCCCTTCCCCCTGACTGGCTGTTGGGTGGAAGTCCCATATATAGTGTTGTTGTGAAGTCCAGTCCAGACTGGCTGGAGCCTTCCCAGTGAGTGTATGTTGTGGGTACGCCCTGTGGGTGGGACCTGGGTGAATGGAATGTGTGACCAATATGCAGTTCTTGTTGTGGCTGTCTGGTTTCTGGTATGAGAGACAAAGACAGACAGCCCTGCCCGAAACTGGCCTGAATGCAGTGTGTAGTGTTGAATGGCTGAGTACTTGTCCCAATCCACATTCCTTGTTGTGAGTGTCTGAGAGGGAGGAGGATGGCCTGAATGCACTGTGTGCCTGATTGGCTGACTGACTGCATGAATGTCCTTCTGTATGATTGGCTGCTGCGTGTGACCCAGCAGTGTGGGTGAGAGACAAGATAGTATATCTGGGGACCTCTCACCACTGGAAATTGTTCAGAAGCTGTGTCTACAATTGAAGAGTAACTGGAACTGTTGATCCTCGACGCCCAGCTGGAAGAAGACTTGCTGTTGCATTTGCTTCAACCTGATCTGAAAGCTGCCGAAATCGTCGAAGACTGATCCGAGAGAGGACCTGGTAAGGCGCCCTCTTCCCATGCTCCGAGGGACCATCGAGCACCGCTAACCTTTGCCGAAACTCCATGGAACTCAGACCCTCGAGAGCCTGCCGATCCGAGACGGGGCTGCCGAGGAGAATGAAGCAAAGCACCCGGACTTCGCCACTGTCGAAGTCTATTGACGTCGACCAGGGTTCGCAGGTTTGTGTAACCGCTAGAGGCCCATCGAAGTTGTGTTTCCCAGCCGTGGGGACCACTTGACGCCGAGCCACCGACGACTGGAGCCGCCCGCTCCTTTGCCTAAGAACATTTGAATCGAAGGACTCCTTTGTCCGCAACATCGACCGCTTTGTCCCGCCGGAGAAAGTCGAGGACGACCAACGCGCCAAGGAGAATCTGCCGGTGGGTTTCCCACCACCTGAAGGCCACAAAGACTTCGATGACTCAACGCCCTTGTTGGGCCACAGTTCTTCAGAAACTCTTTGCGGTCCTGAACAATCCATCGCCGAGGTGCCCCACACACCTCATCCTCGCAGGACGTCGCTGTCGAGCACCGCCTGGATCGACGTAGTGGTCTCGGCACCCTTGAACTGCTCATCGACGCTGTCGATGCCAAGTTCACCATCTTCGACACCTCTTGACGATCCGTGGCTCCTGCTTTAAAGGAAGTCATTCAAGAAGGATCCTCCGAAGCGTCTTTGAAGAACTCTACTCCACCAGGTACATTGGGGGGTAAAAACATTATAGGAGGAAATAAGACTATTGAACAATATATGGACTGGGCTTGTGCTATGTATCTTTATTTTCCAGGTTGCCCAGGTGGGGGGATCTCCACACAGAACTGTGTCTATTGGTAGGGGCCAGTATTCTGCCCATTGTTTCAACCCTCTTGCGTTCCTTCCTATCTCTACTGCTGCTTCCCTTGTTATTGATCTGTGTGACATTTTAACCGTACAGTTGATGCACTTTAATGAGATCTGATAATATTGGTGGTACCACTTTAGAATTGTATATATTTGCCATTGTCGATTTCCAAGTACAAAGTGCGTCATTGTGATCGTGTACATACCTTTGAATATTAATTATATAAAGACTCTGTTTTCAGTAATACAATGTGTGGACATTCCTTTGTGGGGGTTCGGGACTACACCGTACTTAAGAACCAGCCCGCATCACCTCCTGAGAAGCTAGGCCTTGATTGCTCGTCCATTGCTACCACAATAGAAAATCTTGGCTGGGGTCCTCTGTGCCTCTCCTCTACCATATAGAGAGCGGAAGTACAGACACCCCCCACGGTATCTTTACACCGGGAGGCTGTTCCATAGGGAGGCACCTGCAGAAGAAAGAGATCTACCCCAAGCTCGTTTCTTTGCAAAACGACTAACCCTGAGGGAGTTAGAAGTAGAGGAGCGAAGGGCTTGAGAAGGGAGGCATTTACGGAGAGATAGTTTAAGAGGGGAGGGGAAAGAGTCAGAGGCAAAGGAGAGGGTGTAGAAATTGGCAAGGACCGGAGCAAGGATATCATCATGGTCCTTAATGGTTTTAGAGGAACAGGGATGGACCTGTTTTGATGAAGTTTCGATAGATTGGACTTGTCTAGCAACCTCATCAGGTCAGAAAAGAGGAAAGGAGGAGAAAGGGGGAGGTATCTGAGGTAGGATCAGCAAGACGAGAAGGAGGAGGGGGAGTGGGGGAGAGGGTGGACAGGATGTCCAGGGTTTTACAGATTAAGTGAGAGGCAAGGGCATTGCAAAGAGCCTGGGAGGCAAGAGGAGCGGTGGAGACTGCAGCAGGGTTGGCCACCTCCTTTCAGATTTTGAAGAGTTCGGCCAAATTGTTTGATGCAGAAGAGACGCAGGCTTGTATGTGGACTCTCTTCTTGGTGCGGACATCGAGTTGGTATTGCCTTTGAAGCAGGCGGTAGGCCAGTTTGTCAAAGGATGAGCGAGAAGCCCTTCATTTCCTCTCCGCTGCCCTACACTTCTGTTTAAGTGTAGTTAGGTCAGAGTCATACCAAGAATTGCACATGGCTATGGCTTTGTACTTCAAATGGATCCTCATGACGGGGGCAAGAGTATCAAGAGTAGCAGAAATAGAGGAGTGCAGAAGAGAGAGTGCTGTGTCAGGGTGTAGTCAGCCTGGGGTGGAGGAGGGGGGGAGAAGCTTGCAGTGAAGGCCTCGAGTGACACACGCTTCATGGGACAAATATCCGAGAAGGTGGGAGGAAATCTAGGAGTGGACTTGGCTTGGGGGGGGGGAGATGGAGAGATGAGAGGAGGCAGTGAACACTCCAGGAGAGAGGAGTGGTAAGGGGGATATAGAGGGGGAGGATGGATGTGATCAAGACATCACGTGTGTGCCCAGCAGAGTGAGTAATGCCGGAGGGAAGGATAGAAAGGGAGAGTGAATCATTGACGTCACGAAAGAGTGACGATGAGGGACAGGTAGAATCAAGATGGATGTTGAGGTCACCATGGAGAAGAAGTTGAGTGGTTGAGGCTAAGAGGGAGGTGGAGAGGTCAGCCCACTCAGAGAGAAAAGAGGTGATTTAACCAGGGGGCCGGTAGAGGGTAGCAACAGTAAGAGAGTGGCTAGGAGAGAGAGAGAGCCTGCAGACTAACGCATTCAAAAGAAGAGTAAGCTTGAGTGGGAATGAGAGAGGCAGTAATCCACTCTGGAAAGATCAGGGCTGCACCCCCTCCAGGCCAGTTGAGAGGATCTTGTAGCCATTGAGGAGGAGAGTATCAAAACTTGTGACAGATCTGGCCGTGAACCATGTCTCGGTGAGACCGAGGGCATCAAGGTCGAGTTCTTCAAGGAGGTGACAGATGTCAGAGGAGTATATAACAGACGAGTGAGAATTTAGAGTGGCAAGATGGAGAAGGTTGCCAGCCTTAAAGACCTTCCGGGGATGGGTACAGGTCAGGGGTACGCCCTGCAGAGGTGTGGAAGGAGCTTGAGATGGGGCAGAGGACGATGTGGAGGAGGGAAAGGTAGCCAGGGGAAGAGATTAGGGGACTGCTGGAGATGAAAGGATGTTTATGAGGCTAGGGAACTGCCTATCAAAGAGGAGGAGATTAGCCTGAGGGCCTTGCATCATGATGGTACCATTTAGGTAGACGTTATTGAAGACTCTGGAGGAGTCAAAGAGATCCATACGGACTTCCCGATAGGTGCCACCATTAATGGGAGAGGAGGAGACAGGACAGAGAGTAGAGATCATATGAGGGGTCCAGAGATCTTGTGAGGGAATGAAAATGAGGATGTCAGTGAGGGTTTGTCTGGCAGAGGCGCTGCAATAGGTATCAGTGATGGGAAGACCCGGGTTGGAAGCCAAGATATCCTTTTCGAATTTCTTCTTACGAGACTTAGTGAGAAGGGAAGGAAAGTTGATAGAGAAACAGTTGGAATAGATGAATAGATAGGAGAAACAGATAATGCCTTGGGCAGGTAGAGAGAGGATACTTTAGAGCCGTGGCATTCGAGCACATGAGTTTTTCAAATTTGATCTATCACTTATAAGATTTTTGGCATGGCAATTGACCACATTGGGTGCAGGTGCATTGGCTCTTGATTTATTTATTTTTTAACCAGCTTATTTTCATCTGATTTCATGTCCATTATGCGGCTGCCAACAGCAGCGCCTTGAATGAATTTAGAGAAGTGGCATCCGAGCACATGAGTATGCCAACTTGTTCCATCACCTGTGGGTCTTTGTTGCGGCCAATTATTCATTATTCATATTGTGAGCACTGGTCCTTAGTTTATTGTCCACTCAGCCTAGCTGTCCACATGTCCATCTTGTGGCCGCGGACAGCTGTGCTTCGAATAGTTATTTCAAATTAATTTTTCCTTTTCTCTCCTCTCCTTGTGCCCATTTCTTTAGGGTTGCTATAGCAGCACGTCCTGAGTTATTGTCACGTGTCTCACATACACGTCACCCATGAGGTTTCTTCCGTGAAGTCACGTGTTTTTAGCCCGATGATGTGAGCGGTCCGGTTTCGCTTTGTAACTGCGCGCACAGCGTTGCAGCGCTGTAGTGCGGTAACGCTGGACGAACAAGCAAGTCCGGCGTCCCTACCCTGCTTTGCTTCGAGTTCTTTTGGTCCCCAGCTTCAGGTAAAAATGCCACTCAGTTTGTTCAAGTCAGTATGACTTTGTTCTAAATGCCGTAGTACCTATAGTTATTTCTCACGATCGTATGATGCTTTTTCCATTGGACTTACAGTTATTGAACTGTGTGTTGTGAAATGATACCTAACACTTCACGAAACCCTATTAGTCATTATCAATGTTTCCTTGCCGTAATTCCTTCTTTCTCCATTTTGAGATACGACAGAAGTGTTGATTAGGCTTTCTCTCTTTATTTAGAGACGGGATACATCTAGGGGCCATTGTGATTGAATCACTGGGACCGACAAACTCTGTTCAGAAGAGTGTTATTACTTCATTTTGTACCTCTTCAATACCTGGACCATTTGGGTAAGACTAATTATGGACTATTGGGTTATTTTGCCCTCTGAGTCAGGGAAGAGCTTCCTAATAGCATGATATCTCATTACAGATTGAAGTTCCAAGCTTAACAATCTGCCACGCAGGAAAACCCTATCTGGACGCTGCTAAGTTCTATGACGGTGACTACAGTCCATTATATTAGAAGTAACGGTGTCCTTCTTACTGCTTGTGCAAAGGTTAGTTTTTAGCATAAAATGCTTTCTCCATTCATAGTAATATACAAGGATAATGGCAACTGTGAGCTTTCAATCATGCCTACTATTACCTCCAATAATATGCCTGACTTCTGTAACTATGAGCCTCCAATCATGCCAACACAATGTTTGGCACTTATAATTCAGCAACTTCTGTGTGTCATGATCTATTGCCATTTTGCCCCGAGACACCAATTTTCTGATGGCAGCACTTCCCGTCTGACACCCATGGTCCGCTCCAGATAGATAGATTTGGGGTGGGTGCAGGTTTTCATCCTAATATCGTAATTGTTGTGAAAGTATGTTTTCTACATAGATAGTTTTAAGGTACCTACACCATCCTCACAGGACCCAATTATATGTTGTTTTCCTTTCCGTTTAGAAAGTTATTTTGTCATCTCCTGATGAAGACGTAACCAAAATAATGTTAAGACGTCGAAACTGGTAGAGAAAATTAGGGGTGAGGCCGCTTCTGAAGATCTTTGGGGTCCACCTCAATTGTTGACCACTTATAAGATTCTCTGTGGCCATATGTTCTGCTTTGCACACATTTTTGTGTATAATAATTGATTTGTTGATGAATTGTTTGGTATCAATTTGTAATAGTTTTTTTATCTTGTATTTTTATCTTGTACCTATTGATGCTTGGTATGGGTGGAGTAATGTATGAAGAATGAGTGTGTATGAAGGGTTGGATGAGGGTATAGTATGTATTGGATGACATTTTTGTGATCTTAAAAATCTTTTTCCTGCTATGTAAAATTATTGCCTAAGTGCTGATTAAATCGTGACTTAATTCACAAAAATAATAAATGTATCTAGTATAATAATATTCTGGATACTATATTTTTGAAATTGTCGCCTCTGGATTTTCATTCCGAGATCAACAGGTAGAGAGAGGAGACAGTAGGAGAAATGTACAAGATCAGGGGTATGAGCAGTCACTGGGATAGCAGTTTACAATTGAGGGTAGAAGTAAGATGAGAAAAAGAACAGAGCCAATTTAGATTTAGAGAAATAGACCCAAATTTGACTTTCACAAAAATAGACCTAATTTTGACTTTCCCAAAAACACCCACATTTGACTTTGCCAAACACACCCAATTTTGAGTTTCCCAAAAACACACCCAAACATGACTTTCCCAAACAGACCCAAATTTGACATTCCCAAACACACCCACATATGACTTTCCCAAACAGACCCAAATTTGACTTTCCCAAACAGACCCAAATTTGACTTTCCCAAACACACCCAAATTTGACTTGAGAGGCAGTTGCTAATGTCCCAATGAGTAAACGAAATGAGGTAGGATTATAGGTGAATGCTTAGACCAGAACATGAAAGGAAGACCAGTTGTAAACAAGAAGGTAGAGTGAAGGTAAATGAATGAACCCAAAAGGGTAGGCACAAGGAGGGATAACAAACCAATAGAGAGGGAGTGATAAAGTCTTGGAAGTCCAGTGAAATCGCTGAGGGAGCTGGCATCCCCAGGGAGGGTCAGGCTGTTGTAGTAGCGGCATGTAGCGTCCCGGTAAGCAGACAGGGAAGCTGACAGTGGGCCTTAGAACAACAGGCCGGCTAAAGCCTGCCGGTGCCCTGTTGGCCAATATGGCTGGGCAAGTGGCCAATCACTGATCAAATGACGGTGGAAAGGCCCAGATAGGCAGCCACTGTTAGCAAAATAATGTGGCGGCCATTTTGAAAATCACAGCAAAAAACAGCAAAGGAGGATTGCACTCAGAGGGTTCAACAGTCAGCAAAGTAAAACGTTGCAAAGCAAGGCATTAAATCGCCAAATATTGCGCAGATAAAACAAAGCGACTGCAGTTTTCTTTTTCAATTTTTCTGAATAGTCAAATTTGGGTTAGAAAGCAAGTGGCTGCTTTTTACTCACATCATTTTGCATTTTCCCCCAAGTACCTTCAGTACATGATGCTGCGCCAAAGTGAGGAAAGCAGCGAGGCTCTGGTGGAAAAGGAGCAGCTACAGATGACAACCCTTCAAAGGGAGCAGATGGATGACAGCGAGAGATAATGCAATGAGCCTTTGAAAAAGGGGGGCCGGCCAAGCCTGCCGGTCCCTGGTTGGCCAATATGGCTGGCCATATTCACCCTTGTTCACCCTTGCACAGAGTACAAATTAGCTTAATTTTCTTGACATCACGATTAGTGCAGAAGAACTTAGTAAAACCTTGAGTTTGAAACCCTTCCAAAAAAGCACTGATAAGAACCCCTTATTGCATTATTTAAGCTTTCACGAAACGCTAGGGACAACTTGCCACTGGGACAGTTCCTACGTTTAAAAAGAAATAGCACACACAAACAGGACTTCAAGAGAGAAGCAGATGACCTGAGTGAACGTTTACACGCGTGAGGCTACCCTGATAAACTCAAACATTTTGCGAGGGAACGTGCAAACAATAACAACAGAGAAGCTTTATTGGAATATAAAATCCATTCCAAGAATAGTGATAGCGATAAATTGTTTTTTTGTGAATACCTTTAGTCACATATCTAATTCAATCAAAAAGATTAATTTAAAAATGTGGAATATTCTTGGACAGGGTACCAAACCACTTGAAAAAACTATTGTTGCATTCAAAAGAAGTTAACATTTGCGAGAACAAATCTCACGTAATGATGTGAGGTTGAGACCAAAAAAACAGACCACTCTCACCGAACAATGGGGCTTCCCTAAACTCACCGGTCACTTTCCTTGCGGACAGTGCCTTTGTTGCAACTCTACGTCCAAAAGTACTGAACTTAATCTAGGATTAAGTACCATGAGGTGACAACACAACCTTACTAATTGTAATTCTAGCATGGTTGTATATGGGAATTTGGTGTCCCTGTGACTTGTTGTGCAGTGGTAAAACCGAACGGAAGGTTAAAATCCACATTAGCGAACATAAGAGCTGCATCCAAAATCAGACACTGAATGCCCCCCTGGTAGATCACTGGGTGGAATATGTACACAAAGTAGAAGACTTATTTTGGAGTGTTCTCTGGAAACTGAACCCGACTGGTGATAGCAATAAAGATAAAATTAAATAATCGCAAAAAGAACAGCGGTTAATATTTTTAGCCAAAACCTCTTTGACTGGGCTCAACGATAAACTGGATTGGACAATCTAAAGCCTAAGAGTAACATGCTTCTTCTTTTTGAGAACAAGAGGAGTCGACAGAATGTATACTCTATGGCATCCAGTACATCCGCCCTATGTAATAGATAAGCTGCAAGTTACTTCGTGTTAAAAGCCTGGGGATGTGCCAAACAAAGAAAGTGAGGGCTAAAGCCATACACGGCCATAGCCGGCACCCCCCACCAGCCATTCCGGGGAGTAGAAGGGGATCCCATCCCCACTACATCTACACGGCAGACAGAGTGGGGAGGGGCCCCTTCCCGACCTAAGGGCACCAAGCAACACGTAGGGGGAGGGGGGAGACAAGGTGTGAGGAAGAGGCAGGTAAGGGGAGGGGGGTTGAGCCAGGACATACCCTTTCCACAGCTTATAGGGACAGGAAAAAGGGGGGGGGCAGCCTCAGTCCCCAACACCATGGAGCAAGAAAGGAAGGAGGCATCCGTGTGTCCAGTGACCGTGAATCCAGTGGGCACAGTTGCAGTCCAGTGCATGCATTGTTCGAGGCCAGTGAGTCAGAAAGTTAAGAAATGGAGGTAAGGCAGAGGGGCAGACCGCCAATGTCATGAGAGGCAGCGGACGTAGGGGTTTGAAGGAGGAATAAGGGCTGGATTTTTTTGTTGAAAAGAAAAAAAGGATTGTGTTTATATGCAAGGATGAAATAATACTACAGTGGAGTTGCTTGGCTTTGTGCAGCTGAATCGGTGGGCGTGCGTCCTGGAGGGAGGCAGCCCGCTTAGGGCATCGGGTGGGCCCCCGGGGCCGGGGAGTCGCATGGTGAGTGGCGGTCAGGAATCGTAGGAGCGGGGGTGTTGTTGTTCGCAATAGGACTGGTGGAGGGCCCAGCATGCAAGGGGCATTGGGGTTCGGTAGTTCTGGAAGTTTCTGCCATGATCTTGGGACAGGGCTAGGTGTCGCGCTTGCAGCAGAGAGGCCAAACACCAAATGGGCAATGGAGGGTGAACAGCGGGGCACATGGGGTGCAGTAGCAGGGTAATAGGTGCAGCATAGCGGAAGGGCACACGGGGGGCAGAGGAAGGGGGATGGCCTCGAATGGGTCCTTTTGCGCACAGGAGGGTGATCGGTGCAGTGGAGCAGAGGGTTGCTGTGCCCTGCAGCTCACGGCAAGGGATGTGACTGAGTGGATCCACACGAGAAATTATGTAGAAATATTAGGACTGGTTGGTCGAATCGAGCCGGGGTAGTCAGGGTTGCATTCTGGGGCATGTTGTTTTCTTTGTACAGTGTGAGTTTGGGTCACACCATTCGGGCAGCCACTCAGGTTTAGGTAATGGCAGTAGGGTGGGTGCATTGATCCGAAAACTTGAGTTGGATTGCATTAATCATGCATACTTGGGGAGAAGTGCGGGGTGCATTTGCCAAGCTATTTGGGAACGTGGCCCTAGTTTAAGGCGGGATGGTGCTGCAGAGGATGGGGGAAGGAGGTACTGTGTGTCCTGTGGGCCCAGACCGAGGGCAGTGAAGGCAAAGTCAAGTAGAGTGGGAGCCCTGGCAAGTGCCCCTGGGATCTGCACTAGGAGGGCAGGGGGTGAGGGAATAGTGGCGACGGCACATTTGCCTGCAGCAAGGAAGTTACAAGGTTTAACATGGATGGGTAGGTGTCATGGTGGGGACTGCGTTGCGCGGTGGGGAGCGGACGGCTGGGAAGTGCGGGCAGCAGGGAGGCTAGGCCCGCCGGGCCAACAACAAGGGCGAAGAAGTGAATTGGCATTGCGAATTTCATTGGGCAGTGCATGATGCATTTGTCTCTGGTGGTAGTGGGGACTTGTGTGTTCTTTGTTTATAAGGTTCAGTTTGTGGTTGAGATACCAGATACGGGTGTGTAGGTTGACCCGAGTGTTGTGGCCAAGCAGGGTCCTCTTGTATTTGGACAGTGACTAGAAGGCTGGTCATGAATAAAAAAGGGTAGAAGTGGGCGACAAATGAATTGGCTATGTATTGAGAGCGGAGTATTCTGCAAGGCCTCCGGCGAGGCAGCACATTCGGGGCTTCAGGTGGGCCCAGGGGTGGGTTTGGGGTAGGGGTGATGGTTGTGGGAACCGCGTGGGCTATGGCGGCAAGCTTGGGAGAAGGGGGCGTCAGTGCAGGCGGGCGCTAAGGCGAGCAAGGTTCGGTGCAGGTAGAGAGGGCACAACAGGGCAATGTTATGATTGATAGGATGGGGTACAGCATTTATAATGCCCCTAAACACAATTGTTGCAAGGTGAGGCAGGCAGACCAGAGCGCAATGTTAGAGCAAGGGTATTATAAAAAATAACAATTTAAAAAGTGGTTGCTCGCGAGAACTATGCATCGTTGGAATGCACATGTGTATTACAGCTAGTACATGATGCGTACCATATGTCGGGCAATGACGACAAGCGCAAGGGTCAAGCGAGAGGTTAGAGGTGGAGTCACCTAGAGGGGGTGTAGGGGCGGCGCTAAGGTGAGCGTAATTCAGCACGGGAAGAAATGGTGCAACATGGTAATGTTAGGTTTGATACGATGTGCCCCAGCATTTGTAACTCGCATATACACAATTGTCGCATGAATGGTTGACAGGGTACAGCATGGTGGGGGTTGTGAAGGTTATTATGTGTTGTGGCAATTGGGGCAGCTTGTTCGGGGCTTCGGGCGGTCTCAGGGGTTTGTGAGGGGAAGGGGGGCTTGGGGTGGGAACCAACCGCGTGGGCTATGTTCGCAAGTCGGGAGAGTGGAGTTTGGGGGGGTGGGTCAGTGCAGACAGTCGCTAAGGCAAACAAGAGTCTGGGGTGGGGGAAGGGGCATGGAACGGTGGTGTTGCGAGGGTTATGTTATGCTTTGGAATTATGGCTCGCCTGTACACAATTGTTGCAGAGTTGGCAGGTGATGATGTAACATGAGGATGTTATGAGTGATACGAGAGGTTATGGCATTTAACGTGCATGTGCACAATTTATTCCGGAAGGTATCTTTTAAATAAAAGTGTAGGAACAAAAAGAAAAAAAAGTATTAAAAAAAAAAAATAAGTATAGCAGCACTACCCACGAGTGAGGCCCGGGGGCTGTTTCTGGTGTTTGTCCTCCCTCTCGCCATGGAGCATCCAGCACCAGAGGGGGACTTAGATGGTGTTGAGTGCCTTCCCTCACCCCTTCCGCAAGAGATGGAGTTACTCCCAGCCAGAACCGCCTGGGACATACACCCATGCCATTCGGGTCATTGGCAAGGACCCGAAAGCATGGTTTTGCAAATGTGTCCGTTTTTTTATTTTTTGAAAATGTAGATACAAACATTAGTGATATACCTTTGGTGACTGAAGTATAGCCAGTAGCCATGGGCAGTGGCCACATTATCTGGGTCATGGCCTTTGGCCATGAACTGGACAATCCGGCTACTGGCCATGACCATGAGAAACGGGCAATGGGGTTAAAGTGGACATGGCAACTTTGGACCGGCTATGTGGTAAAGTGCTTCGAAATTGGGATAGGTTTGAATGGGAAGAAACATTCTGCTTGTGGCTACAGCCTGAAGTGCTGGACTGGATTGCAGCAAACATTTGCGAGGAGCATCAGCAACAACCTCAAAGCATGGTTTGGCAAATCTGTCCTGTGTTTCATTTTTTCTAAAGTGTCAAAATGTAAGTACAAAAAATAGTGATGCAGCATTGGAGCATGGACAGTGGGCCTGGCCCTTGGCAAGAGTTTTTATGTTCCCAATTCTCTCTGAGAGCCCATATTGTTGCCTTTTGCTGAATTGCATTCTGGTATTTGTAGTCTCCCAGGGGGGGAATAATGCCTCAATTGCACATTTTTTACCTAACATCGTTCAATAAGGATTTATATATTTGAGTGACACTATGGTATGCGCACTTTTCAAGTTATCTTCATATAGCAGAGTATTGTTGAAAACTAGACATGGGGTGAGGAGGGGAAATGATGAGAGGGCAAGTAAGTCATGTGTATTTGCCCTGGGTGTGTCAAGAGAGGATGCAATTCGGGATACTGATGCACTTATTTCCCCCTGATTGTGGCTGCTTTTCAGGGCAGAAGTAAAGGACACATGTGGGTCAACAGCGTAACATTTGCAGAGGGGGGACACAGCCCCTTGTGCTTTTTTGAAGTTGGCAAGCAGGAGTAAAATCCTGGTAGTCAAGTGTTTGACTACCAGGATTTTACTCTGGTTGTCAAGTTCCCAGCGCAAAAGCTTACCCACAATACCACTAGCACTTAAGGTGAGGACCTTTTATAATTTTCCAGCATATTTATTGAAACATTTCCTCTCTCTAACAGTCCAATTGCTAATGCTATTTTGCTTTGGGGAAGGTCAATTGAAATGCATTTGTATATTTCACTTTAAGATATATGTTCACTTACTATGTGTATATTCATGGGTTCCAACTTTAGATTTTCTCTGTGGGGGAAAAAGTACCTGGCCATATGTTATTGTTGCAGCCAGCCATTTTTTCCCCTATCCATGCTGCTTAAAAGTGTTTAGTTAGGTTTGTACGATGTATCACAACAGTCACCAAGAGATCAGCCATAAAACAAGGGGCCTGTAGCATGCTGTTTAACAAAAGTGTCTAATCCTTGGCAAATCATATAATCTCACTGCACACTGCCTATAAGAATTGTGAGTTCTCAAAGCCTGCTACCTTTTATACATAACATCACCACTGTCAAAATAGGTAAAAATCAGTCTGTGATTGCTGAACGTCTTTGAACAATGGCTGCATTAGAGTGGATTTCAAGGTTAATCTCTCAAACCTAGGTTTATGTCATTCTTGCAGCATGTCATGAGAGCTATTACCCTACAAATGCATGCAAAGAATCAATAAAAGCATATACGTGTGTTTACTGGAAAATTATTTGAGTTCAATACTAATAGTTTGTTTATGGATTCTCTCTAAAAGAGGGGCAATAAACATATATTTTAGTGGTCTCTTGAAACTGCATTGAAGTATTTGTGAATGAACAGGAGGTAAATGCAATGTGTATATAGACAGTGAGGGTCAACCACATGCAAGCATATTGAAAAGCAATGCATGACGCACCATTTCTCGACAATAGATATGACACATCAAGATTAGTTTATCTGCAGTGACTGGGCTATCAGTACTTTTACAGAGGCATGACTGTCAGGTACGGTACTCTGTCACAGCATGCCTGGCAGATTCTGTGGCAGCTGCATAATGTGCCATTCCAAAAAAGACTCGGAAACCCAGTTTGAAATGTGTGGAGGCGCCCGTGAACAGCTGATTGTGTTGTGAAGATTTGCTGCAACGCGGCCAGGAAGAACAGGCTTACGAATTTGCTGATAAACAAAGTGCTGGTATGTCTCAGTTGTTGTACTAGCAGCAGTAGCGGTGCCTTTTGTATCCCCTTTTAGACTCGGCTCCTAACCTTCACGATGACTCTGGACCTGCATTGTCTGAAATTATTTGTTTGTTAACTGTTATGTAGTGAACCCTCCAATGTGTGTTTCCCCTTTAAGGGGATGTGTCCCTCCCATAGGCATTGCCCTTTTAAGATCCTGGGCCATGCAGCGGTGACATGGAGAGAGTACTCTGATCTGGAACGCTGCCACAGTGCTCCGGTAGGAGCAAAACAAGCACCCGCACGGGCCTCCAGCATGATCCTGGGCCACGGCGGTGAAGGCAAAGAGGTGCTCCAAAGCCGGGTGAGCCACTGCACGATCATGGGCCGCTGGGGGAGTCACAGCATGATCATGTGCACCCGTGTGCGCCATATCAAGATCCTTGGCACCGCGTGAGCCCCAGCAAGATCCTGGGAACCTGCAGTGACTGCAGGATCCTGAGCACCGTGTGAGCACCGTGTAAGCCCCAGCAAGACCATGTGCACCTGCCGTAACTACCACTGTGTTCCGGGAAGGACCAAAGGAGAAAGACATGCTCCCTGCTGGAGCTGAAGTCATGAGAAATCATACCAAAAAAGCCCGGGCTGGTGGGAGGCGGTTCAGTTGAAGTACTCTGGTGCAAATACAACTAACGAGGCAGCCCCAACGGTGATCCCTGACCTGGCAGTGAGTAGGAAAGGACTCTGTGTGACTCCATCTCAGCACAGACAGATCATGTGCTCATATCATCAGAGGGATGCTGTCAGACCCTGAACCCTAATGACAGCAAAAGGGACAGATGAGCTCCATGTCTCTGTGCCAGAGAAGGAGAAGACAAAGGACTCTGCGCACCAAAGACTGCCCTGTGTGACTGACGTATGGCATTGACCCAGCACCAACAATGGCCACATCGTGGCCAACGTGGGATGGTCACCCTCATGCTACTCAGGGTTCCCAGCCATGAGCACCGGGGCATCCTGCTCTCTGTGCACCACACATCCCACCAGTAGGAACGAGCATGTGATGCTGCCTGCGCAGGGCTGGACAAAAGTGAAGGGTCCCAATACCAAGGAGGAGGTGCTATGCACTGTCAGGTGACCCGAGAGATTGGCTCCCACCACGCACCTGGGATGCCAATCAAGCCCCGCGTTGCCAGCCGGACAAGAACCTGTGCACTGTAACAGCAATTGAAAGGCAAGGCCAACCAGCATAGAATTGATTATCTCCCGGCACAGCGCTATCGGAAAGCAGGACACCCTGCCACACAAGCCACCCTGCTGCCCTACAAGTGGCCTTTACATCATGCCGCTATTGTCCCCTATTGTACCATCTGAGGACCAGGGAGCTAGTGGGTCGAACTACTTACCACTGATGACAGACTGGCTGCCTGCCACTAACGTCACCCGGCATGCCACCCCATCGAGGGACCAGGCCAACGTGGGCTTGAGGGATGTACCTACCGGCCCCATGAGTTCAACCAACAGCTGAGGTCTGACCAACGAACAGGGGTGGCCCTGGCACCCGCTGCGGGGAAGCAGTACACTGGACAAAGTAAGGGCTGCAGCTCCTCAGGAGTTCTTGCGCGCCCTCACGTGCTACTGGAGAGCAGCACATCATGGACTGGAGGAACATTGCTGAGAAAAGGGGGTGAGTGATGTCCCGTCACCCAGTACCCTGTAGGCAGTACGTCGAGGAGACTGGATGCCGGCGAGCTGCGTTTTGCTGCACTGCCCTAAAGTCAAGGGACCATGCCGATGTGGCCCCTGGAGTATGCCAGGTGCGGCTTTGCCAGTTGTTGAACTGCATCATCAATGGACCTGGGGAAGTGACTCCTGCACGGATTGCCCGCAACATCAAGGGACTGTGCCGAAGTGGCCCCTGGCACCCGCCAGGTGCGGCTTTCAACTGTACCGTCAATGGACCTGGACCTGGGGAAGTGACTCATGAACGGACGCTGATGGAAGGACAACTGATCTCCTGCAGTCCTGCCATTGCTTTAAGAGGACTCAGTAAACATGTGTTTTGATGCCGGGAACCTGCATAGTATTTACATGCTTAAAGTAGTCTCAGTAAAGGACAGTGATGTGAAGCTGGGCTCCTGCAGTTGGTAGGGGTGCGCTATATGGTACCAGTGGCTATCCGTGAGTGTCATGCAATGGTGGCGATTCCGTACCCCAGGTTAATAAAAGGTTTGTAGCTTGTGGTCCAACTGCCAACCATCCACCGGGGACGTGCCCCTGTAACCGTCACCTGAGGGTGATGGGTCTGTAGGTGATATGGATATAAGAATGTGACACCATATGGGGGAATAGGACATCCTGTGTGTCGTTCTGTAACAGGAGGGGAGGGAAAATCAGTTACGGTGGAATACTGTGTGTTTTGTTCCTTATCAAAAAGGAGGGATGTTGTGTAGTGAACCCTCCAATGTGTGTTTCCCATTTAAGGGGATGTGTCTCTCCCACAGGCATTGCCCTTTTAGGATAGAAAAAAAAGAGGGGTACCTGTATTTAGTCCTACAGGTCATAGAATCAAGAGACAACAAGGGGGGTGGACTAGTAGACAGAAAGAGGATGGCAGGATACGCAGAAGGTTTTTTAAACTTGGTTTATATTTCCAAGATTTTTATTTTATTCAAAAACAAGTCTAAAACAATTATTAAATACAGTTTTAATAAAACATTGTGGCTCATTCATTTCCAATCATTAACATTCACGCTCTCTTCAATACCCTATCACAATTGTTTTTTCGAAAAAAGGGCCTATACATAAGAAAACAGTCATATATCTGTTGCATCTTTGAACCAGAGTCATGGCCCAAGTTAATAAAAGGGAGCCCTGCAGGCACGTGCAAGAGAATGGCTGCAGACTCCATAACGGAATGATCTGAGTGTGTGTCTCTCATTGAGGCCTGCAGGCCTCGTAGGTGCTGGCGTCCCATTGATAGCACCTCGGGGGGAGGGGCTGCTGTGATGTCCCTGACCAGCCCCACACCCCTCTAACCACAGAGGTATAATGCCTCCCTGACACTGGTGTCCCATAGTGTCCCAGGGGCGGGTTGGTACGATGTCCATGGCCAGCCCTTCCCCCGGAACATTAAGAATGTTTTGGTTTCAATGTGCTCTTTGCTTGATTACACCTTGACTGACCCCAATGGATTGCTATTGGAACTATGTTTGGAAGAAGTTTATATTGGGTTTGGCTCACCAAGGTATTGACTAACTCTTTTGTGCTCCGAGCTTCTTTGGATCATGTTTAACTGGCTTGATGCATTTTAATTGTACTTGTAATTAGTAATGCAGCATCAGCTGCTTTGGATTCTCTGGATTAACTTGGGACCTGTACTTTCTCCTGTCCTTCCCATGCTACCGATTTAACCAAATCCTTCTGCCGCCCGGAATACATCTTCTGCTTTGAGGCTACCTCTTCTTGTTGGCATTTTTCTTTTTGTGTAGAAAGCGGTGGGCACCTTATCCCATTTCATACACGCAGGTTATTGTACGATTATCTACATAAGAGGGGAGAACTTCAGAAACGTGGGTACAAAAGGTGGCCGGGGTCTCTAAAAATTGTCCTACACTGTTAATTATTCCCTTTCAGCATGAGAGTGAACCAGGTGGCATTCCACCACCTCTATCTTTGGCTCCCTTGATTGGACCATTGTTATACAAACACCCTCGGACTGGTACGTGCAGAGAAAAGCATTCTGTATGATGGGACTAGCCAAGGCCAGTTCTTGACAATGATTGTTTTTGAGAAATGCATTTTGACCTGATCCATCTACACTGCAATGTTTTAAGTGTGTACAGTAGTAATGCCATAATAGTAGATATTCGATCAGAGATTTGTAAAACTATGAGAAGTTCCTAAGGTGAGATTTCAATTCTCGAGTCATTTGATAAAAGGAAACCAGGTAATATGCTGCCCTCCTTTAACTTTCAGCTGCTCATCGATCTCCCTTATATTATTACACTTGGCTTCTACCTTTTCCTCCTGGACAAGTTGCATCATTCATCCTTACCCTAATCTTCCTCCTTCCCACAACTCCCCTTATACGTTTCCTTATTAGAACCTGGCCACCTGGCCTCCTCCTTGGCTCCTTTGTTTCCTCCTTTCGCCACTGTTTGATGCTCATTCTTAACCCCACCGCCGATGTTCTTTCCAAATCTCTTTTGGGTGCTTTTCTTTTCCCTGCGTCACGTTTTTTCAAGATGAATGTGTTACTAGCTCTCAAAACTCCCTCCTTTCCTGCACCACTGTTTGCCTTCCTCTCCTCCTCAAACTCTGCCTCTCCTCTTCATCATCCACGTTTTGCTTTTTCTTCTAAGCTTTCCTCCATTTATCTTGTTACTTCTTCTTTACTTGCCTTCTCTCCATCTGATCAGTTCTCCTCCCCTCCGCAAAATCATATCAGCAGCATTTCTTCCCTCCATCCAGTCCTTCTCCATCTTTCTTTCCCTTCTCGAAGTTCTTCTCAATTGCTATCTTTCCCTCCTTAAATTCCTTCTCATCAGCTCTGCTTACCACCTAAAACTCAATCTGAACAACTCTCCCCACCTCCTCAAGTTCTACTGTTCTCCTCTCCATTCTTCCTCCAGCTCTTCTGCATTTCACCTGTCCACCACGTAAATCACACCTCCTGCTGCCAGCTTCTATCTCCAATACATGGCTTCACTCTGATTGATCCTCTATAGGAACATCCCCAGAGCGCTCACTTATGACACTGTGCTCAAATGTGATTTTCCTTGAATAGAACATGTTAATTGACAGTCCAGCAGCCTGTCTTCCTATTCAGGAGATGATATTGTTCTCACAATATGCAAGCTCACAGAAGAAACACATAAAGGGGTTATCTGCAATTGTGAATAAATAATTGGTTTCTCATGGGCCATGAATGGGTCTTACATCTGAGTGTATTCCATTTTGTAGCATATGGGAGTTAGTCTGACAGAAGAGATCCCTTTCTACTATGGCCATTACTGTTAAGATTCCATGCTGGTTATGCTTGTCTCATGAACCACTGCAGGGTATATTGAGGTTCACAATATGATACAGCCCACAGAGGCTGCCTCAACACCTTTCAAAATAATGGGTGAGTATATCTTTCATCCATAATTAGAGATTCCTGGCCCTGGGACTGCTTTATCTGTGGCAGATTTTGCCAAGACTAATCGACATTTGAAAAAAAAGACAAAGACATACCATTCAATTTCATTTATCATTTTGTGAATTGGTAGGGAGGACTAGGACATTCCCTGTACACATTCTTTGGGCCGAGGGGCACTGGCAGTTGGCAACCATATTCTCACTAACTCCAACCCTGACAGTGAGTGGGTGACACTGGGCCTGGGGAAGTTGCATGGGGTATTCTCAGAGGATAGGTTCCTGGGTTGGACAGTGGAAGTCCAGTAGGAGAGGTAAAGTGTGGGTTGAAAGAGTGTTGAGGCTCCAGACCTGGCAGAAGTAAATGTTGATACAGATAATAGCAACTCTATCTCCCAAAATCTGTGTTGCAACCCACATTTGAGGACATAAAGCATGTTCAACGCCCTATGGCTCACATCCTCCTCACTCATATTTCAGTCTTCCTTGGAATGTTGCTGTTTCTTACAAATACATCAACCAGTGCTTTATAGAAATGTGATGATATTATGATATCCCTGTGTCCATATCTATCATACCACTCTATTTTATTTATGTATCCATTCCCTCAGGATTTTGAGAGTGCTAATGTATTTTATTGTGCTTTTACAAGAAGGCAAATTTTAATTCCACATTTTTCATTTCAAGTCCATATTACTTGAAGCTGGGAAAGTTGACACTGAACTTGCATCAGAACCTATGAGCTTATTAAAAAAAAACTTCAGGAGCTTTGTACTGCCACTCCTTTCCTGGTATCAGAGGCGTTGCCAGAGGGGTGGGTGGGGGTTAAAGGGGCTATATCCCCTGGTCTTTTGGTTGTATCCCTGGATAGAATCTCAGGAGTTACAACCAAAAGGCTAGCTATCCCCCAGTCCCGACAGTTCCAACATTAGCGTAGCCACAGATTTTTTAGAGACCTAGCAACACCCCTGCCTGCTATGCCTACATACCACGTCTTCGTTGACATTATCACCCAATATTCGACACACCCTATTCTAAACTGTGAAATCATTATGGAATCTAACCATCCTTGTGCTTGGACAGACCATCACCCACCTGTAGCATCCCCACAAAAAACGCTAATGCTACACAGGACTTCGCACCTGCTATCTCCACAAGAAATAAGAGAGATATAACATGCGAAAAACTACTCCCCCTTCTCCTCCCAGCGCTCAACGAACTGACTCGTCCTGCACTGATCCTACAGTCCTGATAGACACGTTCAATCTGACTAGCCTGAAAACGCTAGACCTTATTGCACCCATTAAACTTAGGAAACCTAAACCACATGCTCACCTCAACTCATGGTTCACGTAGAGAAAAACGCAACCTAGAAGTTTGCTGGAAAAGCAATCACATTGAAACAAACATAGAGAGCCTTGCCCTAGCCACTTTGAACTTCAAAGAGGCCACCATCCAGGCTAAAAAAGACACGTACAACAATCGTATCCTATAAGCTAAATCAAACACCAAAGAGTTATTTAAGACCCAAAAAGAACTGGAATCGTCTGTTGCTCCACCTGGTACGTGTGTTAAAGACAGTACCTGGTGTGCCAATATCCAGAAGGGGCTCCTTGGCAAAATAACCACACTCCAAACCAAAATCAACAATAAAAAAACCTGCATGCAGATTGACCTGCAACATAAACCCCAATACGTTAATACTAAACCTAACAAACACACGCATAAACCATTCAGCTTCTCGCACCTCACCATCACTCAAGTCAAAAACATCATCAACAACATCAAACCATCCAATTGTCAGGGTGACCTATGCCCAGCCCCCATTATTAAGGAGGCATCACATAATCTAGCCGCCTTCATCACTGCCTTTATAAATTCATCATTCAACTAAGGTATTGTCCATGACAACTTGAAGGATGCGTGGGTCATCCCACTTCTTAAAAAATCTATGTTCTATGCAAGCATACCGACAAATTACAGGCCTTTCACCACTGTGCCTTTCCTGTTAAAAATCTTGGACCGTGCAGCCTACCTGCAGATCCAAGAATATTTGGAAACCAATCAACTCCTAGGCCTCAGACAATCTGTCTTCCGTCCACGTCACGGAACTGAAACAGCACTCATCGATTTAAAAACCCAGATCGAAGATCTAAAAGACAAGAGTAAGCTGGCCCTCCTACTCCTCCTTGATGTTTCAGCAGCAATTGACTTGGTAAATCATCACATCCTTTGTCGTCAGACCTCAAACTAGCTGCCCACTTTTCTGACAAAGCCACTACTTGGATCAGCTCCTTCCTGGTAAACACATCCATGAGGGTCTTTTCATCCACGGCAGCCGCAGAACCCTCACCAGTCCCGTGTGGGGCACCACAAGGATCATGTGTTTCACCTACACTATACAATGTGTTCACGAAACCATTGTTCGATATCTTGGACTATCTGGGTGTCAATTACACGAATTACGCAGATGACACCCAGACAGTCATCCCCATTACAGGAGGCCATACAGTTGACACACAAGCTGTAAACACCATCTACCAAGCTATTCAAGCTTGTATGGCCCAACACAAACTCTGTATCAATATTCTCATCAGAGATTTAATAAACTAGACCCATCCCTGAAATCCTTTATCATCAATGGCAACATCATTAAAGTCTCAAATGACACCAAAACTCTAGGCATTTATCTAGGTTCCACTCGCTCCCTCTCTTGACAAACTAACGTGGTGTCCGCTGCGTACACATGCAAGCTTATCACAGCTTGTCGGCCTTTCCTCACACCAGCCAATTGCACTACCTTGGCCAGGACCCTAGTGATGTCCAAAATCGATTATTGCAATGCCCTCTATCTTGGCACAAACCAAAGCAATCTCAACAAGTTACAGATTATCCAAAATAATGCTATTAGAGCAGCACTAAATATCCCTAAGAACCACCACATATCCGACACCAGATGAAGTCTCCATTGGCTCCCAGTAACACAAAGTGTGTCACTTAAAACACTTGCTCTGACGCATAAATGCCTTGCCAATCAGGCACCCAGTTAGTTGGCCTGCAGATTTGCCTACCACTCCACCAATAGACCCCTCAGAACTGCACAGGCTAATTGTCTTTCTATTCCCCACTTCAAGCTACAAAGATCAGAGGGGATCAGCTTCCCAGTTCGGGCTGCGAAACTATGGAACTCACTTCCCAACCCGCTTAGAGCTGAACCCTCGTTCCTAGCCTTCAAGACCAAGGCCAAAGCTTGGCTGACCACACAAGACCTGCCCATGTATTAACTAGCACGGTAGTCACTAACTGTATACCCCGCCTACTGTATAAAGATGAATATGCATATACGTGTATAATTTGTATTATAGCTGCCTCTGCTCAAATAGGCAATTGCCATTGGCGATGTATATATGTATTGTTTTCAAATTGTACTATAACTGCCTGGATTGTTTGTAAATTTGTATGTATGTTTAACCTGTAAGACTGCTTGTATGCCTATGTAACCTGTAAGACTCAGCGCCCAGCTGCCTGAGGGCTCGGCTGTGCTTTACAAATAAATAAAATACAAATACCCACAGCAGACCCTTCCAGTCTGACAAACTCTGACAAAGCTGTTTTCTCTCAAGGAGAACATGGGTTCCACTCAACGTTCTGATGTTATACGTTACTTGAAGAGCACAGAAACTGTCTTTTGGCTTCTCTGACAAGCTGAACCAACACAGCTCAAGATATCCAATATACATCAGTAGAGTCCAAATAGGTTTTAGGGACTACCTAAATGCAATTTGGTAGGCAATTACTCTCAAGGTCAGTGAAAGACTGCTCCATAGTGCTGTCAATATTTTTGTTAAACTTCTGTGTGTGGTGTTTTTCTAAAAGAGTGTTTTAACATTTGTGACTATAGATTTTGACCAAGGATGTAATGATTACAGTTATTCATACAAAAAACGGGAAATGTACTTAAAAGGCTTGGTGAACAATAAAAAAGGCATTCAATGAAATATTTTGCTGGACCGTCAACCAGTGTTAATGATTGTCCATGATTAGTGACATTTCAGAAAAATCCTGTTGTTTTGCTGGCTAAAGATTGCACTAAGCTAATTAAAGCTTCATTTCAAAAAAGCATGTGTACACACCAACCAAAGTAAGCTCAAGTACCACCGTTGTTGAAAAAAGTACATTTTGATCCAGTAGATCCAATTTATTTATCTTAGGCCAATATCAAATATCCCCTTCCTGAACAAAATCATGGAAGGAGAAGCCACGTCTGAATTGTCAAACTTCCTTGAAAATGGTTCTTTGTTGGCTAGCAATCAATCCGAGTCTGTCCTGCCACTGTACAGAGACAACGGAACTATTTGTAAGTGACAAACCTTTGGAACCTGTAGATAGCGGTGACCCTGATGCACTGATGCTCTTAGATGTGTTGTGTGCCTCCCACACAGGTGATCATTGTATCTTTATCCAATGGCTTAAAATCTTTTCTAAGAGATAGGAGGCAAACGCTGGAGTTGAGAAACTTCCTTTCATCTAGCAATCGCCTATTGTATGTGGTACCAAAGGATTCAGCCCTATCTCCACTTCTCTTTAACATACATATCTGCCCATTGTTCTAGGTTATAGAAACGTGGGGCATGGAATGTCAACTGCACTAGGATGATATCAAGATTCTGGTTGATCTCCATGAGGTGCAGAATGAAGGTAGTAGGGTAGCTAATTGCTTGGGCATGAAGCAGCGTTGGGTGCAGGCAACTGCCTGCGTCTGAGTGGTGACAAAATAGAAATTCTGCTTTGGGTTGCTCTACTAAACCCTCTCTCCCGTTTTTGTGGGCTTCCAATTTGGGGAATCCACTGTCCCCTGAGGCAGTGGTCAGCTATCTGGGTGCTATGTTCAACAGCAAATTTTCATTTGCTTCGCAAGTGGATGCAGTAGAAAAACATCATTACAGTGAATATTCAACAGCAATGTTTACAGCAACACTATAATACATCAGCTAGTTGATGTATTTCACGTGTATCATGAAAGACACTGTGAGTAGCTCAAGGTTATGCTCTTTCACTTTTCTTGTGTTGACAGTTCATGGTCATTGGCCAGATGCATGCGTCTTACTATCACTAATTTAAAATCCTGATGGCAGCAGCGTCTTTTTCAAATAATTCAGTCTTTTGTTTAAACTGATTCAGAATAGAAACTTATAATGTAACATGGTCTGTATTGGCCGTGATTTAGATTGTTTCCCCCTATAATGCGTACTTTGATATTTATTTCACTTCTATTTTGACTATTTTGGTCACGTTAAAAAACTCTGAATGAAATAAATGGTTAGTGAATTAGCATTTCACATCAGAATGTGCATCCCTCCTGGTCTTGGCCATCTTAAGGAATTTTGGGGTCTGGGCCACAGACACCTTATAGACCTCCCTTTAACTGAAGAAATTAAGGGATCCAGAATCTATATTAATCAATAAGCAAGAGTGTTCCCTTAAAGTCATCTTGCCCTCTTCATCCTTATTGTAATTTGAATAAAACGCAGGTACCATTTAAATGGCAACATTAGCAGTTTATGACAATGGTACGTATGTTCTAGCACAGGTACAGGGCACCTTTCAATAAGAACAGCCACAAGAAAGGTGTAGTATAGATGCAGGACACAGATCAGTAGCTGTATGAAAAAAAAACATCTCCCAGCATAGGCAGAGCACTCTTGTTAGCAGCTGCTGAATATACAAGTGCTCAAGTAAGAAGAAAGGTACAGATAGTATAGAAAGTGGATACCAAGAAGACGTTACAAGGAACGCACACATATCGTGACTTAGACTAAAAATAAAAGAGGGCCACGGTTTTCAAGTGGTACTGATTCTGTGTTGCATTGATATGTCCACTGTTAGTATGATTTTTTTTTTAAACTGGAAAGTCTGAAGGATGAGTGGCCTATGTTCGCACATTTTAGTTAAGCAGTGAAACTGTAATATGAGGCCAGTCTGCAATTTCTGCATGTAACTGTGTTTCAGTTTGTCAAATAGCAAGGGGCCAATATTTGTGAATGCTTGACTTTCATAAACTAAAATGCTGGAAGTTATTTAATCCTAACTTGGAAAGTACACAAAGCAAATAATAACCCAACATTTAAAAATTCAATTTATATGATAATGATTTGCTAAAGGAGAATGATTTTAGCTTAATTTCCACCATCATCAAGTATAAAAGTACTATAATACTAATTAATGCAAGCCAAAAAAAATCCCATCTGGGTTTTTAAAACTTGAAATGCACCCAACACACAGACTTGGGTATTAGTATTCATGATGTGCAGAATAACATTTTGTATTGTGCAAAACAGCTAACCATGTTTTCTGATACATAATTAAACCTTTCAATTAAACCTTGCCACAGGCTTTCAGAACCTGTTCCAAATAAATGGTCCACATAAAAGGAAAGCATATACAATGACCTATACAATTTCACCAGAATATGAGAGGGCAAACATTTTCACAGAAGACAGCACATCACGACACAGTGAGATAAGAAGATGTGTTCAAGATCCACGTATTGTGTCGTGCTAAAGCCAGAATATGAGGCTCAACATTTTGGTTGCACAGTCTTGAGTTTGCCTATCTAACAACCTTTCCCAACACGTTATCTCTTCATTGGGGTTGCCACACAATTTTTACAACCCTCTTCAGGAGGAACAGAGCTCTAGTACACCAAACCATAGAACACATCACAAAGCCTCACAGTCCTCCTTTCATCACCCACTCATTCTTTGAGACTTGCTACACCACTGACCACAAGCAATGACCTGACTTCATAGAACATGTTGACCCTTGACAGAAACGAAAAGTATTATAAAGAGATTTGAAAGTAACATCGGAGGTGGGGTTAAGAATGAGTATGCAAAACAGTATCGCGAAGGAGGAGGAGAGGAGGCCAGATTCTAACAAGGAAAAGTATAAGGGGGAGTTGTGGGAAGGAGGAAGATTAGGGTAACAAAGAAGGATGCAACTTGTCCAGGAAGAAAAGGTAGAAGACACGTGTAATAAGATAAGGGAGATAGATAAGCATCTGAAAGTGAAAGGAGGGCAATTCCTAGAATGGAGATTAAGGAAGTCCCTCCTGAATTGACGGAGAATGAGAGCCCCTAGATCTCTATCAGTGTTGGCAAGATGGCTACTCCCTAAAGCAGTGTAGGGGAATCCAATGAAAGATCATACATCCAGACAACAAAGTCTTACTGGTGGTGGGGCCAGGTAAATCTAAAATTAGAAGATGATGTTCCACCAAGGTGATAAGATGACCACCTAGTTGAAGGACATTTTGAAAACATGCATTCACGTGTCGAGAAAAACGCTGGGACACCCAAAGTCCCAAGGCTGTAAATGACCCTTTGCACAATGCCAGGAGGGCAGAATAATTGTTGGTATGGTCTAACTTATGGCTTTGGCCCTTTGAATAGAATATATCAGGTTATGTTACTCTGCGTTTACAGTGCTATATACCCTTACTGTTGGTTGTATTCACTAAAACGAAGACCATGTTTACCCTTGTTTGTCCTGAGCTGATTTTTAATGTTTGATTTTATTTTATTTTTATTTATGTAGCGCTATTCGCCAAAGCGCTGTACAGAAAAAATAAGAGTGGTACAAATATTGTAAAACAAAAACAGAAGGCACAACTTGTTCAGAAAGAAGGTGAGGCTTAAGATGAGAATGTAAAACAGAAAAAGAAGACAGAGACCGGAGAGAGAGATGGGGCGTGTTTCAGTGTTTGGGGTCAAAAGGGAGAAAGAGCAGAAATAGGATTTCGCATAAGAGGGACAGTGGGAGGAACAGTAAGAGGAAAATGGGACCGAGAGCGGAGACAGCGAGGTGGGACATAAATAGAAAGGAGTCGAAAGATAAGGAGGTGTTAGACCGTGCAGGCATTTAAACACTAAGCAGGGGAAGTTAAACAACAGCCTTGACTCAAAGAGGAGCCATTGAAGAGAAGTAAGAGCAGGGGTAATAGAGTGATGTTGGGATAGATAGAAAAGAAGACATAGAGCAGAATTATAGATAGAGTAAAGAGGGGAAAGATGGGTCACCGGAAGACCAAGTAAACGAGTGGAGCAGTAGAACAAGTGAGAGAAGATCAGAGAGGAAACAACAATTTTAATAGCAAAGAAAGAAAGAAATGGTCTAGCCTTCCATTTATTGAAGAACTAGAACTATGGGAAAGAGCAGAAATATGAGTAGAAAAAGAAAGAGAAGAGGGAGGAAAGGAACAAGAGGGAGCAGGTAAAGGAGGCAAAGTAGTGGCAGGAAAGATAAGAACTTTGGTTTTAGAGGGATTTAGATGGAGAGAGGGAGCCGACGTCCAGAACTGGACTGCAAGAAGACAGGAAGATTAAAATTAATAGGAGAAAATGAAATAAAAGAAAGAGCTGTGTATCGTCAGCATAAAGATGAGGAGAAAGACCAAAGAGAGAAATAAGAGAAGCAACTGGAATATTATATAGAGAGAAAATTAGCCCTGAGAACACCATACTGAAGCGGAAGAGTAGAGGAAGAAAGACAAGCCCAGGACACTGAATAAGTGGACATTTGTCAAATAAGAACAAATCCATTTTTGCACAGAGCCACCAAATTTCAGATCAGAAAGAAGAAGAGAATGGTCAACTGTGTCAAAAGCAGCAGAGAGCAATAGGAGTTAAGATAAGAAGAAATTTGAAAATAGACAATATGTTCAGGAAGTTTAAAGAAACAAGGTAGTAATGAAATAGGGCAATAATTAAAGAGGAGAAATGGGTCAAGAGAGGGTTTCTTAAGAATTGGAGGAACAGAAGCACGTTTAAATATAGAGGGAAAGGTAGATGACTACAGGGAAAGATTAAAGGGCAATGCCAAAAAAGGAGAAAGGGAGGGCTAGTCATTAGGAATAAGAGAGGAGGGAAGAGGATCTGAAGGCGAGACCATAGGATGTGCTTTAGAAAGAAAGCAAGAAATATCCAACGAGGAGAGGGGAAGAAAAGAGGTTAGTGAAGAGGAGGCAAAAGGACAAGTACATGAGGGAGGAGAAGGGGAAGAAGAAGAGGAGATAGATGACTGAAGAAGGGTGACTTTAGTAGAAGAGTTAGAGGCAAGATCAGCTGCAGTAAGAGGAGATCGAATAGAAGGATCAGGAATTAAAGGAGACACAACACGCTTAAGATTCTGAAATAAGCCTACGAGAATAGGTTGAGAGAGAATTCAAAAGGTTAGAGCAGACATGCTTGTTTGGCCAAGATGACGGCTGCATCATAGTTGGAGTGAAGAGAAGAAAGGTTAAGAAGATCAAACGGTGATTGGGATTTCTGCCAAAAGTGCTCAGCATGTCCAACGAGTGGCTCAGAGAACGAAGGGTGGGGGTAAGCCAAGGTTGGGGAGGCTTACGTGAAGGTGTGAAAGAAGAGGAAAGATAGAAATAATTGAGAGTGTTGGGAATCGAGGTTGAAAGCAGGAAGAGACTATGTTAAAGTATAAATAAATCAAAAAGAGTCAACGGAACGAACATCAGAGTGAAGAAATGAGGACGAAGAAGGAAGGAAGGAGAATAAGAAGGAATACGTGAAAACGAAATAGAATTATAAGAAGAATAAATAGAGGGAGCCAAGACTGAGGTAAAAGAACAAGAAGAGGAAATCAGATCCAAAGACAACCGGGAAATAGGAGGAGGAGGAGAGGGGACAGGTAACAAGTGTAAGAGTCATTAAGAGGAAGACATGGAATGGTAGAAGGAGTAGAGGAATGATGGAGATTAAAATCACCTAACAGAATTAGGGGAGCATCAAGTGGGAGCACAGAGGAAAGTAGAAGATCAAGAGCATGACAGAAAAAATTCAGGGCCCCTGGGGTGTGATAGATCAAAATAAAAGCAATAGGAGAGGGCTTAGAAAAGGAAGAAAACTGGTATTCAAAAGAAGGAAAAAGTGGGAGACTTGGAGGAGATGGAAGTAAAGTAAAATTAGATTGGAACAGAATACTGACACCTCCCCTTGGGCGCGGCATGCGGGAGGTGTGAGTGAAGGAAGTAGAAGAGGACAAAACAACAGCAGGAGTAACACGATTAGTGGGAGTAAGCCAAGTTTGAACAGGAAAATCAAGTCTTGACACATGTTGAGAGGTATAAAATGAAGGAATTGGAGAGGACATAATGAAGAAGAGGCTATAAAGAATAAGATTAATAGAAGAAGTGAAAGAATAGTTTAATTTGACTTTGGGACAGCTGTCAACCCCTCTTATGACGCATTGGCTACGGAGTGAATGAGTTTCTGTGAGCCCTCATCCCTCTCCAATAGTTCACCTTCCTCTCGTATCTCACCAACCTATTTCAAGGGGACCACTGGCAAACTCATTTTGAAGAATCCCTCTGAGGCAGGCAACTGCCAACCAACATGCCTCTTTTTGACCTCATTATTCAAAAGTCCTTGAATGTATTCTTTTCAGCCACATCCTTATGAGAAGGCCAACAGATTCGCTAACCCCACCCATTTGAGATTCCATGGCACTGTCTTCACTTGTGTAGCCTTCTGCAGTCTACAATTCTAGAGCACAAACTTCCTCTGGCACCCCTGTCCTGGTTGATTTCCTGAAATGTTCTGTATTTGGTCCTCTCCTCTTCACAATCTACACCACAATTCCTGAGAAACTTGTCTCCTCCTTTGGCTCACTATATAATCTGCTTAACAATAATACTCTAAACGATTTTTCTCTTTCACCCATGGGCAGTTCTCACATGTAAATAATTTTATTTTTTCTATCAATAACTGGATGGTACAGGTTTGTCCGTTTCTCAACTATTCCAAAACTTGGATAATATTTTTCCCAGTCTCCAATGCTACTATTCTTCACCCCCTTTCTAGATGCTTTCATAATGACCACATTTCTCCTTCCCTTGAGGCACAAAATGTGGGGTTTCTTATTGACACTTTATGGCAAGTGTGTCTGCTTGTCAGACATTTCTATACACTTCATAAAGTTGTGTATTGTATGTGCCTGTCAGAAAAGCTTATGAAATATGGGTGCCATATTTATGCATACGCCTGGGGATCACTACAGTGTTGATGGTGTGCGATACAAATACCTTTAACTTTAACATTAACATAATGCACATCGTTAAAGAGATAGCGGAAATACAGAGAAACATAATGTGTGTGTTTCAAAGCCCATTTGTCCCTGTTTAGTGTACATCTTTAGTATGCATGGTTTAGAAACTCGGATGACTCATCTTTTGGATCAAACATAGAAAACACATTTAGAATCAGAAAAGAGAGGTTTTGAAATCAAAATGAACCAGCCACTATGTGATACATGCACAGAAAAGCAAGCCATAGAAAAGCAAGCCTGGAATACTGCAAGACAACTTAAATATGGAACTGGACTGAGAAAGCCTTAAAGTTGAAAGCCACATGGCCCTAGTGTGTATACGTATATATATTATACTTCGTGGGAGGCTCTGCAAACTTAGCAATGTGTGACTAAAGTACTCCTAACTGTATAACGGCCACTGCTAAACAAGGAACAGCAACCCTCACTGTGACGTGGGTGTGTTAAATGTTGCATTTCTTAGATTTATCTGCTGCTTCCCTTTCCATAACTCATGAAACTGATACATTGGGTGTGCACTGAGCAGTGAGATGGAAAGTATGAACAGGTCACCTGCCAGTTAGACAGTTGAAGAAAAGATGTAACTGCAAGTGGGGCAGTTTTTAATAAGGCTGCAAAATTGCAAAGCTGGTGCACCTTCCGCATGCACATACTATTGCATGTAAAGGCAAGTAAGGAAACAGCAAAATATGCAGATCTCAAACAAGCTTACTGGTGGTTGGAAAATCGCTGTATGTGCATGGGTTGCACAGAATAAATGCCTTCATGGCATAGGTAAAGAACCTGTGGTTGGCGTTGTTCTAAATATTCTTGTATTCCACAATGTATGTATATCCGCGAATGGTAACCCCAACAGTAATGGCGTAGCATAAAGTGTTTGTACTGCATGTGACGACAACTTAAATTGAAGGACAAAGAAGCAGTGGACCGCCTACCGCCTTTCAAAGAATGATTTTGGGTACTTTGATGTACAGCATTTGCCACATCTGCTGCGGGCATCAAGATGCGCGCTCCTGTATGGCAGCTGAGCTGTAAAAAAACCTTTCCAAAGCAAATGCTGCGCTACAGAACCTAACCTGGCAAAGGGAATTGTATTGTACATGTAGTGCAATGCAGTGCACAGGGAAGGTGCTTGGAAGTGCATTGCAACGGTCGTTACAGGAGCATTACAATGAGTACCGCCTATGTAGGGTATGGCTACCTGATAATTCCGTCTCCCGGCACACCCCCTATAATATCTAGGCAGGTGCTGCCCCTTCTGTACCAGACTTTTCCTGGCTTTCCTTCTTTGGCGTGTATGAGAACACATTCATAAATAAAGATTCACCGGGGAATGAAAAAAGGTAAGCAAAGAAAGCACCTTTCACAGATGAACAACAGAATTGCCAATGCACGCATGCAGGGCAGGAGGCATGGCATTGTGGAGAGCACTGTAGTGCAGTCGGTTAGAAAGGAGTTCGCTGTACAAAGAGGTTTCTTTACGTGTTGCAGAGCGTTTTGAAGACAGTCGCAGCGCAACACTTACTGCAACAAAATATCACTGCTTGCAAGAAAGGCACCATCCCAATTTAGATGGGGTGTGCAGAAATCGAGATAGCTGGCACAGTAAGTTGATCGTTGTAGGTAGAGAAAAGTACCTGTGCTGTGAAACGTCATAATGGCATGGGCAAAGTATGCCATTGGCACATGACAAAGAAATGAACAAATACACTTCTTTGCAATGTACCGCACTGTTTCCATTGACGGACCAATTAGAAAATGACTCTGCCACATCGGTAGCTGCATACTGCAATAGAAAGTTATGCAAGAGATTGGAAAGGAACGCATGAACTGGGCAAGTGCCTCCTTCATCACAAACGGGACTGGAACTCCTGTAACATGCTGTGAAATGTTCCCTGCACAATGAACAACAATAATGTCGGAATGTTTGCGTATCACACACACAAACCAAAATCAGGCACTTCATTGTACCTAGTCCATAGCAGTGCACATGTACATCATGCATTAGTAAATGAGTACCGAGTGCACAGTGTTTTGCATTCACTTTCACTTAATGTATGCCGGCATACCCTGAAATCCGCACGCTGTGCCTCGTAAAACACACACCCATAACAGCACCCTCTGCATTTCTGTGAACAAATACATAGTGTAGCTCTGTCGGGCCGTACCCACCAAAACCACTATCTTCATTGCCCAATCCCGTAACCTCCGCAGGCCCATTTCTATGGGGGTCATCTGCAAAAGGGGCGTATGTACCACATGCCACCCTGCAACTATCGCGATATTTGCTGACTTTTTGTGCTGCACGTGAGTGGAAGTGGGGGAATAACTTTGTTCCATGGGAGCGCACATCGTTTGGTGTGTTAGCCTTTGTTTTTGTGTTTTAAAAAAAAATGTTTTAAAGTGCATCCCTAAAAACACTTTCTTTGCAGTTTTCACACGTGAATGCGTGTTTTGAACTGCAGCTCACAAACTTACATTAGGGTCTTCAGTGCAGTCTGTAGATTGTGCACGAACATTTTATTACCACTGGCTGACAAAGACATGCCATTTCCCTTGAAAAGTATTATTTGTCGTGAAGCAATGTTTTCATTCTCACAGGAGAACATCCCAGCAGCAATCGGGAAGTCACACATGCTTCTGTTGATGAGACCCCTTCTGGCTGCTGACAGGATGCATTGGAATAATGCCAGGCGATTCTCAGCATTACACATGAGAAAAGCACCTTGGCAGTAGGAAAAATGAGGTGCACTGCTTTCATCAAAATCTTCAGTCGACTGAACACACGGGAACAAGGCATGAAACCCAAAAATGCACCATCACAGCGTGTACAGTTGCCGAAGAGGCCACGCGTTGACATTCTAGAAGCAGTCTGCCGACACAGCATGATTCTATACCACTCCACAAAACGCCCACTCCCTGAAAACCTAAATTGCTGGACAAGTCTTCTTGGAGGGCATACACGCACAGATCTTCCACAAAGTAATCACCCACAACGAAAACTGTGCGCCTTGCCATGTTTCCCAGCCACAGTACACAAAGTTCTGGAAAAGTGAATGCCTCCCTTTCCTGTGACGCACACCCAGAGCACCTGATTGGCCTAAGGCCATAGTTCCATTTCCATTGGGCACCATGGTGAGAAGGACAAAATATGGCACATGCCTTTCCCCCCAATTACCGCGAGGGAGGTGCCCCGATGAAGCAGGAAGACTTCTTCGCCCTATTGGTGCTCTTTTCTGTAACGTACACCCCAAGCACCTCATTGGCCAAAGGGCATAGTCCCATTACTATTGGCCACCATGCTCACAAACACAGAATGTGGCATGTGCCTTTCTCCAAGTACTGCCAGGGCCGTAGCCCAGTAAAGCCGGAGGAGACCTTCTTTCTATTGGCAAGCGTTCCTCTGATGCACACCCTGAGCAGCACATGATAAGGCAATCGCTACAGTACCATTTCCATAGTCCCACATGGTGAGGAGGGTCGCATGTGGCACGTGCGAGTTCCCAAGTACATCGAGGGCCGGTCCCCAGTGCAGCAGGAGTCCCTCTTCCTATTGTCGCACATCCTAAGCAACTCATTGGACAATCCCCACAGTTCCATTTTCGTGACTGCCACCCGCAAAATCCCTGCATGTGACTTTTGTGCTGCGTGCGGCCGTGGGGGAATTAATTGCAACCAGGGCAGGGGGAGTTTGTAGTAAGGGACGAATTTTAAAAGAGTCTGTTTTTTTGGGTTTTTTTTAGATCCTTCTACAAAAACACCTTTTTTGGCTGTTTTCAGTAGCTTTTGAGTTTTCTTCTAGGCACATTAGTTCAGTAAACTCCTCACTGCATACTGTATGCGAGCAAACAAAACTGCTTTGCCAATGGAGCACAACAAAATGCAATTTTCTTGGAAACACTCCGCATGCCCACAATTAGTAAGGTCACTGTTGTGGAAGAACATTACATGAGCGGACAAAAAAGTGTACATGCTTCTGTTGATGTGACACCTTCCTTCATATGGCTCGGGCACAACATCCATCAGCAGTAGGCCATGCTCTTCGCAGTAGTGTAGATGAGAGAAGCACCTTGGCAGTGGGAAAAATCATCCACACGACACTCAGCAACCTCCTCAGTCTACGGGACAAATGTAAGGCAGGTAACCCATATGCATGCCGCCGGAAGAAATTACGGTAACATCTACTACTGGAAACATAGCAAGCTCTTTGCAAAATGCATACACACCGTTCCACAATGGGTCCACTCCTTCCAAACCAAAATTGCTGTCAAAGTTTCTTTGCAGAGCACTGTTGTGCACATCTATTACAAAGGGAGCACCTACAGGCAATACAACACATTTTGCCGTGTCAGCCACTCTCAGTATGCAGAGTATAATGTGAAACCTGTTCACTTCCACTTCCTGTTAACCACACCCACTGTACTTGATTGGCTAATCCCCACACTGTCATGGCAAATGTGCAAGGTGATGTGAAGGGCAGATTTTGCCACGTGCACCTCCCAAAGTAGCGCGTGGGCTGCACCCCTGTAAAACTGGTATAGTGCTCCGTCCCTTTGCACTATCTTCTCTGCAGCTGCACCTCATTAGGTTACTGGTAAACAGGCACACACGCATCCACCAATCGCATTAAAGGTGCCATCATCGAACACTGTCACTGCTGTGCAACACTTGAAATGTACAGTTACACATTAACAGTACAAATGTTGTGCCATTCCAAAGCAGGGTCACTGCAAAGTTCATTAAAAGTGTGCACGATTTCCCCATCCGCATACATCAACATGGCCACCCAGGATGTTGCACGTGCAATCCTGAAAGTACTTCGTAATCCACTACCTTTTCGTGATACTGAAGATGGGGGTTGGGAGTGGGTGGTAAACAATATGAAAGTAGGCATGGGATTCAGTCTTCCAGCGTATATGTGTGAATGTTTTTTTATTTTTTATTTGTTTTTACGTGTGTGCAAGCACATTGTTTCTGTATTTTCTCTTTGTATGCATTTCTGTTTGCCTGCCCTCACATTTTTACAACATTCTGGTCAATGCTTCTTGCACAGTACGGAAGAAAACAGCATTGCCAATGGCGCTCAAATAAATGCCATTTCTACGGAACCACTGCATATTTTGCGACCTCATGATCTCATAGTGGGTGGAGAACATGCCAGTAGTTTGCATAAACTGACGCATAAATCTGTTTATAACACACCTTCCAACTGCTGGCTGGGAACAAATTGCACTGTCATGGACCCACACTTCTCTTGTTGTGATGCAGGAGAAAACCACCTTGGCAGTAGGGAAAATATGCATCACTGCGGTCAGCAACCTCATCAGTAGACGGATTAATCGTCCACCCGACATATAACGCAAATGTGCACTTCCATAGTGCACCATGACAGTCCACATCCGTGACGGAAGCAACATATCTGCAAAGGCGAACCATCCCACCAAAAATGCAGTCACCCTGACAGACTCAGAAAGCATCCACTCCTTCCAACCCAAAATGACCAGCAACGCCTCTTTGCACGCAATACCTGTGCAGATGGCCCAGAAAAATATCACTGATGATAAGCACAGTGCGTCTCTCCATGTCAACCACCCTCACGACATAGTATTGTGACAAAATGGTAACGCCCCTTCCTATGAACCACGGCCTAAACTCCTAATTGTCCATTGCCCACAATTCCATTTCCATTTCCACCCTGCTCATAATGGGAGGATGTGCATGGGTGCTTTCCCATCTACAGTAAGGGCCACGGCTCAATAAATCTGTGGCAATACTTCTTCCCTTTGCACAGTCACATTTTGCAGCACTCCCCAAATTGGGTGTTGTCACATTTCAAAACACGCATGCACCAATCGCATACAAAACCTTTGCATTGCATACTGTCATTTCTGTACACCTCTCCTTTTTTCACCATTCAACACTCTAAGTACACGTTCCGTTTGTTTGCAAAGCCCCTCCACCAGAAATGTCTGCTAAAGAAGGCAGCATTGCAGCATCCACAAACATCCTAACATGCCCCCAGCCAACCTTTAAGTATGCAGACAACATTACAACCCTTTCCACACCCACCGCAACACTGCACATCCAAGCAAGCGACCATGTGGGCACCCAACATTATGCACAAACATTACATACGTAGCACCAGTCTACCCATCTCCTTCAAGCCATAAACCACCCATGCACCAAAACGTGTCACACTTATCAGAAGCCACAACCATAGTGCGGCCTGCACCACCCCTACGCACTACCAATCACACGCTATTGTGTCACTGCCAACCTATGCACACCACCTTCACAACATTGGGCCTACTTCAATAAATTTGCACACAGCAGAGTAACCAACCACATATAAGCTGCCCTTCAACCATACCCACTTCCATAGTCACATTACGAACACATTGCACCTTGTGGCCACACTACCCAACTTCTCACTGCACCATCTCCTGCCGCACACCAAATACTGCGGCATGTTCCAACTATCACCACAACCATAGAATGCACAATTCATGCTTTACAACTCACTTGGTCTGCTGTAGCTTGTCGACAATGTGCTTCACACACATTTCCCAAACATCACCACCCTGTGCTGCATGCACTGCCAAACCTGCATTGCTCCAGTGGGTCTGCTCCTTGCACACATTCCTCCCATCGTAATTGAACAGTACATGTCTGCATATCGCCAACTACCAATATGCACATATGCACCACTGGCACAACCACTGCACCCAGTGCCCACACAGCGGGACCTTTCTGTGCAGCAGGTCCAACCACAGAGCACCGTCATAGAGGTATGCAGTAACAAATTGCAACAGTTACCATAATGTACAAATAGGACACTCTCTCAAGCACCCCTGTACACTTTCAATCACATACTATGGCCGTACCCACTACCATTCCCAAACTATTGTGCCACTACCAACCTACCCAGAATCTATTTGCAACAGGGGCCTATAACGTCTGAAATGGGTTTCACACCCATTCCTTACATGGCACCACCCTCTAACACATGCACATTGAAAAATGCATTACTGACGTGCATGTCCCCATGGCCTAGGCTCTTCAATGCATGGCCTACGGCCTTCGGCCATGCATCCAATAGTCTAGACCTTGAACACACTCACGCCAACGCAATGCCACCATGCATGTCTCCATGTCAGCTTCTGCGACAATGCACATAGACACCACTGCCACCAACACTCCTACCGAACCTGTACACCGCCATGGCGCTGCGCAGCAGAAAATGGCAAAAGTTAACATGACTACCAGGTGGGCAGCTACCATTTTGTACAAACGTACCACACGTAGGTAGCAGCACTTCACCCCAACTCCCCCACACCATAAAACACACAATCATGAACATAGGTCACACTTACCAGGATGGACAAACATACCACATCCTCCACCACCTCTACCCAGAGTCATGCACAAAGTACTGTGTCACTGCCAACCTACCCACAATCAGTTTGCAGCACTAACGCTACTGCAACCAATCAGCACACACCGCACTTCACAAGCACCACCCTGTACCGGATGCAGACTGAAACATGCCTTCCTGCAGTGTGTATGACACCACCCTACACTCCTCAGTACCTGCCCTACAGTCTACGGGCTACGGCCCTCGACCATGCACCCAATAGTGTAATCCTTCCATAGACGCACTGCACCTTCATTCACCCATGCATGCCTCCATATGCCCAACTACCGCTTTCCATCTGCAGCACACCACCACCCGCGCTCCCACCCAACCTATCTCATGTGCAATTCACTCATCTGCAAATGAGCTGCCACCACTCACCACAAAAGCAGTTCCCCGCAAACAGGTCACGGCAGAAACTAAAGGACAGTTACTACAGTTGCCTCCAATCACCACAGAAAATAGTAGCCTATGTATGTCACATGAACCACTTCACACTCCCCCAGCCACTCCTTCCTTTATGACCGCCAACACAATGCATAAGGTACATTATGCATACCCTGCTGACTCTGCTGCTGCCGCAATGTCCTCCGGAACACCATTTTTGGCTTTCACAAAAAATATTTACGCACAGCACGCTTCCCTCCAGCCGGCCACGTTCAAACTTCTCCGACACAAAGCCGTACCGCGATCCAATGACACTTCTGTCTGTGGAGAGAACAGGGAAATGGGTCAGCAGAGTGGACCCAGATATCACAAATTGTTTGGGACGTACATTTCAGTGGTTTGTAACAAATTTACCAGTCCGATTTCCACCGAACACACAAAAGCACGCTTGCTGGCCGAAGCCCTTGTCCTGGCGCAAATTTCGTGAAAATCTGTCCAGGTGTTCGACCTGTAGCCATGCGCAAAGTTTTTCACCATTCAATCTATGGAAAAAAACATCTGGCCGCCACCAAAAAAGTGTTCTTCCTATGAGTTTAGCAACTTAACCATAACTGCACGCCCGCTACCGCGGGCCATGTGATATATATGTATATATGTAGTTTGAATGAAATTCCAGCATGACAACCACATGAACGTTACTTTTAAACACCTCTGCCCGAGTACCTTTGGCAAAATGCACATCAATTTTTTCTGGCATTCCTAAGCACTGCCTTCAAGACCCAAAAGGTGTTGGCACATTTTACTGCATCAACTCTCGCCTTTCTCCCAAAAGACCAGAGCACTTTGTTCAACCATACACATATGTTTGTGTGTGTATATTGTGACGAATTGAGGGAACATGTCACTTCTCCCTTAGGGGATGTCACACCCTGTGAGGCTTTGGAAGTGAGCCTGCTCCACAACAAACTCCCTAGATGTCGAGGAGAGTGGGACCTCACCGGGAGAGACTCCTCTTAGGAGGCAAGGACTCCCGTTCCTGTGAGGATCTCTGAACCCAAGTCATATCCAATACTTTCAATTATCAAGACCTGAAGAAGGAAAAAGAGAAAATATGCTGTCCACAAGAGAATAGAGCAGCTTCTCTTTAAGTGAAAAGCCTAGTTCCACTGAGACGAGTGGATTTAAAGAGGAGTGTTTGTTAACTTCAGAAAAGGAAAGAGAGAGCGAAGAGTGAGGATTGCATGGTGAAGCACAGGATATTCACTAGTAATGTTACGCTATCTGAAGGCGGGGCCGTGGATGAGCACAGAGCCCATGAAGTCCACAGTTGCTGGAAGCAAGCAACCAAGAAGCGAGCTGCATGGAGACTGAAGGAGACAAGACTCTAACTTGAGCAGAGCACGAGAAGTGGTGTTGGCATGACCACGAGATTACAGTGGGGGAGGCTTCCTGAGTAACAACACTGAGACCGCTACAACTGACGCAGTTCCCCCATGAGGAATATCGAAGTTGGGAGAAAAGATGAGCCGCATAGGACAAAGACACTGACAAGGAGACGAACAAAGAAGAGCAAACAACCAGAGAGATCTGAATGATAAAGTAACAGAGAATCAGGAAGGAATGGGAATCATTATAAGAATGCTGTAACTTTTCCCAGTAGAAACGAGAAAAGTGAGAAAGTAAATCTGACCAAATTGAACTACCTAGGTTGATTAACTGATAGGTTATTTATAATGCACCTATATGCAAGTGTTTCAAGATGCAACCAGGCAAGATAGGGGGGAACAAGGGAGAACAAGACAAACAATCTTACTAGGCCTAGTGTAATTTAGATTGTGCAAGTGCGCAGACAAGAAGTGCAGCGGAGAGGGAAGGGAGATGTGCACCCAGAGCCGCAGGGCCCTGAGTTAAGTGCAAGGAGGGCTGGACCACACCAGGGAACCACACCAGGTAGTCCCAGGTAGGCCAGGTGGCAGTGCAGCAAGGCCAGCAGGCAAGTGTGAGGGACTGGATGGGGGGCTGGAATGCTGTATGACTTAGAGGAACACCACACAGCCAGTCAGCATAACGATGCAAGGGTAGTGGAGGGATAGCAGAGGAGATGCAGTGAGAAGTAGGAGGGGATAGGTTAGGAGAGGAGAAGCTGGAAGAAGGAAGAGGATAAAAGGAAGGTCTTGAGGAGCTTCCAGAACTTAAGGAGATCTAGCTTAAGGTGGAGAGTGGCGGGGAGGCCATTCCAGAGGGAAGCACCTACAGAGGAGAGAGATCTACCCCCCAGTCTCTGCTCAAAGAAGCAACTCACCCACAGATAATTGGAAGTGGACGAGTGGAGGGCTCTAGTAGGAAGGTACCTAGGGAGAGAGCATTGTAGATAGTATGGGACATGGCCCCAGAAAGCCTTGTGGACGATGCAGGGTCTTGACCTTGATCCTTGCAGCCACCGGGAGCCGTGGAGGGATTTCACATCCTGAGAGGTGCAGTCCCCGGGCTTGGGGCCAAGGATAAGATTTGCGAACCTGTTCTCGATGAGCTGAAAAAGGCAAAAGGTAGAGTTAGGTAGATTGAGAAAGAGGCTATTGCAGTTGTCTATCCTAGAGAGAATCAGGGCTCTGGAAACAGGGAGTTTCTGGGGGAAGGTGAGAAATGGAAGAATACCTCTAAAGAGGTGCAGTTGCAAATGGGACTTTTTGCCAATGTCTGTGATGTGTGGAGAAAAGGAGAGAGTGGAGTTGAATATGACCCCAAGGTTTTTTACCTCAGAATAGGGTGAGGGCGCAGGGCTAAGGGAGGCTGGCTGGAGTGAGAGAGGAAAAGTGGGAGCAGGGGTCCTAATGAGAAGGATCTCCGTGTTACTGGCATTAAGGCAGAGATCATTAGAGGCGCACCATGCCTGAACAGCGGATAGACAGTCAGGGATGAGCGAGGAGGAGGAGGAGGAGGAGGCCAAGGGTAGCCAGAAGGAGAGCTTTGTGTCATCCACATCACACTGAAAGTTAGATGAGAAGGTAGAGAACAGGAAGGCCGGGGGGGGGGCAGATATGCATTGTAAAACCAGGGGGAGAGGATAGAGTCCCGGGGGACACTACATGTGGAGTGTAGGGTGGAGGAGAGGAAGGACCCAAGTTCAACCTGGGAAGGTCAGACCAGGAGGAAAGAGGACAGCCACACCAGTGCCTGATCAATGATGCACAGGGTATCTTAGAGATGAGTGATCAGGATGTTGTGGTTTATTGTTTCAAAAGCAGAAGAAAGGTCAAGATTAGAGCTCAAATCTTCACGGGTGTTCAGGAAAGCAGTTTCCATGCCTCTGGCTGCTCTGAAGCTAGACTTATGGTCATGGAGACAACCAACAGCTTCAGTGTGGAGGGTTAACTGGGAGATAGCCAACTTCTCCAGGGGTTTGTCCAGGAAAGGAGTGATGGATATCAGGCAATAGTTTTCCAGAATGGAAGGGCAGGCAGAAGACCTTTTTCTAGGGGGGGTGTGCACAAGGGAGTGCTTGAAAGGAGAGGGGAAGACTCCAGAGGCAAAGGAGTGGTTGCAGAGATCAGCCAAGACTGGAGTGAGAGAATCTGTGTTGTTATTTATGGTTCTGCAGGGGCAGGGGGACACCTGTTTAGATGAACCTTGAATAGACCAGAATTATCTGGAAAACACATCAGGTGTGACAGGAGAGAGGGAGGAGAGAAGAAGAGGAGATGGGGCAGCCAAGGAAGGCCAGGGAGAGGCAGAGTGTGAGAGGGCAGCAGATGGGAGAGAATAAAGGATGTCCTGTGTTTTTGTGGGGAAATGAGAGGTCAGGGCTGACCAAAAGGCCTGGGTGGGAGTGGAAGAGGTAGATACTGCAATAGGATTGGCCAGCTCCTTGCAGATTTTTAATAGTTTGGCCATGTTGTTAGAGGCCGCTGAGATGCAGGCTTGAATATAGACCCTCTTTTTAGAGAAGATGGAGAGTCTGTATTACCTTTGGACTAGGCGGCAGGCAAGTTTGTCAGACGGTGTACCTGAAGCACCCCATTTTCTTTAAACTGCTCTGCACTTACGTTTCAGATCAACCAGATCGAAGTCGTAGCAAGAGTTGCACTTTTTGGCAGGCTTCATGCGAATCCTCATGACAGGAGCAAGGAAAGAGAAGCATAACCAACACTAAAAGGGAAACCGATAGAATTGAAAGAGAACAGGAGATGTTGCTAGATGTGAGTGGCTTAAATGACCAAGAGAGAATAATAACTAATCATAAAAGGTAGAGAAAGTACTGTAAGAGAGTTTGAAACACACGTCAAAAGAAAGTGATAAAGTGTTTATGATAAACAACTTATAAGAAAGTACAACCTCATCCTGGAAAGAAGGGAAGAACAACCATGTGTGTGAAAGAAAGAGAATCATAACCCACCCTAAAAGGGAAACCAATAGATTTGCAAGAGAAAGGCAGTTGTTGCTAAACATGAACTGCCTAAATGAATGAGAGAGAATAATACATAATCCTAAAAGGGAGAGAAAGAGCATTTGAAACACGCGTCAAAGAAATTGAGAAAGGCTGGGAAGCCCTTAGGATAAACAATTTACAAGAAAGTACAGTATTGCCCCCGAAAGAAGGAAAGATTAACCCTGTGTGTGAAGTGAATGAATGGTATATAAGAATGATTGAAGACAAGGAGGAGAAGGTCAAAGAAGCCTTAACAATTAATACCTGACAAGAGAATACAGAGGAGAAAAAGGGGAAATATACTGACAAGAGAATTAAGAATCCCATCGGGACTTCTAGTTTGACTGAATATGCAAACCCTTTCAAAATTAACTTAAGAAACCAACCAGACTCAAGGAAAGTCATTGCTTCAAAGAAAGTTAGCAGCAAAAGCCTGTTGAGAGAGTTGTATTAGCTAATATGAGGAATCATTAAAGACTATATGAAAATGACATGTTAAACTGGAATTTAAAAGACAAAAGAGAACTGTTTAAGAAGCACCTGTCAGGAGATTGCTTGATCTTATTCTTTTTTGTGTTCAACTTAGCGGTAGTGTGAGATGATCTTTGTTTTTGGACTGTAGATTCATTCTTTTTGGACATTTCACAAGGACTGATGAGCATCTTAGTTAGTAAAGTAGGTAGAGAATACTTCATAGCGATAGTCAGGTTTTCACCCTATCTTTTAATAAATTAATTCGAAAGATGCCCTCCGAGAGTCTACGTCTTTCTTCTTATACACCACAATATATACTTTGTCAAATGCAAAGACTGAATTGACAGAATGCAAATAAAGATTCAAACTGACTCTTACAAGTCTGACAACCTGAACTGTTTTCTGCAAAAAGTTTTATTTCATTATGCCTGATAACATGATATAATATCACGGTTTTAAAAAAGTGTAAAAGTTTGACATCTTCATAAGATGCAGTATTCGACATTGTTCATCATTTTTTGATTTTCTTTGATTTGGCATACAAAAATATGTTTACATTTATAAAATACTTCAAATTATCCCAATAAATTACTAGAGCTTTCTTTCTTAAACATCTAATACAATATCTGCAATGCACATGAAGCTAAACACATTTCCCCATTTCATATGGGTACAATACAAAAATGGCAGTAATATAAACATTTTTCTTCTGCATAGAAACAATTAAAATACTTTGCGAGCAAGATATCGGAAAAAACATATTATTTTACCTGAAAGTGAAAAAGAAAATTACAATATGTTGAACAATTATAAAAAAGATGTTCTTAAAAAATGAGCTTCCATTTTTTACATGAGTCTTTGAGAATGGCAGCTGTGCATAGTATGCATCTCAATAAAATAACATAAAATTAGGTAGCATGCTATTTAACCAGTGGCATTTGACCAGTGGAAGTGGAAGTTTCAGAAGATGTTGTTTTCTGTTTTAAATTTAAAGTATATTTAAAAGTAAACACAGTATGCAGTTGAATGCTAACATTCTTCACATGGGGATGATTCTCAAAAAAACAAGATTACAGTTGCGTGCATAAACTACATTGCATTCATATTCTAGTACATATTCTAGTACAGAATTAAACAAATAACTATGGCAAATAGTATTCTTGTCACACTTTGAATAGTGGTACCATTATGTAAATCGTAAAAATAAGAATGGAATTGCTTATTGATATGTTTCTGTTGTGCCAAGTGCACACTTATCTGGACAAATGGAAGAGGCTTGGCGTCATCCAGATAGGTACAATTTGTTTAATTTACAAAAATGTGTGACTTTCAAACGTATGATGAATTAAATTGTGTTTTAGTACGTGATGCACTTTGTGTTGTTGATTCAATATCAATACAAGATTTAACAATAGTGTGTGCCCTCTGAAAAAGTTTTACATTTTGTACTTTTGTGAACTTCCTCTAAAAAATACCAGTGTTTTACCTGGAATTGATGCAAAGGTTCTTCTAAAAACTTAACATTTACACTTGTATTTGCTAGAATAAAGTGTTCTATAACAAGCCTATGTGGATGTGTGCTCTAATTAAAGGTAAGTGCCCCCACCTGAGCTCCATATTAATTCATTGTTAATTTAAACCAGGTTAAACAACTGAAAATGTGCCTTCAAATGTTGCTTTATATTTCTGATGACTACAAACAGCATCAAAAGTGTTTGTTTTTACTGTTAAAAAAAAACATTCAGTTCTTAGGTTGCAAAAGGATGCTGGCATAACCACAGGTAATTTTGTATGTAAATCTTTGATAATGTAATATAAAGCATGCAACTGACAAAACAATAAAATACTTTGGCCCTAGCCATACTATATGAAATATATATATTTATATATATATATACAGAAGGACAATATCATGATTCAACCAGACCTTCACATTTCAAATGTAATCAAGTGGGTGAATGTTCTTGCAAACAATGCTGTTTTGTTATTGGTCCATGCATATAAAAACATGAATGTCTGTGTATATTCTGATAGTAAAACATTGCCTGTCTTGCCTTAAACTGAACATATGATCTTTCCATGAGAAGAGGACACGTATTGACTGGCTATGGATCTTGTTTGCTTTCACTCCAAGTCTCCATTCCTAAAACTCTCTGCATGTGCAGTTCTTTACTGTATTCAGAGTATCATAATGACTTTTGCTTTGAAATATGCTGCTGAGTAATAACAGAAGTGTGATTTGCTGATATTTTGTACAATTCCTGTCCAGCGCCTTGAGGTGGTGAGGGAAGTGGTGTCTCTGGGGCAGCTGAAAGGTAGATGAAGAAGGTATTAATTTAACAATTTGCCAGAAACACAATTAGGAAATTTATAACAATTGTACAATTTACTCACCATATGAGGAATTAAATATTCAAAAAGGAAGTGTGATACAATTTAAGGAATTTCATGTCTTATATTACAATGCAATTGCCTAAATGCAATATCAGTTATGTTGTAGAATTTGTTGTAAAACATTTTGCACAATAATATAAATGTATCAATTTTTTTTATGACTTTTCAACTCATACCTAAGGAGGAATGGCTCAGAGGACTAATTAGTCATTAAAGACAGAGTGAGGGGTCACAATCGCATTATAGTATCCCACCACAGTTTGGGAAAGGGTCATTATCCAAATCACCATGATTCCTAACAAGCTTTATATAGCTATTAGCTCTGCTTTTTGACCCTAATTGTACTTTTTCATTTACCTTGAATACATTTGGAAAACAAGAGTAAAAGAATTACATTTTCCCATAGCAAGGCCCCCCCCCCCCCGCCACCCCCGAGTAAATGCTTCTCGGCAGTCACAGCTACAAGCGCAGTTCTTCATATTTACAGATAAAGCAGACTATTGTGGGTAATGGAGGTGGTTGACAGTGGCTGGTTAGCAAAGAGGGGCAATGGTGGGGAAGGATGTGAATGCTGTTTATAGTGGGAGTTATGGATCACATTCCAAGCATTCTGATTGTATCAACCATGGGCTGTAGCAGCTTCAAGATGCTACTCTTCATTATATGTGAGATTGTTTGTGTATATGTAAACCCAGGAATTTGTATCCTCTCACCCAAGGGGAAGCCACCCCCTTTGGGACTAGGTAGGTGAGCCTGTGCTAAGCTTGACACCCCCTAGGGGACAGGGCAATTAAGATCCAACTGGGAGTGACCCCCTTAGAGGACATGCAATCCCTAGGTAGGGATATGTGTTCCAATCTGTTGTCCCAATATTAAAATAAGGTTGTTGCTTGAAGGGGATTTGATATGTGTTATGAGCTTCCACTTCAGGTATTAACAGCTGGCGTGGTTTCTGACCATATACAGGCACTGTCTTTCAGAAGCAACCGAGAACTAGGTTTAAGCATGCCTCTTCACTGCAGTGGAGGGGGAGATTCCATTCACAGGCGCAAAGTGGAAGAGAGAGGCCTGCTGAGCCACACAGGAGAGGAGACCTGCTGGGAAGTGTGGCTCATGGAGGACAAGGCGCACTCAGCATGGAATGTTGACCTGCAGAGGAGACCACAGGATGTGCGGAGAAGCTGCCACAAAAAGAAGCAGATGAGTAGAGACTGAAGAGCCAGTCGAAGGAGTTGGAAAAGCCGAAAGGCAGCAAGACAGGAAGGCAGCATCGGCTCCAGCAGCACCAAAGGAAGATGTAGGACTGAAACTGCACCACTATCCCCACATGCCTGACAGAGGATCGCCGCCAAAGAGGAAGAGGTATGGGGACACTCAGGGAAACCTACAGGTGGGCAGCGAGGTTGAAGAGGACCCCCAGAGAGGTAAGACTCCAAAAAATCCAGAGTAGGGTGAAGAGCAAATGAACCCAGTGTGGGGTATATGTAAGGATATTTGGCGTGTTACAGTACAATACTGCACAAGTAGCACAATTTTTTTTGCAGCACCACCACAAGGGTGCGGTGCATTGCTATATGGGTTGCCAGATTAACAAGGAAAGACAGGCTATTCAGTCAAAAACGATTTTAACATATAAGATGCAAATCTATTTTTACAGTTAAAAGCACACGTGCTCATTTAAAAATGCACACTATTTTTCACCTGAAATGCCTATATTGCTAGAGACACATTTGAAAATTAACAGCTAACCTATTAACAATTAACCTGACTAATAAAACCTTATTTAATATAACCCACTAATAAAATGTGTTCTCCACTGCAGAATTAGGCATACTCTGAAAACCATTTAAATGTGTGTGCAGATTTTTTTTTCTCTTCTCTTCTCTGCCTGATTCTCCGTGTTTTTGTGCACAGTAACTGCAGGAAGAAGGAAGTCAGATTTGCAACAATTGCAAATGTATAAGCGAAGCTATTGTTGAAGAGTAGGAGGATGAGAGATGATGGATTTCATTGGGACACGTCATACAGAGGGCTGAGAGGAAAGTTTTAGTGGGCAGTATCAGGGAAAAAGACAGGCAGACATCTTTCTGCACTACTGGGGAGAAGACCTGGCTGTGGGGTCCTGACTGAATGCAGATTCCTGTGTCCTGCTGCAGTCGAGATTGCGGAGAGCTGAAAGAAAAACCTTTCCACTGGCTGAGGCATTCCTATCTGAAAAAGCTGAGAATTCCAGGCAATGACCCCGGCTTGAGAAGGCAAGCGTTCTTTTTTGCTGGAGTGAATCCAAGAGAGCCACATTCACAAAGAGAACAACTAAAAAGATAAGGTAATGAGAAGTGTGGGAGCTGAGTGTGTACGGTAATATGCAGTCAGTGTAGGATTCCTGTGCGTGTCTTAATCAAGTGCTAATGTTGCAATTTGAGTTCTGTTCTCCGCCACTCTCTTTGTAGAGTGTCACAGACAATGCTTTGACTGTACCATTTTATTTCTGTAAAGAATGAGATCGTTTTTAAATACAACTTTTATAATACAGAAAAATATTTGAAAACAGACGGGTGATGTTTATTGTTTACCATTACAATGCTGATGATGTGGGGAGATTTTTAAACAGTGCAATGGTCATTTTAAGACAGATGTGTGCATGTCAAAATCAGTATGAATAATTGTGAGTGACTGTAGCATAGCTTGTTGGAGGTACATGAGCCAACGGGAAGAGAGACTCTCTGAACATAGCTCCCTACCGTATATAAGGTAGTGGAAATTACCACAAGACTACCACATATAGCTCTCTGTCGTAAATAAGTCAGTGAGTTCGCCCATGGTGGCACACCAACACTATCACAGGAAAATGTGGTCTTCCTAGAATGCAGGTCTGAGGTCTCTCTAGTGATCACACGAAAAATCTAAGCAAAGATAAGGGATTCTGGACATTGGGGCCACAAATAAAACAAGGGAATTATGCTCACCAAAATACCACCAACCACGTATACCAAATATGCAGGTCTGGGTGCTGAAATAATGCATGTCCATTGTATTATTGTTGCACATGGCCAAATCTGAATACAAAGAGTGATTATTGCTAAGTTATTTTTCGGCGGTAATAAAATACCGTCAGGCCCCAAATCTCCACAAAATACCCTACAGGTATAAAGCAAATTACACCAAGTTGGGGTGAGAAGCAGAGGATCCAGGGTGGGATAAGACTCAGATAACTGCAGAGTGGGTTAAAATCAAACAACCTCAAGGCAGGATGAGAAACAAATGACCCTAGGGTGGGGTAAGACTCAAACAACCCCACAGTGGGGTGAAAATCAACTGACTCCTTGGCAAGGTGAAGCAGACAAATCCAAGGTGGGCTGAAATCCAAATGACCCCATGACAGGACAAAAATCAAAGAACCATTAGAAGGGGTGAGAACCACTTAAACTCAGGGCAGGATAAAAGTCTGTGCTTCCGAAATTAGACCAAAGAGAAATTATACCCAGGTTGGGGTGCACAGCACAGGACCCCAAGTAGGGGGAGATTGATATACGGTTCAAGCACAAAAGCCTCATGGTTGGCCAACAACGGCAACTGAAACAAACTAATGGAAAAAGTCCCAAAGAGACAGGGAAAGACATTAACTTGTAGCAAGCTTGAGCAAGGAGATCTTGAAGAGACAACTTGGTGTCTAGGTCTTTGAATTGAACACCTGGTTCAGGGACCCCCTCTTGAGGATAGAGATATTGGACCTCATTACGAGTGACCCAGTCCAGAAGAAAGTGCTTGTAACAATGATTACTGGCACCTTTTCCAGACTGGGTCACTCTGAGTTTTCCGGTAGGGGCTGTGAACAACCGGCAGCCCTGACCTGCCAGTAGTTCATGCCCCTACCAGCAGATAATTCACTGAAGCACCAGCACCGTTACTAACGGTGCCAGTGATTTAGTGTTGCCATCCACGGGAATGGGAACCTACCATTCGGTTGCTGCCCATAATATCCCGGCATTACCAGGTGGCAGAAATGGTAAGCCGATGTTGCCGGTAGGCCACTGGTACTACTGGCGGCCTACCAGCAACCTCATGATGAGGGCAATTGCGTCAGAAACCCACCACTATTCACATGGCCGAGAGACCCGAGGCTACATTTATGTTGGCTTATGTTTTCTTATAGTGCAGGGACAGAGATCAGGTTAGAGAGGGTTTTCTCAATGATGGACAGAGGTTACGTTGTTGGACATCCTGATGAGCAACCTTTTGACTTCTTTACTTTCTTTGAGATGGGGCTGAAAAGCTGCTAGGGACAGATTCTTTTTTTTCATACAAACATCAATTTAATGACATGACACCTTGCCTGTCTTCTAATCTTGACTTACCACAAGTGGTGTCAGGCGTGGTATTCAAACAAACCTATACAAGGTTGGTATCCCTGCTAGTGAAACACTCCCACCGACAGCTCGACTACCCAGATGGTGAATGGATTCACACAAGCAGCAACAAACCATATTTCAATAGAGGTGTTTTAAACAAGAACAAAGAAATCCAATTGCCATAGACAATGATGGTTGAGTCTATTAAATGGTAGGGGACACTATTATGACAATAGAAACCGTATAGACAAAACCTCCCTAACAAACTTTCCAGGCAATATTCCTTTTTCCCAAACAAACTATCCAGTATACAAGTGGATGTGCAGCTCAATATGTAATGTACGACAACAATCCTTCAAATCTTTTGGACAATTCCTAAATCACTATTTGAAACTAAATGACAAAAGTTGAATACAAACTTTACAAATCATGGACTCTTGCCCGTGTGCAGCTACACAGGACATCAAGGACATTCATTAACCTGCATTTCAGGGACTGCTTGCAAAAGCATGTTCCATCACATCAAAATGTTAGCAACACACCATTCCACTATATGAAATCTTGTGCATAGGCTATACTATGCAAAAGGTCCTGCTCTAGAACTGCAAAATTTAAATAGCATTCTCCTACATGGCACTGCCAAAGAACTCCTTCAAAAAATAGAACAGATCCAAAGTAAATATTTGGGAACTGAAGTTGACTTACAGAATTCAGTAACTTTTGAAAACATTAGCAAAAAACTGACAAACTGCACACACCTTACAAACACATACAAAAAAGAAATAGCCACGTTTCAAAACAAATATACTGAAATACCAGACAAAGTATGTGTCTGTTGTTGCATACTTTTTTTTTTTTATAAAAAAGAGCATCAAAATAGTAGATATGGCCTACGAAATAGAAGACAGTGTGGAATCCAAATGGTTCCAATTAGCTTTTTATCTAACAGCAGAAATTAAATACAAAATAACTGGCCAGTCAATAGTTTGCACATACTGCAATACAAAACTGGACAATAACCACATGCCAACACATGCTATTACTAATAACTTAGAAATGTCCCCACATCCATAAGCTCTCCAAAAACCTAATTTATATGAGAGGATTATAATCCAGACAGTACCCATTTCAAGCTATATTACGCCTTCAACCGAAAACTGGCAAATTGTTTTCATCTGAGTTATGAAAGGCATTTATGGCAAAGTAGTATATTTGCCATTAGATTTTTTTTAAAAAACATAGAAACTCTAAGAAGACAACAGTCCAATAGAGTTATCATTGATTGTACCAGTTAATGTTGTACCAATTAGAGACAAAATATTTGGCAACAACTAGTCGACTTAAAGTTTGACAACCCCTACAAACCTTAAAGAAAACAATGAATACTACATATATGCAAACATAGAGTAAACCACCCAAATAATTCAAGATTCACCACAAACTGGCCAATTTGAATGAATAGATCCTGCTACTGCACCCAACATTTTAGACCAGTACACAATTCACCCACTAGACTCCAAAGACACCATAGAAGATGCATTATAAAGATATCAAATATGTCAAGCCAATGCTCTTCAATGAGCATATGAGAGAAACGTGTAGGAGCATGTTATTTTCCTCTACTCTTTCCTACAGGAAAAGGAGGGAGATATGATGAATGAGCCACACAATTTAGTACATCAAAATATCACTCTTTACAAATGTATTCTGAGGACCCCAGATTTAGACAAAATGTAAAATACATTTTCCACCTCCTGTTTGAAAGTGAACTAGCAATTCCATGTTATGGAGTGGCATTCACAGGCTCTAATTTTTCAAACATATCTGCTAACCAACTGCTTCAAAAGATAAAAGACAAAGATTAAGATTTGCAGTCAAGTATCATAAATCTCTTGGCAAACATGCATGGTACAAAAGAATGCTGGTTCCAACAACCCACTGATGTATGTTGTATGCTAGGGATATAGGCACAACCACATGGTTTGTTAATTTAAGTTGTGCAGAATATGCATGGGATGACATCCATGAATTCCTATGCACTGCAAACCAAAATAAAGAGAGAATATATATAAAAACATCAGGAGAACTCTGTTCGCTTGACCTGCTAATGTATCAAGGTACTTTCACTATCAATTTATTGCCATGCTGCATTTCATCTGAAATAAAAATACCCCTCCACTCGGAGAAGTGGAACACTTCTTTTGGAGAAAAGAATATCAATCCAGAGGAGCACCACACATCCACAGGTTTTTGTGGATAAACGATGCTCCTAAATTTGGCCATGACAGTGATGCCACTGTTTTACAACTTATTAAAAAATGCAATACCTATGACATCCCTTCAGAAACCACAGATAGTGACCTACGTACACAAATCTTACGCTTCCAAAAACATAAGTGTGGCAGATACTGCTGATGACAATATAAAAACCTAGGTAAATACTATATTAAATGTTGCTTTGGCTTCCCAGACCAGTTTCATGGCCCTACTACAACTTGTTAAACCTTGGAGGAAAGAAGAAGAATTATTGGCTGACCATGACTCATTTGAAGCTACATTCAAAGCAAATGAAAACAGTATAACAAATGTCACTTTCAAACAATACAAACAATTGTGGGACTATAAACACCAACAAGAGGAAGAAATTGAAGCTATCCTAGATAATGACACTTCTGAGGGCAGTCAACCTTCCCGTCCCTTACAGGAAGCCAAGAAGAACACAGAGAACCACTCATCATAAAAGAAGCAGAAATAGCCTTGACTAAGGTAGAAAACACCATGTATCAATCTAAACAATCTGAAAAGAACTTGTCACTGCTCAAAGCACAGCTACATGATGAACAACTCATCATTTATCTAGAAGTCACTGAAGAAATTGAACATGAAGATAAAAAAAAGATAAAACTTGCAGCTTTAAAAAATGATAAATCTGTGCTCCTGTGTGTATGTGGTGAAGCTGGTTCTGTCTGGTAACACATTCTTAATAAAAATAATCAGTATCTTTCTACAAGACTTAACAAACAACAACTTTTCAGCTGTTGTAACAGTCCCTACAGGTTTAGCTTCCTACAACATAAGAGGTGTAACTTTACACTAAATACTGCTCAACCCACTAGAACACCAAAACAAATTAGAATACTACAAATTATCAGGAATATTCTGAAACAAATGAAAGTGTTCCTGATAGATGAAGTAAGCATGGTTTCCAACCACATGTTGGCTTTAATTAATCTCTGAAGTCCTAAAAGCCGACTACATAGAATTGTTTGGAGGAAATCATGTAATTGTTTTTGGAGACCTTCTATAGTTAACACCAGTAAACGGTGAACCTATTTTTAAAACATTAGGACACAATGCAGTAACGCACTCAGCAGCATTGGAAATGTAAATCTCTGGCAACATTTTTGCTACAGAGAACTAACTCAAAACATTCATCAGTCTGCAGATCTCACCTATGTTACAATTTTAAAAAGCATTAGAACTGGTCTGCTTACTAAAGATGCAACATCAATCTTAAAAACTAGACTAATCCATGAGTTATAGCGGCAAAACACATCTGCCCTGATGTTATGGAACAATTAACTCAACACAATTTAAAATGCATGTCCACAATGCCAAAACTTGCAATCTGTAGTCAATTAAATTATACAATGTTGAAAAAAGAAATGCAACCCATAGTGCATATCAGCTCCACACACAAAGGAAGTGCACGGCATGACACTCCCTATGTGTCAACAAGCAACAACATGACTAAATAGCTTACAGCAATGTATCTCCAACACAGCTGGATTAGAAAAACTATTAACTCTGTGTCTAAGCTGCAGATTAATCCTAAAATATAACCTTGACATAGAACAAGGTTTAGTAAATGGAGCAATTGGTACAGTTGTTGGCTTCCAAACGTACCCACATGGTAACAGCATTCAGTTTGTCAACTTCCACTTTGAACTTGCAGACGTTAAGAAAATAAACTGCACAATGGCATGTTTCCTTCTTTTCAAAGGCATGTATGCATGCAGAGAACAATTCTCTCTATCCCTTGCACATGCTGTCACTATTCACAAATCACAAGGCCTAATCCTAGATTACGCATCAACTCACATTGGCAGTACAGTCTACAAAAGAAGATATGAGTTTCGTAGAACTTTCACATCTTCGTACACTCATTGATCTATTGCTAGTTAACTTTGATGCAAACAAAGTCAACGCTGACATTCCTTGCATCCTAGAATACAACAGCCGACATGCACTGTACACCCCCACCTATCTATGTACCCCATACCTGAAAAAAGATAACCTTTAAAAAGAAAAGTAATACCAACAGAACCTATAGAAGAAAAAAAAAAAACATCTTGTCCATCAAATAATACAACCACAAAACTCTCTAGTCCAAAAACAACTGTACATCTATCACAAGAGAAAGAGATATTCCTGACCTGATCCCAAATGAGTTTGCAATGTTTTGTGTTTCTCTTCTCAAAAAACAACTGCAGGCCCATAAACAAATCCAAAAGCAGACCTTTCTGGTCCATTTAAATTCAAAAACACAAGTGGAGTAACTTTCTATGTAAATATAGCAATAAATCTTCTCTTCTAATTGCCACCATTTGTGTACAACATTTACTTAAACCGCTCTGACCAGTTGTGTTTACAAATGCTCCTCATTCATAGACGTGCCACAAATATTCCTGACAATACTTACAGTTTTTCAGGTGTAAGGCAATAATTAGACGGCTGTGCAAGTATGGTAAAATTCCACACGGGAAGATCCACAAGAATTCCTAATGTACTTACTACATGTGCTAGACGCCGGAAAAAACCCTATAAATGAAATCTTGCAGATTTCAAACATGTGGAAACATGCATGCACTCTCTGCAACCATGTTTCACAAGAGCACATCCATCATGAACGATTTGTTTATGTATTCATACCAAATTGTGAATCCATTCCATTTCAGCAGCTTCTCCAAAATGCAAGTCATAGCATTGTATACCCTTTTTGAAATTCAGACAATCATACCAGAATACAAATACACTCACATGGCCACTATGTCATACTAATGCTTCTATGGTACAATGCAGATGGTACCAAAAATAACTGTAAAATCATTAGCTTCACACACGGGCAAGTATCTCTTTGCAAGAAAACCTTCACAACAGTAGACATACTCTATCACACTGGTACCACAACCACTTCAGGCCGCTATACTGCATATGTTAGTGGTTGGTTTCAATGTAACAACACATCAGTTACTCCAAAACATAGGTTACCATCAAATCTAACAAATGCTTGCTTAATATTCCTTCAACCCAAATTTGCTCACTAAATTATAGTACAATAAACAGTTAGACTACACCAATGGGTATCTAACTACATTCATAATACCAAAATAGTAATTTTAATTTTAATATCCAAAAGAGTTAGAATACGCTGACGGGTATCTGACTACATTAAAAATCCCATTCATTCTAATACACTTTAAACATGCCATAACACTAATTGTTACTCCAGTACTTCATCTAAATTACAATATAGGTAGAATATGCCAACGGGTATCTAACTACTTTAAACATATCCTTACTTACAACACACTTCAAACAAACATCCTATCGCACCTACACTCACAACATATATCCATGCTACCACACACATGCACTCTGTAACATGTATATTCTATAAAATGTCATTGTTTTTTTATCCACTATGAATTTTGTTCCAACTATTATTTGAAGTCAATACAACAACAGTGTAACACACACTAATGTTGTACCAAACATAGTACTTACAATGTACTGTTATGAGGGTCTAGTAAGTAAATGTATATGTACAACTGATCGCAAATAAATGTTTTAAAACATTGTGTTTAACAAATTATACTGTTTTTCCACAAATAATAAACCACACATTCCAGCTTTATTTCCACATGCAACTAAGTATTCATACACAGTGTTATTTTTCATTTTTTCTTAGCCTACAGATTCCATCACCACTATCCTTAATTTTACTGCAATCATAACTACCATATACATTTCAATGATATCACCCTACAGTATTAATACTACATATTATTACTATACAATCATTACTAAAGTGATTGTAACCAGTAGCCATATTCGTGGGGACATGCTGGTCACAACCACCACAATACAAGCAAACCATCTAACACATACATAGAGTACACCTTCAAATAGCCAGACACACCCAGGACCTCCCCAATCCCAATGACGTCTGCGGACAACCGTTAGTGTCCGTGGGCACAAACAGTGACTGCGGACACCACGGCAGCTGTGCCGCTTTTTTCACCTATAGAAATGACTCCCTATCAACTTTTTCCAACTCCCCACCATTTCCAGCCCCTCTTTCGAGCACATAATAACCACAAATGCAATTTACAGACTTTTTCCTCACTGTGATGTCCGTAGACAAAGGCAGCTGTCCGCGTATCCAATATGGTGGCTGTTTCAAAAATTCACATTTTTCACCATCCAATGAGCATGCATTTTTGGTGTTCATGGACACCAAGCCTCCCCCTGATTGGCCCAGGGGTGTCCGCGGACTCCAAATCAGGAAATTAGTCTGCGGACCGGATCCAGATATCACACTTTTGTTTACCTACTTTTTTGCCTTTTTTAAAAAAAAATACTGGATGTAGTTACACCAAATTTACAGAAGAACGCTTTCGCTATTGGGAACAGGCTGCCGCTCCTGGTGCAAATCTGGTGAAAATCGTCCAGCAATTTGGGCTGTATGTGTGAGAAAGAAAATTGGTTCCATTGTGTCTATGAGAATTTCAAAAATGTTGAGACCCCCCCCTATAACTATGGCCCCCCTGAACGCAACCACATAAAACTTCTCAAAATCATTCTGAGGGATCCATATACTTTTTTTTTGCAAAGTATGGTGAGGATTCGTCCAGCGGGGTATAGTTATAAGTCACCAAAAAAGTGCTCTTTCTATGTGTTCAGCAACTTAACCATAACTACAGGGCTGCTCTTACAGGCCATGTAATAAATATTACATGGCCTGTTGTAGCAGCCATGTAGTTATGGTTAAGTTGCTCATCTCATAGGAAGAGCATTTTTCGGGCGGCTTATAATTTCGCTCCCCCTGGACGAAACCTCACCAAACTTTGCAATAAAAGTATATGTCCCACTCTGCAAAGTTTGGTGAGGTTTGGTCCAGGGGGGGCAAAGTTATAGGGGGTCCCAAATTTTCTTTTTTTCCCATAGACATGATGGGAAGAAACTTTGCTCACGCCTACAGCCCAAACTACTGGATGGATTTTCACCAGATTTGCAGCAGGAGCGGTGGATTGGTCCCAAAAGCGTGCTTTTGTTAATTTGGTGTAAATCCGTCCAGTATTTTTTTTTTAAACGACCAAAACGGAAGGCAAAAATATTAGTGATATATATGTCCGCTCCGTGGACACATTTCTCTGTTCGCTCCAAAGACAGGACACTGATTGGTCGATCGGCTTGCGCCATGTCCACGGACACAAAATGTGTTCGCTGATTGGTTGGCATGAAGTGTGAGGTGCGTAAGAATTTCGGAAACACCCGCCATCTTGGATTCGTGGACATCAGCTGGTGTCCGTGGACATTGCAGTAAAAACATATTAGAAAACACAACATTGCACTTGTCGAACTTATCAAATAATCTCTGGGGTGATGAGGATGGGATGGAATATGGCTGCAAGAAGCAAAATAACTGGTGTTTTTCACCACGAAAGTCTGCGAACAGTTCGTATGTTCGCAGACAGTCCTGTGAAAGTTCATGGACACCTCTGCATTACTGGTTTGGTGAAAAGCAGTTCTTGGATGGCTTATAACTTTGGCGCCACTTAATGGAACTGCATGTCATTTTGCAATTATATTCCTGACCTGATCCCGAATGAGTTTGCAATGTTTTGTGGGATTCTGTCAAGAGCGGGCAAAATTAGAGTGGGGTCCCAAAATAATGTAAAGGCATTTAAATGAGGTGCCATTTGACGAATATACACGTAATTTGGCAAACTGATCATACATATAGCTATAAATGTTTTGCGAAGTTTGGGGGCATTTTGTCAAGAAGGGGCAAAATTAGAGTGGGGGCCCAAAATATTGTAAAGGCTTATAAATGTGGTGCCATGTAACAAATCTACACAAAGGTTTGCAAAAAGATTATAGATCTAGATATAAATGTTTTCTTAAAGTCTGAATGGATTTTGTCAAGTGGGGGCTAGGTTATATGACCAGTGTATGTGCATCATTTGACACTTTTGAAAAAATAAAACATGGGTGGATTTCCAGCAAAGTTGTGTAAGGAGCATTGAGATGGACCTGAAAGCATGGTTTTGCAAATGTGCCCGTGTTTTATTTTTTGACATTTGTCATAATGTAGGTACAAAAAATAGTGATATACCTTTGGTGATTGAGGTGTAGCCTGTGGCCATGTGCAGTGGCCAGATTGTCCGGGTTATCAAATAACGTCATGAGCCGGACAATCAGGCTACTGGCCATGACCATGAGGGACAACACATGAGGTTAAAGTGGCCATGTCCACCTGGGACTGGCTTTGTGGTAAAGTTATTCGAAATTGGGATAGGTTTGAAAGGGAAGAAAAATGTGCACGTGGTAATATGGTCATAGGGTTCTCTTTTTGCCTTCTGCAGGCTGCCATGGAAAGCGAAGAGGGGCCCTGTACGCAACCCCACCTTCTCTTTCCATGCTGGCCATCTTGGAAAAGGATTTTCCTTCCTACACCGGGACGCCGCAGGCATCCCGTTGTAGGAAGAAAAATCTTTTTTTTAGCACCCCGGGTTCCCACTTTGGGAACCTAGGGTGCTAATGGCCTTCATCCCCATTTACAGGGGCTGGAATGGGGGGATAATGGTGTGGAGACCTCGTTATCCACCCTCGCTTCGCTTGGGCTGATAACGTGGGCTGCCAGGGGAGTATCCACCTGTTCCATCCCTGGAACGGGGGATAAACACCACAATATTGCCATTAGCATAAGACAAAATGCAAATGGAAATGTTGGAAAATCTTATGGAGTCTATGTACTTTACTGAGAAATATAAAGTAGATGGAGTCTATAAGTTTTTATTTTTTAGTTCTAGTTTTTTAACTGTCAAAGGTGGTTCCTAAAGGAACATTTCTTTTATTGTTTTTGGATGCATTTTATTTTGGCAGGAGAGCCTAGAATGAAAGGTGGTGAGGGAAATGAGGGAAGATGTTGTGTGTGTGTTATTTCTAAGGTAGGGGGCAGTGTTTCTCATGCTACTTGATTACAGCAGTAGTGGTGTCTCGTGGGGAGGAGGGATGGCATTAGCTGATTCCATTTTAAGATAAATAGTAGTTTTGCTAAAAGTATGTACTGTGTACTAGCTTGTTAATGGATGAGTAGGAATAGTAGGCATAGGTGTTGGAGCTGTGCAAGGGAAATTTTGAAGTTGAAACTTCCTAGATCAGTAGAAAATGCAGTTCTGAACTGTCTCTGAACAATATGTGATAGTTATACACAGGGAAGTAATAGCTTTGAAGCAGAGCAATTATTTCTGTGCATGAAGATAATCAGTTAGGTTACTTTACTTTCCCTGTATATGCTCTTATTTGTATGTGTTGTTGTCTGTTTGTGTTTTGTATGCAGTAATGCAATAATGTAGAAAGTGGGTTTTATTAGGTACTTATAAAATGTTTCACAGTATGCAAAACTCTAATAAGAAAGCATTTATAATTTTAGTATTTAACATGGCAAGATTAGTAATATTGCATCTCCATCATGTCTGCTGCACACTATGCTTATGTACTACATGTGTACCTTGGAAAAAACTTCATAATACAATGCTATTTGGATTAATGCATTGCTTAATGCACTACGTACGTCATGATATTTATTCCAATGATCCTTGACACTTTTTTATTAACATTACAATAAGAATACCTTGTACAGACTTTTCATGAAAGGTAAATACACATGTGATGTCATCAGTGATGTCATCAATCACATTTGTGATGTCATCTTTGATGTCCTGGGTGTTAGTCTTAGCAGTGCATGGTGGTGGCACGAGTTATGTTTTTTATAACAGACCATACAAACATTGAAAATAATACACCAAAAAACACATTGGAAAATACTCTGCAGCGCATGGAACAAAAAATGGACATGCTCATGGAAAATTTCAATTATTTTGAAACATTTTGTGGAGGACTACATAAAAGAAAAAATTAAATACCATTGTCCCACATGTACCTGTCCTCCTCTCCATGTCCCAGTCAACTATCCCCAAACCCTCAACACCAAGAAAAACATTATGATGAGACTTCCATCCCTTCATCCCCTCCCATCCATCCTCTCCAAACCCCTAATTCCCCTATATTTGTCTAAGTTTCTGCTCCCCCCTCTCTTTCATAAATTGTGTATCTGTATATAATTTAAAAAATGTGTCTTTTAATTCAATCCTTCGTGTCTTATTTTTTTTATAAAGTCAGTTGAGGTGTCCACGGACAGCATGCATGTCCGGAATGTTCGTAATCAGCCAAAATGGGGGTGTCCTAAGGACACTTTACCTGTCCGTACTGTTCACAAGCAAGATGGAACTGTTCTTAGAACACACTTGGTGTTGGTGTCCGGGAAGCCGTAAGTGAACAAAATGGAGATGTCCTAAGGACACTATACCTGTCCGTACCGTCCGCAGGCAAGTTGAAACTGTCCTAAGAACATGCGCAGTGTCCGGGATGTCCATAATTAAACAAAATGGAGGTGGCCTAAAGACACAATACCTGTTCGTAAAGTCTGTAGAACATCTATGCACATGTGCACCACACCAATAAGTCCTGCGAACATGGCGCCTGTCCGCAACTGTCCGTCTCACTTGTGTTGCACTTTTAATTTGTTGAGGACCCGAACACTGTCCGTAGAACATCTGCGCGCATGCACATGACCGTTTCCGTGCATTTGGTGTCCTGCGGACACCCGTTCCCTTTGCGGATGTGTTCCCGATGTCATCAAGTGACCGCACCCACACTAAGCGTGTGACCTAATTTGCGGACACTGTCTGGTTCCCCAACATTTTAAAATAACTTTTTCAAACAATCCAAATTATTTTACAGTAAAAATTCACCATTGCACATGTCCCAGACAATGACCCTGGCTTTCCACATACTTTTTGGAACTTCTTGTAGCTTTCTGGGTGTGTTCGATCTGTCCGCAAAGCGCACCCCTCCACCCCTATAAAAGGCCACACCCCAGAGCTGATCTTCATTGTGCTTCTGGATATTGCAGATTGACTTCTGCTGCCTTTGCTGCTCTTGCTGAGATTATCTCATCAACCCTGATGGCATCCATGGCTGCTATTGCTACATCTGCCTCAGCACCACCCCCAAACCCTCCACCACCACCACCTCCCCAAGGACCTGCAGAGGGGAACAGGCGTGAAGATGTAGAGGACGAGGATGAAGAGGATGAAGAGGATGAGGTAGAGGAACACCCTACTACCAGCACTCGCCGGGAGTCTTGGGTGTGGCGGTTGTTTACCATTCATGGTAACGTACCAAAAGCATGTGCGAACAAGGTCACCTGCAACCAGTGCAAAATGGTGCTGTGTCGTGGGAGACGTGGTTCGTACAGCTTTGGTACGGCATCCATGAAGCGACACCTGAAGTCGTTCCACGGGGGAGCCGTTCGCAAGGTTGTACCTTGTGATGAACGTAGTAGGTTGAGTTCCTCTACCACATGCTCCATTTCCGCTCCTCTCACAAGAGACACTCCTGTGGGAGAGCGCATTCCTCCAGCTGCCTCACAAGCCATTCATGATGATGTTGACCCTTACCTTTCGAGGGTCACAATATTGTGTATGTAATGCGACATAGTACTCTGCAGGGGGAGAGTCTTTGAAGTGCTTTCGAGACTGCGGTCACGGAGCACCAGAAGACCTGCTATTTACCTAAGTAAGGCCCACCCTACATCTTCCTTTCTCCACCTGCCCTTTCCTATCCCCGTGGTTGGTGTCCCTCACTTCATTACCCTCCTTTCCCCTCCTCTCCTAGTGTGTCGTGTGTAAAAAACCAAAAAAATATAAAAACAAAAATCACCAAAAAAAAGGCTCTTTTCAGAGCTGCCTTTCACAGTTTAAAAATAGATGTGGCATATAAACAGTGCAGGGCCCTGTGCATTTTTTAGAAGTCCGCGGACAGTTCTAGGACAAATAAAGTTTTAGGGTGCTGCCCGAGCAAAACCAATGCACTTTTCTCTGGGAGGAAGTGGTGGCTCTAAAAGAGCCTTTTGGTGGTGTTTTTGTGAGTTTGAAAAACTTGACATCGTCAACATCTACTGCAAAATAAATGACTAATTCCAAAAAAGGTTGCAATGCATTTTGCACATTTCTCAAAAAAATCTGATTGCCAGCATAAGCAAGATGGACTCCATCTCTGCGAAAAATGCATGTGCTATGAAACATAATATTTTCATTGTGAAAAGAGGACACGCCAACATCTCTTAGAAAGGCACAAACAGCGTTTTAGACATTGCACCTCGCTTTCTCCATTTGTGGACCAAATCAAGAAGAACGCTGCCACATATGGCTTTGCGCAATACGATAAAAAATTACTTGAGAATTTCGAAGCATGTCCATGACCTTCCCAAGTCCTTCTTTCATTGTAAATTGCAAAGAAATTCCAGACACATGTCCTAAACCGTTCCCTCCAAAATGAATTATAATTATGTCTGGATGATGCTCGGTCTCTAAAGTAGCACAGAGAGGTACCAAGTCCAGCCACTTCATTCCACGCACTCCATGCAAGTACACTTCTACTTGAGGGAATCCAAGATCTGCAGCTACTAAACAGCGTTCTGCATGCACCTCCAACCAATGTATCCATGAGTCTCCCAAAATCCAGATAATCTGTTTTCAGAAACACAGCGCCATAGCTATCTGTTCTTCTCTCAGGAAAAAGACGTTCTGACAAACTCTCTCCTTACACAACACACCCAGTAAACTTTACTGACCAATCCCTAGCTCTGCTCATTCTCATTTGCATGCCTCTCCACCCCAAAACCCCAGTATGCGATACGCGCTGTGCGCAGACTACCGCCATGTCTGCGGACATATCAAAAACCTGAGTGTGGTGAATGTAAAATTAAATAGTGTGCCTCATTTCCCCTTTGAGGTTAGCTCCGAAAAGAGCTAGTTTTTTGGGTTTTTTTTGCAGATGTTTGACAGACACCTGTTATTTTGTATTTTTTGGGGGGTTTTTTCTTCATACTTTACTACTAAAATCTTCACATAACCTTCTCCAAAGCAACCCTTATATTCCAAAACAGCATAGCATTTCCCAAAAAAGACATCTTCTTTAAAATAAACAGCATTACTGGAATCAATATTCTCATTATTACAGAAATAAATACCAGCTCTAAGCATGAAAGCACACATCCCTCGGTTGATTGCACACCTACCAATGTTCTGCTGAGGACAAAAAACAGAACTATTCCCCCATATTGCTGTAGGTAGTAATCCAGAAAAAATTACTTTGGCACTTGGAAGGATGTTCATTACTGCTTGAACCAAGTGTTCCAAATCTGCCAACAAAGTAGGGGTACTGACGTAGCCCAAATGGAAAGCACCATAGTGCGAAACTACTAGATGCCGTCTGTTCATCCTACCCATATCTTCACCAACTTTTTTGCAATCAGGCACAGTGCTCGACACCACCTCCGCCACTCCTTTAACATCAAAAATGTTTGCCACATGCCTGCATTGAGCATACTGCTGTAAACCATGCACAAACATTTCTCCAAGAACCAACTCCCGGACTTTCTCCACCTCTGCCATCTTCACTACACACAGTCTCTTTCAACACAAATCCACAACCTCAACATCTGATTGGCAGATCACTAAGTCCCCTGTCCATGCTGGATTTGCTGGAAAACCCTGGATGTGGCACGCCTTGCCCGCGGACAGCCGCGGTGTCTGCGGAGCACGCAACTCTTAGCCAGCCCTTGTACCCTTTCCACATCACTCTCTGTGCCATTCCCTCATTGGAAACAGCTAAGCAGTCACACAACCATACACAAATCACATCCAAGACCTCTACATCTAACTCCATCATCAGAGTTCCGCACTTTAAATGTACTGTTGATCACTCGGAGTACAAATCTCATATCATTGGAAAGCACCTACTACAAAAACTACTCTACAAGTCTCCAAGATTTCTACTTACAGCTGCATGCATATCCACATGCATGAATACAAACTATAGGTATGCACATTTTATTCACAGTAAATGTACAACTATTAAGATTGCATGTACACAGAGTAATGCTACTAAACCTGCATAACCTATAAAATGAACGTATTGCAATTTTTCCCATCTACTATAATCAACTGTCACTTCCAAACCTTTCTGATATCTACAACACAGTTTTAAAAAACCAAGTGAATTTCATACCCTTAAAATTCTATTCATTTGCAAACCATGTTGAACTAACATTTTGTAAATAAAATATAATGTCTGCACATAGTCAAATGAAATGCATGCATTCACTAGGTTCAGATATCAAACAAGAATACTACTACAGAAACATGAAAATCAACGTCTAAATTAACATCAGTGCTATAAACACAGAAAATTACTAACTTCTTTCTTTTACAATTGCAGAGAAGTCCACGCTCCTGAAAATCAGCAGCATCTGAACTTCAAACAACATATCCGAAGAAACCTGCTCATTCCACAAAAAAAGAGTAAGTAAAATACTACCTTAATATTCATACTGTTACTCAAACACACTGTGTAGTTCATTCATGTAATTTGCGCACCAAAAAAACAGATTTCTGAACCATTCTACCCACAAATCCCCATTTATTAAACAGGGATTAGCAGACAGAATGGCACACAAATTCCTGTTTTCTGGAACACAAATAACATAACCCAACCCCTAGAATGTTAGTATTACAAAACAAAGAACTTTTTTATTTTATACCATTAGATTTACTATTAGTGCTTCTCCTCACCACTAGCTCAGTTTCTACTGTCATATGAACCGCAGTATAGTAACAAACACATAGAAGAATAGCCTTCCCAACTATTTGTAGCTGCCCAATGCACAATCACACACCACCACATACATCTTTACCATCATACTCAGAAACTCATGCACACAGCACACATACATTGCAGAACGGCCCAACCCATACTTTCGTTTTTTTCACCAGACCCCAAAGAATGCCTACCAAAAAGCAAGTCTGTAGAAAGCATCACAGAAATAGAGCAGATGAAAATAAAAGTGTCCAAAATAAGCATCCATCTCTAGCAGAGTTTGTACAAAAAGTTCAAACAAAACAGCTAATACAGTCATTTAGCGAAACAAAACAAGCTTCCATTATAGAAACGTTGACTCCTCTATCAAAATGTAAAACGAAACAGAAAATGATTAACAAGAATTCAGCTACCACTACTGCTAAAACTGCTCCTATAAATCTTGATATACTAGCAAGTAAACATACCAATAAAAGTATTTTAGCAAAAATGTTCCGCCACAGAGTCCTTCAGAATCTTATAAAAACAGGAGACAAATCATGCACAACCCTTAAAACTTACAGTAGAACATTTATCTTAGAAGCTTTGATAGACAGTGCAAGCCTTCTCAAAATAAAGTTATTTATTTTAGTGTTAAACAGAATGAAACCACTAACAAAACTAACAACTAAATTAAAAAAAGACTTCTCAATAAACAGAATGTCAACAAAAATAACTTCTTAAATATCTGTGGAGGTGAATGGAGTCACACCATGAGCACAGAACCATATTTTAATGAAGAAGCATACAAACAAAACCAAACAAACACAATTGCCATACATAGCAGTGGGCGAGGTTATGAAAAAGTTAATAATACCATCATGCAACAAGAAATACTGCTTACAAAAATATCCCCAGAAAACTCAGAATTACCTCTCCATTGGACTGAACCAGAACATCCAGTATACAAATGGCCATGCACGTCAAAGTGTAACATTCCCAAAAAATATTTCGAATCTTTATGCCAGTTCCTCAATCAGTATGTGAAAGGCAAAGACAAAATCAAAATGAAACTGTATCAAAATATGGATACCTATCCAGTGCGCAAATACACAGGACTACAAGGACATTCATTAGCCTGCATTTCAGGACCTATTTGCAAAAGGACCTTCCATCATATCAAAATGATATCAACACATCATTCAACTATAAGAAATCTAGTCTATAAACTGTAGTATGCTAAAAGTCCTGCTTTAGCACTAGCCAATTTAAATAACAATTTTCTACATGGTACAGGCAAAGACCTACTCAAATAAATCGACCATATCCAGAAAAAATATTTTGGAAGTGAAAGCCACTTATACAATGCAAAAGCTTTACAACAGACTAGCAACAATTCTACACATGGCAACCTTCTACTACACACATACAAAAAAGACATACTAAAATTTAAAAGTACAAACGCTGAAGTACCAACCCATGTGTGTGTGTGTTGCCGCAAAACTTTTTATAAAAGTAACACAAAAACTATAGACGTAACATACAAAATAGAAGACAATGAAGATTCCAAATGGTTTGAATTAGCTCTCTACCTTATAGCAGAAAACAAATACGAAATAACTGACCCCTAAATAATTTGCAGTTACTGCACTACAAAACTTGACAACAACCAAACTCCTTTCACGTGCTATCACAAATAACTTATTCCCACTACCAAAACCTATCCAACAACTCAATTTATATGAAAGCATCACAATTCAAACAGTGCACCCATTTCAAGCAATAATATGCCTTCAACCAAAAACAGCAAAATTACCTCCCTCTGAATTGGTGAAAGGCATTTGTGGCAAAGTAGTTCATTTACCATTAGATCTAAAAGAAAATGTGCACATTCTGGGAGTGCAACGTCCAATAGAGCAATCTTTAATTGTCTTAGTAAATGCTGTACCTACAAAAGACAAAAAAAATTGGCAACAACTAGTAGACTTACATAAAGTTAGACAAACCTTGCGATATCTAAAAGACAATAATGAATACTACAAAGAAATAAATATTGAAGAAAACTTAAGGCAAACAACTGAAATAATTCAAGAATCACCAGAAACTGGTCAATTTGAACTTCTAGATCCTGCTATAGTATCCAATATTTTAGACCATTATACAATTCATCACTTACACTCTAATGACACCATAGATGATGCACTAGAAACATACCAAATGTGACAAACCAAAGGATCACCAATCAGCATATGGAAAAAAAGTATAGAAGCACATGCTTTTCCTCTACTCTTTCCTACTGGCAAAGGAGGAAGTTACGATGATAAAACTATTCGGATAACAGTATCAGAATACCGCTCGTTATGAATGTATTCTGAAGATCCCAGATTTAGATAAAATACATATTCCACCTACTACTTGCAAGTGTACTAGCAACTCTATGTCACGGAGTTGCACACACATTGAAATCAGGAACCCACTTTCAAAATATGTCAGCTACGCAATTAATACAAAAAGTGCAAGAAAAAGATGAGGTTTTACAATCAAGCATTACAAATATGTTAGCAAACATGCGTGGTACGAAAGAGTACTGGTTGCGACATCACTGAGATGTATGTTGTATGATAAGAAACCTTGGCCCACCCACTTGGTTTGTTACATTAAGTTGTGCAGAATATGCATGGGAAGATTTACATGAGTTTCTACGCATATCAAACAAAAACAAAACAAACATAGATATACTAACACCTGGAGAACTCTCCAGATCCTGTTAATGTTTCAAGATATTTCCATCATTGTTTCATTGCTATGTTACACTTTATTTGTAATACAACTGTTCCTGCCCTCGGAAAAGTGCAACACTTCTTTTGGAGAAAAGAATACCAAGCCAGAGGAGCACCACATATCCACACACATGATTTTATGGATTAAAGATGCTCCTAAATTTGGTCAAGACAGTGATGCCACTGTTTTACAGTTTATTAAAAATTATGTCACTTGTGAAATTCCATCAGAAGCAACAAATAGTGGTCTTCATGCACAAATTGTACAATTTCAAAGACACAAATGTGACAAATATTTTCATCGCAAATACAAAAACAAAGGGAAATACTACACCAAATGCCGCTTTGGTTTCCCTAGACCAGTTACAGAAACAGGTGAAGTGAACAAATTCATGTCTTCAGTTAGACATAGTGTTAAAGGTAATTCACCTAAGAACACACATTACATAAAAAGAACAGAAGAAGCAAAATATATCAATGATTACAATGCAATCATTGCCCTCTTATGGAATGCAAACAAGATGTGCAGTACATTTCAGACAATTCCACTGCAGTTGCATGATATGTTACAGCCTACTTAAAAAAAGCAGAAAAAACAGAGCTTCAAGACCTCTGGAATGACCCATCATCGGACAAAACACTATCTCAGAAATTGCACAGGGTAGGCATAAACATGCTCTCTCATAGAGAAAATGGCTCCTATGTAGCTGCAGATCGTTTAACCTGGTACTGCTTTGTATGAAAAATCTGAAAATATAGTAAGTCTTGGGCCTGCTAGATCTAGAAAAAGATCAAATCATACAACGACATAGAAACAATAGCCAAAAATGATCCCAACAGCCAAGACATTTTAAAAAACAATTTACTAGACACATACTACCCAAACAGGAGTACCACTTTGGAGACCATGTGTCTATACCACATAGCCCAAAACTTCACATACAAAAATAATATAAAAACCAATCAAAAGAAGGGTAATATAGAGTGACACATTGTGAAGGCAGCTTAGTGAAACTTAACAAACGAAGCTTAGTTAATCATATGAAATTGTCATTAAAAACTCCTCAACATAAAGAACTATACTACATGTCCCTACTACAACTTTTTAAACCATGGAGAAAAGAAGAAGAGATACTAGAAAGCTATGACTCCTATGAAGATGCTTTCAAAGCAAATGAAAGCACTATCACTGATGTAAACTTTACACTGTACAAAACAATTTTGCACAATCACCAGCAACACGAAGAAGAACTCCAGGCCCAACTAGATAAGGACACTCCCGACAGTAGTCAACCTTCTGTAACAGGAAGCCAAGAACCACTGGGACAGCCACTAATAGCAAATGAGGCAAAATTAGCTATGACAGAAGTAGAGAACACCACTTGTCACTATGAAGAAGATACAGAAGACTTAACTGTACTACAATAAAAATTGAACAAAGAGCAGCGTACCATTTTTCAAGAAGTAACAAAACAAATTGCACATTGTGTACAACATGAAAATAAAGAATGTACCTGCCAAAAATACAAACCTATACTACTATACGTCAGTGGTGAAGCTGGTTCAGGCAAACAGTCTTAATCAAAATCATCAGCAAGTTCCTTCAACAAATGACAAACAACAAACTGCCAGCTGTTGTAACTGCCCCCACAGGTTTAGCTGCCTACAACATAGTCAGTGTCACTTTACACCGACTACTACTCCTTCCAGTAGAACACCAAAACAAATTAGAATATTACAAACTTTCTACAGAAGCTGCAATGGAACTACGAAGAGTGTAAAAACTAATGAAAATGCTACTAATAGATGAAGTGAGCATGGTCTCCAACCTACTGTTGGCTTTGATTCACCTCAGATTGCAAGAAGTACTTAAAACAAACTATGAAGAGCTCTTTGGAGGAAAACACATGATTGTTTTCGGAGATCTTCTTCAATTGACACCAGTGAAAGGTGAACCTATTTTTAAAACCTTAGGACACAAACTCTGCCGTAAAACTGTTGGCAGCATAGGAAATGTCAACCTTTGGCAACATTTCCAATACAAAGAATTAACAGAAAACATGCGCCAATCTGCAGACCTCACTTACGCCAACATTTTACAAAGTATTATAGTTGGTGTACTATCTCAAGAAGCACAAGCAATATTAAAAATCTGGCACATCCATGCACTTTATGGCCATAACTCATGTGCTACTGATGTCATGTGACAATTAGGACACAAAAATGTCAATTGTATGTCCTTAATGCCATCTCTTGCAAGCTGTTGCAAAATTCAATGAAACAATGTTGAAAAATGAAATACAACCAATACTTGAAATTTGCACCACAGACAAACTTGACGTACATGGTATGACACTACCGATGTGTCAACAAGCCACAACAAGACTAAATACCTTAGAAAATTCTATCTCCAACACAGCTGGTTTGGAGAAAATATTAAAATTATCCTTAAGCTGTAGAGTAATGCTTAAACGTAACCTTGACATGGAGCAAGGACTAGTTAATGGAGCACTGGGTACAGCTGTTGGCTTTCAAACATACCCACGTGACAACAGCATTCAGTTTGTCAATATTCTCTTTGACAAACTTTCAGAAGTAAAGAGGATAGGGCGCTCAGCAGCTCGATTCCTTCTTTCAAAGACATGAATGTACGCAGAGAACAATTTTCTCTAACTCTAGCATACGCAGTCACCATTCACAAATCACAAGGTCTTACCCTAGATAAAGCATTGATAGATATTGTGAACACAGTCTTTAAAGAAGGCACTTGACCGTCTATTTCTTTTTATTTTAAACTTTTATTTATTGGCAGGCAGTTGCGGCAGGTACAGCATGCATTTTACAGAGACAGAAAGGAGTTACAACGTCACATTAACATTAAGGTCTTGCAATTGTTCAAACAGTACATGGTGGGGGAAGGTGAGCTGACAGCGCGATAAAGCGTGTGATGTTCACCACTCAAGGTGCAGCTGGCTGGCTTGGAAAGGTGGAGGAGCTCCATTCAATATTGTCCTTGTTGTTCAGATAGCTGCAGAATTCAGTCCACACATTTCTAGGGCGAGATGACATGGGGAGAGAGCCAATGTATTCCGCTTTGCATGTTTGTGTCCAAGTGAGGGATTTCAGCCACATTTCAAATGTAGGGGGAGCGGCGCTTCCAGCATTGCAATATACATTTTTTGGCCACTATGGCGCTTATATTAAAAAATGTAGATTTTTTTGCATCTTCCCCACACCATATACCAAACAACAGGGCTAGTGGGTCGAGGTCTACAGGGGACCCGATTATCTCTGAGAGCACTTTTGTCACTTCCAACCAGAACGCACCCAGCGCATTGAAGGATCAAAACATGTGTATATGATCTGCCTCTTTAGATCTGCATTTCGGGCAGGTGTGTGTCGGGGTACGTGCGAATTCCGCTACTTTATGTGGTGTGTAATAAAGTCTATTAAGCAGTTTGTATTGTATGCACCTGAATCTAGCATTAAGGGAGACTTTGCAGATGTGTGCACACATTTTGTTCCACATACCCTCAGTGATTTCCAATTCCAGCTCCCCAGCCCACTCCTCCCATGGTGTAAGGGATGCAACGCTAGATTTCCCCAGCAGCATTTTATATAGTGAGGATGTTATGCCCCTGCCCCCCACCGAGTTGGCTATGTATTGGATCTCGAGTGCGTCTGGGGGCGCGTCAGGATAGGAGGGCCACATTTCACGGACTGCTGCTCTAAGTCTGAAGTATTGTAGTATCTCTAGCCCTGAGCCAGAGCGCTCAGGGCACCACGTCTAGGGGGTGATGAATTTACCATCCGGGTATAGATCTGTTAGTGCTCGATAGCCCAGGTCTGTCCAGTGTCGTAGGAGGTGTCTGTCATTTGTGAGGGAGAGTCCCGGGAATTGCCAGAAAGGGAGCCACTTGTAGTATGGACAATGCTCTGGTTGCGAGTTCAATAGTTTCTTCCATGCCTTGATCGTAGTAGCCACCGGGTCTGCTGGGGCATCAGTTTGAAATGTGCGATGTAGTATTAGAGTCATAATGTTGGTTTCATCTCCCGTCAGTTCCTCAAGTTTAACATGTGGGGGCGGATGCGAGTGTGCGTACCAGTGTGTGGCGTGTTGGGCCTGTGCTGCGATCCAGTACAGTATTAAGTCTGGGGCTGCGAAGCCCCCTTTTTCATAGGGGAGAGTCATTTGTTGCCACTTCTTGCGGACTGCACCGGAGTGCCAGAGGAATTGGGCGCATGCCGAGTGGAACTTCTTGAAATATTGCTTCCCGGGCCATACTGGTACATTGGCAAAAACATAGAGGAGTTTGGGGACCGCTATCATTTTTATTAGGGATAGTCTAACTGCAAGAGATAGTGGGAGGTTGAGCCATCGAACCATTTTTGATTCAAGGAGCTTCGCCGTGGTCACGTAGTTATCTGCCAATAGGGAGGATTTGGATAGCGATACTTGAACCCCTAGATATTTGATGCCACCTGGGGACCAGCGCAGAGGGAATTCACATGACGGTTGCTGGGTTGCCACAGTGAGTGGAAATATTTCCGATTTGGAGTAGTTAACGATGAAGCCTGAGTATGTGCCTATTTTGGTTATGTCGCAGATGATCGGGTCTAAATGTATGGAAGGGTTTCTGACATATAGGAGTACATCATCAGCGTATAATGAGATGATTTCTGGCTGTCCCGTAGGCGTATGCCCCTGCGGGTGTGCCGGTCTCTAACGTTGTCCACCATGGGCTCAATGGCGAGCGCAAATAGGATGGGGAGAACGGGCAACGCTGACGGGTGCCCCTATGTAACACAAAGGGTGGGTGGATGTCAGGGAGTTCACCAGGACCTTGGCCATTGGACCCGAATATAGCAGTTTTATATAGGAGATCATGTGTGGCCCCACCCGCATTTTCTCCAACACTGCCCACATGTACCGCCAGGAACCCATGTTGAATGCCTTCTGGGTGTCTAGCGTGACCGCTACTACATCAGCCATCGGGTCGATTCTGGACATTACATTAAAAAGTCGGCAAATATTGAGTGCAGTTGAGCAGCCAGGGACAAATCGGCTTTGGTCCACATGGAGCAGATGTGGCATGATCGGGAGGAACCTGTTAGCTATTATTTTAGCAAAGATTTTCATGTCCGTATTTATAAGCCTGTTGGAGCCGCATTCATCCAGGGGTTTCCCCGGCTTGGGAAGGACAGTTATCAGGGCTTCTCTTAAGGAGTGGGGAAGGGAGGCTAGGTGGAGTGACTCAACCCAGACCTCGTGCAGTATGGGTGCCAGAATGGCAATGTGTTCCTGGTAGAACTCTGCTGTGAGTCCATCCGGGCCGGGGGCCTTACCCTTTGCGAGGTCTGAGATAACCTGGACTATCTCTTCCAAGATGAACGGGGCATCGAGTTGTTCTCTGGTGCTTTCTGAGATTATGGTCATAAGGATGCGTTCAAGCAGCTCATTCATGTCGTGAGCAGTGTGTTCTTGCTGAGGGCCGTACAGATTGGCGTAAAAGTCTGCGAAGGTGTCGTTTAAGCCCTGGTCAGACCAGTGACGCATGTCTCGAGCATCTATGATGCTATCTATTCGGGTCCTTCCTCCCTCTGAGCATACCAACCTGGCCAGGGTTCTACCAGGCCTGTCTCCCTCGCCATACTTCCGCGCCACTACCGGTCGGGCATAGTATCGCACCTCACTAAGGGCATGAGATTCATAGAGTTCGAGTTCTGCTCTGATCTTAGCCAGGGTTGCCGGGGTGGGTGTAGCGGCGTGTTCTTGTCCTAGTGTTTTGAGCTTCATTTCAGAAGTGTGTAAGGCATGTCTTATGGCTTTTAGCACCCCCGCCTCCCTGGAGATGCACATCCCTCTAATATATATGTTGAACGCCTCCCAGCGAGTCCCTTCAGATGTATCATGTCTGTTGTTGTTCTCGAAGTAGATGTTTATGTCCGATAGAATCTCAGCTTTGTACACAATATCATGCAAAGCTTCATTTAAAGCGCCAGGCAGGGCGGGCGGGTGGTCCACGTCCCAGTTGGATCAGCATCATAACCGGGGAGTGATCTGAGAGCATGCACGATAGTATCTTAACATCTGCTATCTTACCCATCTGACAACCCGACACCAGAAACATATCTATTCTTGAAGAGCTGTCGTGTACTGTTGAGTAAAAAGTGTAATCTCTCCCTTGCGGGTGAGATGTCCTCCACACGTCATGTAAATTCAGGGACCTCATATGTATATGGAGTCGTTTGGCTGCGCGAGACATGACTCTGCGGGTATTGCCTGTTCTATCTAGGACATTGTCTAGTATGAGGTTCATGTCCCCTCATATAATGGGGACTTTTCCATATCTCATGAGAGGGTGGACACCTTGTCAATATATTCCGGGGAGTTGATGTTCAGACCATATGAGTTTACAAGCAAGCATTCCTCATTAGCCAGTGTGCAATGAAGGATCACATATCTGCCCTCCGTGTCAATGTGGGACATGTGAAGTGTACATTTTACTGATTTGTGGATCAGGGTCAACACTCCCCTGGATTGGGTGGAGTATTGCATATAAAACCTGTTAGGGCCCCAAGACTGTGCCAGGTTTGATGCAAGGTGCTTCAGAGCATGCGTCTCCTGGAGCAGGAGGATCTTGATTCCATGTCTTTGTGCATATGCAGAGATTCTGCGGGCCTTTGTAAAATTGGTTAACCCCCAAATATTCCACGTCATCATTCTAATGGACATGACAAAAGTTTATGGGACATTCCCAATTGAAGGATCTGCCTCTGCCTCTGCCATCTACATCATGCGCTGCTGCAGCATTAATACACCTCTTTTCAAAGCCCGCCGCCTCTTTCCTGACAATTTTTGTGCAACATTCCCCAACAAGACCACCACCACCCAGTCCAAACTAGCAGTGTGATATTTCCCACCCTTAGTGTGGACGATTGCGTGCCATCCCAACTTGGCATTGCTGGACCAATAGCCTAACGGGGGCTTAAACTTTTAAACTCCACCTTAAAAGGCATTGCAGCTGCAGTGGGGGCCGCCACTGCCATGTGACCAGCTTTTGTTAATACAATTACGATGAAACAACATACATTTTGAACAGCTGATGATACAGTAGGTTACCAGAAGAAACTTATCATTAAACCTTGATATCTAAGCAGTTGGTGAGCAAGCATGGTACATGCAGATGAGGCTTGTCGGTCGAGGTTTCCACCCAGTGTACAGCGTTGCAATAAAGCGGATTCAGAGTGTTCCCCCCCACCACTGATGGCGCTGCTCCTAGAGAGCTATAGTGAGGGCACCAAATGTCATAGAGCAGGGGGGACGGGGTGAACAACTGGGGGGAGGACAATAGTCTACACCCAAGAAGCGGACCATCATGAGAGTTGAGGGAGCCTTTGCCTTAGTCGTTGTCTGGGACCGTAAAGAAATAAAGTTTGTTGCAGTAAGTGAATTTCAAGCGAGCGGGGAAGAGCATCGCGTATTCAATTTTCCTATCTCTTAGCATTTTTTTCACACCACCGAATTGCCGTCGCTCCATCTGTACCCCGACCGAGAAGTCCAGGAAAATCCTAAAGATTTGTGAGTCCAGCCTTAGTTCTCCTTTTTCCCTGGCCAGGTGTAGTATGTTGTCTATATCTTTGTAGCTCAAGAGCTTCGCAATTATCAGTCTGGGAAAGTCGTCAGGCTTGGGGTGGGGTGTCAGTGCACGATGCGCTCGCTCAACAGTGAAGAACGGTGACAGCGCGGGGTTGTCGAAGAGGTCTTTAAGTAGTTGTTCAACCCAACCGCAAGTTCCATGCGTCCCTTGAGTGCTGATTCGGGAACCCTCACTAAATGAATATTGTTTCTTTGGGACCTCGATTCTAGGTTGTTGCACTTAGCTTTGACCTACTTCATGACGCGCACAAGCTCTGTGACCATATTTTGTGGGGCATGGATGCCATCCTCATTGGTTCCAATTCTATTTTCTGCTTCAGTAATCCTGGCCCCATGCTGGTCTAATTTGGATTTTAGCGAGGCTACATTTGCATTAATATCATCGAATTTTTCATGAAAGGCTGCAACATTTTTTTGCCATGGTCTCCATCATTGTTGTTAAGTCAGGCTCAGGAGTGTCCGGCGGCATGTCTACATCTTCTTGTCCTGCGGAGGAGGGCCCCTGCTCTGCCCTGGGGGCTACCTTAGCAAACTTGTCCATGGCCCTGACTTTGTTGGCCCCTCTCGATCTATTAGATATAGCAGTAATGGGGAATGGCACCTCACTGGGCAGGTGTGTTGGTGTCTGTGGGTCCAGAGTCCCACGGTGGGAGTGGTGATGTGCCACGGGCTCTGACGTATGGGAGATCAAGGCCTGGCAATACGGATGGTTGCCCCCAATGGGGGGGGAGAGCACAGCTATGGCCAGATAGTGCCAGTGAAGTCACTGTGGGTGTCAAGTAGTTAAGGGGGCTGTATTGCAGAGTGTTCGGCGGATGTCTTATGGCCGCCATGAGCCCAATGGCCAGGACAGAGCTGAGGGGCGGTGGGCGGGTTCTAATGCTTTCAGTGTGATTCTTCACCAGCTTTGTGGGTGTGCTGGGCCATGTGATGTTGATGGTGATGGGGTGGATCCGGGGGGGCCCATTCAGGTCCAGGTGGTAGAATTCCTTCACTCTGGTGTGTGTGGTGTGGCAGTGTTAGCGCCCTCCTCCCCAGACCCACCACCCAGGCTCAGCTCCTCAAAGGGAGACTCCCAGCACCCTCAGAAACCGCCCCCTCCGGCGAGGAGCAGCTCCATGGTGTGTTATATGGCTCCTGCAGCACACTGGGTAAGTCCACGGATGTGTGGGCTGCTGGTAGGCAGGTAGGCTGGTGAGCCCAGTGGCTGTAGAGGCGCCACAGCAGCGCCGCATGGGCAATGGGCCGCTGTTCCAGGGATGTCTGGGGGGCAAGTCAGAGCCCCCAGAAGATGATGTGCTTTCAGAGGGCGGGTCCCGCGCCCAGGCAGGCGGGAGAGGGAGAGCGCTCCGGCGCTCTGGCAGCACAGCATGAGAGGGGGGATGGGAATCTATGAGCCACACCGTGACCGCCGGGTCCAGCGGGGGCCGCTTAGGAAGGGCAGCGGACCTCAGCAACAGCACCCCCTGGCCACCTACCGTTGCCGCCCACAGTCAGCCAAAGCCTGCGGCGGCAGAGCAGGGGGGCGGATGTCCCATCCCAGATTGCAGCGTCGCTGTCCTGCACACAGTTTCTTCCTGGCACTTCTACCTCAGTAGAGACGCCTCGGCTCTAGCAGGCCAGTACAGTGCAGGGACGCAGTGGCCATGCAGATCTCGGCAGTCACGGAGGTAGGCCCGGCGCGAGCCTGAGGGGCGGGCCGCGCCAAAGGTTGTATCTGGGGTCCACCAGTTTGGTTTCTTTTAGCTTTTCTTCCAAGTGTTTCCTGCTGTCTCAGGATGCTCTGGAGAACATTTACAGGGCTCAATTAATCAGGATTCTGCAGTTGCTCGCAGATTATGGTCAGGGGCTGCGGAGCTCTTATGTTAGGTAGCCATTTTGCCGGCTGCTCAACAGCACCCCCCACTTGACGGTCTATTTCTAATCAACTTTGATGCAAGTAAAGTAAACGCTATTATTCCTTGCATTTTAGAATACAATAGACTACATTCACTATACACCCCCATCTAAAAACATATCCTGTTCCACAAAAAGGAAAACGTTGTAAAAGAAAACTAAGTCAAACAGAAATGCAACAGGATCTCACTGCAGATCTCCAAAGAGAGTAAAAGAAGCTAATACTTCATCAATTACCACAACCAAAGAAGAATCTATTGCTCAAAGTAATTCAGGTACTTCTACAAAGAAGCAACACACACTCCGAAAAAAATGACTTGGACACAGAACTATCTGGTCCATTCAAATTTCCAAATATAACTGGTGTAAATTGCTACGCAAATGTAGCAATCAATATTCTATTTCAATGCCACCAATTGTTGACAACATTTACTTACACAGTACAGACCAACTGTGCTTGCAAATGTTAGTCTTTCATAGAAACGCAACCAACAATCCTGACAACACATACAGTGTTCATGGAATAAGACAAGAATTGGACTACTGTGCTGGAATGGTGAAATTCAATATAAACTCACAAGAAGATCCACAAGAATTTCTAATGTAATAACTAATGTGTACTTAAACATTAACAAAACTTCAATTAGAAAACTATAAACAGTTAGAATACGCCAACAGGTATCTAACTGCCCCAAGATTCTATAACTAAACAGATAAATCAATACCACTAAATTATAACAATAAATAAACAGTTAGAATACGCCAACAGGAATCTAACTGCCCCAACATTTTGCAAAAACCAAATACATAAATCAATACCACTGAAAAATAACAAAAAATAAACAGTTAGAATACGCCAACAGGTATATAACTGCCCCAAGACTTTGCAACAACCAAACAAATAAATCAATACCACCAATAACTAATCTGTCCATAAACATTAATAAAACTTCAATTAGAAAACTATAAACAGCTACAATACGCCAACAGGTATTTAACTGCCCCAAAATTCTGCAACAACCAAACAAATAAATCAATACCACAATTATAAAAAGAAATAAACAGAATATGCCAACATGTATCTAAACACCCCAAGAATCTGCAACAACCCAACAGATAGATCAGCAACTTGAGAATATAAATAAAAAACTATAACCAGTTAGAATTCGACAACAGGTATCTAACAATCTGCAACAAGCCAACAGATAGAACATTTTTTGTACTGTGTCAAGTTTACATCCGTTATAGTGCTTTCATTTGCTTTGAAAATATCTTCATAGGAGTCATAGATATCTAGTAACTCTTCTTCTTTTCTCCATGGTTTAAAAAGTTGTGGCATAGACATGTAATATAGTTTTTTATGTTGAGGAGTTTTTAATGACAATGTGATATGATTAATTAAGCTTCCTTTGGTAAGTATCACTAAGCTGCCTTCAAAATGTGTCACTCTGTATCTACCTTTGTTTTCATCTGGTTTTATATTATTTTTGTATGTGATGTTTTGGGCTATGTGGTATAGACACATGGTTTCCAAACTGGTACTTCTTTTTGAGAAGTATGTGTCTAGTAAATTGTTTTTCAAAATGTCTTGGCTGTTGGGATCATTTTTGGCTATTGTTTCTATGTCCTCATATGATTTGAGAACTCTTTTTCTAGATTTAGCAGGACCAAGACTTAGCCATACTATATTTTCAGATGTTCCGTACAAAGCACGACCGGTTAAACGGTCTGCAGCTTCATAGCAGCCACATTCTCCATGAGAGAGCATTTTTATGCCTAAACTGTACAATTTACGTGGCAGTGTTTTGACAGATGATAGGTCATCCCAGAGGTCTTAAAGCTCTGTTTTTTCTGCTTTGGTTAAGTAGGTGTAACATATCGTGCAACTGCAGTGGAATTGTCTGCAATGTACTGCACATCTATGCTGGCATTCCATAAGAGGGCAATGATTGCATTGTAATCATTGATATATTTTGCTTTTTCTGTTCTTTTTATGTAATATGTGTTCCTAGGTGATTTACCTTTGACACTATGTCTAACTGAAGGCATGACGTTGTTTACTTGACCTGTTGTTGTAACTGGTCTAGGGAAACCAAAGCAGCATTTGGTGTTTGTTTGTTCGTTTGTTTGTTTTATTACTTGTATTGCGCGCCAGACCCAAGGGTATTAGGGTGCATTGTATGAGATCACTCACAGCTTGGTTATACATAGAAATACATTTACACTTAAAATATGGTTGTGCATAATCAATTTACATACATACAGTATCATTTTTACAGAATAATTACAGATAGGGGGTTCTGGCTATAGACTGAGAGCAGAAAAGTGTTATCTAGAGAGAATCTAGTGGACTGTATGCAGGGCGAAGGACTAGTTAAGCAAGATGTCATGGGACTATTTAGAAGTCAGCTTCTTTAAGCAGCTTTATTACGTTGTGGCGGAATTTAAGGTATGAATGCTCTACTCTAAGGAAGGAGGGTAACGAGTTAACTTGGAAGATACTGCCTCCAACTCTATCCAATGCTGAATCTGGGAATCAGAAGACAGTTCGTGTTGGAGAATCTAGTTGTTCTTGTTCCCAGTTTTGTGACAAATCTATTCCATAGATAGCATGGAGCTGCCTTATTTATGCATTTGTAAATGAGGGAGGCAGATTTTTAATTTGATTTTATCAAATGTGGACAGCCAGTTGTTGGCTCTACTGATCTCGGAGATGTGTTCTCTCCTTGCAATACCAAGTGCAGCTCTGAGAGCGTTGTTTTGCAGGAATTGGATTTTCTTGATGAAGTGTTTGTTCACCCCGAGGTACATGTCAATTGCAATAGCCGAGCTTTGATGGTATAAGTGCTCTGGCAAGGGTAATACAACTGTCATAGGAAAGGAAGGCTTTCCCTGCTCTGATCAGTGTGCAGGTACAGGTTTGTTGAAGGAGAGAGTGGAATCCAGGTAGAACCCCAATGTTTTTACTTCCTTGGCGACTGAGATAACATTATGGTCAATATGAAAGGCTGAGTATTTGAGGCTCGATTTTTTGAGTGTCGATGTGGTGCCTAAAATGATGATCTCTGTCTTGTCATCATTCAGGCATAGTCCATGGGTGGCCATCCATGCCTGAATGATGAGATAAACCTTATTCACCAAGGCAAAATCCTTATCATAATCAGCAATAAGAGATAGGAGGATCGTGTAGGTGATACCTAGATGGTCCAAATCATCGAAAAGGGGTTTGGAGAAAATGTTGTATAGTGTGGGTGGGACACAGGATCCTTGAGGCACACCACATGTAATAGGGAGGGGGTCGGCTGCAGCCATAGGTGAGAAGACTCTCATAGCACGATCACTGAGAAAGGATTGTATCCACGCTATGGCTTCAGTAGAGAAATATGCTGCTGAGTCCAGATGGCTGCATAGGACGTGGTGATCAACCAAAACAAAAGCGGCCGATAAGTCCCGAAGTAGGATAAGGGCTGATTCTCATTTGTCCCTAAATTCATCGATCTGGGCCTTCAAGTCAATTAATGCAGTTTCTGTCCCATACTGAGGCCAAAAACCTAATTGTCTTGTCCCCAGTAGTGAGTTTGATTCCAAGTGTTTTTGAATTTGTGACTAGGCCATTTTGTCTATGATTTTCAGGAGAAAGGGTACCGTAGTGATAGGTCGGTAGTTAGTAGGAATCAAAGGGTCTAGAGTCTGTTTTTTTAATAGAGGGAGCACCCAAGATTCCTTGAGGTTAGTGGGTATGGTATTAGTTGCGAATGATGCATTCATGATTTTGTGATAAAAGATGACAGATCTCTGGCTGCATCCTTTATGAGTTGGGCAGAGCATTGGTCACCCTGACAATTCGATGGTTTTAGTGATAGTATGTTTCTTTCTCTTTCGATTATGGTGACTTTAGAGAACTTGAATCGGGGCAGCTTGACAGTGTTAGTGGAGGGATCTGATATAGTTCTATTAGGCATGTTGCTGGTTAAAGAGGTTTTTTTATTGCCAATTTTTATTTTTAGGGTCGTAACTTTGTTAGCCAGTGCTTGCAGTATGTTTGAACACAAAAGTTTGTCCTTTGTACAGTTGCCTGGCACAGGTATTGGAGCTTCTAACTCTTTAAGGATAACGAAAAGTTCCTTCATGCTAGAATTAGCTTGGGCTATTCTAGCATTACAGGTTTCGCGTTTGGCTAAGAGTATGTCATTTTTGTATAGGGCTGTGATGGCACTGTGATTAGTCTTGTTTTCTTCAGACGGGTGTGTTTTCCAAGAAATCTCACATGACCTTTTTTTAGTATGTAAAGTTTTCAGATAAGGTGTGTACCAAGAATTGAGGTGGGCCTTAGGTTTACTTTGTCTGAGTTTGAGTGGCGCTATTGTGGCTCAGGATGTGGTCATGATATGATTGTATTCCTTGACCAATGTGTCGGGTCCCAGGTTTTCTGGCATGGCATTAAGCGTTGGTAGGATGAGAGGGAGTAGGATGTTGCAAGTAACGTTCTTTTTAATTCCAAGTGGGAATAGGTGGAGTTGGTGATGGCGGCATGGCGATAGGTTTTACAGTATCTAGGGTGAAGGTTATAAGGTAGTGGTCCAACCATATCTGAGGGGATATGGAAGAGATGGTAGAATTGCAGTTGTGGTCTGCTACCCAATCCAGAGTACTTCCTTTTGTATGTGGCGGGTGGAGCACTTTCTGGGTGAAGCCTTGTTCTGTTAAGATGTTAGCCACGCTAGATGCGTGTGCATCTTTTGGGTCGTTATAACCTAGGTTAAAGTCTCCTAGTAGTAAGACTTGAGCAGAGTTTTTTAGGTTATTGGATGCAATATTGAATATGTCGTCCTCAAACTTTCCAATGGGGCCTGGCGGTCTGTATATCAGATGGATTGTAAGAGTCTGGGAACTATTTATGTTGAGTTTGGCCGACAAGTTCTCATAAGATTTGGTATCTAGAAGTGATATTAGTCTAATCGGTTTGGTATCTCTTACAATGAGTGCGATGCCTCCTCCTCGCGTATCAACTCTATCTGATCTTAAGATAGTATATCCCTTGGGGATGGCTATTAAGAGAGCTGGTCAAGCCAGGATTCGGTGATCGCTAATAAGTCTAGTTGTTCTACCTGTATGATCTCCGCTATCTCAGTTGCATGAGCGACCAAAGATCTTGCATTTATTAGGGCACCCTTGAGACTATTGCAGGATGAGGCTGGAGATAGCGAGCCTATATTATTTTGGGTAATGGAGGTTTTTATGATCAGAAGGAGTAAATGAGGGTTGATCTTTAGATTTATAGGTAGGCGTACCTGGTATAAGGGAAGATTATTACTAGAGGCAAGGATTATAGCTAGAGGTTCGTAGAGTTTGGAAAGTCTCGACCATAGTCTCCCATTTCTATCACGAGTGGTACATGGTGGGGTCAGTATGGGCTCTTGCACGATAAGTTCAGTAGGCCTTTGTTTACTTATGAGGAAAGAAGGTAGGGCCGTGGTGGAGTTTAAGGTACTATGATGGTGGGAGTCTATCAATATGATCACTAGCGACATAGTGGCTGACACAATAGTAAGGAGAGGCAATGGACTCCTAGGAATGTGCATGTTTAGGTGAAATTGCGGATGGGAGCTTAAGCACTCTATTCACCAGAGAAGGGCAGAGTCTCTATTTGCATGCATCAGCAGTCAAGGCAATTGGGCATGTAAGCAGCAATCACATTAGGCCAGTAGGCGGCAATCAAATTGGGCATGTAAACAACAATCACATTAGGCTATTAGGCGACAATCACATTAGGCAATCAAAATTGGGTATATAAGCAACAATCATTTAGGCCGGTAGGGAGCAGTCAGAATGGGCCAGTAAGCAACAATCACATTAGGCCAGCAATCAAGTTGGGCAATCAAATTGTGCATATAGACAAGAATCAGTTAGGCCAGTAGACGGCAATCAATATAGAAGCAGTATATTAGTCATGTAGGCAATAGTCGGGCAATAGTACTAGTATTATGTTGGTTTTAGGTGCCCAATACAGTGAATATTGACTTATTTAGGTAAATAATGGCATTGGTCTAACAAGCAGTAGCGACTTAGTACTTAATCCAATGTTCTGCACCTGTTTGAACTCTATATCAATTTCAGTCCTAGTGTCGACATAGATTGCTTCAGGAAAAGTGTATGTTCAGTGGCATCATGGTCTTTCATAGATTGTGCGTAGTCTTAGGGCAGGATGGGCTGAGAACCGAGTAACAATGAGGGATTGTATAAAGGCTCAGGTGCAAGCATGTGTGGTTTGCACAGTGTACAGCGCCGTGCTGCTGGTGCGGACAGGAGGGGCCTTGCTCTGCGTGGGCCTTAGGCATGGCGGGCCGGCTTCCGCCTCCGGCTCGCCTAGCAGCCTGTAGGCACAACAAATGAAGGTTGCTAGGCAATGTAAACAAAAATGTGAATTCCGAGTGGCGGCCATCTTAGGAGCAGGTAGGCAGAGCAACGGACCATACCTTGTAGAAGGGGTAGTAGGCCTGTGTAGTGTGCCACAGTGCTGCAGATGTCGGCAGGAGGTAATCAGCTGGGCTCGAGTGTGCGCGTGGGGCACAGATTCAACAGAAGTCTAGCTGTCCCTGCAGCATGACGACTTCACGGGCAGGCAGAGCAGCACGGCACTGCTGCTGCTGGGTGTTGCAGGGCTCCGGCCCTGGGGGAGAGTGGGTTTAGGTGCAGACAGGAGGGGCCTTGGTCTGTGTGGGCCTTAGGCGTGGTGGGCTGGCTTCCACCTCCGGCTCGCCTAGCAGCCTATAGGCACAACGAATGAAGGTTGCTAGGCAACCAATGTAAACAAAAACCATGAATTTTGTAGTATTTGCCTTAGTTTTTATATTTGCAACAACAACATTTTCCACATTTGTGTCTTTGAAATGTGCAAGAAAGTCACTATTTGTTGTCTGTAAAGGAATTTCACAAGTGACATATTTTTTGATAAACTGTAAAACAGTGGCATCACTGTCTTGACCAAATTTAGGAGCATCTTTAATCCATAAAAGCATGTGCATATTCGGTGCTCCTCTGGCTTGGTATTCTTTTCTCCAAAAGAAGTGTTGCACTTCTCTGAGGGGAAGAATAGTTGTATTACAAATAAAGTGCAGCACAGCATTGAAGCGATGATGGAAATATCTTGAAACATTAACAGGATCTAGAGAGCATAGTTCTCCAGGTGTTAGTATATCTATGTTTGTTTTGTTTTTGTTTGCTATTCATAGGAAATCATGTACATTTTCCCATGCTTAGTCTGCACAACTTAATGTAACAAACCAAGTGGGTGAGCCAAGGCTTCTTATCATACAACGTACATCTCTGTGACGTCAGAACCAGTATTCTTTTATACCACGCATGTTTGCTAACAGATTTGTAATGCTTGATTGTAGAACCTCATCTTTTTCTTGCACTTTTTGTAGTAATTGCGTAGCTGACATGTTTTGAAAATGGGAACCCTGATTTCAATGTGTGTGCAACTCCGTAGCATAGAGTTGCTAGTTCACTTTCAAAGAGTAGGTGGAATATGTATTCCACATTTTGTCTAAATCTGAGATCTTCAGAATACATTCATAAAGAGCGGTATTCTGATGCTGTTATCTGAGTGGGTCTATCATCGTACCTTCCTCCTTTCCCAGTAGGAAAGAGTAGAGGAAAGGCACGTGCTTCTATACTTTTTTCCCATATGCTGATTGGTGATCCTTTGGTTTGTCACATTTGGTATGTTTCCAGTGCTTCATCTATGGTGTCTTTAGAGTGTAATGGATGAATTGTATAATGGTCTAAAATATTGGATACTGTAGCAGGATCTAGAAGTTGAAATTGACCAGTTTCTGGTGACTCTTGAATTATTTCAGTGGTTTCCCTCAGGTTTTCTTCAATATGAATTTCTTTGTAGTATTCATTATTGTCTTTTACATATTGCAAGGCTTGTCTAACTTTATGTAAGTCCACGAGTTGCTGCCAATTTTTTTGTCATTTATAGGTACAGCATTTACTAAGACAAATAAAGATTTAATTGGATGTTGCACTCCCAGAGTGTGTACATTTTCTTTCAGATCTAATGGTAAATAAACTACTTTGCCACGAATGCCTTTCACTAACTCAGAGGGAGGTAATTTTGCTGTTTTTGGTTGAAGGCGTATTATTGCTTGAAATGGGTGCACTGTTTGAATTATGATGCTCTCATATAAATTAAGTTGTTGCAGGGGTTTTGGTAATGGGAATAATTCCAAGTTATTTGTGATAGCGCGTGAAGGAGTTTGGTTGTTGTCAAGTTTGGCAGTGCAGTAACTACAAAGTATTAAGGGGTCAGTTATTTCGTATTTGTTTTCTGCTATAAGGTAGAGAGCTAATTCAAACCATTTGAAATCTTCATTGTCTTCTATTTTGTATGTTATGTCTACAGTTTTTGTGCTACTTTTATAAAAAGTTCTGCGGCAACACACACACACACACACACATAATTTGGTAGTCAGCGGATGTACTTTTAAATTTTAGTAGTTCTTTTTTGTATGTGTGTAGTAGAAGGTTGCCATCTGTACACTTGTTGCTAGTCTGTTGTAAAGCTATTGCATTTTGTAAGTGGTTTTCACTTCCAAAATATTTTCTCTGGAAATGCACTATTTCTTTGAGTAGGTCTTTGGCTGTACCATGTAGAAGATTGTTATTTAATTGGCAAGTGCTACAACAGGACTTTTAGCATAGTACAGTTTATGGACTAGATTTTTTATAGTTGAATGATGTGTTGATAACATTATGATATGATGGAAGGTGCTTTTGCAAGTTGGTCCTGAAATGCAGGCTAATGAATGTCCTTGTAGTCCTGTGTATTTGCGGACTGGACAGGTATACATATTTTGTAGTAGTTTCATTTTGAACTTGTCTTTGCCTTTCACATACTGATTGAGGAACTGGTGTAAAGATTTGAAAGATTTTTTGGCAATGTTACACATTGACGTGCACACCCATTTGTACACTGGATGTTTTGGTTCAGTCGAATGGAGAGGTGATACTGAGTTTTCTGAGGATATTTTTGTAAGCAGCATTTCTTGTTCCATTACGGTATTATTACATTTTTCATACCCTTGTACACTGCTATGCATGGCAATTGTGTTTGTTTGCTTTTGGTTGTATGCTTCTTCATTAAAATATGGTTCTGTGCTTGTGGTGTGACTCCACTCACCTCCACAGATATTTAAGAAGTTATTTTTGTTGAAATTCAGTTTATTGAGAAGTATTTTTTGTAGTTTAGTAGTCAGTTTTGATAGTGGTTTCATTCTGTGAAGAAACAAAAAAAAAATAACTTCCTTCTGAGAAGGATTACACTGTCTATGAGAGCTTCTTAGATTAGTTTTCTGCATGATTTGTCTCCTGTTTTTATAAGATTCTGAAGGACTCTGTGGTGGAACATTTTTTGTAAAATACTTTTTTTGGTATGGTTACTTGCCACTACATCAAGATTCATAGGAGCCGTGTTAGCATTAGTGATAGCTGAATTCTTGTTACTCACGTTCTGTTTTGTTTTACATTTTGAAAGAGGCAAAGTTTCTGTATTCGAAGCTTGTTTTGTTTCGCTTAATGACTGTGTTAGCTGTTTTGTTTGAACTTTTTATACAAATTCTGCTACAGATGGATGCTTATTTTGGACACTTTTATTTTAATTTGCTCTACTTCTGTGTTGATTTCTACGGAGTTGCTTTTTGGTAGGCATTCTTTGAGGTCTGTTAGAAAAACAAAAAAGGTATGGGTTGGGCTGTTGTGCAATGTATGTGTGCTGTGTGCATGAGTGTCTGAGTATGATGGTAAGGATGCATGTGGAGGTGTGTGACTGTGCAATGGACAGCTACAACAAGTTGGGAAGGCTATTCTTGTATTTGTGTGTTATATAGTGGGGTTCAGATGACAATACACAGTAACCTAGTGGTGAGGAGAAGCACTAATACTAAATCTAATGGTATAGAATTAAAACAGTTCTTTGTTCTGCAGTACTAACATTCTAGGGCTGATTCATGGAATTTGTGCGCCGAAAAACAGGGATTTGTGTGCCATTCTGCCCGCAAATCCCTGTTTAACAAATGGGGATTTGTGGGCAGAATGGCGCACAAATCCCTTTTTTTCAGCGCACAAATTCCATGAATCAGCCCCACAGTGTGTTTGAGTAACAGTTAGAACATTATGGCAGTATTGTACTTACTTTTTTGTATGGAAAGAGTAGGTTTCTTCTGAGTTGTTGCTTGTACTTCAGATGCTGCTGCTTTTCAGGAGAGTGGTCTTCACTGCAATTGTAAAAGAAATAAGTTAGTAATTTTGTGTGTTTATAGCACTGTTGTTAATTTAGACGTTGATTTTTATGTTTTTGTAGTAGTAGTGTTTTTTGATAACTGAACATTGTGTGTGCATGTAGTTTCCTTTGCCTATGTGCAGCCTGTATATTTTACTTAGAATCTGTTAGTTGAACATGCTTTGCAAATGAGTATAATACTAAGCGTATGAAACTCACTTGGTTTCTTAAGGCTGTGTTATTGGATGTTAGGAGATAGAGGAAATAATCATATACTTATTTTGCTATTTTTATAAGGTAAATGGCAGAAACTGGATAGAGAAGCATTGAATATATGTATTTGTGAAGGTGTGGGTAATAGAGCAGAAGGATGTGATGTAGAGTCAGTGGTGTTGTTTCAGCTGGGAGATTTTCTAATGATAGTGTCTATTTGTGTGAGTGTATAAAGATGCATGAACTCATCCTGGCTGTTTGCAATTTTTTAATACACTACAAAGTGTTTTTCTACAATTATACTGTTATTTCTCCCATCCTTTAATATGAAATTACACTTTTTTGGATAGCTGTGTGTGTAAAAAAAGAATTTGGATAGCAGACATGTTTGCAAGTGACAGTTGATTATAGCAGATGGGAAAAATGACAGTAAGTTCATTTTGTAGGTTAATCAGGATAAGTGGCAGTTACCCTGTTTATATGCATTTATACAAGAGCTGTACTGTGCAGAAAATATGCATGCCTGTAGTTTGTATTCATGCATGTGGATATGCATGAAGCTGCAAGTAGAAACAGTAGTTTTTGTAGTAGGTGCTTTCCAATGACATGAGACTTGTACTCAGAGTGATCAACAGTACATTTGAAGTGCTGAACTATGATGATGGAGTTAGATGTAGAGTTCTTGGATGTGATTGGTAGATGGTTGTGTGACTGCTTAGCTGTATCCAATGAGGGAAAGGTACAGAGAGTGAAGTGGAAAGGGTAGAAGGGCTGTCTAAGAGTTACGTGCTCCAGGGGACTTTAGGGATTAGCCAATCAGGTGTTGAGGTTGTGAATTTGTGGTGAATGAGGCTGTGTGTCGTGAAAGTGGCAGAGGTGGAGAAAGTCAGGTTGTTGGTGGTTGGAGATATGTTTGTGCATGGTTTGGAGCAGTATGCTAAAAGCAGGAATGTGGCAAACAATGTTGATGTTAAAGGAGTGGATTTGGTGTGGAGCACTGTGTTTGATTTCAATGTGCAGCGAATTGTACAAGTTTTGCACTGTGGTGCTTTGCATTTGGGCTATGCCAGTGCCCCTACTTTGTTGGCAGATTTGGAACACTTGGTTCAAGCATTAATGAAAGTCCTTCCAAATGCAAAAGTTATATTTTCTGGTTTAATACCTAGGGCAATATGGGACAATAGTTATGTTTCTGTCCTCAGCAAAACATTGCTAGGTGTGCAATCAACCGAGGCATGTTTGCTTCCATGCTTAGAGCTGGTATGTTCTTTTGTAATAATGAGAACATTGATTCTGGTAATACTGTTTATTTTAAATAAGATGGCATTTCTTTATCTTTTATGGGAAATGCTCTGCTGTTTTGGAACATAAGGGTTGCTTTGGAGAAGCTTATGTGAAGATTTTAGGAGTAATATAAGAAAAAAAAATAAAAAAATAAAAAATAAAAGGTCTCTCAAGCATCTGCAAAAAACCCAAAAAAACAGCTCTTTTCAGAGCCACCCTCAAAAGGGAACTGGGACACACTATTTACATTTATCACACACAGATTTTTCTATTTGTCCGCAGCATGCACATGAGAATGAGCAGAGCAAGGGATTGGTCAATAAAGTTTACTGGGTGTGTTGTGTAAGGAGAGAGTTGGTCAGAAGCCTTTTTCCTGAGAGAAGAACAGATAACTATGGCTGTGTGTTTCATAAAACAGATTATCTGGATTTTGGGAGACTCATGGATTAATTGGTTGGAGGTACATGCAGAACGCTGTGGAGTGGCTGCACATCTTGGATTCCCTCATGTGGAAGTGCACTGGCATGGAGTGCGTGGAATGAAGTGGCAGGATTTGGTACCTCGATGTGCTACTTTGGTGACACAGCATCATCCAGGCATAATTATTATTCATTGTGGAGGGAACAGTTTAGGACATGTGTCTGGAATTTTGTTGCAATTTGCAATGAAAGAAGGACTTGGGAAGGTCATGGACATGTTTCCAAATTCCCAAGTAATTTTTTCTCGTACTGCACAGAGACAAATGTGGCTGCGTTCTTCTTCATTTGGTCCACAAATGGAGAAAGCGAGGTGCAATGTCAATAAGGCTGTTTGTGCCTTCTTAAGAGATGTTGGCATGTCCTCTTTTCACAATGAAAGTATTATGTTTCGTAGCACATACATTTTTCACAGAGATGGAGTACATCTTACTTATGCTGGAAATCAAATTTTTCTGCGAAATATACCAAATGCATTACAACCTTTTTTGTAATTGCATTAATAAATTTTGCAGTAGCTGTTAATCATTTGATGTTTTTGAAACACAAAAAAAACCCACCAAAAGGCTCTTTTCAGAGCCACCACTTCTTCCCATAGAAAAGTGCAATGGTTCTGGTAGGGCAGCACCCCCAAAAAAATACATTTCTGCGGATGTCCGCGGACTCCAAAAAAATGCACAGGGTCCTGCACTATTTATTTGTCACTTCTATTTTTAAACTGTGAACGGCAGCTCTGAAAAGAGCCTTTTTTTTGGTTTTTGTTGTTTTATATTTTTTTTAAGGAAGGGACACCAACCACGGGGATAAGAAAGGGCAGGTGGAGAGAGGAAGATGTAGGGTGGGCCTTATTTAGGTAGGTAGCAGACCTTCTCGTGCTCCTTGACCGAAGTCTCGAAAGCACTCCGAAGGTTCTCCCCCTGCAGAGTACTGCGTCACAGTACATACACAATATTGTGAACCTTGAAAGGTAAGGGTCAACAGCATCATGAATGGCCTGTGAGGCAGCTGGAGGGATTACTGTCCCACAGGAGTGTGTCTTGTGGTGACAGGAGTGGAAATGGAGGATGCTGTAGAGGAACTCAACCTACTACGTTTATCGCAAGGTACAACCTTGCGAATAGCCCCAACGTGGAACAAACTTAGGTATCGCTTCATTGATGTCGTACCAAAGCTATGCGAACCAGGCCTTCCACGACTCAGCACCATGTGGCACTGATTGCAGGTGGCCTTATTCGCACAAGCTTTTGGCACTACATCAAGAGTGGTAAATAACCGCCAGACCCAAGACTCACAGCGCGTGCTGGTAGTAGGCACTTCCACTATCTCATTCTCTTCATCCGTCTCCTCTGCATCCTCACGCTTGTTCCCCTCTGCAGGCCCTTGGGGAGGTGATGGTGGTGGAGGGGTGAGGGTGGTGATGAAGCTGAAGCAACCATCAACACCATCTGGAGGACAGCAGGCAAAAGTGAGCAGCAATGCTCTGTCAGGTAGCCAGAAGGACAATGAGGATCTATTCTATGGTGTGGCCTTTTATAGGGGTGCTGGTTCGCGCTTCGCTGACAGCTGGGATGTCTGTGGACACTTCGAATACCAAAATAAGGCTAAAGAAGTTCCAGAAAGTATGTATATCGCCAGGGACATTGCCTGGGACGTGTGCAATGGTGAACCTTTACTGTAAAATCCTTTGGATTGTCCAAAAAAGTACTTTTAAAATGTTCAGGGACCCGGACAGTGTCTGCAAATAAGAACACATGCTCAGCGTGGGTGCGGTCACATGATGACGTCGCGGACATGTTCGCGAATGGGACAGCTGTCCACAGGACACCAAATGTACAGGGACGGTTGTGCGCATGCGTGCAGGTTTTCTACGTACAGTGTTCTGGTCCTCAAACTAATTAAAAGTGCGACACACATGCGACGGAGAGCTACGGACCGGTGCCATATTCGTAGGACCTATGGGTGTGGTGCGCATGTGCATAGATGTTCTACGGACAGTGTGGACACTCCTATTTTAATTAGGAACAGTACGAACAGGTATTGTGTCCTTAGGACACCTCCATTTTGGTTAAATGCGGACATCTTGGACATCGAGTGTGTTCTAAGAACAGTTCCATTTTGATTGTGGACAGTACAGACAGGCATAGTGTTCTTAGGACATCTCCATTTTGGTTAATTGCGGACATGCCGGACATCAAATTTGTTCTAAGAACAGTTCCATTTTGATTGTGGACAGTACAGACAGGCATAGTGTTCTTAGGACACCTCCATTTTGGTTGATTACGGACATTCTGGACACCCGCGCTGTCCGCAGACACCTTAACTGCCTTTTTAAAAAAAAAATAAGACACAGAGGAATAAAGTAACAACACACATAATATTTTATTATTATATACAAATATAAAATTTATGAAAGGGAGGGGGAAGAAGAAACTGACACAAAAACAGGGGAATTAGAGGTTTGGAGAGGATGGATGGGAGGGGATGAAGGGATGGAAGTCTCTTCATAACGTTTTTCCTGGTGGTTAGGGTTTGGGGATAGTTGACTGGGACATGGAGAGGGGGAACCGGTACATGTGGGACAATGATATTTAATGTTTTCTTTTATGTGGTCCTCCACAAAATGTTATAAAAGATTGACATTTTATTGGCATATCCATTTTCTGTTCCATTCGCTAATGTCTCTTTTGCTATATTATTTTCACTGTTTGTATGGTCTGTTAAAAAAAAAATGTTAAGTACACATAAAGTAATAGTTATTAATTGTCTTATATAGAAAAGTGTCTACCATTAGTATCACTGTCTTCACTCATTTCATCACATGGGACATTTTCTTCAAGCCATTCCAAAGTACTGGACAATTCTGTGTAAAAAAAATATTACTTTTAGTGTACCTAATACAGAAAGTTTAGAAATATATAAGAACAATTAAGTTCACTTACTAGTTTCTGGTAGGTTTTGTTGTTACTGTTGTGTAGGTTTGCTGTTGCTTTTTGCTGTGCAGTTTATGTGAGGTAATTATGTTGGAGGCATATCTTTTATGTTTTGGTATATTCCATTCTAGTACATATGCTATTTAAATGGACGGTTGATGTCTTACATATATAGGTTCCACTTCTGATTTATTATTAAATATAATGTATTCATGTGCTGCTTTTTGAACTTGTTCAGTGTTTATATGGCATGTTACAACAATCTAAGATACCCCCTGAGTTTTTGGGGAATGTTGGTCTTGTCTGCGTCTGTCCGCTGATATAGGCACAGTCCACGGACATCAAAATCACTAGTTGGGGGTTCAATATATTCTATGTTACATGTATATAAAGTAAGGGAAACACCTATCAAATTCACACTATGTATATCTATATTCAGTAAAATACTTTGGTAAAGGGAGGTTATGGTTAAGTTGTGCTATTAAAAACCTATGAAATTCAGTAAAAAAACTTTGTTAAAGGGATGTTATGGTTCCAAGTAAAACCGAAAAACACCTGAAATTCGCCAGTTATGGTAAGCTAAGCTACCATAACTCGCACCACCACCGTGCACTGCTAAGACTAACACCCAGGACATCAAAGATGACACACATCACAAAACAGATTTGTTAAAAAATGAAAAAATGCTGTTTTCAGCCTACTCTAATTCATTTTCCAATAGAGGAAAAGTGCAAATGTTTGTGCGCCGAAGCACAAAAACGCTGTACGGAATTGGATCAAATAAGAAACAACTTGTGCATGAAGCGATGACTTGATTTCAGGGAAAGGTTTGGGGTTATTCTGTTGAGTAAATTAAAATGGTGCACCCTTTTCCCAAAATTATAGCTATTATAGCTATATCTCTCATGGTGCTTCAGAAATGAAAAGCCACATTTTCTTTTTTTTATGCTCGATGTGAGCGATTAATGGTGTAATATCAGGGGAATGCATAAATTAAAAAAGCAAAAAAAGTAATTTGGAGGGGGGAAGGGTTTAAATCGCACCAGGCTAGCGGCGGGCATGGGGACAGAGAACATCATGTGAAGTTGGGGAGTTGGGGTTGTTCTGGGGACCCAGTTACAGTTCAGATGCGTTCACATTATCAGGGGAATTTCAGTGAAATCTTGCAAAAATGCATCACAAATGAGGGGGGTCAGGGAGGTAAAAATCAACTCCGGTGGGTGGGGAGACCTAGAGAAAAGGAAGGAGGTACATGGGGAGTGCCTATGAGGACTTAGGTTTTGAGCATTATCACAGTAATGGCCATGGCCGAAGGCAGAGACCAGTGGGCTTGAAATAAACCTATTGTTTTAAAATATACAATGGGCATGGCCAAAGGTCATGCTCACTGGCAATGGCCAAAGGGTATGGTAAGTTGGCCCCAAGGAAACCTATAAGTAGAACATGTACAGTGGACACGGCCGAAGGCCATGGGTAGTGGGCCCTAAAGAAACTTATTGGTGCAACATGTACAGTGCTCATGGCCGAAGACCATGTTAGTGGGCCCCAAGGAAACCTATTGGTGCAATGTGTACAGTGACCTCAGCTGAAGAGCCTGGCTAGTGGGCCCCAATGAAACCTACTGGTGCAACATGTGCAGCGGACACAGCCAAAATCTACAGAGGGAACGGCCGACGGCTCTGGCTTGTGGGCCCCATGGAAACCTATAGGTGGAACATATAGCTGGCTGAATGCCGTGGCCATCGACCATGGTCAAAGGCCATGGCTAGTGGGTCCTAAAGAAACCTATTGGTGCAACATGTACTTCGGGCATGGCTAGTGGCCCTTGAATAAACTATGGTATAACAAAACCCTTGAAATTCACTGAAAAAAACTTTACTTAAAGGACAGTTAATGTATCAAATTGAATGCAACAAAACTCTTGAAATTAGGTGCATGTGCGAAGTGATGATCATCTTAACTCTAGGATCTAATGAGTCAGTTATGGGTAGAACATGTTCAGTTTATCAAAGGAAGCCTGAGGGAATCTCAAGTCGCGATCAGAAAAATATATACATCACACAAAGAAATAAGTGATAGGGGGTAATGGGAGGGGGGTAGATAGGTAAAAAGCAATTGAGTGGAGTGAGGGGACCTGAAAAAAAGAAGGGAGACACGTTTAATGTCTTTGAGCATGTTGAAGACTTTAATTCTGAGCATTTTTTCCATTATCACGTGAATCGCTGAACAGCTACTCTACCAAGGGAATTTCCGCTACAAGAAAGGATACCTGTGAAATTAGCACATGAATACGGAGTTAGAAAAAAAAAAGGTTTTACATCTGCAATACCTACGTCTACTAGGCATGGAGCAATAGATGCTTGGTAACAAATGAATGGTTTTACATGGTGTGACATGGCCGGTGGCCATGGCTAGGTGGCCCAAAAGAAATATATTGGTGAAACACACACAAAGGCCACGTCCGAAGGCCATTGTTATTGAGGCCTCAGGAAAATATGCAACATGTTCAGCCATGTCCACTTGCCATGTCTAAAGTCCACGGCTAGTGGGCCCAAAAAGAAAATCAATTGGTAGAACTTGTGCAGTGGCCACAGACAAAGGCCATGGCTAGAGGACGCTGGGGAAGCTAAGGCATAGCAAAAACCTTTCAATTCAGTGAAAAACCATTTGTTAAGAGAGAGTTAAGGTGATCAGATTTAAAGCAACAAACCCCCTGAAATTCAGCATTTCAATCAAATCCACCGGTGAGGAAATAAATGTGTCACACGAACAAAACAGTGATAGGAGTAATGGGCAAGAAAGGGGCCAAGGAGGAAAAAGCAATTGAGGGGAGTGGAGGGACCATGGAAAGAAGAGGGGGGCTGTTGGTGAGTACTTTAGAGGATATGGAAAGTTTGGTATGTTCGAGCATTGGCAGGGGAATACCGGGGAAATCCTGCGGGCATAGGTAGATCAATGCTGCCGTATGTGTAGTTTGTTGCCATTATCGGGGACATCCTGTGGGACTGGGGAGAGAGTGAAAAAAGTCATTATACCTGCAGTGATTAACTCTCCTAGTCAGGGGATAATGGAACTCTATGCCCAAGGGCATGGCTAGAGGGCCCCAAAGAAGCCTATTTTTGCAACATGTACAGAGGTCACAGCCATAGACAGTGGCCATTGGCCATGGCTAGTGAGCCCTGATGAAACTTACTGATGCAAAATGTACAGTGGCCATGGCCAAACGTCATGCCTAGAGGGCCCCAAAGGAACCTATTGGTGTAACATATACAGTGTCTCCAAAGAACCCTATTTGTGCAACATGTACAGTTCCACGGCTGAAGACAATGGCTAGTGGGCCCGAAAAAACTACAATATAACAAAACCCTTGAAATTCAGTGAAGAAACTTTAGTTAGGAGAGCGTTAAGGTGATCAGATTTGATGAAAAAAATCTATAGCAACAATACCTTTGAAATTCAGTGAAAACACCCTTGGTTAAGTAAGTGTTAAGGGGATCAGAGGTAGTGCAACAAAACCCCTGAAATATAGCAATCGCATTTCAAGCAAGTCCAGCTTAAATATGCACCTTTTCAGGGGGTTTGTTGCATTGCATCTGATTACCCTAACACTCTCTTATAAAATATTTTTTTCATTGATTATATACCTCTGGATTTATGGGTTATGACTACCCTGTCCTTCGAGGATCAGGACCCCGCTATGCTTCAGGAATTGTGGGATCCATTCCGATATGCCCCACCGCATCAATTTACAAATGGGGAAAGAAACAGCCAAAAATGGATGCGCTGACCCCTATGTGCGCCAAAATCTGCAAAACTGCGTTTGGGTCACAACCAAGGAAAGAATGCATCCCTGTCACACACAGTCAAAGTGGGGGGGGGGGAACCAGAATGCCCAGTGGGATTTGTTACATTCAACATGGAGTAAGGCAGCAGAAATGGGCTAAAAACCGAAAATGCCTTTTTAAAATATAGCTTTGCAACCTTCAATGTGCTGTTTTGGCGCTAGATCCATTTATTTTCCAGTGAATCCTTGAGAGTAAAAGGGTTACAGATCATCCACTGGGGCCTCATTGACTGACAGCAGCTAAGAAATGTATCTCATGAAAAACCAACACAACAATATTTGTTTTCAGTTCCACAGGAAAAATGTGGCTAAAAATGGAAACATGTAACAATTTCAGCTGTACAGAGAGAACTTCAAGCAAAGGCTGGATACATACATAAAGACTGCAAACAATCCCAGCACTCAAGGGAAGAAATAATACTGAATCAAATGTATATGTACTGCATAGAAAAAACATATTTAAAATAACTCAGATAATTTGTTTTTGAAAGTGCAAAATCGCCTGTTTTAAAAGCATGTTTTGTTAAAGGTTTTCTTTCAGAATGATTAAGGATTGCTAATGTAAAAATCCATCGATAAACTGTGTTCATTTTATGTGTTTTAATGAAAGATGTAAGTGAATCTTAAAGTTAACCCAGTCTTGAGTTGATTAACTATTTTAAAAAAAATACAATTCTGCTTTGACAGTTCCCAGCCTGGGAAAGGGTGACACTTCAGGTTGACATTTCACTGCTGGCAGAAAGGCCTAATTGCTATGGGGAGGCCTTGCATACTCAGATCAAAGGCCCTCATTTTGTCGCTGCTTCAGGCACAGACAATAGAAGGCTTGGCCACCCATCCTCCCAGAGGAGGGACAGGATGTGGAGGAGGCTTCTCAGTGAACTTCAAAGGACTGGTCATTTGCTCACTTGTGAAGAAAGAAAAAAAAAACCTGACTTGTGATTTTGGAGTTAATTTGCTTATATTTAACTTGGCAGCAAACATAAGTAAAGGAAGGAAAAGTACATACATTGAAATCTGAATTTATGATAGACATTCGAAGACGTGATTGAAACCTGTTCTGCATAAGGAACTGAAGTTACACCAAAAGACTAATTGCGCCAAAACTATTAATGCTGCAAAGCGGTGATATATATATATATATATATATATATATATACTGAGTTAGGAATTGTTGGGGCAAATCATTATGATTAAAATTGGCAAAATTCCACAGAAAGACAAAGCCAGCTCTCACTGACGTAGGAGTTGTACGTAAATGTAACCCACAAAATATGTAATATGTAATGTTTGTTTCTGATTTTATTAGAGGGCATAATTATAGAAATATGTATTTGTGGGAAAGTTCGATTTTAGTCCAAATAACTAGGGGTGTTTATAAAATATGACATCCCTCACCAAAGGACAAACTTGTGCATAGTTTCTTGCATCTATTTTCTACACCAGCCACCAATTCCAGCTGGCTCACTGCCACACCCATGGGCTTTGTCAAATATCACAAATGCAAGGTTTGTTCACATGCCACTGTCCAGAAGTGTTGTGTACATCCAGTCACTTCTGCTTTGTGTCACATGAAACAGTTGATTATGTGTGATACTACATTTATAGTTTATGTGCTCTGCTGTCCATGTGACAAATGGTATATGGGCAGCACCACATGTAAACTCAAAATGTTGATATTGCAACATTTGATGGCTATCAAAACATCTGACCCCTCTTACCCCATGGTCAAGCATTTCAAGGAACATTGTGCTAATAATGTCTGTGTATTGACCTTTTTTGGGGTTCCCCATGTTGCCTTGAACTCCAGAGTTGGTGATCGAGTGCTTCGGCTCTGCCACTTGGAGACCAAATATATTTTGGACCTGGATACAAAGGTCCTGTTGGGACATAACATAGATGAAGAACTGTCCACCTTTTGGGGGTTTTGTTCTAGCTGCGTCATCTTTGTCCTTGCAAGTTGCTTTATTCATCATTATTTTGGCATTCTCCAATTGTCTGTTTCTTTGGGACAGTAGCTTGCATGTGTTTGTATATTATTTTGGTATGATTTGGAATGTGTGATCCCACACCTATCTGCTTTTCTGGTTAGGGTGCACCGTCCTGTTTTTCCTTTTAGTTTTAAATTAATTCTCTCAGACATTATGACTATGGTAGATTTGACATACACGAGTAAAACTACATGATGTAACTAGGTTGTGCCTCCATCCAGTGGGTCTGTTTGATTCGTAATGATGTTTGCTTTTGTTCTTTAGGCAGCAGCTTATTTGTTTTTGCTTATGAATTTGTAAATGTTTGCTTTTTGTGGTTTTGTTTTCACGATTTGTTGTCGTTAAATCATGAGGGGTTGATATTTTGGTCCATATGTTTAATCAGCCCTTTGTCATGTTTTTTTTATTGGTTCAAAGACGAAGCATGGTGCTCTAGCATTCAGGCAGCCCTTGTTAATAAAATCAAGCTTCTTCAAGAAAAAATTCAATCCCAATGCAAAGCACTACCTAACCAGGACAATATGCCCACTCCCACCGCCTCTACTCTCTGCCCCCATACCCATCTCTTCTCCTTCAGAGAAGTCACAGAAATGGAAGTAGCAGATCTCCTCCAACACATCAAACCATCCACTTGTAAAGGGGACATCTGCCCCGAGACAACATTAAACAATGCACCAAGGCCCTTACCATGATTATCGCAGCATTCATCAATGCGTCCTTCTCCACAGGGGCTGTTCCCCAAATCCTAAAAGAAGCATGGGTCTGTCCCCTCATACAAAATCCCTCCCTGGATCCTGCCTGCCCCAACAACTATCAACCTATCACAACAGTCCCCTTCCTTCTCAAAATCCTGGACAGAGCGGCCCACTCCCAAATCCAACACTACCTCGAGTCCAATGCCATCTTAGGCAAACGACAATCAGGCTTCCGCAAAGGCCATGGCACATAAACCGCCCTCCTAGACTTAAAAAAGCAAGTCAGCAAAATAATGGACAAAGGCAAACCAGCCCTCTTGCTACACCTTGATCTCTCTGCTGCATTTGATCTTGTTGATAACATCTTGACCTCCCACCTCTCTAACACAGAACACTTCTCTAAAGGAGCCACCTCCTGGATTACATCCTTTTCAGAGGGTAGAGCCATGAAAGTATATTCTGACCAAGCGAATGCTCCACCCACCACCATCCACTGCAGAGTGCCCCAGGGGTCATGCACTGCGCCTACCCTTTACAACCTATTCACGAAGCCACTCCTCGACAAACTTGACTCGCTCGGCATAGCCTCACGAACTATGCTGATGACACACAAGTACTTCTACCTCTCACTGGCTCCTACAACCAGGATACAGCTGCCCTCCTGCAAATCTACACTACTATCCAAACCTGGATGGACATCAATGGCCTCTGCCTAAATGGGGACAAAACGGAGATCATTCTCCTAGGCCCGAAAGAAGTACTATACAAAATTGAGAAAAAATATGACAACTTCACCATACCTGTATCCAATGCCGTAAAAACTCTAGGAGTCTATCTGGACTCGTCCCTCTCAATGAATCGCCAGTTCAACACCATTGCTTCGGCCTCTGCCCACACCACCAAACTTATAAATGCCATAAAACCATTTCTTACCTCCCAAAACTGCCCCTCCATTGCCCGGGCCACGATAGGTGCAAAGTTAGACTACTGTAACACTCTCCTCGCCGGCACCTCAAACCAAAATCTACACAGACTCCAAATAGTACAAAATAACGCACACCGCGCAGCCCTCAGCAACCCCAAAAGGGACCACATCACCCAGGCCAGGCAAGCCGCCCACTGGCTCCCGGTCAAGGAAAGGATCAACTTCAAGATACTCACTATAACACATAAAGGCATCAATCGCACTGCCTATCTTATCTGCCAGACACCATTACCAAACACTTATCCACCCGCCCCAAAAGAAGTCACCATGTCAATCAACTCTGTGTTCCCCCATCAAAAGAGCAAACACAAGCAGTATCAGCTTCCCACACATAGCTCCCAAACTGTGGAATGCCCTGCCCAATGCACTGAGAGTGGTCCCCCTCGCTATCCACCTTTCACAAATCGCTAAAAACGACTCTGTTCAACTAGCCCTCCTCATCCCCCACCACACCCTGCATACCACCCATGTAAGGTCCCAGCACTCTGACCATGTAACTAAGTTTTTTTCTGCTACGCATACTCTGTATACACCAAGATCATGTAACTAAGTCTTGTTTTGTATTTTCCTGTAAACACTGTGTGCTATTCTATGTAACCTGCAAGTACCTCTGTAACAGCGCCACAATGCCCAAGGGCTGCTGTGCGCTCTATAAATACTAATGAATAAATAAAACTTTAGCCCAGAGCTAATTCTAGGGGTGATATCTTGGAATGCAAGAGGGAAGCCCTCTTTCTGAACCCTGATTTGGTTAAAAATCTACAAAGGTTTGAGATACTCCTACTGCAGGAAACCTGGTTAATGAAACAACCATTAGTACCCGGCAAGGGTAAATGAGCTTGTTACAAGCAAGCTCCTTGGACCTCGCCTGGGTCTTACCTCACTGAGAAGGCTCCAAACTCAACCGGTCTGGAGTTCTTTCTGCAAGTGGCCACCATGGAAAGGTAGAAGGGACTACGTGTAGTCACTTCGCCCCTTCCATGACTGCCATTTTCTTTGTTTGTTTTTTTTTACATGATTTTAATGGGCACCATGGAAAGGGAGAAGGGACTACTTGTAGTCCCTTCTCCCAATCCCTGGTGGCCATTTTATTTTGCTTTCTTCTTCTTGAGTCGAGAAACAGTTGCAGCGCCATTTCTTAACTCGACAAAAATTGCAATTAGTACCCCAGTACAATGTGCCGGGGTACTAATGGCAATATAACCATCAGCGGGGGGCATTACTGGTCAGGTAATGCCCCAGGGGCTCTGTTAAAGCCCTCACTTCATTCAGGCTTCTAACTACAGCCCGGGGGCATTTCCCGACTGGTAATGCCCCCTCCTCGGGTTATATCGCCTAAATATTAGATGGCTGTAAGATTGATTTTCAGAGTGCATTGAAAATCTCATGGGTAGACATTATGGGGGTGTGCTAATTGCTAAGAAATCAAGCAAGGGTATTCAGACTGATGCAATTGTGACAAATTAAGTCTCAAGGTAAACTACATATGCACTCTCCTCTTAGTGGTAAATATCTATAGGCATCAGGGGTTGCTTGAGAGATTTTTTAGAGTTATTGGTACATTTTAGACTAGACTGGTGGGGGAAAACTGTAAAGGATATCAGTGGTTGTAGGTGGTGATCTATATTCTGAATAATCTGTGTAAAATAAAGCAAAAGTTGTATCAAAATGATTAGTTGCCGACCATTGACCCACTGCATAGTACCCATCTTTGGAATATTTAAAATATGATGACAACATCTAGAATGTTTCCTCATGATATAGTTAAATGAATAATACTTCTTTCATTTGTTCCAGACATAAACATATCCCAGAGAGCATTAGTAGTGGTAGAAATATCAGATCCTATAGCTCTTGTCACCATTGTTCGGAGCACCACTGTCACCGAACACTCAAAAAGGAGGTGACAAGCCCACTCTAGTTCTAATTCGCCACACAGACAGCAAATTCTTTCATTCTTACGGATCTTAATCCATCGCCCAATGATCTCAAATGTTTTAACAGAATTGAATTGAAGACACAACTCTTTCCACACCAGGGGATTGCCGATCAAGTGCTGTATATATGAGGGAACCAGCTGTCTCTCCAATATATATGGAATATACCATTCACTTATGAATTTAGAAGCTATTGATGATCATTTGGTCATGAATTACAGCCTTCAGTGAAACCCTCATGATTCTTTTATAAGACTTTCTAAATCTAGAATATAGATACAGTCTGGAGCACTGGAGCACAAAAGATTGTGGGTATGTTTCTGCAGGAGGAGGATGTTTTGAATGGATTGAGGCTGGGTAATACTGAGGTTGATAGTTGAATGGTTAGGGTCACGGTAACTACACGTGTCTCCTACAGGTGTTTCTTTTTCCTAGATTTCTACTCCGAGGGAGACATTAGTCAGGGCCCCACCTTTTTGAGGTTAAATATGAAATACAGTGATAAATCTTTGAATAGGAATGATGACTCAAAATTGTACAACCATGTGAAAATTGAATGTAATATGGAGGATCCTTTAGAGTGCATAAGATGTGCTGATGGTAAAAATGATTAAGAGTTATTGATATAGTGCTTACGCCTGAGCGCTTTACATAAAAAATATCTACTTACAATATCACCCAAATGAAGTTGGTACACATTTGTTGACCTCGGAAGGATGAAAGGCTCACTTGGCCTTGATAGGATTCGAACCTGTGACCAACAGATCACACACAGATCGCAGGATCGAACAATCAACATGATGAACTATCTCACCGGCTTACTAAGATTGATGCATTAAATTGGCTTTTCGTGTTGATTTTCTCCAAGTGTTACTAAATTGCTTAAGGGGATATTGAATATGGTGATGGGATTGTGGCTGTCAGTGACATGCCCCTCTTATCGAGCATTTTTTTAAAAATAGTTTTGGCTCCCATAGTTCAATTTAGCCACTCGTATGAGAAGAAAATGCTACAGAAAGTATATGTGGGTTTGGCACAATTTTCTGGTTTTTGTAGAGTGACACATGCACTAGAAGCGTGCCCTGGAGCCTATTCTCGGTGCTACCTAAACCTCAGCAATTTAAGGTGATTTAATATAACCAATTGTGGCTACCAAAAAGCAGCCTGCACGGTAATCGTCTAATAGCTACTATTAAACAGTTCCTGACTTAATAAGCATGTCCTAAGCAGTGTGCCTTCGACCACTTGTTTTATAGACAATAAACAGAGCACACCCCTATGTAAAGCACTTAACTTGTCCTGTTTTTTTTTGTGTGCATACACTATGATATAAAGACTAGTTGTAACATTTCAATATCATTATTGGAGGGATGTCTAGACCAGTGGTCCTCAAACTACGGCCCGCGGGCCACATGCGGCCCACGGAGCGCATTTACCCGGCCCGCCGGGTGTTTTAGCCTCAGGACATCCTTGTGTTTCCGAAAGATGCTTTCGGAACACAAGGATGCCTCTGAGAAGTCCCTGCGGGCCGCGTTTACTTTAAAAAACGCAGGGACCGCTGGGAGTAGGCGCACGCAGCGACGTCACTGACGTCCCATGCGTGCGCACGCCCATGGAAACCGAGGCGGAGAAGCGGAGAAGAAAGGACGCACGCTGGAGGTAAGTGTTTACCAGCGGCGCGTCCCTTTGGTGTTCTGACCATCGGTCCTGCTACGGCCGGAGCGGTGGTCAGAAGGGATGTCCCGATACCAGTATCGGGACTGATACCAGGCATTTTTATGGATATCGGGGACTCGTTTAGAGTCCCCGATACCATGCCCGGTACATAAGCCCCGCAATGTGGGGGGAACTATACTGTCAATGTAATGTGGGGGGAACTATACTGTCAACGTAATGTGGGGGAACATACTGCCAGCCTAATGTGGGGGGAACTATACTGCCAACCTAATGTGGGGGACTATACTGCCAGCCTAATGTGGGGGAACTATACTGGCAGCCTAATGTGGGGGACTATATTGCACCTAATGTGGGGGAATGTTGCTGGTATATTGTTTTTATTGGTATTTTACTAATAGCAATTTGGAATCCCTAGGAAACAATGATGTCAAGAAAGAGAAAAATTGACTCTGAGTGTAGGATATTCAAAGAACAGTGGACTTATGATTACTTTTTCATACAGTACAAGGAAAGAGCTGTGTGTCTGATATGCCAGAATATAGTGTCTGTGTTCAAAGAATACAATTTGCGTCGACACTATGAAACTCAACATAAAGATAAATATGATTGTTTGGTCGGAGAAGTGAGAAAAGATAAAATATTAAAACTGAAAAATACATTGACAGCTCAGCAAAATACTTTTGTGAAGCAGAAGCAGCTAAATATTTCATCACTGAGAGCATGTTTTCAAGTTGCCAAGCTAATAGCGCGCACTGCCAGACCATTTGTGGAGGGAGAATTTGTTAAAGAATGCCTTCTTTCTGTTGCCAAAGAGATGTGTCCAGAGAAGGCCGAATTATTTAGTACAGTGAGTCTTTCAGGACCTACACTTACACGGAGGATTGTAGAAATGGGAGACAATCTGTATCAGCATTTGCAAAACCTGACAAAAAAAGTTCCTATTTTTCCTTGGCACTTGACGAAAGCAATGATGTTCGTGATTCTGCACAACTTTTAATTTTTATTCGTGGGACGAATGACAATTTCGAAGTCACAGAAGAGCTTGCTGCACTGCAAAGCATCAAAGGAACAACTACAGGAGAGGATATCTATGAAAAGGTTTGCCAAACTTTGAATGGTTTGGAGCTGGACTGGGCTAAACTAGCCAGTGTGACAACTGATGGTGCTCCTAGCATGGTGGGGTCAAAGAAAGGAGTAATTGCTCGCATTAACCAAGAGATGGACAAACATAATTATTCTCATCCAATAGCCATACACTGCCTCATCCACCAACAAGTGCTGTGTAGTAAATCACTGAAGTTTGACTCTGTTATGACAAATGTGGTATCTTGTGTTAACTTCATTAGAGCTCATGCACTAAAGCACAGACAATTTCAGGAATTTCAGTCTGAGCTAAATGCTGACTATGAAGATGTTCTGTACCACACAGAAGTCCGTTGGCTGAGTCGAGGGAGAGTTTTGAAACGTTTCTATGACTTACTTCCACAGATTACAGCTTTTCTTCTTTCAAAAAACAAAGAAGTACCAGAGCTCAATGATGCAGAATGGAAATGGCACCTTGCCTCTCTAACAGATGTAACAGAGCTATTCAACAGTTTCAATGTGCAACTTCAAGGAAAAGGGAAGCTCATCTGTGATATGCAATCACATGTCAAAGCATTTGAAGTAAAATTAGGCCTCCTCATCAAACAAGTGAAGGAGGAAAACTTCTGCCATCTACCCACAACTCACAATCTGTTAGCGGAAAAACCATTGGTTGCATTCCCAAACAAAACATGTGTGGATTCACTAGAAAAATTGCAAAAGGAGTTCCAATTTATATTTAAAGAGCTTCATCTCCATGAACAGGACATACAGCTTTTCCGTAACCCATTTTCTATTGACATTGAAAATGTGGATACAATTTACCAAATGGAACTGGCTGAACTGCAGAATTGTGACTCTCTGAAAGACGCATTCAAGTCAAGCAGCCTTCATAGTTTCTATGCATCTCTCCCTTCCGAGACATATCCTCATCTCAGGAACCATGCACTCAAAATGGCAACCATCTTTGGCAGCACTTATGTCTGTGAATAGACTTTTTCCAGAATGAAACATCTGAAATCTCCAACCAGATCTAGACTAACGGATGAACACTTGCATCACTTGTTACGACTAGCAGTGACAAATATGGAACCGGACATTGACCATCTTGTTAGCCAAAAGCAGGCCCATAGTTCCCATTGAAATACTGGTAAGTTTGTTGATTTAACTTTACTTGTTCTTCATTTTAAATATTGTATTTATTCCCGTTTTGTTTCTTCACTTCAAAATAAGATATATGCAGTGTGCATAGGTATTTGTTCATAGTTTTTTTTTTTAACTATAGTCCGGCCCTCCAATGGACTGAGGGACCGTTAACATGGCCCCCTGTTTAAAAAGTTTGAGGACCCCTGGTCTAGACAGTGGAAGTATGCGTAAGTTGTAGAAAAGTCAAAACAATTGACTACATATTAAACAAGCATTAGCATTGCCATAGTGTGCTCACACAGACGACATGTTTTAAAATAAAACAAACGCAACTTAAGGAAAAAACAAAAACACATGCACATTAGCACAAACATCGTAATATGTACTTCGCAGCACAGTTTATGTAATCAAACACATAACTGTGCTACATGTGATTGTATGTCCCCTTATGCATCTCCTTTACATGCAACCAACCATATGTTTGTGAAAGTGGAAAACACATATTACACTCTATAGATGATGTAGTCACACCATTAGTGCTGCAATTCATAATTTTAGATGCAATGAGATACTGGCATGCATTTATCATGCTGCATAAACTATGCTACTAGATAAAAGGAGAACAATGGAAACATAACTATAGAAGCTAGGCCTTCTTAAATCAACCCGCTGATTGTCGTTCATTAATTAATTAATTATTTCATTCATGACTATTTGGGAAACATGCTAAACAAGCTTTACCTGTTTAGGCAATATGCAGAGGTAGTAATATAAAGTTATTTCAATATGTTTCAAGCTAGGAATACATGTCCATTACTTACACACATGTTCTGCCCGTAGGGGTGCTGACATAGAACTGATAAGAAGAGTGTGTCCAGTTAATGGATCCTGTGCTAAATGAGGGTGTATGGAGTGGTGGAGATGACTTGCATCGTTGGAAGCACCTGCAACACATAACAAGAAGGTGTTAAATGAAGAGAGCACGCCGTAGCCAGACATACCTATATTCCCGCTACCCATTACTCTAGAGCGGGGCTGAGTGACAGCTGCTATAGCTGGTAGACATATTCAGCTAACAATAATAACAATGATAGAGTCTTCTGCTGCTATCTTATTTATGCGGGATCTGGCGAGGCAATGACACATTCTCATCTGGAAATTCCTGATCAATTTGCAAATAATAGCCTCTCCACCCGCCCCTTATAAGGCAGTGGTAGTCAAACCTTTTTATGCTGCGTCCTCCATGGTTATAGGTTGTTGCTGGGTCCCCCCTTGTATACAAATATTGTTGCTGTGCCCCCCAAATGCCATACCTGCTTTTATTGTCTATTAAAAGTGGTCGAAGAGCCCTGCGTCCCCTGTGACATCCTTCGGCGACTCTGAGGGGAGGGGGGCAGCCACACAGTTACGTAGGAAGTAAACTTGGATACATGTGTAAAAATACAGCTATATTTTTGTTAGGAAATTCGCCGCCCTGCACTTTTAAAACATGCTAAATACGAGAACTGCTGTAAAGCCAACACAAGGACAAAGTCTGAAGGCCTGTTTGTCAGTCTCAGAATTGCGATATCTTTATAGCTTTCACACGCCTATAACACTACAGTGTACGATGTGTATAGTTCAGTCAGCAATGCCACTTGTACATTAATTAATTTTCTTTTTCACGCGTGTGCGCATAACTTGGTAAAATATATGAAAAATGACTCAAAGCTGACAATCTCTAATTCAAATCAAAGCACGAATCGTCTTGCATGTCTCAAGAAATTACACATTGCATATTACCCATGGGTAATTAACTAATATGATTATAGCAAGTTCGATTGTTGCTTTAGTTCATTTTCATAACTCAAATGGTTTGCTAATTCGACAGACTGAAACCTGTTCAGATACACTGAAATAGTTTTGCGCGTAAAGAGGGAGCCACGCTGTATCAAGTCAATGTGAAGGTCTGTGGAGGCTGGGATGCTGGACCGATCTCAAAGAAGGGAGGTCAAGTTCTAATCTTAAAGCTTCAACAGCTATATACTTTCTAAACAACCTGCTGTTCTCCTTTACATTAACAGTGTTCATATTAGCCATTTTAAGGTTGTACAATTCATCAAACGGAGAACAATGAACAACTGAGTTGGTCCTTCTGGGACCTGCTGTGTGAACGTGGAGCTCAACAGGAAGTGCGTAACTCTGCACTCGATCATGAGCAACTAGTGGCCAGAATTCTGTTTGATGACTGCAGGAAGGAGGGCTGCAGAAAGTGTCACAGGCACTTTAGTTGGGCTGGTAATGCATGAGTGAATGCTTTGGTCTCTTCGTCCATTCTAAAGCATGAGTTTGATGGCTCGGTTAGAGCTCTATCCCATATCATTCATTTCCAGGTGGTTCATCCAAGTCAAACTTTAGGTCTTTTTCTGAAGTTTCCAAAACAAGCAGTTTAAACTCACGTATATAGAAAGGACAGCAGAGTAGAAACTCAGAACAGTTGAACGTTTGCACTTGAAGAGGCAGGGGAAGCTCAAGCTTGTAAGGGGAAGGGGCAGCTGAGTAGGTAGGTTAGAGTACACTTAAATTGATTATAGGGCCCAGATAGAATTAGGGACTTAAGTTGGAATTTTTTGGGGGCAATGCTCAAACTTAAGACAATATTTCAGCTAGCAACAAGGCAAGCTTCCAAAGAGTGAAACTCTTAAATGGCTGCAGAACAAACTCCTGTCCTAGTCAGGTTTGCTACATGCATTGGGGTCCCCGTGAAAATTCTGCCGGCCTACTGTAGACCGGATGGTTGATGCCTATTGTGGCAAGGCAGAAGAAGGACTTGGACCAGAGGACATACTGTTCAAGCATCTTTTTATTCAACTTTAAAGAAAACTGCCTCACTAACCCTATTGCTAAAGGGGAGTTCCCTTCCTATTCAACTAAACTAATATTCCTCTGTCCCAACCCATCCACCAAACTGGCCCTACCACTTAGACAAAATATAAAAGCAAGTTACGTGGAGTGCCCTACACCAAGGGCCCGATTCTCATCTTGGCGCAGTGAGCGTGCTAAATAGCACAACTCACTGCGCCGTTTCTTGACGCCCAGGCACCACTGTTATTCTCATGTGGTCCTGGGCGTCTTTGCAAAGCACGACAGTGCTTTTGCTGTAATCCGCCTGTTTTACTGGAAACAGGCGGATTGCAGAATCTCGGCAGCATTTTCGTTAAATAACGAGGGAATAGTTATTTAAAGAAAATGCTCCCGAGAAGAAAACCAAAATGCATGTGCTTTTTGGGTGTGCAGATGCTGACAGGTGGGTCCTGCACTGCATTTGTTTATCTTTATTTTCAGAAGAGTGCATACTGCCATCCATGTGGAGGAGCTCACTGTCGCCCGAGCCCTGGTTCTCTCGAAGCTGGACTACTGTAACAGCCTCTATCTTAATCTGCCTGCCTCCACTCTCCGCCCTCTGCAACTCTTCCAGAACAGAACTGCGCGACTTGTCCTTGGCCTCAAGCCCAGGGACCGTATCTCTCCAGGACTGAAATCTCTACACTGGCTCCCAGTGGCTGCGAGGATTAAGTTCAAAACCCTCTGCATTATCCACAAGGCCTTCTGGGGCCTGGGGCCAAAATACCTTCAACTCTCTCTCCCTAAATCTCTTCCTTCCCGAGCCCTTCGCTCATCCGTCTCCAACTCCCTCAGGGTCAGCCGCTTCTCAAAGCAACGAGCTGGGGGTAGATCTCTCTCCGCGGCAGGGGCCTCCCTCTGGAACAGCCTTCCTGCCTCCCTGAAACTTGAGGAGAACCATCTCCGGTTCCGGAAGCACCTCAAAACCTTCCTCTTTGCCTCTGCCTTCTCTGTCCCTCTCCCCTGCTAAATTCTACACTGAAATTGCACTGAATCTGCAACTGGGCCACTCTCACCGACCTCGGTCCTGGGCCCCGCCACTCTCCACTTGCACTGCCTCCCTGGCATCGCATCTCCTGCACTGCGGGACTGTCTCTGTATCCCTACAGCCCCCCCTTCCCAGCACTTGCCTGCACTTACCTTGCACTTGCCACCAGCTGGCCCTATTTATTTATTTATTTTTATTCTACTTACTTGTACTGCACTTCCCCCTCCCCCTTCCCCTTGCACTTTTCCCTTCCCCTACCCCTGCACTTGTGTGGTCTGAATGATACCTGGCCTAGTAGGATCGTTGTCTGTCTTCCCCTTGTTCCCCCCCCCGCCTCGTCGCGCCTTGAAACACTTGTGTATAGGCGCGTTACAAATGCCATATCATATCATTCAGAGCAGATGATTAACTCCTCCTTAGGTTCATTGTCTTTCACATTCATTAACGTGCTCCAGGCCCACCACATCCTCTGTGTGGTCCTTCCTTCAAGTATATTTTGCTTTGTTAATGTTGGATTCTCAGCCCCAGTATGCCTCCGTATCTGGATGGCAGCTTTCCACCTCTGCATCTGCCTAGCTCCATGCCACAACCAGCTTCGCTGTGGAGCAGGGCTCCACCCTTCACTAACGTACTGACATCAGAGAAACGTGGTTTCTCCATAACCACTCAAGGCTCATTGGTCCTTTATTCTTGCTCCTGTGATGTGAGAGGGCGTTACATATATTAACCACAGGTTGTCAAACAGGTGTACAGTTCATCATTACCTTGAGCCAAGCGCATAGAGGTATTATCAGTGTTGCTGACTCCCATGTAGGCAGATATTATTTGTCTTTGTCTTCTGAAGGTCACACAACTAGGGAGGGTTTTGTTAGCGGGCTCCCCTGGGGAAGAAGGGATGGATTCTCTAGATCTGTCACACTATGTTCACACACCTGTAAAATGGGTGATGACCCAACTCAGTTCTGGCTTGGAAAGCAGTCAGTGGGGACACCTATACGTGCTTAATTAGCTTTTGTAAACCTAAGGTGCCCCCCACGCAGCTAGGGTGCAGAGTGAACAGGTTTTTAGTGCCGCTTGGGCTATTGTTTCAGGCCAAAGGAGATGTCTCAAGGCACAACATATGAGAGAGTTTACTTTCATACAAATGATCAGGTATCATATTTCTTAAGACTATGCCAGGGGAAAAGATCAGTCCCATTCTTTGAAAGACCACACAGCAGATTGCTCAAATGATGATGATTTATGGGTGATCCAACTAGTCATGCAAATGGAATTAAATGAGGAAAGGTTATGGAGACTGACAGCCTTTTTTTAGTGCACCGCAAACGTAAATTAGTTTCACCAACCTTAATTTATGGAGGCACTCTCCAAGTCCTAGTATAATGCTCACAAAGTGGCAGTTCTGCCGCAATTTGTTTGTATCTACCAACCAGAAATGTCCCACAACATCCTATACATGGTGAAACATTCTTGACTCCTTCAGTCTGGTTAACACCAACATTGGATTCAGTGGTGGTTCAACCTCATTTTATTTGGCTCTGGCTCTGCTGACCAGCAGAGCCAATCTCAGATTTCCAGTATTGAGCTCACAAACTGAAGGGTCTGCATGTATTTTGTTCTACCAATCAGTAGAATCACACATGATTTTTGTCTGACTCTCTCATTGCCCGCTGTCAACGTTTTTACTAAGCTGTTGCAAAAACATCTAGAAGAGGGTACGGTGGCGCATGCACTTCTTTATGGCATTTGCCACTAAGTAGTCATCCAGCTCACAAGTACTGACAGATGTAATACTGTCCACACAGTATTGCCTGCATTCCTTGTCACTCTGCTTTGCCTGTTCTACCCAAATGGCACCCCACACGCAATTCCACTACAAACAACAGGAGTCTATGCTGCTAGTGCTAGTAAAGTTGCCCTGCCGGTCGTTGGTACCACAGAGCGAAGCTGTGCTGCGACAGACATGGTGTGTGAGGGAGATTGTTGGACTAGCACAAAGTCAGAGGGGATGGAGGGCACATGCTAGAGCATAGCTGGGGTCTCTTATGGCAATCAACATCACTGAGCAAGGGTGCTGCACTAGCTGCATCTATGGCACTGGGACAGACTGCCTTCAGCAATGGTGTGTAAGCCCTTGCTTTTTGATATTTACATTGAATCAAACATTGCAGGCAATTCTATTTCTGAAAGGAGAGTATTCTAATCAGACCCCCTTTCATATATCTCCATGTCAAAACATAGTGCATATATGTATTTTTGCTGCACCCATCCCCTGACAAGTACAGCACTTGCTCTTCAGCAGCACAGGCCAGGTACAAAGGTCCCATTTGCCAGCCACTTTGACCCAATGTTCCTGCAGTCAGAGGTTGCAGCTTAACCTCTGCAGCTCTCTTCTAGAATGTAATCATTGTTGCCTTACCAGTCTGGTGGCAGGGTGATCTTGGAGTATAAGCAATACCTGGTTATGGTATGGCACATGATAAGAGCATTGTGGAAGGTAGGTGGGCACAACTTTTTGTTTTTCAATTTTTATATAAAGTAGCCATGTCACGGTAATAGTGATAAATGTTTGAAGGAGCTGCCTGCTATTGCGGATCCTGTGACACATGGATCAATGTACACATGAACAAATAACCGAGTGGTACCACTGGGTAGGCCAGACGCTCTCAAAATGCACTTATAGAAAAGCTGCTATATTTGTATTCTTCATCTCTATTCATCAGTATGTTAAGAAACCAGACCATTAGTTGATCTATTCTTCATGAAATGCCCAAATCAAAATGTAATCATTGTTAACGAAGGCAGATAAACATTCTCAGCCTTATGAGCTTGTTAGCCAATGCATTTCAGAACAGAGTTCCATCTTCGGGGCTGAGCTCTATACATTATAAGCATGCCAATATACAAGTATACAGGATTGTGAGCGTGGCATGAATGGAATGCAAATGGATTCAATGGAACATACATACCAATAATGGGCACAGTAGCAAAGTGGAAAGCGGAAAAAAATGAAAACAGGATAATGTTAGTAATGAGGCAAATACCCTAAGTATGAGCGACAGTGAGAAAAAATTTAAAGTAAAAATACCTGATGAATAGAGAACGAATTATACGAATATATCAGCTTTTCTATAACAGAATTCTGAGAGTGCCTGGCCTACCCAGTGGTACCACTGGGTTATTTGTTCACATGATAAGAGCGTACCATTATTAAAGCCACAACACATTCTTATCATACAAGTATTAGCTCTGTGAGCCCAGACCATCAGTGTAAGTGGAATGTGTATTTCTGGCAGCCAGGCTGTCTCCAATTCAGCAAGTGAGACAATAGCCAGGATGATATTTCCGTTGATCCTCCAGGATGAAGGGTAAGACCTGTACTCAGGCACAAGAGATGTCATCACGAGTTCTTGTGGGAACCCGGCTTCAAAGGGGCATTCACATAACAAAGGCAGAACTCGCACCAGGGTGCTTCACTACAGAGGAACTTTGAAGTCAGGAGACATGATGAAGGGGCAGAGTTAGAGTAGCCAGAAAGGGAAAGGTAGACCTGAGAAAGGGGTCCACCATTTTGCATTTCTATTGGAGCTCTTTCCCTTTCTGTCAGCCCCCTTCCCTGCAGAAAAAGACACTCTGGGTATGATGCAATGTGGCAAGGGTTACTTGTTCCAGAGACAGGGATTTGAACCGGTTAGCAGGCTTGCTTTTGTGCAATCCCTGGTGAAATTTGCCTGTGTAAGAAAGCGGTATCCCATTCTTTCTTTGATTCATCTGTGGCTTTCAAGAAAGTAAGAAGAATTTACTGGACCACTAATGGGATTGCTTTCCATTTAAAGGTGCTCCAACAGTTAGGTGAAGATAAAAGATATCAAAAGCAGAAGAGAGTTTATACCCCTATCCATCCCCAGAGAGCAGTAATGTGGCTGGTGTTTGGACCAAGGTCTGGCCCTCTGCCAGCTGCACTGGAAGAGGTTCCTCTCTGGGAATGCCAGACAAGCACCCTGGTGTAGGAGTGAGGAGCAAAAACATGTCCCCTGACCTGGAGCTTCTGGGTTGGGAATCCCAGAAACCAGAAAGTCCAAGAACAACTGGCATCCTGTTCACACAGCTCCCTCTAACATTAGAGCTGCATTAGATACTGCAAGCTAACAGCACCCACACTGGATGGATCTTCGAACTGATCACCTGCATTTTCAAGCTGCCTTGACACTGCTTTACAATTGTAGCGCTCTTTGCTGCCCCAACTCAAACACTGTTGCACTGCTGCAGAAGATTTTGAGTTGCTGCTTCTTCAAGTTCTGCAATGAATGAATAGAATCCCTCCTTGGCCCAATGCGAACACGGACTCAAACCACTGGAAGTCACCATATCAGCTATGCCTGTGTTAAGGCATGCTGCATGGCACTACTTATGATCTTTACAGCGACATCCAATTTGATACCACTCATGTATCATCTCCTGTGAGCTGAGCTCAGCTGTCAAAGGTGATATGTATTGGTTCCAGACAAGGCTCCCCCTGTCCACTGGCCAGACTGTAGCCTTGAGGGATTGCCTCTCATTCTTGATTTGTACGGGCAGGCTATACCATGCTCCCCAAGGACAGTAACTTCAAAGGATGCTGGTCTGGGAACAGGAATCAAATGGCACACCAATTGACAAAGGGCAATGTCTGTCACCAGGTGTTGCACTACTAAAGATCTTTAATTCTATTGAGAAGCAAAGGGGCAGGCTAGTGTTAGCAGGGAGAGACCTGTACAGTTTGGGGATGATTCCGTCATCTTGTTTCTCTGTGCCTCGCTCTCCTTCAACCTACAAAGGAGGCAGAGAAGCCTGGTTCCATGCCATTGAACAGCCAAGACATTTGCAAAGGTAATACTGACTGATATCTTCCCCTCTGGTCCATCATGGGCAGTAGATACTGGATAGGTCACCTTAAACACTTTGGCAAGCTCAGAACATATCCCTTGAATATGGTGGTCTTTTAACTACCTTTTCTCCCCAACTCCTTACCCAGAGTGTTGCATCTATTCTACCTTTGCATATTATTTGTTCCTTCTACAGAGGTGGATTTTTACTGTGTTTTCAAGTTAGTTATTATTGTACATGGTGTGTTTGATTAAAGTATTTGTTTTTATAGACCCTTGATTGGACATTCCTTTATTGTGGACTGTTATACTTTGCAGTCTGGTTTGCTACTAAACCACGTTAACACTCCTCTTGAGGGCATAGCCTTCCCTCTGCCCACCTTACCACAAAAGCCGTAGAAGGTATATCTCTTACTGTGTCTTTCTTACATTTATGTTTGTGTTGGCTCTTGGTTTGTGGACATGTGAGGGGTGGGTGGGTGCTTTAGCCTCTACCCATTCTGCAGGGGACAAGTCAGTTTGTCACACATGTTTAAATTCTAGATCTCAACAGCCACCGCCACATGGCAATTGAACACTGCTCCCATAAAGCCACATAACATCAAAACACTACCTTTTGATAACTAACGCACATAGGTCAGCACCTACCAATGCATCTTAGCACCACAGGCCCACAAGGTTTCCCTAATAACACACAGGCATCTATGCTCATGACACAGAACACCTTGAAACTGACAGCATGCAGAGTTCATCGTACTTATGGTCTGTACGCATCAACACAAGAGCAAATCTAACTTGCAGTTTACCTATTTCTCCCCACTAATCTAATCCACCCCTTGCGCCTCTCTCAGATCTGTCAGAGAACCAGGAGACCTTGCAAATTGCAGTCAACCATGGTATAAATCCCAGTAACTTATCCAAACATTAAGGGCAACAAATAACATACCAAACGTACCAGAAATTATGTTATTTGATAATGTAAACTCATATGAAAATTATGAATGTGTGCCAGCAGCTAACACAAGAATATGATGTAATTTGCAGCATGGGGAGAAAGATCCACTCATTCCTCATTCCTTCATTGATCCAGGAATTACTCGTTTTGATGCGAGTCCAATCATAAGCAAAAAACATTTCTGCCTCACAATCCTCTGCCTTTCTAATGAGGTCATGAATCCTATAGCCCCACATTTGATTGCTCCTGTTAACTGCCACAACCAGGTGGCAATAAAGGCAAGGGATTCCAGGCAAGAAGATCTAAGCTTTGCCCATGTGAAAGAAAAATGGACCAAGTTAATGTATCACCAATTTTTCTGTGTGTAAATATGGAATAGAGCACATAGATTGTGCCCAAACACTATAGGGTAAACATTTTTGCAGCAGGAAAACAATAATAACACAAACTGTTTTTTGTGCTATTTTCGCTTAACATGTGACAACATTGTACCTAGTTGACTTTGCGCATTAGAATTGTGTTCTTTTCTTCCCACTACTCAGCATTTTCCCCACATATTCTAGGACAAGGGTTTGTGTATATAACAATACCAGTCCTGAAATATGGTGGAATGCTTGTAAAGTGAGATATTATGTTACACAGCATAGTTTGAAAAATATATTCTGTTTCATTTTTGCACTATTATTAACCTATTTAGATCCCATTGATTGGGGCAAACAGACTTGCTCCATTCTATTTTTATAAAAGAAGTAAGAGTGGAACTACATGTTTGCCAATCTTCTCAGTGCAAGGACGAATTGGAAATAATCTCCCCCACTCCCCTGCTTGTGTAAGTGTATTCCTAGGTACTGAGATGAGGAAAATAAATCAACAAGCCTCACCTCCTAATAGCATTTCTTGGAGCAGGTTGTCTATCTTTATCATTCCAAACAGTTTGACAAACTGTATTTGTTCAATCATTTGCCAGGTGATGCTTTGGAGTGTCGGCAACAGGAGAAGCAGTTCTCCAAATCGGCCTCTCGAATCGTACTGGCGGTCATTGATGTAATCTTCTAAACTGACTTGGACCTGGAACCGCATGGTCTTGATTTTCAAAGGGTCACTTAACCCTTTGGCATCTTAAAATGGAGAATGCACAAACGATATATGTTAACATACAATGATGGCAAGCATACAATGCAAACTTAAAAAAAGGAATTATAAGGTAGTCGATCAGAATAAATTGTGATTCAGCAACTAGAGAACCTTCACGTAGACCTCAAATTACAATTGGCTATCTTGCATTCCTATTAATATATATCTTTAAAACAAAGAATGATGCTTTTGTTGAGCTCGGTTTACACTTTACATTTCTGTGCAATGGTATCAAAGCACAAATTGATAACATTTTAGATGAGGGAATGCACTATAAAGTTAATACACAATTAAGAGGGAGTAAGTAAAGAACTGGCACAACGGTCTCAGTTGGGAAAGTGGTATATATAAAATAACTGATCAGTAGAATTGATAACATATCTTTAGTGCAATTCTTAAACCTTTGAATGAAATGAAAAGGCAATACATTTCAGAGACAGAATTTAAAGAACTGATACAAGGGGCCCCATTACGAGGTAGGCGGTAACCCGCTGGTGCTACTGGCTGGTTGCCGTCGACCTCGTAACACTGTTTCTGCCGCCTGATTTCCCGGTGCCACCGGGATATCACAAGTCCCGGTGGCCCGGGATGTCACGCGGTGGGAAATGTAAGTCCCCATTCCTGTAGAATCCCGTAGGACTCCATGGGAATGGGGACATGGACGCCCCGGCACTGTTGCTAACAGTGCTGGTGCTTCTGTGAAAACTATGCCTGCAGGGGCCGTTGCTCCCGGCAGGCCAGACCTGCCGGGAGCACCGGTCCCTGCATGTATTCTCGTAGTCTGGCAGTCCAAGAAGGGTTCGGACTGCCAGACTTGTAATGAGGACCACAGTCTTTAAAAGAAGAAAGACGGATATCATATGGAAACAATCCCATGGAAATGTATCATTAAAAGATAGAGTTTGCCGAGTTAAAATATGTGCTGCAGGAAGTACTTCAATATTTTTTACTTGTACATCAAAAACACATCATAATTTCTTTAATGTCTTTGATATTGACACATACTACTTCATTATGAATCTGGACTCACATGCGAAAGTCTGCTCTGAATTTTGTGATCTGGTTCATGATCTGGGCTTATTGATCGTGCCAATAATAATATAGAAATGTGCTTTCAATTCACAGGAAGAATCTTACCTGGATCAAAAAAGACTATTGCCTTCAAACATGCATACTCATTGTCATCTATTTGAATTTCCTGGAAAGGTTGGACGAGCTCATCCAAAATCCGGTTGGCAACACGGCAAATCTCTATTTCAGCACTGTCCCGGTGTATGATGTAATTATTTCCTTAAGATGAAAAGAAAAACACTATTAAATTATGAGTAGTATTACACTACCATGATCAAAGATGCACTGCTGCAATACAATACCATACCTATCTCCCACATACATTGTGTTTTATTTAATGATATAGTCTTAACACCTTATCTGGCAGGCCAGATCGGGTGTTATCAGCCTGTGCCAGAGTTAAAGGCCAACCAAGGGTATTTAACAAGAACCCCCAAGCCGAGAACACCCAGACCCGCACACCTGATCAGGTGTTAACGCTATTGGCACCCGAGTTGCCAATGCAGTATCCTGGGGTGCTGAGAGCAGTGTATTTCGTTTGAATGAATGGGACGCTGCGCCCCTTTCATTCAAACAAAATACTGTCCTAAAATGGCCACCAGGGAGATGGAAGGCGGAGCTTCTTATGGAGCCCTTCTTCCATTTCTTTGGCTCCCTTTCTGTGATGGCCTGGAGGGAGCGCAGAGGAAGCAACAGCACTCTGCCACCGCCGAAACAAAAGGTAAGTGGGGGGATTAAAAAAACTAAAAGAAATCTCTATGGAAGAGAGGGTGGGGACAAGATGATGGGGTGGGGTAAAATGAAAATCTTAGAGACACTCCAGGATGTATTAGTTGAAAGGGTCGTCGTGGGACTGTAAACTACACACAACGAAATAGACCCATTTAACTTGGCATTGATTGGGTGTCAAGAAAACTCAAAACCTTGTTGAGTTATTAAGATGTTCATTTCATATACAATAAAAACATTTTTAAGAATATTTTATTATTATCTACGTTCTAAAAACAAATACATAGAAAAATATTCAACAATATCTCTTCAATTTACAAAAAGACTCGATGCAAAGTGACTAGTGCAACCCTTAAAAGTGACTTGTGCAACAATGATTAGTATAACAATTAGTATTCTGTTTAAAAAGCGTCACCCAACGCTAGTCGCTACCCAAAATACAATGTTGTGGTTATGACACATGATTGATATCTTTAAGTGTTCAAGCTACTAATGTGTAGCTGAAAATGCCACTCGATGGTTAACTGAAGCAAATCCTTAAAAAATGCAGTTGGTATTGGCCCTACACCTTAATAGCTCAACAAGGATTTGAGTTTTCTTGACACCCAGTCAGTGGCAAGTTAAATCGGTCCATTTTGTTGTGTGGGTTGGGGTAGCAGCCAGCAGGCTGCTCGGAAAGAGGGCTGACATTAGCAGTTCAGTCCGCGATTGGAGAGACCTGATTGGCTGCTGCCCCCACCCTGGGTGCTAATAACCCAGCCAATAATACACCCACATGATAATGGAGAGTTCGAAACACAGTTAAGCAAAACCAATTTTACAATGTATGCAATATAATCAGAACAAAGTTCTTTCCACCTCAGCAAAGTAAATATAAATCAATGCATCAAATAGATATTATTATTTTTTTTTAAAGTTTGCTTGAGTTTTCTGCACGGATTTAGTAGCATGGAGCAAATCTTCTGTCACACAGCTCTCATCTACTGACACTTTTATTCTGCATGTATATATTTCTGCCATTAAAGTATACTTCAAACGAGGGGGTAACCCCTGGGACTTCCAGTTTCACCCACCGCCATCCAGCAGTGGACTGGCCTACAGGGAACTCTGGAGATTTCACGGTGGGCCTATGCATCATGGGAATCGTTTTTGTGGCACCTATTTATTTTTCCACGTTTTCTTATGGGAAAAGGTGTTGGGCTTCCTCACACTGTTGTAATATGTGGACACTTGGAAAATAAAATCGAGGGTCTCTTTTGGTTCCCAGTCCAACTCCCCTGCCCTCATCACTGTCCTTAAATCGTGCGGTGCCGTGCCAGAGGTGCTTTTCCTTATATTCTGATCATTATATTACTTTTAAAATACTGCTATGTCAATGTTGAGTTGTTTGTTTGCTTTAATATGTTCAGTAAACATTACGCTTGCCTTAATTTTCAGTATTCATCATTTTTGTGGTGTTTTTTTTTCAAATCTCCTACACATTAAATCATTTTTCACCCGCCTTTGTCTACTAAACTACTGTCAACAACTGCATAAAAAAACATTATAAATCAGTGCGCAATCAAGAGTTCGGTGCCACATAAAAAAAAGCAAAGATTGTCATAAAAATCAAAAGTCAGAAAATGTGCTCTTACTATTTTTTAACACCGTCCACAGCAGAAGAAAAGCTCAAAATGGCAAATGACTACATATTGATTAGAATATGTGTATCGCGCATTTGATAAGAGTATGTGTAGGGGAGTTCCACATATTCAGTAATCCCATAAGCACTGCATGTGACAGCATGTGACAGCAGTCATTTCCTTGAAGAAGGTAACGCTCATAAGTGCCAGAGAGAAATTAAGCCCAATGATTGCTTTTTTTCAGGCTGTCATTTATCTACCAGGCAGGGATTTACAATAGAACAGAGCGCAAGGTTCTAAAAGATGGAGCAGGTGCTTACTTTGACTCAACTGATAGTGGAAATTATATATTGATTTTTAAAACAGCGACTACTGTAGGATGGCTAAGCTGATTTGAACTCAGGAAGATGTTGCGCTCTCCTATAGGCATTGGTTTTGTAAATTGGTAGTTGCTGCTGATATTTGACTTAGAGGTTTGCAATTCGATCAATTTGCTATTAAATCTCCGATACCAAGTAACATGGTATTGGAAAAAGCAAGCATACTTACAATATTTAAATGCATGCATATACATTATTGCACAGGAAAGTTGTCTGAAATGCTTAAAAAGTGTAAACATACATTTAATCGTCCTTACTTTTTAACTGGGAATTGCACTGATTAAACTCATTACAATTATAAAATATATATGACTCAGGAAAATGTGGGAACCATTGCATTTACTTGCATATATTTAATTTTTATTCTTTTGCTGGAAATGGAAGCTAAAATATTTGTGAAAAATCATCCACAGTCATGGAACAGTGAAATATATAAATATATAGTTAAGCACAAATATATATTTATATATATGGAGTCAATGGAAAAACTTCAGGCACAGGGACGTTATGGTGAGAACTTAACGCAACAAAATCCTGAAATTCGACTAAAGTCACCTTTTCTTTGCCCCCCTGTTGAGCAGCCTATGACCACAATGTTGACATCACAGATCACATCACTGATGACATCACTATTTACATGTTGTATGAGAACAGTAATGACATTACAAATCACATCACTTACGCCATCACTGGTGACAACACTAATTACATTGTATATAAATGATTACATCAATAATGGAATTAGACATAACATCATGTATAAATTAGGTCATGAAAACTTTACCTTAATAACAATTTCGGCCATAGACTTGGTCATGACAAAGGCTGGGGTCACTGGCCAGCACCAAATGTCATAGCTAGTGGTCGTTTAGTGTTCAGAAATCCCAATGTGCATGGCTAAAAGCCATGCCTAGTAGCCCTTCACTGTTTTAAAATATACAGTGGGCAACGTTGAAAGCTGTAGTCAGTGGCCATGGCTAAAGGCCATAGCTAGTGCCCAATAATATGTTACAATATACAGTTGACACAGTCAAAGGCCGTGACCACTGGCTAGTACTGTGTTGAAGACCATGCCTAGTGTATATAATATACAGTGGGCATGGCCGAAAGCCATAGCTAGTGGCTTGTTAGTGTTGTATAATACACAGTGGGACCAGCCGAAGACCATCACGTATTGCATTTTATTATTTTAAAGTATACAGTGGACATGGCCAAAACATTTACAAACTGCTCAAGGTCAAAACATGGCTATTGGCCCATTTATATGTTAAAAAATATAGTGGGCACATAGAAAGATTGTGGTCTCTGGCCAGTATTGTGCTAAAGTCCATGGCTTGTCCCTGATCAGTGTATATAATATAAAGTGGACATGGTTGAAATCTGTATCCACTGGTAAAGGCCAAAATATATGGTGGGTAGCATGTTAGTGTTTTAATATAAACAGTGCACATGGGTGAAGTCGATGGCCAGTGTCCATGACTGAAGGCCATGATTAACACCCATTGTCTTAAAATATATTTGGCCATGCACACTGGTCATGGTTGATGGCCATCCTTAATGCCAGTTACTGTTGTAATGTAATTAGTGATGTCATCAGTGATGTCCACATTGTGGTCATAGGTTGCGCAACAGGTAGCGTGAACATGTACGGGGATTTGCTGTGGTAGATTCTCACATTAACATCCCTGCAACTAACATGTTTTCCTTGAATTTCAAGGGTTTTGTTATGGCACAGCTTTTTAGAGCACTTTCAGACCACTAGCATGGTCTGTGGCCATGGTCAGTGGGCACAATGTTTGGCTATGCCACTGTCCTTTTTAAAACGCTTCCAGACCACTAGCCATGGCTTAAGGCCATGGCTGGTTGGCACGGCCAAACACTACAAAACCACTAGCCATGGCCACTCTATATTTTAAAACACAACCCATCACTCAAAGATGTTCATCAACCACAAACTGATTTTGATATAGATTTGACAGTGCCCTTATTTGACAGTGGTATTGTTATGTATGAAAGATTGCAAGCTTTGAGAACTCACAATGTGTTTAGGCAATGCGCAGTGAGATTACATTATTTTCCATGGACCACACACTTTGGTTAAGCAACGTGGTCCAAGCCCCTTGTTTTATGACTGGTCTCTTGGTGACGGTTGTGATACATCGCACAACCCCACCTAACCACATTTAAGTGGCATATAAATGGGAAAAAAATGACTGGGTGCAAGAATAACATATGCCCAGGTACATTCTGCACCCATAGCAAAAATCAGTAAGTGAAGATATATCTTAAAGTGAAATATACAAATGTAGTTCATTTGACCTTCCCCTTAGAACTAAGTGTGCAAGACAAAATAGCATTGGACTTTAAAAAAAAGTAATGAACACCAGAAAAATAACCTGAGAGAGGAAATGTTCCAATAAATATACTGGCAAACTATATCACGGCAGATTGCTGGCGAACCCAGCAATCTGTCGTGAAATATTCCCTGGTAAACAAAATCCCAATATGTAAAAACAAGTGCTTGTGGTCTTGTGTGTAAGCGTTTGCACTGGGAACATGAAAACCTGAGTAAAATCCTGGTGGCCAAATACTTGAGCAAGCTTGCCAACCTCAAAAAAACAAGGGGTTGCGTTCGCCTTCTGAAGAAAAGTTATGCTGTCCACCCACACGTGTCCTTTACTTGTGACCTGAAAAGCAGCCAAAATTAGGGGAAAAACCTGCACCAGTGTCCAGGTTTGCAAACTTTCTTGCCACATTTTAGGAAAATACTCATGAATTACTTGCCCTAACATCATTTCTCCTCCTCACCCCCATGTCTGGCTTTCAACAATACTCTACTTTATAAAGATAACTTGAAAAGTGCACATTCCATGGTGTCATTCAAACTTATAAATCCTTATTGAACCATGTTAGGCAAAAGTGTACAATTGTGCCATTATTCCATTCCCTCTTGACTAAGAGACCACAAATACCAAAATGCGATTTGCCAAAACATTTTAAAAAAATGGTCTCTGATTGCAAAACATTCAAGGACTGACAGTAGCATGGTTTAAAACAAATAGTGTGGATGTGTTATGAGATATTTAAAACTAAGAAAACACACAACATTTGGGAACGTGGACTGTCTCCTATCCATGTAGTAACGAAGAACAAGCATGCTTCGTTTTAAAGCGAGGAAGGATCCAGCCCCCTTACACCATGTTTCTCTAAGTGGTCTTGTAAGGTGAGCTAATTTATTAGGCAACATGTCCTTAAGTGGCTGACCCCTTCCTCGCTTTGAAGCTAAGCAGGGTTCATCCAAGTTACTGCCGGGAATTGTTGTTGTAAAATTATCTATATATTTTTGTATTATTGCCTGGGAGATAAATACCAGAATGCAATTCGGCAAAAGGTAAAACATGGTCTTTGAGTGCAAAATGTGCAAGGACAGACAGCAGCATGGTTTAAAAATAAATGTGCCTGCCCGTGCGGTCGCCTATCCAAGCTGTAATCAGGACTGACCCTGCTTAGCTTCAAAGTAGGACTGACGATTGGCTTCAAAGCAAGGAAAGAGCCGTCCCATTTCTCAAAGTGGTGTTGTAACTTTGGCTCATTTATTGGGCAACATAGTCTGAGGAGGATGGCCCCTTCCTCACTTTCAAGCTAAGCAGTGTCTGTCTTGGTTACTGCATGGATGGGAGACCTGGATGGCAATTGTGTCACTGGTGTGGCCAGTGATTTTTCACCCCCAACGTCATTATACCTATGAAAATATATTTAAAAACATTATTTTAAAAAACTGTAACCACAGGTACTGAACTACACATACCCTCGGCTATCCGAATATAGCTGTGAATATAAGCAAAATGGCCAAATAAATAATGAATTTCCTGCCCCCTCAGACCCTCACCAAGTGCCCCCTCATCTGTGCCAGCTCCCCGCACTCCCAGATGGCCTCCTCACCTTCCCTTTCCCCCCACAACACATGCTGTGTATGGGACGCAGTTTGACTTCAGATGTTGGCTATAGCCAAGGCTACAGAAAGCTTTGTATTGCCAACTCAGATCCTAGACCCCTTTCAACTCCCAAATATCACTTGGTGTCCTCTAGCCACCCTCACCCCCACCTCAAGGCTGATGTTTTTTGACCTGCAAATAGCTTTTTTCCTGGTATCAGGTTCCCATATCCTCGGCTATCGCTACAGTTGATTCTCACATCGAGAGAAAAACAAGATGGCTGCAGTTTAATTTCTAAAACATCTGGTTTTGGGTAAATCCCCAAGATCTAGCTAGCTATTTTGAGACGTGGACGACCCCTTCTCCATCAAATATTTAAAAAACTACTGCATGGAATAACCCCAAACCAAGCATGGATTGCGAAGGTGTTTCGGACCTGGTCCAAATATGTCCAGCGGTTTGGGCTGAGCGCTTTGTCAAAAATGTACCCTGTTTGTCTCTGCGAAAATGAACAAGAATTAGGCTGAACTTTTAGAGAAAAAAATGTTTTTGTCTTCTTAATAACTTTTTATTTTTTAACAAATCTTTATGAAACTTTGCAGTCTGGGGGGCCTGTGAGTCCTTAATTACTTTTGGAATTTCAGTCAAATCCGTTACTCAAATCAAAAGTTGTTGACAATAGAATTTTGAGGGATTTCTATGGGAGTCCGACTAACCTTAACTATAGGGCGGTTATTATCGCCCTATAATACACAACCACAAGCAAAATACCTGTGTGTGTGTGTTTGCGAGTGGAGGGGCACTCAGCTCAATCCCTGGAGAAAGATAGCTGTCGAGGAGGCAAGGCAGGATTATAAAATATGTTTTCCTCAAAGTTACTGCATGATTTAGTAGTTAAAGTAACGTGTTATCACAATGCAGAAAAAACATCTTCCATATAATACATGTTTTAATGCTTGAGAAAATCAATGTTTAGACCCTGCTGCAGTTTTAATTGGCACATAATCCATGCTTGTGGTTCATCTATTAACAAATATGATAATGCTAATAAAAATGTTTCCCTGATCCACAGCTCTCAGCACCAGTGGTCATGACAGACTACGTGCCTTGATTGTTTACAAGCCTTAGCCACCTATGCCAGCACCCAGAGCAAGAGAAAGGGATAGAAACAACAGCACAAAGATTTGCATCAGTAGCTCCCCAAAATTGACCTAGACTTAGGCAAAACTGACAACTGCAACCTCTCCACAATATTGCCTATTACGTTTTTAAATGTTCTCTTTTCGGAAAATTCTAAACAGTGATACTGTACAGTCTGTGTGTAATTAAACTAAGACCTGTTATTTAAAATGTTATATTAGAAATATGTGCAAAACCACTAAAGTAGATGTGTATTTACATTCTTTGCCTCTTTGAAAAGAAAAAGAAAAAAAACACAATGTTTAATACATTTCGGATTAAATCTGGTTTAAGTTCTAGGAAACATGCAACCATTTTCAAAACATGCCTTGTTCATCACAAGACATGGCTTTAAGTATAGTAACACCCTAATTTTAAAATGGATGGTGCATTAATTGGAGGCACACTCCCGTTACACCTCTATTTATGGCGCCAGCCCATTTTACAGCATTGACGAGGCAGAGGAGGGGCGCAGAGTCGAGATCAAATGTCCACTGTACATTCTGTTGCATCTCTTCAGTGCGCTTCGCTTCTAGCCCGCATGACATGTTCAGGCGGGAAATAAATGAATTCCCATGGAAACTGCTATGGTTTAGCACTATCTGAAGAGCAGCAGAATTCCATAAGAATCCATTACTAAACGCCCTCTTCAAGACATACTTTGCAGGCAGCGTTCACTTTTTCACAAGACAGACAGGAAAATGAAAGAGTAAGAAACACGCCTGTCTTGCTTCCCCCCCCCCCTTTTTTCCCCCTCCATAAAGTGAATGTATAACATTGCAGTCAAGGGACTTCATAGCACATTAGTGCTCATGTTGGTGGTCCCTTGCAAGCAAATAACAGCTGCAAGTGTTTCTTTGTGGATTTTTTCTCATGATCACTTCCAACTAAAATATATTGAATATCAACGAATTTAAGTGACATAGAATTCTGGAATCTTAGAAAGCAAATAACACACAATGTTTGTCCTGCTTTAATCCCATTGGTAATCTCCCCCTAGCTTGGCACACAATAGGGGAGGGTTTTGATAATGATTAAGGACCTAATTCATGGAACTTTTAGCACAGAGCAACGTGAATTTGCACTGGTGCAAACTGGCTTTGCACTGCCAACAAACACCCTGATTCACAGAGAAGTGCAAAGTGTATTTTTACAGTGCAAAGTGACGGTGGTATACAACGGGTGATAAAAGATAGCACGCTTCCTGTTCAATTTGGGGTTAATTAATACACTTTTCATATTATGCATCCAAAGCCATTATATTTACCTAAAAGTAAAATGTCCTTGTATATCATTGATCGTTTTGCAACACCAAGCAGGAGGTGTTCCCCAGCATGCGCTCGCAGCAAAGCAACCTAGGATAAAACATGCAAAATGATCATGAGCATTTTAAATGTATTGACAATTATTCCAAGCATTAGTTCATTACAGTAGTAATTAAATAAGTGGTATTTAATTTTTATTTTTGAGCATTACTTAACTGACTCATGTGGTACACACAATTTAGTATTCACTAAATATCATTCACTGCTTACAACTACTTCGACAAATCAAAATATGTATGTCTTAACTGTAGATACTATAATTAATAATTTGCAGAAATTGTGCATCAATTATCTTTAAACAGCGGGTCAAGTTTTCAATGGTATAAGTGTGCCAGACCTCTGAGCCAGTTAGTGATTTATAACACTACATTGTGCCAGAGTTGTACTGGTTGACTATGGAGCTCCAGAACAAGTATCTCTCATACCACCTCACTATAAACAGACTCTACAGTGCTCTGCAATTGGGCTCCTGACAGATACAATTAACTTTGACAGCTTCATAATATCTCCTAACAACAAACAGTTCATATCCATTGAACATCCGTTTCGAGATCTCTACCACCAATTACAAAGGTGATCACAACATAATGTTGACAACCATGTCCGACTTGAGCATCACTGGGTCAGCCCTGTTAGGCAGAAACCTGTGCAGTTCCCTCTGGGACCACGGCAAAAAATTTAAGACTACAGATGTTTGGCAGTAAACCAACTTGGTAGCAGTCTGTACCACACAGATTCACTTGGTAGCTGTGGCTGAGCAGTCAGACTTCCCTCAGGAAGAGTTAGGCAGTATACAGAGTATTCACAATAGGTCAAAAGAACACAGTAGAACAAGCAAACACTGACCAGAGCTTGGTGTAAAACAGATATAATTATTTATTTAAAACCACATCTAATAAAACACACAGGCACTAATATTTAAGCAGTTCACTAAAAGATATACATTCCCTCAAAAGAATCTTAGACAAGTCTTAAGTAAAGCCCCACTTATTTTCAGACAGCGGTGAGTGCTTAACGCAGATGGCACTCTAATAATTTGGTTAAAAGGGAGAAAAAGGCAGAACATAAATTGAAACAGATCCCAACACTTTCAATAGAACACAGAAAGAGGGGACGGCAGAGTCAAACCGTGAACTTAGAGTTCAGAAAGCCAGATCCACTTTAAGAGGATCAGAACGAAATGTGTCCAAGGTCACACGCTTGAAAAGTGCACAAAAGTCTTGAAAAAGTTCAGAAAGAGTTGGACCAAAAGAAAGGGACCAGTTAGATGGTCAAGGCGGCCAGCCCAGTCCAGAAGGTTAAGGGATTATTATTACCTTGTAGCAATCTTTAGAAAGGGAGGCCTGGCTGACACGGTACCTTAAAGTGGTGAGAATACTCCAGCGGGGGCAGTTGTTCCTGGCAGCGGATGCAAGTCGGTGCTTCGTCCGGGGGAAGAGAGGATCTCGTCAGGGAGGAAGACAGGAGTCCGTTGCACTGCCAGGGAAGAAACCAGCCGCAGAGTTCTCAGTTAAAAGGAGCGGTCCTTTTATTCGCGGTCCAGTGGTAAGTGGCTATCCGGTTGCCGGGGTGCTTGGCACAGGCCATTCGACCACAAGACGTCCTGGGATGCGAGGGAAAGAAGGTAAACTGGTTGTGCCCACCAGTCAGGGGAAGAAGACTCTCCAGCCGGGAGATCTTCTCTGTCGTCGGGAAGTGGTGAGTCGGTTCCGCAGGGCTCCACCGGTGGTGTCATCGTAGCAGGTCGGCTCAGCTTCTCCCTCGTCGGATTCTCAGGTCCTGTGGCGACTTCTGAAGTTCCAGTCCCCAAAGCCCTGCTTTTATGCAGCACACCCCCATTCACTCAGCCTAGCTGTCAATCAAACATGCTAAGTGGTGAGCCGGCCGGCTCACCACTTGGGCCAATCACACAAGAGTGCGACTTGAGTTACCAAGGTAACTCAGTCCAGGGTGCCTAAACCCCCTCCCACACCCCCTGTGGTACCCAGACAGAGTGGCACTTCTGTGGAGAAGCCCGCCAAAAGTGGAACAAAGGGCTCGACTTGGGTTGGAGTCACAGAAGAGAACACAAACGCCATTTTAGAATCGAGTCCTGGCAAAAAATACCAACCGGCGAATTAATATTAAATAAATAAACTGGCGGTATGTTCGAGGCTATGAGAATTAAATAATTAAAGTTGGTAGCCTCGAACAATGGGAAAATCCCATAGGGATATATTCGCGGTAGAATATAAAAAGTAGTATTGTAAGGTTATTTAGCGTGTTACAACACAGAGTACAACACTACTGCACAGGATCAATGTATAGCATGTTTGCATGGGTTTGGTGCATTGCTATGATGCAATTGTTTCAAGCTATGTGTTGCCAGTGTAACATGGACATATAAGTGAGGGCAGGTTATTCAGTCAAAAACGATTTTTACATATAAAAAGCAAATCATTTTTTTTTCTCACAGTTAAAAGCACACATTTGTACATTCAAAATGCGCACTATTTTTCACCTGAAATGCCTATGTTGCAAGAGACACATTTGAAAATTAATAAACTAACCTCATTAACAACTAACCTGATCATAACCCACTAATAATAATGTGTTCTTCAGTGCAACATGAATGGAAAATGACAGGCTCTGAAAGTTATTTAAATGCACATTCAGTTTTTTTTTTCTTTTTGCTCTGCTGTTCTGTCCGCAGTAACTGCAGGAAGCAAAGACCTCGAATAAGCAGGAAATCAGTTTGGTTACAGTTGCAACTGTATAAGCCAAGCCATTGTGTGCAGAGGGTGGTTAGGGCATGATAGAATTTTATTGGTTAGGATCATTTGGTAGGAGGTAACCAGAGCTTTCTTGTATAATCTCGAGGAAGAAGCTAGGGAGAGACATCTTGACACAGCTCGGAGAAGGACTGGGTTGATAGCTGGGGATGCCTGATTCCTAAAGCAAATCCAACTTGGTTGCAGAGACTGGGATTTCCAGTCAACAAGCCCCAGTTTGAGTGACAGCAGATGCTTGTCCTTGCTGGGTGAACCCCTCCAGAAGGCGACCAGCCAAAGAAGTTACATACTGAATAAGCCTGGTAATTATCTCGCTGAGGTGTGGGGGCTGAGTGTGTACGAAAATATTCAGTCAGTGTAGGAAAGGAGATTCCTGTGCTTTACCCACGTGTTTAATGTTGCAAATTGAATTCTTGTTCTCCGCCACTCTCTTCTCAGTGTATCACAAATAATGCTGTTGCTGTGCTATTTCATTTATTTCTGTAAAGAGTGAGATCATGTTTAAATGCAACTTTTATAATACACACACATATCTGAAAGCAGACAGGTGGTATGTTTTATTTTCTCTTTCATTTGTGCATTTACCAATACAGTGCTGATGATGTGGGGAGATGTTTAGACAGTGCAATTGTCATTTTTAAGGTAGCTAAAAATAAGATTTGGCTGCAGCTGTGTGAACAATGTCATTCAGTATGAGCAATTATAACTAACTGTGTGTGTTATAGCCTTTTGCTGAAGGTACATGAGTCAGCAAAAAGAGACCCGGGACATAGTTCACTACCGTATATAAGTTAGTGAAAAATACCACATGATAGCTCGCTGCCGTAGATAAGACAGCGAGAAATTGCCCATGGTGGCACACTAAAAATGAAAATGTGGTGTTCCTGAAATGCAAGCCTGAGGTCTCTAGTGATTACACGAAAAATCTAAACAAAAATAAGGAGTTTTGGATATTGGGGCCACAAATAAAACAAAGAAATTATGCTCACCAAAATACCACCAACCACGCATACCAACCACGCATACCAACCACGCATGTCTGTGTACTGAAATAATGCATATCCACTGTATTATTATTATACATAACCCAATCTGAATACAAGGGGTGATTGTTGCTAAATTATTTTTCGGCGGTAAGAAAATACCGCCAGGCCCCAAATCTACACTAAATACCCAACAGTATCCACTGCCACCAGCCAAAACTCGATCAGGGGGGACGGAGACGTGCCCCCTCGACTAACAGACCCCGGGGCAATCGAATTGCCCCGACCAGTACGTCCACAATATGATGGCTTGTACTGGTTTCTGTTCATAATCTGGGACTAGTAAAGCCAATGGTGACTTTACATGCCCTGGGAGACAGTAGTCAGTCCCAGGGAATGGAGTCTATGGTGGGGTGTCACTATGACACCCCTGTGTCACTGCACGGAGGGTGTTGTGTAACAAACATAGTAAAAACACATGAGACCCTATGGAGTAAAGGACCCCATAGCCCATAAAACACATTAACAGTCAAAGGAACACCATACATCATGTCCAAGAGTGGGAGAAAAAAAGAGTCTCACTCTTGGCAGGAGAAAAAAACAAACTCCAGAAATCCAGAAAAGCTGCTGGGGGACTCACTAGGTTAGGAAATTCAGCCTAAACAGAGAATTCTCCCTAACAAGCCCTATCTTGGCTCTCCTCCGACTTTGCAATGTGCGGTTGCTTATTGCACTGCTGTTTTCGTAGATCTTCCTAAACCTCTATCTTAGTGAGTGCTCAAAGATCTGTACATTGTTTTTCCTTTTCTGCCACTACAACAAAGGGCCCCAATATTCTCATTTGTTTACCCAATCAGAGAATAAGTAATGAAACCAAAATCATATTCTCAATTTTCTGCATCAATGACTTAATTGTTTCTTGTATTGTATTTGAGTTTTATATAGTGTGAAGCTAGCTTGCTAGCTAGGGACTGATGCAGTGTTACTATTTAAAACAATGCAGTGTTACTATTTAAAACAAATGCATATTCCCAAGGATGAAATAATATTGGGTTTGTGATATACTTTTCTTAATCCTTTGCTCTTTTACTTTCCCTTTTCTTACACGGATAACTACTTATGCTGTTAGCGTCCTTGAATGACCTTTTTGGCAATTAAAGATTTGCTGCTGTTTTACTGCTACCATATACCAGCTATTGCCATCAAATAACATGCATGCACATCATTGCCTGCTAATCAGGCTTGGACTGGTCTATAGGGAAAGAGGCCAATGCCCGAACCAAAAACGGAAAGTGCTAGTGTGGGACAGTTATTTTGATACAAGTGGGCCACTTTTTTGGCCAATGTGGGACGGTTTGATGAGTTACTTAATTATGCAACTGGTAGTTCTGACCATTGTTGCTGAATAAATATCCTTTATGTTGTACAACTTGCATCACATTTTATCAAAACACTCCCCCTTGTGTACTATTCAAACAGTCTGTCACAAAAGGAATAAATTGTCATTTGCAACTGTGGGCCACTTTTTCATTGTGGCCTGAGACAGCTTTATGCCCCAGTCCGAACATGCGGCTAATACAGTCAAATGAATAGATAATCACCCCATCGGCAGGGGTTTCTGTCATATGCCCAGTTAGTCAAAATATGTTTAGCTATTGCCATCAAATTCCCAGCTACTCATATAGTTGTGTGACTTTTGCCCTGCAGGAATACAAGGATGAACAGATGCTATAGCGCCTACTCAGCCCTCACACTTCTACAAATAAGAGCCAACACAAGCATGAAAGTAAATCAGGCACAGTTAAGAGATATACCTTATTCGCCTTTTGTGGTAACGTGGGCCGAGGGAAGGCTACTCTCTCAAGAGGGGTGTGAATGTGGTTCAGTAGCAACCCAAACAGTGAAGTATAACAGTCCAAAATAAAGGAATGTCCAATCAAGGTTCTATAAAAGTACATATACTTCAATAAAACACACCATGTACAATAATGAACGACTAGAAAAAGACTACACAAAACCCATCCTGAGGAAAGAACACATAATAAGCAAATATAGAAAGATGTATCACTCTGCGTAATGAATCAGTGGTGTAAGGCAAGTCACATCCACAATGGTCTTTGTTTAGGTCACTTTTGTCCCGTTTGCACCTCTCTCTAGGGCACAAAAATGGGCCAAGTGGGGCAGTTCCCAGTCAATGGTATCTTTTTGAGGTTTTTGGTGGCCGGCGTGCCTACTGAGACTTCTTGGTGCTTTGCAAGCAATTTGAAGATTGAGAGAACAAAAGGCAGCACCGGAGGTTCCTGGTGATTCAAAAGTGTCTAACTGTTCTTGAAAACAGTTCCAAGTAGTTCAACGGCAAAAACACTAGAATCCTGGCTGTCTTGGCTCTAAGTGTGCTGAGAGTGTCAATCCAGATGCTCAGGGACAAGATGAGTCCTTTTCTCATGCTCTCAAACATGGGAGAGGCTGGCACACAACTGCAGGGGTGCTTAAATACTGTGAGGTCCTCAGTACTGCTGTGGCTGGCAGAGAGGCAAGTTTTTCTCCAGCAGCAGGTCCTCCCTCAATGGTCCCACATAGAGATGGTTAGAGGGCAGAGCCCGTCTCTGCCTTTGAACAACTGCCTTCACCTCACAACCAGAAGACTCTGGAAAGGACTGGTCTCCCAGCAGGGTCCAAATGAAATCTTCTTCAAGGGTTGGAATCCAAAAGATGATTAAAAAGGTAGTGTGAGACCACTTCTTTTAAAGCTGAAAATCCACATGTGATTGGACAAAAGCTAGCCTCCTTCAGGGGTGCAATCACGGTTCTGATTGGACGAAAGCTAGCCTCCTTCAGGGGTCCAATCACGGTTCTTGAAAGAAGTGGACTTTGCCCATCTGACATCAGACCCAAAGTGCTTTGTGCTAGAGGAAGTGGATGGGACAGGATGGAGAGGCAGAGAGAAAAAAGATGGTGAAACATATCTCAACTGTGCAGAGTTCTCCCTATCTAGACTAAATCCGACCCTTTCCAAAAGGATCAAAGACCTTTAAAAATGCAGCATACTGGCGTGAGGCCAAGACTTTTGTGAATGTGAATGTGTGTGTCCTTTGATCCCTTTTCACAGGTCAGCTTCCTGTGGAGTGGCTGTCCCTGGCAAAGGATGCACCTGCCCTTACAAAGGATCAAAGAAAAGCAATCCCACAGGCTACATTCCTGCCAGTAGGTAAGGTCCAGCATCTCTGCAGATAAAAACACATAAGTCTCATCACGAGTTGGACGGTATCCCGACTGGGATACCTCCCATCTGTATCTGTTAACGGCCACCTGCCCAGTGGTATTACCGCCGGATCACGGGTTGGGTGATAAACGTAATTTCCCTTTCCCTACTGGGTCTATTGTACCCAATGGGGAATTTTCAGTGCAAATAGCATGCGCTAACTACGCCCACAAATTTGCATTTTTCCAGCACGTTTACCCGCAGCTCTAAGATGGGGGTAAACACGGCACACACCTGTTTGGGCGGAACCTTAAATGCAGCGGTAATAGCATTACCGCAGCATTTAAGGGTTACAGCCCAACTCTTGATGAGGCCCATAGCCCTTCCACAGTTGAACTGGGCCAACAGGGCTGTCACATGTCTGATATCAATGTGATGTGGCTGCAGTGATTTTGAGCAGTGCCATGCACCATGCTTTAACTCAGGTGTGGGTTATTTTTAAGAGTTTACCCTGGCATCAGCATGGCTACTTATAATTATCAAAGTTTTGGTGCACAGATGCATATCTTAAATATAGCCCCTGCGCTGCAGAGACGTGGCTGTCATTGCAGCTGTCAAATGGGCACCAGCGACCTTTGAACCTGAGAGTGCTGCAGATCTGAATATTGATGCAGCAGGACACAGTTACACACTATGCTTTTGGCCTGGAGCTTATGAAAAGGGGAATTTGATCAGCAGATTTCTCTGTCTGTCTGTGATCGAATTACCTGCACCATTTGATTAAATAATACAAATAAAAAAACGCCAGGGCTTTCACAGATGGCTTTTCATCACAATTTGTCAGGAATAGCTTTGAAGTGCCCAGATAATCAATACATTTTGAGGAATTAGTGTAAAACCAATATGAACTCACACCCTTGCCAGTTATTGACATCAAATGACCAGGTGCACACATATTTGTAGTGGATAGTCATCAAATGGGAAGCCATTACCTATAATTGCCAGCTACTCATAACATTTCAAGGTCCTCTTAGAAAATGTGGTACTGCTAACGATGACCATGAATGCCCAGGTGAATATGCTGGTTGACTAGTCCAGAATGCGGGTGAATAATAGAGGGGGTACAGCATTCCTGCCTCCTGGGACAAAGGCAAAGGGGTAGGGATATTGGTTGTAGAAGAAAGTCAGAAGCTGGTTCTGCACTTTAGTCTTGTTCAATGTACTTTAGAGGAGCCATTAGATGAAAGCGGATTGGTGAATGCATGTGCTCCCTTGAGCCATCAAGCTTTCCCCTGCCTCTCTACTTTACACAACTGTTTAAGTAAGGCCAAGGTGGTTTATGGAGAGGATAGATTTAGGCAGCTATGAGCTCCCAATGCCTCTTCTTCTTTACCAACCTAACTGTCATTGTCAGTAAATTTAAACAAGCATTCTCAAAAGCAACAGTGTTGGCTTGCTTATAAACATTTGGCAGGAATTGTATAATGGGGCAACCTGGCCATAAAATGTCAAAAGCTGGAACGTGGTGTGATTACCTGGGCATATGATAGCCATGCCTGGCAAATATATATGCAAGCAAAAATTGTTGGCTTTGGCAATGCTTTTTGCTAACAGGACTTCCATATAGGAACATATCCAAGTCAAGTGCTGAATGTACACTTGGTTAAAACCTTGCTGTTACACCAGTGGGACCTTTACAGCTGCAAATAAGCTATGAACTCTCAGCAGACTGTATTATTATTATTATTATTATTATTATTATTATTATTATTATTATTTCTTCTAATGCACCACGTGCCCATGGGGCTCAGGGTTAGAAATAACATTGGAAGGCCAATGTAGGATGATAATGCTTGATAGAGCTAGCTCAATGAGATCCCAGGAGGATGTGTTTTAGGTGGGGATGGGCAGGTAGTGGGTGAGAATGGGTAGACAGTGGGTGTATAAAAAGAAAACAACACCCCCACGCTGTGTACCTCTCACCTAATGCCATCTCCCTCCAAACTGTACTCCAATGCAATAGTTTTGGCTCATAGTTGCTGCTTAAGCAAAGAGAGGACATCAAGACTTAGGAAAACAGCAGGTTTCCCACAGCATGATTCGCTATGCAACACATTCATATGAAATCAGTCGGAAAGATGCAATGCACAATTTCACTTTCTAAAAGGATACAAAGATCATTGTCTGTAAAGCAACAATATAGTACTTAGTCCAATTCAACCTATCATCCCTCTGGGATGTACTAACAGTAGTTGGAATTTGATGGCTGAGTAGTCAGCAAAAAAATCTAGCACCTCTTTGGAATTGCAAGGAAAGACATTTCACTTGGCTTGATTCCACCATCCAATGAGCTATCTCTCTGGAGGCTCCGATGGCTCAAGCTGAGTCAAACTATTTTTTTACCTGGTATTCTAGTCAAGCACGAAGGCTGGCCCATCCCTATATCGGACTACAACTCCCATGATCCGTCACCAATGACTAAAATAGATAGGGATCCATTGGAGTTGAAGTACAAAACATCTCTAGGGCCACATTATGACTATTAGACCATTGTTTTTTCGTAAGGTTCTTTAAAGCCTCTCACCTCGTCTCCTCCAACAGGGCCTCTAGATATTGTATATGTTCTCCTCTTTGTATCAAACAGTTGCTCACTTCTTGCTGTACCTAGAACCTACATATACAAGTATGCATACTTTTTCACTCAATTAATTATTGTTCTTTTATATTGTGCCAAATCATCAGATTAGTCTTCTCAAAGTGCCAATGCCTTCCGAGCTTTTGGGTGCATTGTATCTGTTCCCTGGGATCACCATAGCTTGGTCCGCTGGAAACAATTGAAAATAATGGAAAGGGAGATGAAAGAGAAAAGTGAGAGAAGGAAAGGAGGATAGCAAGAATGGGAGGGAGCTTGAGATGTGGAAAAGTGGGCTTGTAAAGATGTAAATGATGCATCTGAATTCATAAGAGGCATGTGACTGTTCAGGCTATCCCCAGTACTTTGAAGTCATGATTGAACCGAGTCACCACTTAGACAGACCGTATTTTTTTTAATTCTAGAGAAGTAGACTGTCATGGTCAAGAACAACAGTCCGAATTATATGTTTGCTTATAACTGGTAGCTTTTGCAGAAAGCGTAAAGGATTTAGAGGCGGAAGTAGGTTCCAAAATGTTTTAAAACTATTTTAAAATGCATACGGTATATCTGGTTGGATATGAAAAACAATATTCCTAGTTTGTGAGATTAAGAATGAAATCTACTGCAAATGGCCACTAAAATAAAGCAAAATGAATCTTACATTTTATCTGCCCAAACTATGCAGAAACTCCACTTAAATACATTTGAGAAACGAATAGATGGTTTCAAAATAAAACTCCTGATATACCTTCTCGAACCTTAGAGAGATTTATCAACAGTGGCATTTATAGACGAAATCCAACATAATGAACAAACCTATGCTGCATACAAAGATACTAAACAAAAAACCTAATCAGCAGGAAGACTGGATGCAGTGCTCTATTGCAAGGAGCATATGAAATGTGCTACAAATGCTTTATGAAACAGAAAAGCACTGGTTACATATTTGCCTATTTAAACAAAATGTAATTAAAAAAGAAGTCCCTTAGGTTTGGGCTTCGTTGATGTAATCACTGCTACGTTTAAAAATAGAAGTATACATAAACAGTGATTGTAGCATGCCATTCAATGTACAGTGGCAGTATTCTAGATAGCCCATATCTGCACTGTGTCGGACGTTCTTCAGGGACCGTGTTGGATTGAAGCATGGAGACCTAAACCGTTTTTGGTTAATTGTTAAGATCCACATTGTGAAAGCAAAAGGTCAAATCCATATTTGTTATGTTATACTGTTTGCTGAGCATATGTGTGATTTTTTCGGTCTGTAGTTGTCGTGTGATGTTGTGCGAGGCCATGTGTGGTTGGTTTCATTGTTGCAGTGTAGTGAAGTGCATGCAGTGTGTCGTGCAATATAGGTATGGTTGTGTTTTATTTGGAGTTTGAGGGGTGTAAGCAGAGGGATGAGTTTTTTAATGGGTTAAATAGTGGTGGCGCTCCAACCTACCTTCTTCGCTTTTGCCACCTGTGGTATGTGACCCTGTCAGTTTTGTGTATTGTGGTGTTCTGTATGTAAAATAAATGACTATATATATATATATAAGTGCTAGTATGTCATTGTTTCCTTGAACCAATTATTTGCTTGAAGTTCTGTGTGCCTCACTACTACCCTTCTACCTCCTAGACTAAGCCTGGAAGCTCAGCCATTGCTACCAAACCTTTGGGTTATTCAGGATAAACCTAAGGTGTACAACACAATCACCTAAGGTGGGCTTTTCCAAGTTCTGTCACAACCAGCAATTTGTGTAAAACTCCCTAACATGTGTAACGACCCCTAACACATTTGTTGGAAAACTGTTTGATGACAAGGGCTTCAAAAGAAAGTAATGTATGGATACTGGCAAGGCTATGCTGGAAGATAAGTTTAAAGATAGTTCTGAATACTCAACAACAGGCCGTCCTAAAATGTAACCTCCTCTAGAACCTTCACTAGAACCTTCACTCTCCTTTCTTGCTACATGCATAGAGCATTGTGAGGTGCACCAGCTGACCGCTGGTGTGCAGAAGCCCATATGCAATCCAAAACCACCATCTTTCTCACAAGGACTCTGCCGAGGAGTTGGCTTGGTCCCTCCTCCAATGAGGAAATAGCTGAAGACAACACCATTTTTAAAGGGGCAAAAACATGCACATAAATGAGAAACTGAAAAATGGAAACAGAATGGAGAAAAACGTTCAAATTTCAGAGTGTGCCATAATTTTCACTGCACGCTAATAAGAGGCAACTGCTGCTGTGCTCTCCAAGCCACAAACACAAATAAAACACACGAGAAGTCAAAACAAACCTTGATCCCCACACATGAATCCAATATATGTATCCAAATTTTAATGTATCTGGTAACGGAACTCAATTGAGGTGGGCCACACCTTTGTAAAATAAGACACGGAGCATAAACGTCTGGTTAACTCTAACTGTATTTTGTGATTCCTGACATGCCTTTCTAGCCCCTGTGTCACTTCCTTTGAGTCTCGCCTCATGATGGCTCCACCCACATAACGATGCAAACAGAGCACGCATTATATCCCCCCCTTTTTAACAAATACGTCCAGCCAGCTACCCCATCTCTTCTATCAGTCTTCAGGGTTTTATGCAAAATTTTACTGGACGTTCATCTTGCCTCTGTTTTGGGCTCTCGCGGGTGTTACTCTGCCTAATGTCCATCCATTCTTCATCTGATGCTTCACCATCTACTGAGTCTTGTCCATTTTCCTCTAATCTGCAAAGGGTCCACAATTGATCTTCTCCACTATATTTCTTGAATTGGGATATGTTTCATTTAATCGTCTTGTGGGCCCCATTTCCTGCTGTGTTCATTGTTACATTCATGTTGGTCACTGTAAGGAGCTAAGGTGAAATTTGGGGTCCTCTATCGGGCATCTAGGTTGTTGCACCACCACCTGATCTCCCACTTGTATGTTCGCCTCTCCGCCTCTTTGGCCTTTCTCATACCATCTGCCTTTTCTTTCATCTTTTGTTTTTCTTCCACATCTTTGTCCTGAGTTTTCCTCTTTAGCACCCCCATGGGGCTTCTGTCTACACCGTGGGAAAGACAAGTCTGAACAATCCTCCCGAACATGAGATCAGCCGGACACATTCCCATGGTGTCATGCAGAGTGTGTCTATAATCTCTTAGTAGTTGGTAGAGAACTTGTTCAAATTGTTGGTAACATTAGCAACTTGCATGGCTCTTTTGATATTTGCCACAACTCGTTCAATGATGCCGTTGGCTTGAAGTCACAACGTTGTGATCTTTCTGTGTTTGAAGCCCATATAATGTGTGAAGTTTTCAAAATCTTGGCTCATTAAAGGTAGGCCATAGTCCAATGTAATGATCTTAGGGATCCCATAAGCTGTGAGTACGCAATCTAGTACTGGGATGATGCAAGTGGCAGCAGTAGAGGATATTAATGGTGCATTTGGGAATCATGAATGTTTTTGTCAATTCGTACCAGCACATATGGCCCATCTCTTATTGGTGTGAAGAAATCAACTGCCAATTCTTCCTAAACTCCCACCGGCGGTGGTGACATTTGCAAGGGGTTAGGGTGAGATGGCGGGCCTACTATGCAGTAAATTCAAACATTTAACGCCCATTTTTGGGCACAATTAGCGCAGCGCTATTACTGCATGCTAATTGCGCTGAAAATGACCATTAGGTCCAATGGACCCAATGGGGAATGGGGAATATCCATCACCACCCAACCCTTGATCCAGCGTTAATAGCACTGGCCCCGGTGGTAGTAATGCTATTAGCCCGGACAGAATCCCGGCGGTCATACCTGCAACTCATGATGAGACCCATTGTCTGGTCTCATGTGTTTATTCAGTGCTGCCACTTTGTCTGGGTCTTTGTTTGTTCTGAGTAGATATGGCCGAAGCGTTTGAGGGTTCTCTTGCAAAATTCACACATGTTCTTGTTCAGTGTCAGACGGGCTGCTTCAGGAGTTGAACAGACACAATGTAAGGTAATGTCATGTTCCTCTACTGACTTGCCGCATACCAATATATCATCTGAGTAATTTATGCAGTTAGGGATGTGCCTTTTAATCTTGTGGATCTCATCCTGAAACATCTCAGCTGCGGCGAGTTTGAGCTGGTGATAACCTTTGTTAAGGTCCAGTTTAGAAAATTGAATCATGTCTGTGATTTTTGGTGCTTGGGTTGCTCTCGCTGAATTGCCTCATTGGCACTTCTAATATCAATACATAGCCGTATAGTGCGATCTGCTGCCTTTTTTGGGACTGTACTATTGGTGACACCCATGGCGTGAGCCCTGTTGCAGGGTCAATTATGTGCAGGTCTAATAGCTTTTGGATTTCCTTTTCCCCTTGTTTATGTATATTAAATGTTATATCCCTGTAATGTTGGGCCACTGGTCTGACCACTGGTACAATGGGGAATTTCACATTACAGTTTTATAGCTTTCCTATGCCTTTAAATACATCCTGGAATGTGCCTTCAATGTCTCCATTGTTTGCCATGTATTTGTGCGCCATCATTTGGTAGAGGATGGGTCCAAGGCCCATGTCCAACGCGTATTGAAACTCAGAATGCAGCCACTGTTGGTTTCTGTTTTTAGCATGTATAGTTGAAGGCGAGCTGAGCTGAGTGCGATTTGTGTATGCATACTGTTGATATTACACCTTCAAATGGTAGAGGGGTGTTGGATCCGTATGGGTAGATTCTAATCTGATGGTTTTAATTTTGGTGGTTGAGGCAGGTTAGTGTATGCCTCCTCATTGAGAATATTCACTGTCACCCCATGTCAATAAGAAATTCAGTGGGGGTGCTATTCACCTGCATCACCTGCGTCAGGCTGTATTCCTTAGCTGTGTCGTTTCCAAGTGCCCACACATACACTCATTATCTGTGGACGATGTGGACTCACTGCCTGATGGAGATCTGTTAGGCGGAAACATGTGCAGTTCCCTCTGGGAACACTGCAAAAGATTTAGGAGTACAGGTGTTTGGCAGTAAACCCACTTGGTAGCAGTCTGTACCACACAGATTCACTAGGTAGCTGTGGCTGAGCAGTCAGACTTCCCTCAAGAAGAGTTAGGCAGTATGTGGCGTATACAATATAGGGCAATCTACACAGTAGAACAAGCAAACACGGAACAAGGCTTCGGTGTAAAGATATAAAGGTATTTATTTATAACGACACATCTATGGAAAACACTCTGGCACTAATACGGCAAACAACTTCAATCACAATTACTATACGAAGTAAAAGATCAATCCCCCTAACAATAGTTTGACAAGTCTAGGTTCACCGGCATCACTTATTTGCAGACAGAGGTGTATGCTTTAACCTAGATGGCACTCTAATATTCGTTAGGACGGGAGAGAAAAATAAGGCAGGTTATGAAATCAATTCGGTACCAATACTTTTCGGACAAATGCAAGGCAAGTAAGGCAGGGTCTACTGCAGATCACAAAGTTCAGAGGCCAGGCCCACTCGGAGAGAGGCAAGGCGATATGTCCCAAAAGGTGTCTCAGTGGAAATGCGCTTTGAGTCTTTATCGCAAAATTGTTATGGAAAGATTGGACCAGTTCAGAACAACACGTTAAAGAAAGCTTGGAGGTGACCCAATGGAAAGGCGATGATTAAGACACCCCACTCGATCCGGCAGAAAGGGAAGCCAGGCGGACAAGGTACTTTGTTTGTGGAGAGACAGCTCTGGCGGGGGCAGTTGTTCCTGGTGGTGGATGCACGTCGGGTCTTTGCCAAGAGTAGAGAGGATCTCATCGTCGAAGAAAAGTGAATTCCGGTGCACCACCAGGGAAGTGACCAGCCGCGGAGTGCTTCGTCACAAGGCACCACCTTTTGGTCACGGTACAGGTGTAGTGGCTATCCGGTTGCCGAGGTGCTCTGCACGGGCAATTCGACCACTGCATCCTGGAGCGAAGAAAAAGCAAAGGGGACTGGTTGTTCCCACCAGTCAGGGGAAGAGACTCTCCGGCAGGGAGATCTCCTCTGTTGTCGGGAAGTGGTGAGTTGGTTCCGCAGGGCTCCACCGGAGGTGTCGTCGTTGCAGGTCGGCTCAGCTTTACCCTCGTCGGATTCTTAGGTCCTGTGGCGACCTCTGAAGATCCAGTCCCAAAAGCCCTGCTTTTATGCAGAAAACCCCCATTCATTCAGCCTAGCTGTCAATCAAAACACGCTAAGTGGTGAGCGGGGTGGCTCACCACTTGGGCCAATCACACCAGAGTGTGACCGTAGTTGGCAAGGCAACTCGGTCCAGGGTGCCTAAACCCCCTCCAACACCCCTGTGGTAACCCAGACAGAATGGCACCACTTTGGAGGGTCTCTGTACAGAAGCCCGCCAAAAGTGGAAGAAAGGGCTCAACCTTTGGTTTAGGAGTCACAGAGACGAACACAGATGCCATTTTAAAAACTGAGTTCTGCCAGAAAATACCATCCGATAAACTTATTTAAGATAAGTAAACCGGTGGTATGTTAGAGATTAACGAGGAAAAGTATCAATCTCCAACAATGGGAAGAATCCCATAGGGTTATATTCGGGGTCGAACATAACAAGTAGTTTCCACTGCCCCCAGCCAAAACTCGACAAGGGGGGACGAGACAGTGCCCCCTCAAATAACAGACCCAGGAGTAATCGAATTACCCCTACTAGTAAGTCCACAATAGGATGGTTTGTACTAGTTCTGTTAGTACATTTAGGTCTAGTAAAGCCAATGGTGACTTTACATGCCGGGGAGACAGTAGTCAGTCCCCGGGTATGGAGTCTATTATGGAGGTCCGCTAGGACGCCCCAGTGCTACGGCACGCAGGGTGCAGTGTAACACACATAGCAAAACATATGAGACCCTATGGAGTAAAAGACCCCACAGCCCATAGAACACATTGACATCCAAAGGAATTACACACATTCATGTCCAAGAGTGGGAGAAAAAGAGTCTCACTCTTGGCAGGATGGAAAAAACAACTCCAGAAATCCAGCAAAGCTGCTGGGGGACTCACTAGGTTAGGAAATTCAGCCTAAACAGAGAATTCTCCCTAACAAGATCGTACCTACACATACCTTACATTTCTCTTAGAGCATTGGTATTCCCTCCTTTCTAGTGACCACCGTTCTCTGCGGGTGTAGAATGTGTTGCTTTCTTTGTCTACAGGTTGATGCTTCCTTGAATGACTGCTCATTCTGACTTTGTTGCTTCTCGGATGATTGTACCTCTGCCTTTCTCTTGTTGACTCTTTCACATGTCTTGTCAATGGCGCGTTCTTGCAGACGGCCCTGAAGTGATCTTCCCCTCCACAGACAGCGCAGTTTTGACCTATCGCAGGTCAAGATCCTTTGTGAGGATATTCATATCCTCATTTGAAACAGGTGTGATCTGCACATCTTGTGGTCCTGGTGATCGGCGGTGTTCATTTGTTGTTGCTTTCAGACTCTTTATGTTGCAGTTCGAATGTCACTCTGTTTATGTTCTCCATTTGCTGAATCTGTACGGGCCATTGCAAGAATTTTTTCAAGGGATCTGTTTCTGCAGTAATTTTTTCCGATACGTCTGAGATTCGCATCATGCAATTACCTGTGATCGGAACGCCTAATTATTTGAGTACTTGTGAAAATTGCAGTGCTTCATTTTGATGCACAGTCGCCTTACAAAATAATCTAGGGTTTCCCCTTTTTCTTGATGTGTCGTGTGAAAAATGTGTCACTCATAATTAAGGCTTTCCGGTTTATGGCATTTATTTTTCTGCAATTTCCATCTGTATTGATCCAAATTTTATTTTTGGGGCCTTTTTTAAAATATTTATCCACATTTATTTTTTGTCATATAAAAAGCTAATTCACAGCCAGTATTTTTCTGCATCTATTCTAATAAAAAGTGCATTTATTAAAGCACACATGCAGCAGTATAGGAAAGAAATGCTAGCTAAGTATTTTCCATAACAAAAAACAGTTACTTCTGTGACTGCTGCTGCCCACGGTCGGATTGGACCCTCGGCCTTTAGGCCCATAGCCAGGCCGAAATCGTCCCTGGGGAGTGGGGGCCGGTTTCTGACCATGCTTGGGCCAGTTTGGAAGAAAAAAAATAGAAAGAAAATATATTTTTTCAAATTTTCTATTTTTTCAAAAAAGGCCTTTATCCTTCTTAAGTCAATAAATGAGTACCAACACAGGTTGGGTGATATTGTATGCATTCTATAAAAAAAGAGCTTAAGTGTAAGTGCTATACAATAACATTATCATTTGGCCTTGGACGTCTTTTTGGATTCACAGTAATTTAGTGTGCTTAGAAACAAAGCTATTTGATGCCACTTCCTGTTTTGTCAAGGGGTGAAAGGTCGTGTTTCATCTCTTCCCGGGATGTCACTTTGGGGTGGGGTCAAATGACATCCCCTCTGGTGATGTCATCAGAGGTCAAGGGTCGTGAGGCCAGGGGTGGGCCACTTTTTTGAGGCGAGGGGTGGGCAAAATATGCCAACAGCACTTCTCTTAAGTCATCGAATGAGGTTGCCTCATTATCTAGCAGCTTGTCAAGAATGTCTCTTACTGCTGGGACTACTGCTAACAACAACATATTATTTTTCCTTTCATCATCTATAAGCCCTGTGGCTCCTATGTGTACCTTGAAGTCTCGTATCCATTGTGCCCAATGTGGTCCGAGGTTGCTGGTGTCTTTCAAATCAAATGCTGTAGGTAATTGTAGGGCAAGTGAGTCAATTTGAGCAGGCTGTATTATTCCAGATACCTTTGTAGACACTGATAGTGCTGTTGTCTGTGCTGAGGGATTTGAAGTCAGTGCGGCCTTTGGTGTGATGCGCACGGTTTCCCCTGTGCTTTCTTTCATCCCCCTGATTCGTGTCACTTGAGGCTTATTGTCCTCCTCTAGCTTCTCTCCTCCAGAGGCTACAATGACCTGTGGATGTGTCTGACAGGGCTCTCCTGGCCTGAAAGGTTGCTGTGCTCTGCAATCTGCGCATGGTGATGTTGCGATCACTTCCCTGCACTGTGTCCACTTGTCCCGTCGTAGGTGGGCAGTGTGTCTGCTCTAGGGCCGGGTGCTAGTGTGCAGTGTTTCACACACAGCAGGCCCTCTTGAAGACCAATGAGCCGGTGCACTGTGGTCCGCATGCCGTGTCTTCATGATCCCTTTCACAACATGCTGCAGTTCCTACCACCAGGGAGCAGGCTGCACATCCTGTGGTCTCCCACATCTTTTTCCACAGCTGTCTACGGGAGGTGCTCACCACTCCCTGTAAATTCACACAGTACACCGGTGAGAGTATGATTGAGCTGTAGGCACCACAGGGTATACGTCATCTCCAGTGTAATGTACCTTGTAAGGTGTTATGATGTAGCTTAAGGGGCACTCACATTGTCAGTGGATCTTAGTGATGTCAGGTGGAGTGTTGGTTCAGGAGGATTCTTGTAAGCCAAAGTGATGTATGTTTACTTTCGTAAAGATTCCATATGATTCAGTTGATAGACCCTTGAGGGAGATCAAGCTGCGTGTGGGCAGCTGGGGGTCCTTTCCGTTATTAGCTTTAAATACATCCTTAATTACAGTCACCTTGTCTATTTGTGCATGCAGCTTAACTTAAGGATACTCAATTAAGGTAGGTCACACCTTTGTAAAATAAGACACAGAGCAGGGAAATCTGGTTAACTTGAACTTTATTTCGTAACTCCAGAACCCCTACCTAGCCATTGTGTCACTTCCCTCAAGTACTGTCTCATGACAACTCCACCCACATAACGATTCCAACAGAGCACGCCATTAAACAAATGGCGAAAACTCTTGTGTAATCATCACAGCAAGTGGAACAAAGTGTGCCAGCTCCCCACACAGCCCCACAATGGTAATGTTGTCCCAGGGATTCCAGAGACCAAGCTAAGAAGAAAAGTGTAAATGGAGGGGAAATGTATCTACCGTTTGAAGCCCCAACCATTGCTTGTGTGATCATTACACATGTGGCACCTGTACACGGGATTAAGAGTCTGGGCAAATCTCAGGTCTTCTGAAAAGGTAAGAGAATGTTGCAATTCTGCATTCCCAAAATATCTGTAATCCAAATGTGTGAAAAGAGCAGTACAGAACCTTGGAAAAAAGAGAACATAAACTGCATGCAGTGCTGAATCCAGTACTGAATGCCGCAAATACATAGAAAAATGGGCAAAATGCAGCAAATACATAGAAATATTTAGGTATGCCAGCAGCTGCCGTCAACCTATGTTCAGAACTCTGCAAGCCATCAAAACCATGTAAAAACTGTCAAAAACAAAACAGAAACAATAAGCATCAGCATTGGGCAAAAAAACAAACTGAATTCTGATGAGAACCACTCAGTGAAATTTCAACAACCAAAATTTAATAAAAGACTGCTGAGGTGATATAACCGTATACCACCACAATACCACAGCGCCCAACTATTGGTTTGGAGGAAAGTTGGAGAATTCACCTCCAGCCATGAGCTGGAGGTCAAACCTCCAGTTTTCCGCCACATTTTGGCAGAATTACTGATGCAGTCATTTGGCCAAAAATGCTTCATTGAGTCCTATGGACTAAAAATAAATAGGGATTTACACTGCCACTTGTAATCCAGCGGTAAGACTCTCACACTGACACAGCTCTTTCTATGCTCCAATCTGCTATATCTCATACTCTTGATGTTCTTGCTCCTGTCATGAGGATCCACTTGAAGCCCAAAGCCAAGTACAACTCCTGGTACGACTCAGACCCTGTCACCCTTAAACGCAGGTGCAGGGTGGCTGAGAGGAAATGGTGTGTCGCCGGTACGTCCTCTAACAAACTGGCCTGTCAGCTGCTCCAAGGGCAATGCTGGCTCTCTGTTCGCCCCAAGAAGAGAGCCCCTCATCCAAGCCAACATCTCTGCGGCAATCAACAACTTGGCCAAACCCTTTAAAATCTTCAAGGAGCTGTCAAATCCTGCTGCAGTCTCTACCTCTCCGGTCCCCTCCCAGGCCCTCTGCATGGCCCTGCCTTCTCATTTCATATCTAAAACTCAGGACATCCTGTCCTCTCTCTCTTGCTCCTCCTCCCTCTACTTCCTGCTCTTCCTCTGGTCCTTCTGTGGTCATCTCTCCTCCCCCCTTCTCGGCCTTTCCCATGTTCTCCCGAGATGATGTTTCTAGACAAGTCTGGTCTATGAAAGGCTTATCAAACCAGGCTCTCCTCTGTTCCTCCAAAACCATCAAGGACCACACTGACACCCTGGCTCCTGCTTGGGCTGACTTCTGCAACCACTCCTTCACCACTGGAGTCTTCCCTTCCCCCCTGAAGCACTACCTTGTGCACCCTCTTCTTAAAAAACCCTCAAACAACCCCTCGTGCACGGCTAACTATCGTCCAATATCCATCTATCCTTTCCTGGGCAAACTCTTGGAAATGCTGGCCATCTCCCAGCTTAATCTTCACACTGAATCCGTTGGTTGTCTCCATGACCATCAGTCTGGATTCAGAGCTGCCAGAAGCACGGAAACTGCTCCCCTTAACATCAGTGAAGACCTGCTCTCCATCCTCGATTCCAACACCCCCTGTGTCCTCATCTTACTTGATCTCTCTTCTGCCTTTGACAGGGTCAATCATGCCATCCTGCTCAACCCTCTCTGTGATAACCTGGGTATCACCAATCAGGCCCTGGCTTGGCTGACCTCTTTCCTTTCTGATTGACCCTCCCAGGCCCATTGTGCGTCCTTCCTCTCCTCTATCTGTCTCTGTCTCTACCTGTGGTGTTCCCCAGGAGTCTAATCTCTCTCCCTGGCTGTTCAACCAATACCTGGCATTTCTTGCCCACCACATTGCCGCTCTCTGCCCCAACTTTGAGTGCAACGCGGATGACACTCAGCTCATATTCAGGTTCCCTTCTGCCACCTCTTCTCCTTCTCTCACTTTCTGACTGTCTGCTATCCAGGAGTGGTGTGCCGCCAATGATCTCTGGCTTAATTCCATTAGGACTGAGATTCTCCTCATTGGCACTCCTGCTCCCTCCTTTCCTGTCACTCTCTGGCTGGCCTCAATTGGCCCTCTTTGCGCTCCTACCTGTGAGAGTAGAAGCCTTGAAGTCATCTTCGACTCTACACTCTCCTTCTCTCCTCACATTTCTAACATCTCTAAGGAGTCACAATACCAGCTGCAGCACCTCCTCAGAGGTATTCTTCCTTTCCTCTCCTTCCTCAAGAAGCTCACTGTCTCCAGAGCTCTGGTTCTCTCTAGGCTGAACTAGTGTTAGGGAGAGTTCTCCAGAATGGCCAATTTCCCTTACCTACTGAGTCCCTCAGCAGCTTTGCTGGATTTCAGGGGTTTATTGTTTCACCTGGTAAGAGTTTGAGCCTTTTTTCCCACTCTTACATGTGTTTTGCTGTGTGTGTGTTTAACATTTTCTTGTGTTCATAGACAGTGGAGCCTAACCTATTCCATAGGCATCAACTTTTTACTGTGTGTTACACAGCACATTTAGTACAGTGACACAGGGTTGCCTTTTTAACTTCGCAACTCCGACTCCATTTTCTGGAACTGACTACTGTCTCTCAGAACATGTAAAGTTGCCAGTGACTTTATTAGCCTATTTTAAAACTCACAGACCCAGTACAAACTATCTTAAATGGAGTGCTGGAAAGGGGTAATACTTATCCCTTTTTGTCTTTTTTTCTTGGAGCATTGTTTCGCTCCCTTTTCATTAAGACTTGGCTGGTGGCAGTGGTAACTACCGTATTTTCCAAACCGTGGTTATCTTAAATAGCCCTGGTATTGTTTTAGGCTATCTTGGTAGCCTCGAAATTAAACCTGCTAGACCATATGCGTTTTTATACGGTTCCGGCTGGGTTTAGTCGCCATTTCTTTCTGTAAAAGTATTTCTCGTGTTTTACTCTGCGTGCCAAACCAGGTTTGGTTCCTTTGTTCGTGGGCTTCTGTATGTCTGGGGGGACAGGATGTGAGGGAGGGGTTTAGGACTCCCTGCACAGGGTCTCCTTGGAGACCCATGTCTCACTCTGATCTGATTGGCTGTAGTGACTGTCCCAGTGGGACAGCCACCCTGCTGTATGATTGACAGCCAGGCTGTGTGAATAAGGGAAAACTGCATAAAATCAGGTCTCTCGGGCTGGAAAAGCAGAGTCGCCACTGCAACGAGAGAACCGAAGAGGAGTTGACAGAAGTCCTGCTGCAGGTCCGATCTTCATACTCCAACAAATGGGAAGATCTGCAAAGAGTCTTCTCCCCTTGAGCTGGTGGGAACAACCAGTTCACCAAACTGATCGCCAGTCCTCCATTCTCTGGTCAAATTTGCTGTACAGAGCTACAGTGAACTGGATAGCCAGGAGGAACAGACCCCGCTTGCATTTTAAGGAGTGCACCTTTTATTTTGTTGCTTTGCTCTGCTGCTGGTTTCTTCCCTGGGCAGTGCAGGACCCTCCAGTCTTCCTACTTCGTGTCAGTCCGACAGTCCCTTCAGGAACCATGAGCCTGCAGGACCTGCCAGGAATGTGCGCCTCAGCTACAGCCTTTTTCTCCATTTAAGGTACTGTTCAAATCCGGTTGTTAGTTTCGTCCAGCCGCGGTGAAAGTGTGTGAAACCTTTCACCAATCTGAGGGCTTGTCCTTCTCCATTCTTTGAACTAACTTTTCGTCTGATCAACTTCGTTCTGAACTCTTGGCAAAGACTAAACCGTGAACTACCCCAAACTGTGTGATCTTGAGCAAAGACTTTGGTCCATTGACCTTTAATCTGATTTCTTCACTGTAGTTCCTTTTTCTAGTTTGCCCTGCTTACTTACTTGTTAGTGCTGCTCAATTCTTGTCTAACTTTGTCTTTCCCTGAGTGCCATTTTGCTCACACTTCATCTTGAGCCTAACTTGTCCAGAATCTATTGTGTGTGGTGTAGTGTATTAAGAGTGTGATTTTTCAACTGCTTTACTTTAGTGAAATGTTTTACAACTGATGTGTAAATAAATGTATATTCTTTTACTCAGAAACCTTGAATCAGTGTTTGTTTTAATTATAGTAATTGCTGTCCTTTGTGTAACTATTGATACTGCTCACTTACACTTGAGATAAGCCTGGCTGCTCAGCCATAGCTACCAATTCACTGTGTAGTACAGGCTTGTACCAAAGGTGAATTTGTACTGTCACTTGTAGTCTTAATTGTGTGTGGTGTCCCCAAAGCGTACTGCATATAATTCTGCCTAACACTGGTGTACAGCGGTGAGGATCAAGTATAGTGATTACACTTAGAGTGCTGCTATTACCTTGGATCAACTAACCACAAGGCTAAACGTCACTAAAAAGAAATATTAATCAAGTCTGATATGGAAAGTTAGGATACCCTCCTTATTTACACTGTGGATTATCTGAAAAATCTGTGTAGAGAAAGGAATCTCTCTGCCAAAGGCAAAAAGTCTGAATTGATGGAAAGGTTGTTAGAGAAATGAAGTCTGGAGGGTGGGTCTGAAATCCCTGACCCCTTAGCCAATGAGGAAAATAATGAGGATGATAATGTGTCTATTATTGATAATTTAGAAGAGGCAGAGGTGTCTCATAATTAGGCCTCACTGCTCCCTTACCTGCTCAGCCACCTCAACCTTTGTTCACTGGGACCACTACAGGTCCTATACTCAGTTCTGAATTCATTGCTCTAGAAAAGATGAGGCTTGAATTGGAATTTAAAAGTTGAAATGCTCAAACTGAACAAAAGCATCAAGAACTTAAGCTCAGAGAAATGGAGATGAACCATGCCTAACAAATGAAAATGTTGTCTATTGAAAATGCTTCTCTCCCAGAGTCTTCTTGGTCTTCCAGTCCTAAGAGACCCTGTATGCCTAAAGAAATTGTGGGTATGTATGAGGTTAAGCTTGATATTTTGGATTGGTTGGCAATGTTTGAATATAACCATGGTATTCAAGGTCTTACAGGGAATCGGTTGCTTCCCTGGCTCTCCTCTAGGCTACCCACTGTTGCATCTGATGTTGCGATAGAGTTGGGGGAGGTGGATAGGATGGATTATGAGTGTGTGAAGCTAGCTTTAATTGCTAGATTTGGGAAGACCCCTTCCCAGTACCTTGAGAGGTTCAGGACCCTCAAAAAGCATGATGCTATCCCTTGGGCTACCTGGGTATGTGAATGTTTGAAAAACTTAGATGGTTGGGTTAAGGGTTACAGAGTAAACACTTATGAAGGTGTGAGAAATCTTGTTACATTGGAGTCAATTTATGATGCCTGCTCTCCTGAGCTCAGGCAGCACTTGGCTGATTCAAAGGAGATAGATCCCAAGAAGTTAGCTAAGGCTGCTGACTTGTGGGTTGCCAACAGGGCTACTCACAAGGATTCTGGGGCAACTCAGAAAAAAGATGAGGGAAAGCAGCCCAAGAAAGATAACAATGAGAATTCAAATACCTCCAATCCAGAAGAGGGCCACAAAAAGCAACATAAGGGTAAACAACAAGGGAAACCGAATCAGGCGAGTGAACCATCTGGACCCAAACCAGATGGCGGTCAGAACAAGCCCCCATTCATCAAAACATTTGGGAAATGTTATGTTTGTGGGTCAACTGACCATGTGAAAGGGGATCCCAGATGTAAGGGTAAACCTTCAGGGGTCCACACTGTCTCCTTAGCCTTCTCCCCAGAGGAAGAAGTACCTATGGCAAGTGGAAACTTTCACCTATTGGCTGATGAAACCATGAGAGTCTCAGCTAGTGTTTCTTTAGTGTCACTGGGATTGTGGGAACAACAGAATTTAGATGTCTATAAATCCATCCCAGATAATCCTACAGAGTATTATAAAGATAGTGTTCTTGTGAATGGCCAGGAGACTCCTGCAATCAGAAACGCTGGAGCCAGCATAACTGTGGTGGATGAATAATTTTTCACGGTGGAGGATGTTGCTAAGGCACCCAAACACCTCACCAAGTTAGCTGGGGGCCCTGTGCAAATGTTTCCCCAGTTACCAGCTCTCATCCAGTGTAATGATATGACTGTCAAGATACCTGTTAGTGTGCAGAGTGAAGTGCCTGGGAGAGTCCTGTTGGGTAATGACCTGTGTTAGGCAGAATTATATGCAGTACCCTTTAGGAACACTACACACAATTAAGTCTACAAGTGGCTGCACAAATTCACGTTTGGTGCAAACCAGTACTACACAGTAAAGTGGTAGCAATGGATGAGCAGCCAGACCTATCTCAAGAGCAAGTGAGCAGTATCAGATAGTTACATAAAGGACAGCAGTTACTATAATTCAAGCAAACACTGACTCAAGGTTTCCAAGTAAAAGAATATACATTTATTTACTTTTTAGTTATATAACATTTCACTAAAGTAAAGCAGTTCAAAAATCACACTCTTAATACAACACACCACTCCCAATAGTTGACAGACAAGTTAAGCTCACAAAATGAAGTGGGAGCAAAATGGCACTCTGTTCTTTAAAAAGGGAGGGAAAGACAAAGTTAGGCAGCAATGGAGCAATACCAACAGGGAAATAAGCAGGGCAATCTAGAAAGAGGAACTCCAGTGATAGGATCAAATCAAATAGGCTTAGGGCCAAAGTCAATAGGACAAGATTATTTTGCTCAAGATCACACGGTTCAGGGCAGTTCACGGTTAAGTCTTTGCCAAGAGTTCAGGACGAAGTTGGTGAGCAGAAAAGTTAGTTCAAAGAGTGGAGAAGGACAAGCCCTCAGATTGGAGAAAGGTTTCACAAACTTTCCCCGAGGCTGAACGAAATGAATAACCGGAGGTTGAACAGTACCTTAAATTGAGAAGCTGTAGCTGCAGCAGAGGTTTCTGGTAGTTCCAGCAGGCTCACGGTTCCTGAAGCGACTGTCAGACTGACACAAAGTAGGAAGACTGGAGGGTCCTGCACCACCCAGGGAAGATGCGCTCCTTAAAACCAAAGCAGGAGAGAGTCCTGGCTCAGAGTTTGGGTGAACTGGTTGGTCCCACCAGCTCAAGGGAAAAAGATTCTTGGAAGATCTCTCTGTCGGTGGAGTCTGAAGATTCAGATCTGCAGCAGGGCTTCACTGGGCGGTTCAGTCATTGTAGGGGTCCTCTTCTGTCAGCTCCTCGTCGGATCTTTCATTCCAGTGGTGACTCTGCTCTTCCAGACCCAGAGACCTGCTTTTTATGCAGTTTTCCCCCTTTCACACAGCCTGGCTGTCAATCAAACAGCAGGGTGGCTGACCCCGCCAGACAGTCACCTAGCCAATCAAACAGGAGTGCGACTTGGGTTACCAAGGGAACCCATGGCAGAGGTCCTAAAACCCGTCCCTCACATCCTGCCTACCCAGACTTTCAGGCACCTAAAGGAGGGGTTCTGAGCAGAAGCCTGCAAAAAGACGGTGAACAAAGAAACCAAACCTGGTTTGGCGTGTAGAGACGAACACGAGAAAGACTTTTCCAAAAAGAAATGTCAACTAAACCCAGCCGGAACAATATTAAAATCAATATGGTCAAGCGGGTTTAAGTTCCAGACTACTAAAATAGCCTAGAATAATATCATGGTTATTGAGATAACCGCGGTAGAAAAAATAGGGTAGTTACCACTGCCATCAGCCAAGTCTTAAGGGAAAGGGAGCAAAATAGTGCTCCAAGAGGCACAGACAAAAAGTGATAAGAATTAACCCTTTCCAATACTCCATGGAAGATGGGGTGTACGGGGTTTGTGGTATAAAGAGACTACATAAAGTTAATGGTAACTTTACATGTTTCTGAGAGACAGTAGTCAGTTTAAAAAAAATGTAGTCAGTGGGAACTCTGAAAGACAACCCTGTGTCACTGCACTGAAGGTGCTGTGTAACACACATTAAAAAGATGATGCCTAGGGAGTAGGTGAGGCTCCATAGCCCAAGATCACACAGAAAGGTAAAAAACACACAGCAAAACACATGTAAGAGTGGGAAAGAAAAGTGCACACTCTTACCAAGTGAAAAAAATAAATCCTAGAAATCCAGCAAAGCCGCTGAGGGACTCAGTAGGTAATTAGCCATTTATGAGAATTCTCCCTAACACTCGCCCCCCTCCTGCCCAGACTAAGGGACAGGAGGATTTAATCCACTCCTGGATGACTCTCTACCTCTAGTTAGTTAAAAACATCCTAGAGAGACCATCAGCATTTTGGTGGTGACATCCTGCTCTGTGCTCAATGGTGAAATCAAACCCTTGTAGGCAGATTGACCATCTTAGACGTTTTGGGTTCTCCCCTTTCATTTGCATCAACCATCTCAAGGGTTGGTGGTCAGTTTAAATCACAAAAGTAGATCCATACAAGTTTGGTCTAAACTTCTTTAAAGACCACACAATGGCAAAACATTCACACTCTATGGTTGCCCACCTTGTTTCTGTTTCCTTCAGTTTCCTACTGATGAAGCAAATGGGGTGCTCCCTACCTTTCCCGTCCAGTTGACTATAGACTGCACTTATACCTGTATTGGATGCATCTGTCTGCACAATGAAGGGTTGGTGATAATCAGGAGCTCTTAGGACTGGAGCTTGACAAAGGGCTTTCTTTAGGTTTTCAAAAGCATGAGTGCACTCCTAATTCCATCTAACCTTTTTAGGGAATTTAGGAGAGGAGATCAAATTCAAGGGAGAAGCTAAGGTCACATAGTTCTCCATGAAATTCCTGCAGTACCCAGTGACACCTAGGAAAGCTCTCACTTGGGCTTGAGTAGTAGGGGTGGGTGGCCCAGTTTTGCACAGCTTGTACTGTGCTGGGCAATGGACTTATAACACCTCCTCCTACATCATGACCAAGGTAGAGCACTTTGCCGGGACCAATTTGACATTTACTTGCCTTTATGGTCAGATGGGTCTGCTAAAGAGCCTGCAAATCATATCCTAGGTGATCAATATGTTCTTTCCACATAGGGCTGAACACTGCAATGTCATCCAAGTTTGCCATGCAGAAGTCTTCCATCCCATTCAGAACTTGATTGACCATCCTTTGGAATGTAGCAGGTGCACTCTGTAATCTAAAAGGCATAAACTTAAACTGGTAGAGGCCTTCTGGGGTGGCGAATGCAGTTTTCTCCTTGGCATGGTCTGTCAGGGCTATTTGCCAATAGCCTGAAATGAGGTCAAATGTACTGAGGTACTTGGCTGAACCAAGTCTATCCACCAGCTCATATGTCCTTGGCAAAGGATGGGCATCAGTCTTAGTGACTGCATTTAGAGCTCTATATTCCACACAGAATCTCAACTCCTTGGATCCTGCCTTTGGTACTAGAACAACTGGACTAGACCATGGACTGGTAGAGGGATCTATAACCCAGTGATCAAGAATGTTGTTGACCTCTCCTTTGATGTGGGATCTCACATGTTCTGACATTCTGTAACCTCTGCTTTTCACAGGTAAACAGTCACCAGTGAGAATATCATGCTGGCCCCAAGGGGACAAGCCTGGTGAAAGTGAAAACAGGGAGGCAAACTGATTCAACAGAACTTTGCACTCCTGTTGTTCAGAAGACAGCTGAGAAGAGAGATTAACTCCTTCTATTTTCTCATTCAAAGGTTGGCCTCTGAGGAGATCAGGTAGAGTTTCGCTTTCCTCCTCCTCTTGAGCTGAAGCTAGAAGCAAAGCTCCCACTTCTGGTCTCGAGACATAAGCCTTCAAATGGTTGTTGTGAAAGACTCTGGGAGTCTCCTTAGGTCTGCCTAAATCCACCAAATAGTTCACCTCCCCAAGTTTGCCCACAACCTTGAAGGGTCCTATCCATGTGTCCTGCAAGGCCCTCTGCCTTGTTGGCACCATAACTAATACAAGCTGGTCTTGAGTAAACTCAACCATGCTGGCCTTCTGTTCATGCCGAAGTTTGACCAGAGCCTGATCTGCTTTCAAGTTACTACTAGCTTCTGCCATCATGTGTGACATTCTCCTCCGGAGACCTATCACATAGTCACTCTGACTGGCTTGGGGGAAGGAGAACTCTCCAACCCCTCCTTAATCAGGGCCAAATGACCCCTGACTGGATGGCCATAGAGAAGCTCAAAGGGACTGTAACCAACTCCCTCCTGATGGACTTCTCTATAAGCAAAGAGAAGGCATGACAGTAGAAGTTCCCACTTTCTTCTAAGGGGTTCCTCTAAAGCACCTATCATGCTCTTCATGGTATGATTAAACCTCTCTACCAGTCCATTTGTCTGTGAATGGTAGGCTGTAGAGAACTTGTAAGTGACACCACAGTTTTTTACACATGGTTTGCATGTAGTGGGACATAAAATTGGATCCCCTGTCAGTTGTCACGTCCTTAGGAAATCCTACTCTGGTTAAAATACCAAGTAGAGCCTTAGCCACAGCCTGAGCCGTAACAGTCCTCATAGGTATAGCTTCTGGGTATCTTGTAGCATGGTCTACTACAACCAGGATAAACCTATTCCCTGAAGTTGTGGGAAGGTCAAGGGGACCAACAATGTCAATGCCCACCCTCTCAAAAGGAACTCCCACCACTTGGAGAGGCACCAGGGGTGCCACATTCTTGGCTCCACTCTTGCCAGAGGTTTGGCAAGTGTGACAGCTCCTACAGAATTTGTCAACTTCTGCACCCATCTTAGGCCAGTAGAAGTAGAGGGAGAGCCTTTCCTTGGTCTTATTGAAGCTCAAGTGACCGGCCAAAGGTATCTCATGGGCTAACTGTAGGAACTGGAGTCTGTTGGCAAGGGGCACTACAATTCTTTTGCAGTCCCCAGGGATAGACTAAGTCGGTTCACTGCAGAAGAGGAAATCTTCCCAGTTTAGCCTGTGCTTCCCAATTTAGTTGGTTAGCAGCCTGTTGTCGAAGACCTTCAAGAGTAGGACACTCTCTCTGTCCTCTGCTGAAGTCTGTCCTGGTGGGTCCACCTTCTGCCAGTAAAGACTGCAGCTCAGGATGGTCAACAGTGTCAAAATCTCCAACTAAAACAGTGTCTTCTTCCAGATCTGATTCTTCAGAAACTGTCTCAACCACACAGGTTTGCACCTCACACGCTGCCTCAGTCGGTGGAGGAGTCACAGGTGTGACTGCGGACAATCTTGGGGATGTCCTTGTTGGTAGCACAGGGGTGCTGTCTGACTTTTTCCTGGAGGTCTTGGGTTTCCCCTTTGCCTCATTCTTCTTAGAAATAGCAGTGAGCAACTCCTGTGGAGTGGGGGTGATAGTTTCCTCTATCACCTCCTCTGGAGAGCCTCTCAAGGTTCTCACCCTTGCAGGCCTAGTGAGCTCCTGTCTCCTTTTACTGGGAGGCCTGGGGTTGCTTGACACAACTCTGAGAGTTTTCAGGTCATTACCCAACAGGACCCTCCCAGGCATTACATTCTGCACACTAACAGGTATTTTGGCAGTCATATCATTACATTGGATGAGAGCTGGTAACTGGGGAAGCATTTGCAGAGGGCCTCCAGCTAATTTGGTGAGGTGTTTGGGTGCCTTAGCAACATCTTCCACCTTGAAAAATGATTCCTCCACCACAGTTATGCTGGCTCCAGTGTCTCTGATGGCAGGAGTTTCCTGGCCATTCACAAGAACACTATCTTTATAATATTCTTTAGTATTATCTGGGATGGAATTATAGACATCTAAATTATGTTGTTCCCACAAGCCCAGTGACAATAAAGAAACACTAGCTGAGACTCTAATGGGTTCATCAGATAGTAGGTGAAAGTTTCCACTTGCCATAGGTACTTCTTCCTCTGGGGAGAAGGCTAAGGAGACAGTGTGAATCCCTGAAGGTTTACCCTTAATTCTGGGATCCCCTTTCACATGGTCAGTTGACCCACAAGCATAACATTTCCCAAATGTCTTGATGAATTGGGGTTTGTTCTGACCTTCATCTGGTTTGGGTCCAGATAGTGCACTAGGCTGATTTGGTTTCCCTTGCAGTTTACCCTTACATTGCCGTTTGTGGCCCTATTTTGGATTGGAGGTATTAGAATTCTCCTTGTTATCTTTCCTTGGCTGCTTTTCCTCATCTTTCTTCTGAGTTGCCCCAGAATCCTTGTGAGTAGCCCTGTTGGCAACCCACAAGTCAGCAGCCTTAGCTAACTTCTTTGGATCTATCTCCTTAGAATCTGGCAAGTGCTGTCTGAGCTCAGGAGAGCAGGCATCATACATAGACTCCAACATAACAAGATTTCTCATATCTTCATAAGTGTTCACTCTGTAACCCTTAACCCAACCATCTAAGTTTTTCAAACAGTCACACACCCAGGTAACCCAAGGGGTACCATCATGTTTTTTGAGGCTCCTAAACCTCTTAAGGTACTGGGAAGGGGTCTTCCCAAATCTAGCAATTAAAGCTAGGTTCACACAATTATAATCCATCCTATCCACCTCCCCCAACTCCATTACAACATCAGATGCAACAGGGGTTGACTAGAGAAGAGCCGTGGGGAAAGTGTGTGAAACCTTTCTCCAATCCGAGGGCTTGTTCTTCTCTAATCTTTGAACTAACCTTTCTGCCGGCCAACTTTGGCCTGGGCTCTTGGCAAAGACTTAACTGCAAACTCCCCTGAACCGTGTGATCTTGAGCAAAAGACTTTTGTCCTATTGACTTTGGCCCTACGCCTATTTGATTTGATCCTATCACTGGAGTTCCGCTTTCTAGATTGCCCCGCTTGCTTACCTGTTGGTACTGCTCCATTTCTACCTAACTTTGTCTTTCCCTCCCTTTTTAAATAACAGAGTGCCATTTTGCTCCCACTTCATTTTGTGAGCTTAACTTGTCTTTCAACTATTGGGAGTGGTGTGGTGTACTAAGAGTGTAATTTTTGAACTGCTTTACTTTAGTGAAATGTTATATAACTAAAACGTAAATAAAGGTATATTCTTTTACTTGGAAACCTTGAGTCAGTGTTTGCTTGAATCATAGTAACTGCTGTCCTTTATGTAACTATCTGATACTGCTCACTTGCTCTTGAGATAAGTCTGGCTGCTCAGCAATTGCTACCACTTTACTGTGTAGTACAGGCTTGTACCAAAGGTGAATTTGTACTGTCACTTGTAGTCTTAATTGTGTGTGGTGTTCCCAAAGGGTACTGCATATCATTCTGCCTACTGCATATCATTCTGCCTAACAACTACTGCAACAGTCTCTTTCTAAATCTGCCTGCCATTACTCCCTGCCTTCTGAAACTCATCCAAAATAGGACTGCGAGATGTGTCGTTGGCCTCAAGCCCAGGGATCGTATCTCTCCAGGACTGAGATCTCTGCACTGGCTCTCAGTGGCTGTGAGGATAAAGTTAAAAACCCTCTGCATTGTTTACAAGGCCTTCTGGGGTCAGGGGCCTCAATAGCCTAAACTCTTCTTCCTAAATATCTTCCTTCTCAAGCTATTCACTAATACACCTCCAACTCCCTCAGGGTCAGTCGCTTCTCCAAGCAACAAGTGTGTGTTAGATCTCTTTCTTCGGCTGGGGCCTCCCTCTGGAACAGCCTCCCTGCCTCTCTGAAACTTTTCTCTCCTCCTCTCCCCTGCTGAACTCCTGGCTGAAACTGAAACTGTACTGGTCACCTGGCCACCCTCTGTTCTCAGGCCCAGGTCCCCTCCCCGCCAGTTGCACACCTGCACTGCCCCCCTTGCAACCCTTGCACTCGGGGACTGTTTCTGTATCCCTACAGTCCAGTACCAGCACTTGACACTTGATGTCTGCACTTACCCTTGGACTTGCCACCATCTGGCTGCAGTTTTTACTTTTTCATTTATTTATTTATTTATTTATTTATTTATTTATTTATTTTCCATTTTACTGTTGATCCCATGTACTGCACTGCACCCTCCCCCTCCCCTGCACTTGCACGATCTCAATGTCACATGGCCTAGTGAGATCGTTGTCTCTGTCTTCCCTCTGTTCCGCTTCCCCTGCCTCGTCGCGCCTTGAAACACTTGTGTATAGGCGTGTTTTAAATGCAATATCATATCATATACTGTCGGACCAAGTGGTGGCAATGGTGATACAGTTTGCTGGTATCTGGGCAGATTTACGCCCAGATACCACAAAACTCGTAATGAGGGCCATTGTAGGTTAATGGGTCCATAACGGAAATGTGTGTCCACTTTTACCACTCTGGACATGGGCACATTATTCTTAGAATAGCGCACTTGAAACAGATGCTTAAGTCAGGGCTGACTGTTTGATTTGATTTGATTTGAATCTATAAGGCGCCGTAGCCCAAAGGCATCAGGGCGCCAAAAAGAACCCCTGTTACAGGTGAAGTATTGCCGGCCAAGGACATATTTTCCCAAATAACTGGAAACAGCGGTCCCCCTAGCCAGAGAGACCAAAGCACACAAGCATAAATCCATGCCAGAAAATATGTTTCCTACAAATCAGATTAGGCCAGTCAAAACAGAGATGACTGCACAATAAGTATTTTTAAAACTCCTGATTCACTGAAACCATTAAGCAGTCAGACACAATATTTGTAAACATTTTAAAGGAATCATGGGTGACAGACATGATTTGGTGTTATCACACATAATTTGTTAAACCATCCATTCTAAGGCCCCCCAATAAACTTCCCTAGCGACAGTGGCACCGTCTCACTTAACACAGCAGGGGACTGTGCATTTATTGCAGAAAGAGGCAATACAATTGGGAAGGGTGTCTCAGTTCAAATCTTTCAACAACACTTTCCTAGCATGAAAGAAAGACAAGACTTTTCACTAAGTCTTCAAATGAAGGTTCCTCAATAAGTATGTGATGTGCAGACACTTTAAGATGGAAACAATTGTGTTGTTAAGAGACATGTTTAGGCCAGGTGCGTGGCTTGTTTGACTGGACTCCAGCCATGCATACCACACAATTCTCCAAGCACAGAGATGTCTCTGCTTCCGGTGCACCAGCATACATTTCAATTTTGTTGCGTGCCTTTTGGGTTATCTGCTGGCCCATGGTGTTTCACACAATGATTGTTTCCTATTCTCAGATTTTTATGAGCAAAGTGTCATATTTTGTATTTAGTTAAACAATATTCTTAGGAAGGCCCAGGAATGTGGGGACAGTTCAGATGCATGTAAATGCAAATATTCATATTTTACTGGTGCTGGATTTCTCATTGGAATAGAAACAGTCTGAAATTCATCAAACGCAGAAGATTCAGTTCCTGGGGTTTGTAATAAACTGTGTCTCAGTCACCCTAGAACTTCCCAGAGCCAAGATATGTTTTATCAGCGAAAATATGTGTTATGCTCTTTCAACACGATTAATAATTCAGACATTTAGCCAGATCATTGGACTACTATCAGCCTCCATTCAAGCAATTTTGTCAGGCCCTATAACGTCTGCACAGACTAGGAATTCAACATCAGAACAGATTATTCAGACATGCTTCTACTGTCTTCCAGGGAAGTAAGGGCTGAATTGGCATGGTGGTTAAATGCACAGAAGATTGCAATGCAAGGGCAATTTTCAGTGCACTCCCAGCTCTTCCCCTAGAATATGACATTATCAAGTATGATGGGCATCTTTTGAAGTTGGGACTCCACTGGGGGGGCAGGGGGAATGGTTTTATCAAATATCCCAAATGCATATCAAAGGCTTAGAGCATCTTGCATGATACTTTCAAGCCTGCTGACTGCAAGGGGCAGATTCTTGTGTCCTATGAAACTATAAACAATGTATCCGCGATCTATACATAAACAAACTCCCAAATCCATAAACACTAGTGGATCTGGTGCTAGCCTTTTTGGGACTTTGGTATTCCTAGACAAATAAAGGTTCATGTAAAATGTGTGACCAGGGTATACAACAGACTGTCAGACCAGTGCCCTTGCCACTGGCATGATTGAGAGACAGGTGTCTATACAGATACCCATTTCAGAGGTTACGTAATTTAAGGGGAACACATTCACTGGATCTGTCCAAGTTGCAGCTGGAGACACATTACCACCTTCTCCAGGATTTCACATGGGTTAGAACAAGTCCAATTTCAAAAAGCAACAGTAGTATTACTGGCACCCATTAGGCATGGTACCCATTAACACTAAAATTTACTATAGACTTTCAGTTCATTTTGCCATCATCATCTGTGCTTTTGAAAGTCCAGGAGGTGAGTAATACCTGGTGTTACTAGAGAAAACAGTGATTCTCATTACTTACCTAGTCTTTGGGGTAAATTAACTCCTGCAGGAATTTCAGTCAGCTTACGTTCTTTCTTCAATGCATGTTGGGCCTGAGTACTATCCATTCCTACAGCTGTGCCTGGAATACCACAGTTAGATGGTATGAGCAAAGGGATGAAGATCGTTTTCAAGTTGCTATAGTTGTTGTGGTCTTCTCTGTGGCTAATTTATTGAAAACAATCTCTTATCGTAGGACTAGCTTATTGGTCAGCTATTTTAACTCCTCGTGATTAAGGAGTGGGTCGACCAGTTGGGGAACATCCACCGATTTTTTGATTATTTAAGGTGGTCAGAATAGCAACACTACCTCATTCCAAAAATATTCCCAAATGATATATGTACATTTAGTATTGTCCTCATTCTGTATATGCCCAACGATGAACGTATGACCCTTAAATCTGTAGAAGCTGAAATGATCACGTTGATGTGTTTGGTTGCCTTTCGATGGATGCGTGTCAGATGTTTGGGTACTACACGTTAACAGTAGACTATTTACTACTTTAGCTATTTCATTTAATTTATCATGAAAGTGAATCTAAGGTGGCTTATTTTCATGCTTTTCATCAGAAATTACATGTTGTTTAAGGTGTGAAACATAATGAACCACGAATGGCTAATATGAGAGCATCCACTATTGATCTTGTCATTTCATTTTGTAAACCTTAATCCTTTTTCTTATTAAGCCTTGGATATATGGGTTATATGCTATGACTAAAAAAGAAGTAGATGCATGCCATCTTTGGTGTTCACTCATCTAAGGGTGCAATGGTCTTCAAATGCTTTTTTGCCGGATGACATCATATATGATATTACAAACTTGTATACATTTTTTTGTAAACCTGTCTTGCATGCATTGACTGAGGCTCTCCCAAGGCTTTGCCATGTACATAGTAACAGCTTTTGTGCCATTACAACCATTTGCCCTAGTTGGTTTACGATGGATAGTCATCATTCTAAAAATGGCACACACTCAAGTATTATCACTCCCTCCCTTGCTCTATTCGAATTCTATAGTCTTAATCCTGCAATTCAATAGGTAAAACGTCCATTCATCGGCAGAATATTTTTCGATGCGTTTTTTGCTGAATATTCTTTTTTTTTAAACTAATCGAAAATATAGGGGGAGAGTATGTAAGGGGTAGGGGAGGTTAGAAATATGGTTTATATTATAGGCTAGTGGCCTTGGGCAGGGCCTCCCAAAAATGAAAGATTTTTTTTTGATGAGTTTAAAAAAACTAATATTTGGCAAAAAACTCATTGAAAAGTATTTTGGTGATGAAGGAACATAGAACCATTCAATCAGGATCAGACGTAATCCTTTAATGATTAAGAGTTTAATCTGAGAGTGTACTTATTGTTTGGTCACTGTTAACAGGAACTGTTTCTGTCAAGATTTTACCTGCTGCTTACAGAGGTGACAAAGAACATGCCCCATTCAAACAGGGCTTCTTATACTGAATAAGTAGACACTATTAGAGCAGAGACGTCTTTATGGGAGGGCAAAAGGGGCACTTGCCCAGGGCCCCCACCTTGGAGGGGGCCCCAAAAAGGCTGCCTGATCTGAAGAAGTAAGATTACATTGTTAACCAGTCTTAAATAGCACACATCAGGATATTTTATGTGGTGCTGCTGAGTCCTTAAACCCATTGACTTTCTGTTTTGAAAAGTACATTCTGCCTTGATCAATTCATTATGTATTGCTTTCTGTGTTCACTGTGGTATACAAAGTTTGTGTGTTCCTTATGGCACAACTCTGTAGCATGCTTTCCTTCCTGTGGGAATTATGTTGATCATGTGCAATAGGCAACAGTGAAATGCATATTGATACATTTAGTGCGACAATGGTCCAGAAGTTATCTCAGTGTGTGAAGCACCCATTGCAGAGATGTGTGTTCATATGCAAAATTAGAATATCATATTCCAGCAAGGCTGGCTGAGCCCTTCCTATGTCTGAGTTTGTAAAACTGCCTGCATATGTACTTGGTTTTGCAGAACATCATCTTCTGGTATCAGCAATGTATATGTACCAGATAGGGAATGCTTTAAAAACTAACTTGTCATCCGTATGATGAAGGTCTAGGAATTGGTTTGTTCAGATGAGGTGTTGTAAAACCTAGGCAATCGCCTCCAACGATAGCATAAGCTGTTAGTCCAAGAGGTGAATAAGTATCCAAATTCAAGACTACGGAACGAAAGCATTCATGCTTGTAATCTGGCTTTGCTAGAAGACGATATAGTGATCCTGGTTAAATCATCTAATATATCTAACATTACTTTGCTGTCTTCTGTGAAGTTTGCCTTCTTACATGCTTCTGGCATCGTTTAGCCCATTATTTCATCTTTCTTCTTAAAGGGATGGTTCGGCCAAAAAATGTTATTTAAAAAATAGATAGGCAATATTAAAAAAAAACGATTGGCATTTTTTTTTTCCAAGTCCCTATGTAAAATTTTGAGCAATTCAAGCTCAAAATTTGCAAAAGCAAGCACATGGGCGCATCCATTTTGTGAAATGGATGCCCGCCTGTGCTGGCTTTTGCGGCACTAATGAAGGAAAAGCCAGCCAGCTGTAGTAAACAAAAGCTACCACTGGGTGGATTTTCCTTCATTGGTGCCGGGACTCGGAGGACGCGGACCGGAGACTACAGGCAGAAAATCTGCAGCTGCATCTCGGTAAGTGCTATTTATTTATTTTTTGAAATTAGCACTAGCTGCGTTTTTTTTCCTAAGACTGCAAACATAAATACAACGTTATTGTGTTTGAAAACGCTGCGGTTTTTCTTTCTAAGTTTCTCAGGCTCTTCTGAGCCTGAGAAACTTAGAAAGAAAAACCGCAGCATTTTCAAACACAACCGCGGGGAGCCCTAGAGACCCAAATGGGAAAGCAGATTTAGGCAGAAACACTGCAGCATTTAGCATTTCCCATTTGGGGCTCTCGGGCCCCCCGTGGGGAGCCAGAGAGCCCCAAATGGGAAATCAGCTGTAGGCAGAAACACCGCAGCATGTAAACACAACCGTGTTGTGTTTCTGCCTGCCTTGGCTTTCACTTCGGGTCTCCGGTGCTCTCCTGGGGGAGCACCGGAGACCCAAAGTGATAGCCACGGCAGGCAGAAACACAACGCGGTTGTGTTTGAAAACACTGCGGTTTTTCTTTCTGAGTTTCTCAGGCTCCTCCGAGCCAGAGGAGCCTGAGAAACTTAGAAAGAAAAACAGCAGCGTTTTCAAACACAATAACGTTGTATTTATGTTTGCGGTTGCTTCAAAAGCTACCGCAAACATAAATACAACGTTTTTAAAGCTGCAGTTTTATTTCTATGTTTTCCGGGCTCCTCCAGCCCGGAAAACGTAGAAAAAAACCGCAGCTAGTGTTAATTTTTATTAAAAGAATAGCACTTACCGAGATGCAGCTGCAGCTTTTCTGCCTGTAGTCTCCGGTCCCCGTCCTCCGCGTACAGCACCAATGAAGGAAAAGCCACCCAGTGGTAGCTTTTGTTTACTACAGCTGGCTGGCTTTTCCTTCATTAGTGCCGCAAAAGCCAAAGCGAGCACAGCGGCGAGCATCCATTTCACAAAATGGAGGCCCCCATGTGCTTTCTTTGAGGTTGATTTGCTCTAAATTTTGCCAATCATTTTTTTTTAATATTGCCTATCTATTTTTGAAATAAAAATGTTTGTGCGAACCATCCCTCTAAGTAGACCATTTGAGTGGAAGGGGTGGTAGACAGAAGAGAGCGGACCAGATTCTGCAGGCCTTAGGCAAGCATATTTCAGGGTCTGCTTGTTTGACACAAAAATAGGTTAGCTTTTTAGTAAAAATCAAAGGTTTTTATGCACGTTTATAAATGAAAAGGTCACAGCCATTGTGTTGGAAGTATTTAAAGCTTTAAAATACAAAGACAAACCCAGATTACATTTGTTAAATCACATTGATTGGTATGCTGGTACTTATATACTTCCCTTGATGATGGAGAGAATGAAGCTAGAACCATTCCCATTTTGCATAGAACCCTTCTATAATATATATTTTTTAAATTGTCATGTTTGGTAATGTGATTTTTGTACATTCCAAGTCCATTTTTATAAAATGAGATTGTTTTAGTTAATTGTTAGAACTGTAAAAGAAAGTGTTCAAATGCAGAAATTGCAGTGTTGGCACAAATCCCAGCTTTACCCCTTCAGCCCTTAACCAATATGTGATCCTGGGCATCTCATTTAATCTTATATTGCCAGTCCCTAAACCTTTCAAAATTGTCAGCCCTTCAGGGTGATTTTCTTCTCATGGTATGATCTTCATAAAAGACTTATTCATGGTTTCACTGGCTAGAGGGTTGCTTTCACTTTAATAGTGAGCATATTCATATCACACACCACAGGCATTTGTTCATTTCATACCTAATGGCAAAACGATTTGAAAACCATATCCCACTTCTAATCTCAATCTGTCTGGATAAAGACACCTTTCTGGTAGCTTCTAATCTGCATCCACTATCCATGCTACGGTATGTGTAAATAACAGGGGGGACCCGGGAGACTCTGCCAGACATTAGTCCTGGTTTCAAGTGTCTTACCCAGAGTCTTTAGCTCACTATCTTTTACAGAAGAGAAATATCCCAAACATATCAGTCTTTGTCCTGCCCTGGGGCAGTCCAGTACCGAAATGCTAGGCAATTCTCTTCTAAACAAGAGTACCAACAGCAACCCCGGAAATGTGTTTCGGTCTGGTTGAACCTCATCAGTAGGGTGTAGCTGTGCCTCTCTAAGAATAGTGAGCAAGGGGTCCACGTCTGGATTACCCTAGTAATTTAGGGGTGTAGCATTCTCCTTCCTTCCAATTGGTCTCCTCTGTCCATGCATGAGCACTTTTGCATTCTGTGAGGCAGCTAATGTGAGTTCTCTGTCTATTATGGATGACATGTACCTTTTACATATGCATTGATACTACAGGCTGCAGACCTTCCTGGATGCTATTGATAACAATTATGCTGTATGCACTAGAGCAGTAACCTATTAGTAGACTTTTAATGTTGGTCTTCAAATGCTACTTGTTTATCATTCTGATTAGAGCAAGCATGAAGAAGATAAGGGGACCTAAAGGGAGTAAACGTGCTTATTATGCTGTGAGACAGCATATCAACCTATAGGTTGTGAGCGCAACAGGTCGGTGGTGGGCGGTGCGACCATTATTCTTGATCCCTTAATTCGTTTGGTTTGGTCGAGGGGGGCCCCAAAGATGTCCGTGCCCAGGGCCCCAAAAGTGCTTAAGATGGCCCTGTACTAGAGGACACAAAGGCAGACTGCCAGAGAGAAAGGATTGTCGGAAAAGTCGTTTTTCAGCAAAGTATTAGCTTCCTTGCAGTTATATGAAAATAAATAAAAGATAAATACATAATACTTCCCTCCATACCTTTAATGTATTACCTTGGCAACATACCCACAGAAGCAAGGCCAAAATAGCTTAAAATCATAATTTCAAAAGAAATATCAATTATTTTCTTCCTAGACAGTGTAGTCTCATTTTTATTTATTGTATCTTATAAGTATATTGTGTACGGCCATCAAAACACACTAGATGTTCTGCCTGACATGAGCTATAAACTCTTACTGAAACACTCATGTATTATTAGTGCCTGAGGATGCAGGCACTAACAGCACTTAATTGCCTGCAATCAAATTAAGAGTCCTGACTTGGGCCATTAATCTAGTTTGCAGGCCATTAAGGGACGGAGTCACATTTTTTTTTTATGTGATTGCACCATTATAAACACTTTTGTGAATCAGGCCCTAAGTGTCGTTAGTGGCCACATCCATAGTATCTAACAATAAAAAGGCATTTTAGGCCCCTAAGGAGGCCAATTCTATCTTGGGTTCACTCACTGTAGACCATATACCACTACATATGCATAAGTGTGCGAGTCATATTGCAAAATATGCCCTGTCTGTACTGCAACCATTTTAAGAAAAAAAATCCCTCTGTACCTGCTGTACCTAGAAGGGCAGAAAGCAAGGTACCTGCCTGCATGATCAATAATCATTTTAGCTTTGCTCTCCAGTCACTGACAAATAGTGCAATGCATTGCATCTGCAGGCGCGACTTAATAGGAAATGCATTATGAATGCTGTATATTCTGTCATTACAAGGCGAAGGCTAGTTTTATTAGCCAGCTTGATATATACCTGGTCATCCAGAGGGAGCTCGCAGAAGGCTGGGATATACTTTGCCCATTCTACCAGCACCAGCAGCTGCTGCTTCATAGACTCGCAGACATCACTGATGCTCGCAATTTTCTTCACATGTATATCATTAGTTGCACCGTGGTTTGAAACTGTGATCTAAACCGGTGGAAAAAGAGAGAGAGAAAGAAATAAGAAAGTACATCAAGGCAGCAGGAAAATTGGCTAGTTTCATTGGCTGAAACAGATTCAAGCAAAAGTCACAAGAGCAATCATGCAAATAATTGAAAATCTCTCAGCGTTACCAGAGCTATCAGCATTCACACAAACTACAAAATACTGTCTCGCTCCGGTGCCACTGATTAATACTTTACCAAGAGCAGTGTTGCATTCTTATATTTAGAAAATGTTATCGCTCCATGGGCACTTTGATACAGAAAGCTTTGCCATACACTTAGCAATTATCTGTAGATGTTCGATGTAACCTAAGGCGCGCATCCGGAGTGGAGAATTGCAGATATCCAGTAGTTTAGCTTTGCTGAACGCAACAGTGACCTTGCCAATCCTAATCAATGCTATCCGTCTATCCGCAAATCTGGCAAACACGTTTTAAAAACAGCTTGATACGGAGGGCTTTCCCGTTCATATGCAGAAAAGGAATCCCTCTGATTGAAGACGGTGAGCAACACAGGGCACAACCTCTTTGCAATTGCACTGCGCTACAGGATAAGGTTTGGTTGGAAACATGTTTGGATCGGGACTGTTTAAAGAATGTACCTTTTTCGAGCTCCTTTCGTGTGACATCTCAACGACGGGTTCAAGGTGTCCACAATCATAAAGCATTTCACTTAAACCAACCTTTCAGCATTTAGTTATAACACTACTGCTTAAGGAAACATTTATGAAAGCAAGAAAAACAGGGAAGAATTAAAGAAAATAAAGACACAAGTGGTGTCATGTTATTCTTACCTCTACATTTCAAGCAATAAGGGTAATTCTTCATCGGACACCGGGCAGGCCGGGGTTATACACCAACAAGTAAAGCCGATCATGGCAGACAGCATTTACATGAATCCCAATTGATTATATTTGTGTTTTGCAGTTGCAAACAACGATAGGCCAAATTGCATTTGAATGTCTGATTCTCTGCTTACATTTACATCCATGAGGCCGTTCACACGTGTTTCTCTACTAGGAGCAGCTGAGGAAGACACGTGCAGACTGTGGAGGATTGCCATCTAACAAGAGTGTAGATGCCCTGTCCTTTTTAAAAATTGTTATTAAATATAAAATGGTGTGGGTAATTTGCATTCAGAGCGGGTGGTCTGCTGACCACGCCCCCCTCTCCACAAAGTCCATGTCAAAAGCATAATGTACACCTGATCCCGGATGAATCAGTAGCCTGATCTGCAGCCCCTGCCAAGTCCTTGCAGTGCAGGGGCTGCATTTAAAATATGCACATTTGTTTAAAAAAATTACATTAAGAGCCTTACCTTCCTTCCATCTATTCAAAACCAACATCAAAAGATGGCTACACTCTGCGGACAAGTGATTACCTCTGTTAGCACTCCCGATGCCCTTTTTCCTACACGTATGACTGCATAACATATGACATGCCTGCATGTTACTGTATATTTTTGTATAGTTTTGCATATATGTATATATTCTCTGCTGGACTACAAACCTTCATGTATGTATCTAAGTGTGATTATTATCTGTAACCCAGTAACCTTTATAGCGCCCAGTTGCCTTAGGGCCCGTTGCGCTCTACAAATAAATAAACAAACAAACATAACTATGTGAGTTGCTATGCTGGTACAGAGATTGAAATTTAGATTGGATAAACAGTAGCTAAATTCAGCTCCTGGGTATCCAGTGTTAACAAGGCACCAGGAGATAGCACTGGGGAATGAGGAACTAGTACACAGCGTTCTGCAAATTGAACTTCCATATAAGATTCAAACATATCATTTTGTTCATTATTTATCACCCCTTATGCTTTACATGTTATATGGATGTGTCCTAATGTTTATTGATATATTGCCCCAAACACACTGCATTATATCCTGATAGGTGTGTTTGTTTGGAATCAGTTGGCCTGAGGAGACAAAAGTAGCTCTTTGTAGCTGTTGGTGTTAAGATAGCCAGGCCCTTGTAGGCTACAAGCAGGAGCTAAAATGCTCCCAGCCTCTCTCAATTTTGCACCCTGTGGTGGCATGTTAAGTTGTAAGAATAAACAATGTCTTAGTTTGAGGTATGGTGGCTAGCATCTCACATAATTGTCCAAGCTGCATCAATTTGATATTACATGTGTCAAGTCCTTTGATCCCAGCTCAGCTGTGGATGGGTTATGTGTATTCCACCCAGGCAGGCAGACCTTTCTGCTACCAGTAAGATTGTACCCCGGGGACCTGCATCTCTTTGGTCCTTTCTAAGGGCAGGTAAAACCCTATCAAGTGAGACAGTCCCTCCCCAGGAGGCTTTGTATGTACAGAATATGTACAGCGCAACAAAGACCCAAAGTCATCAAGGCTCTAGACGTGGCAAACCATCAAACCATCAGAGAGGAAGGCAAAAAGCATCCAGAATCAGAACAAATAGGTGTTTAGCTACTTATGAAACAGAGATATGGCCTGGATGCTCTGAACATGTGGGGGGAGAGCATTGCACAAGGAATGGGCCAACACAGAAAAAGATCTGCACATCGAGCGGGTGCGACAGAACCGAGGGACCGTCAGCAGAACCTGATTAGCTGACCAAAGGTCTCTGTTAGGTTGATAGACAACTGCGACTGAAGAAACTGGGCACCCATGGAATGAATGGCATGGTGGACCAAACAGAGAATCTTAAACTTTACCCGTGTCCTAACGGGTAGCCAGTGGAGGCATTGAAGGAGGGCCTGGGAATGGGCTAGCCTAGGAGCCCCTAAAGCCAAGCTAGCTGATGAATTCTGAAGGATCTGCAATCGTTGGAGCAGCGCCTCAGGCTAGCCCAAATAAATACCATTGCAGTAGTCAATGGCACCCATGACGGCGGCCGTAACAATTTTGTCCTAGCTGAGTTGGGTAGAAATGGGAGCACCTTCCTCAAAACCCTAAGTTTGACAAAACCACTCTGGCAGACCGCTGAGATCTGTGCCTCGGAAAACGGAAAAAATCTGAGTATCATCTGCATACATGAAGAAGTGCACCCCGAAACTGGCAATAAGTTTAGCCAGGGCAGCCATGTACAGGTTAAAAAGTAAGGGGGAGAGTGCAGAGCCCTGAGGAACTCTGCAGTCAACCATCATGGGAGGAGAGGTGAAGGGCGGGAGAGACACCACTTGAGTGCGGCCGGACAAAAAGGAGGAAAACCATTTTAGGGGCATTCCTAAGACACCTACTTCAGACAGGCACTGCAATAGTCTCTGGTGGTCAATGGTTTCAAAGGCCACGGAGAGCTCAAGTAAGATGAGAGCACTCGTCTCTCCGCGGTCTAACACCAGTAAAATGTCATCATGCGGTGTGACCATAACTGATTCAGTACCCATTTCGGGATGGAAACCCGCCTGGAAAAGGTGAAGAATATGGTTAGCCTCAAAGTAGAAAGCTGAGGAGTAATAATAGATTCCAGCACTTTGGATATGGCCAGAAGAAGCAAGATTGGACGATAGTTTTCAACCACTGTAGTGTCCTGATGTGGCTTCTTAAGCAGTAGACAGACAACAGCATGCTTAAGAGAGGGGCAATATAACCGGTGGTACATGAATATTGGAGCTTCTCAGTCAACATTCGAACCAAGTTCACGGCTGGATCTTGTAAAATGAACACGTGACTAGGATCCACAGGTGAAGTGGATTTTAACTTAAGTAACGCATCTGATACCATACCATCTGTCATGGTATCAAAGCTAAACATACTGGCACATTTAGCAACAGGACAACCTGTAGAAATGTCATTGCTGGGATAAGAAGCTCTCTCAACCCCAAACTTCTCTCTAATCGTACACATGTTGTTCTGAAAAAAGAGGCAAGATGGTCACAATGAGATTGTGATTGAGTGTTCAAGGAAGGAGCTTGGACAGGAGTGGTGAGTTCATTGGCAACTGCAAAGTGCTCCTTAGAGGAGCACAACACATTAAGGATTCAATCAGCATAGTGTTGCATTTTAGCTGCTTTAACTGTATCTTGATAGTGATTCCTAGCTAGTGTATAAGCCAGCCTAGAATCATGGTCAAGTAAAGAGTGCCATTTCCGTTCCATGCGACTGCATTTCTGTTTCAATGCCCTCAGGTCAGGGGAATACCAGGGTGCTGAAGGTGCAGTATGCATTAGGAATAGCTGAAGAGGGGCGAGGGAGTCTGCTGAATCCTTAAACGCAGTGGCCAGTGCATTACAGATATTTAAACCCTCATTCTTGTTTTGATCCCTGCTTTCCTAGGAACAGGGATCAAAGTGCAGACCTTCATAAAAGGACTAGCCTCACACATTGGTGCTGCATACCAAAAAGGCCTTTGATGCTACTGACAAGGAGAAAGAGCGGAGTAAGTGTACACAGATGGAGCTCAGGCCAGCTGGAGGATAGTTCCACCATCTTGTTTTTTCTCTTTATCTCTATTCTTTCTATTCTTTCCTGTTCCCTCCACTTCCTTTAACGCAAAGCACTTTGGTACTATTGGTGTGGGACCCTCTCAGGGTACTAACGATTTCGGTTTGGAGGTGCGTTGTTTCAGAGGTGCGTGTCGGTCGATGGAGGCTGAGAGGATGGTGTTGAGTGTCACAGTTCAGTAGGTGGTGTTCGGTCCATGTGAGGTGGAGGTTGACAAGGCCTTTCATGAGGGTTCTTGAAGGTATGTCTTCTGGGTTGGTTTCCGCTGGGAGTGCTTGACTGGGTTGTGTGTAGGATTTTGAAAGACACAGCCAGGTGGTCAGACCAGACAAGGGGGAGATGTGTGCTGTAGTGGAGTGAAGGCAGTACAGTGATGATTAAGTTGACAATGTTACCTTTCTCGTGCGCTGGGTCTTTCATGTGCTGTGTGAGGCTGAGGGTGTCGAGAAGGCACAGAGGAGCTTCCTTCATCGGTTTGGTGGCCTTTTTGCTTGGGAGGTTGAAGTCCCCTAAGAAGATGTTGTTGGGGTGCGTGATGGACATGGTGGTGACCAGGTCGGTGAAGTCTCTGATGAAGGTGGTGTTGGGCTTGAGTGGTCTGCAGATGAAATGGAAGGTGACTGTGTCCATCAGGAAAAGCGGGAAGTGGCAGGAGAGGACTTCAAAGGAGCCAATGTTGTCAATGTCAAGTCTAGTGCAGGGCCACAAGGTCTTGTGGAAGACTGCGAGGCATCCACCTGTCTTGTTCGGCCGGTCTGTGTGTTGAATGTTGTAGCTGCCGGGGACAAACACGTCTGGGATGTGGATGGAGGTGGGTATCAGCCAGGTCTCCCGGATGAATATGACTTCAAGGTTGTGTGTAGTGATGAGGTAATGGCCTGTGGGGACGGAGGGAGAAAACACATGCTGTTGCATGCTTTCCTGTTGTCTGATCTGGTATTCAGGCCCCAGGTCCTCCCAGTCTGAACAGGTCCAAACAGGAATTGCCCCTTTCTTCCTCTGCCCTTCATTTTGGATGTTCTTGATCTAAGAGTTAAGATCAGAATGGAAGAGGCAGAACAAAGAATGTGAGTGGGGGTTAGGCCACGTGACCTAGATCCACTAGCACATGCTCACAACTGCAAAGGAAAAGAGGCTAGAGAGCTGTTCAAGTAGGGAACAAGGGTGGCAAAACAGGAAGGCACCAACAGTTTAGCAGCCGTGGGACTTAGGTCACATTACCTGGATCCACTTGCACCTGGTCACCAACTGTCATATAAATGCAGACCCGACACATACTGTTCATATTTTTATGTTGGCTAACTATGCCAATAGATGCATATAGATGTTGAAAGCTTGCTTGACAAGCATTGCCATAGGATGCTGCACAATAGTATGTATGCTAGAGGATTCATCTGGCGCATTTCTGAATTATTAACTGCTGTTTTAGAGGAATGGTAGGATTCACATTCATTCATGCAAACAATTAAAGGTGTAAGGACATGTATAGCATTTTGCCAGCATATAATAGCATTTTGCCAGTATGTAATATAGCATTTTTTTTGCCAGCATATGATAGCATTTTGGCAGTATGTAATATAGCATTTCTTCTTTTGCCAGTATAATATATAGCATTACTGGTAGTATGCAAAGGACAGGATTTACAACACAGCCAGGGCCAATAATGAAGTGCATCATGTTTTTTTTTTTTGATGCTTCATGTATGGCGACTACATTAGAATACATAACCAACTAACATTATTAACATTACTAAAATACTAATTCTAACTTCTCTAACATTAAAATGTAGTCTCCTATGCAAAATGAGTTGAAAGCCATGTTTTGGTGGCACTGCTGAGATTCATTTTTAAACGCACACTGGTGTTTTCTTCAGCTTGTGGAGAGCAGAAAAAATGCAAGCTGCAGGAAGCCAAGTGAAACAGTAACTCTGCGCCTGAAGCTTTCATTGTTCTGAAAATGAGGGCTGGTACAGAGCACATTTTTTTTAACCTGATTGGGAGAAAATGTAGTTAGACAAGACACGTCAATAAGGGGATGGATATGAGTTTTCTTAGTAACAAGAAATGAGGAGAGCAGTGAGTTCATGCTGGGCTGAGGAGACAGACGGAGGTTCCAGGGGGTAGAGCGCTAGCTTTGAGACATAATCAGCTGGCGCTCCCCACAGAAGATTACGGAAGAGTTTCACGCTGACAGTGGGTCTGCATCTGCGAACCCAATGAGGTTGTGCAGGGGACTTCAAAGAAAGGCCAACCTTGGTAAAATAAGTGCTAAGTGAGGACCAGATAAAATGCCCTATGTGTGACTAAGAGGTATTGCAGTGTAGGGAAGTTAGGAAATCATTGCACGTTTATTTTTCATTATTTTCAGAATGTGGGAACATAAATCCATGTTTAATAAAATATCGGCTTGTTCTGTTTTGTTCTCTTGTATTGCAGATGATGCTGTAATTAACCCATGGTAAGATTTGGTGACTTGTAAATAAGATACAAGAAGTATTTATAAAAAAAAACAATGGGATTTTTGTGTCATTCATGCATCTGTGAATTATTTACATAGGTGATGTATAAAGGGGAGGCTCACATCAGTGCAGTAGTGCATTTGCCAATTTACCAATGCAAGTAAAATAGCAAACAAGAGAAAGTTAGTAATAAACAGCTATAAAGCAGAGGTTTGTGTGCGGTGTGATGAATGTTTCCTTCCTTGCATGCTGATGGGAAGGTGTCTGATCTGATACATAGATTACTGGATGTACATAAACCAGTAATACCAGCCACAAACTGTAGGTGGTGCTATGAAGAAATTCATTGGGTTCTACTAAAGTATATAAGTTTGGGGCTCTCCACAGACAACTAGAATATATTCTAATAGAAAGGAAAGGTTTGTTTTATGATGGGGTTATAGAATATAAAAGAAACCATGTTCACCACTATACCACAGGAATAAAATTCTGCAAAACAAGATACCACTAAAATTACCACCAATACAAGCTAACAAGGTATGGTTACTAAAACAGTGTGATACCAAACCCAATCTAAATGTAAGACTAATTTACCATCAAATTACTGCCAATATTGTTACGGTAAGAAAATACCGCCAAATCCGAATTTACCCCAATAAAACAAAATCTCTTACAAAGGTAAACACTATGGTATACAGTTATGTAAGCTGAAGAATGGTTAAGGAGTATGATAACAGTTTGATAGCGTTTATCTGTGATGCTGAGGAGCTTCCTCCTGATGCTCCATAGTTAGTTTTGCTCATGTCACAGGCCAAAAACAGAAGTTGACAATGTTTATCAAAGGGCAAAACAAGTCTACATTCCATTTACCTTTTTACTGGCATTCAAAAGGATGTAGATAGTGTGTAGTTGTATGGGTTCACTGTTGTCCCATTTGGGCTGTGCTGTGAACAGTTTAAAAAAGGAATCTTGCCTATTTTTTTAATCTGCATAAATGAAATGGAATGGGTGTGATGAGTCTTGCAGTGAGTCAGGGGCGATTCTCATGTAAGTGTAGATTGGTCTGACCACCAAGAAGTTACTACATTTTTAAAAATTCTAGCAGTATCAGTAAACTTCTGGACCAGAAAGGCAATTTCAGAAAGGGTGTATAATCCAGTGTGGCTGCATCAATAAATGGTAAACTCTGCCGTAGCACTTATGAGAAGTGCTTAGAGTGCTGCAGCAGTACTTGCTGTTGAGTGACATTGAACAACTAAAACTTGAGAGATACTCAGAACCCTGACAGCACTTGAGTCTTAGAGATGCTGATTACACTTAGGGCCTAATTCACAGAAGCGTTTTATAATGGCAAAACCCATTGGAAAATGTTCTGTGAATTAGAGCAATTGAATCTATGTGTTTCTGAGACCCATGAGCATTTCAAACCTAAAAGATGCTGAGAACCATAAGGGGGTTTAAAGCTTCATGTTAAGATGCAGGTATATAGGGTATTTGCGGAAAAGCTCATTTTTCAACAAAGTGAGAGGAATAAAAAACCAGGACTGCTGTGCAGACATTTCTCACACAAGGTAAATTCAGCAAAATGATCCTGAAATGCAAAGCCAACGCATGGGTCCAGAAAGGTGAATAAAATAAAATAATAGTAGAGTGTAAAACCTGAACTATGGGATTAAGATACTGGACAAATTGAGGGAATTCATTCCTTCTCCTTTAGGGGAAGCCCCCCCATGAGGCTAGGGAGGCGAGCCCGCTCCACAACACCCTCCATAGGGGTTGAGACAAGTGGGACCTCACTGGGAGAGACTCCCATTTAGCACAAAAGGACTCCCGTTTCTGTGTGGAACTCCCTAACCCAATTCAATTGATGGCATTCATGGGACTATCTGACATGTGAAATACTTCCAAGTACAAAGACTTAACAGAAGAGAACGTTAAAATGGGCTGTCATCAGGAAGATCAATAAAGTTGTGCCTTTAAATGAAAATCTCCAATCCAATGCGAAGAGAAAGATAAAAGAGGCGTACTCGTCAAACAAAGGACGAAAGAGAGAGGAACGCATACTGACGCTGGGGAGGTCCCCTGGTAGCGTAACACCAGCAGGAGGCAAAGCCACAGCAGGACACAGATCCCACAAAATCCAAACTTGCCGGGATCCAGTAAAGCAAATGCTGGAAATACATGTGCGGAAAAGCAGAAGCTGAAGTTGAATGGAGTTGGATATCTGGTGGAGGCGTAAACACGTAACCACTTTGGTGGCAGGCTGCCCGTTCAACTATGCCGACACCACCTGAGGAAGACACAGCAAATGGCTCGCCATCACAGTACCAAGAAGTCAGGAGAAAGAGCGAGAGACGTCCAACAACTACACCAGTGAAAGCAAGCAGAACGTGAGACAGAGAACCATATCAGGTCTCATACCCAGAAAAATCCTGCTGATGTTCCCTGCCAGTACGAAAGGAGTAACAGGAAAAAAAAAAGGTACTCATTATATGCTCCAAAAAACTCATTCCAGTGAAAGGGAGAAAAGCTGGGAAACAAAGTTAAGACATATGAACTACGTTAATGAAAGAAAGAGGATAATAAATATACCTGAGAGGGATATTGACATAATTGAAACACTGGAAGTAACTCATCTCAGTAGAAAAGAGAAAGGCTTGGAAATAAAGTTAAGAAACTTGAACTGCCTTAAGGAAAGTAAGAGAATAATAGATACCCCTGAGAAGAAGATACATAAGACAAGGACACTACTACTCTGGAAAGAGGGGAACGCTAACCCCAGGATAAGAGTTAAAGAGAGGAATGCAAGAGAGAAAGAATATGATAAACTGAAAGCCAGAGAAGCCTCCATGATAAGCAAACTACAAGACAAAACAGACCAGGAAGGGCTTAACTATAAGTCTCCAGGAAAACAGAATTATCCAGAAAACTATACTTCGCCAGCTCATTCAAAACCCCTTAAGACTGAACTAAAGATTCAACAAAAATAAAGGAATAGACAAATGTACTGTTCAGAGTCTCATGAGCAAGCTACACAACCTTATAAGAAAAATTACGAAAGACTATTTAAAAATTACAGATTAACCAGGAACCTGAAGATTAAGAAGACAAGTGCTTGAAGCACCTATCAGGAGAAGGAAATCATTCTCCTAACCTTAGTTAAGTTAGTGGTAGGGTCATTTAGCATTAGTTTTTGGACAGCGGACATCTTTTTTTGGACATTGTAGATCACTGAGGAGCACCTTAGTTCTTCAGGTAAGCAGGGATCACCCCATAGTGATAGTCCATGTCCTCCTTCTGATCCCCCATAGATTGCTCAGGAAAATCTCAGAGAAAAGAAAGCCTGACCAAGAATTTGAGAAAGGAAGGAAACAAACACCCAGACTATCAATTCTGAAAAATACTCGAATATACTAAATAAATCAATTATAACCTTCTCAGATGTGTTTACTTAAGCTTTTTTAAGACCACTTCATGATAATATTTTGCACTTGGATATTGCTTAGTTTATTACTGGAGACTTGAAATGTAGACTGGTCCTGGCTAACCTCTACTTCACTACTCCACTCAAATAAGTATAGGCCAGTTGAACCTAGGCTTTAGCACCAGGAAAATTAAAATAGCGTCTTAGAACACCCATGTATTTAGGTATTTATGCAGGAATTGCCAGGGCAATGTGAATGTTGCAGATTTCAATATTATTCTCCTTCAACAAGTCTGGTCTACAGAAAAGCCATTTCTGGATGGGTTTACAGTATTTATATAGGCAGCACAGAAGGGCACACGTGGCCAAACGCATGGTGGCTTCATTATTGCAATTAAAATGATATTGGTGCCCTTTATGAATGTTGCCATATTTTTCATCCAGTTATTTTGGCACTGATGTTAATTAGAACTCTACATTTTTTATTCCAAAAGATTTGCTTATACTAACTATTTATTGGAATCGATCAACTTCTAGTCAAAAAAAGTTTTTGAATACAATTAATAAAATATTAAGGGACTGGTATAAAACCAATGACTTTAAATATGTTGCACTGGTTGGCGATTTAAACGGTGCATGTCTGAATAATTACTCCACATCTTCGATAGAACAATCTTTAGTTAGGCATACCAAGGCTAACAAGGGTGGTAAAATTGGATTAATTTAATAAAAACCTGAGAGTTGAGAAATATTGAATGGCAATCTGGAGGGTGACATGCCCCTAAGGCCTGTAAACTTGTATGTGTAACTCAAGAAAACGTCTCTTGCCCTACTTCTAAGGGGCTTGCCCTGCCTCAATCTAGGAAAACTTTAGTAAGTTGTCAGAATGTCCATCAAAATTAAATGTTCTCCGTCCTCCATCAGAAACCAACTAATCTAACCTTACCACTATAAACATAAGTCTTTAAATAAAGTAAAGTTTGAGTTTCCTTCACCAGGAGAATGACTCCCTTCTCCTGACTACCTGAGTCTACTCGTAGAAGTAACTCCTGAAATGTCCCACCACAAGGACCAGGGGAATGGCTCCCTTTTCCTGGTCCTTCTATAAAAGTTATCCACAGTGGTCTTTAAGATCTTGCAGAAAACCTGGATTAGTCTCTTTAACTCCTTCCAGGAAGTAGAACAATTCATAGCCTTATTTGGCTTATATTTAACACTATAATGATGGATATCTTTTCCAGGGTTTTCTATATCTTTGTTATATGTCTCACTACTGGTTTCTGTATCGTAATGAGGGGATTGTTTACCAAAACTCTCAGACTTTCCAATGAAATTTGGTGGGCCACAGCGATGAGGGAGACAACTCCCAATACCCTCTGGTTTAAGAGAGGTGTTTGGTGAATCACTCTGATGAGGGACATGGCCCCCAACACAGTCTGCTTGATAAGTGGTATTGGATAAACCACAGTGATGAGTGTGAGGACTCCTGATGCACTCTGGTTGGGCAGTGGTAATGGGATGACCACTGCAACGAGGGAGAGGACTCCAGATGCACTCTGCTTGAGCTGTGGTATTGGATTGGCCATTGCGACAAGGGGGATGACTCCTGATGCACTCTTCTTGGGCAGTTGTATTGGACTGACCACTGCAACATGGGAGATGGCTCCTGATGTGCTCCGCTTGGGCAGTGATATTGGGCTGACAAATATGACGAGGGACATGGCTCCAGATGTACTCTGCTTGAGCAGTGGTATTGGAATGACCACTGCGACAAGGGAGATGACTCCTGATATACTCTGCTTGGGCAGTGATATTGGGCTGACAAATATGACGAGGGACATGGCTCCAGATGTACTCTGCTTGAGCAGTGGTATTGGGCTGACCACTGCGATGAGGGAGATAGCTCCGATCTAATTTGTTTGATTTGGGCCTCTTCCCGGATCTCACCCTGTCTTCCTGCCATTCCAGTTACCTGTGGTATCTTGGGGACATGGCTCTGGTTCTTCACACGGTCGCAGGGTCCTCTCCTCCACTTTCTTGTTTCCTGTGTGTCTCCACGGCAGGTTGTTGGTCTCCGTGTCATTCCTGGACCCAACAGTCTACCTTACTGCAGTGACCCCACCGCCAAGTGTTGGTTCCCTGCTGGCTCCCAGGATACTCCAGCAACATCCTGTTCTTCTTGTCCCCCTCCTGGAGAGAGAGGACATCTTCAGCTGTCGCGTTCCAAGTTTGAATTTCCCAGGTCTTATTCGCATACTCCAAGCTTACCTGGTGAGATCTCCTTAGTCCGTTCTAGCTTTCTACATTATACTGTTGACTCAGCCATGCTGTAACATCAACAGCATCTTGGAAAGTCCCTTTGGCACTCTTCATGCCTCCAGTGAGCCACCTCTTCACAGTACTTGGCTGACTTTGCATATGGTTGTTGCTTCTCATGTTCTTCTTCATCCCAAAATGTTTTAAACTTGTCACAGTCATGGCTTTACAATAAAACATTATTCACCTTCCGAAGTGGGGAGATAAGGGTGACCATGAGAGTAGGGGGTTATGTGCAAGGGTTTTAGGGAAGTTTTTCTCCAGCTGGATGTCCCTATCCCCTGAAGGGGAGTCACTCCCTATGAGGTCCTCCCACATATTACCATCCCTAGGGGGTCTATCAGGTAGCGGCCTCACCTACCTAGCCTCATAGGAAAGGACTCCCCCCCCCCCCTAGGAAGAACTGACGAGACCTGCCAAATCATCAGAAGTTGCTATGTAAAGTTCATGGTAGTGAACATGAGAGCGAGTGATCATGCAGAACTTAAAGATGTTTTTGATAATAGACAACAAATAGTCAAAGAAATCGGGGGCCACATGGTATGACACTTAATTTGCCAATTTATGAACTTATATGAAGACTCACTAATCCATGTTTTATCAGGAAATGTCCCTCATATGACCAGAGGATAGAGTTATTTTCTGCTACAATGTTCCCAAATTCTTTTTGTAACTTACACAGGTTCCATCAACATATTGTTATGGAGGAAATGCTGGAAAAACACTTCATCATAATGACATTTTTGATGAAAAAAACATTGTAACAAACATGATTTGAGACATATCCTATGACAACTTTGTAAAACCTGTTGAGGGGAGGCAAAGAACACAAATATCACATGTGGAAAAAAGAGAGAGAGAGCTAATGTTGAGCATAGCAGTCCAAAATGATCCTTTTAGCTTATGGAAACTTATTAATGAGACACCCTGGTCCAGAGCCATTTACAGATTGAACCAATATCAAAGACAAGATGGATCAACTAGTTTCAGGGTATGTAAGGGACACCAGAGAAAAAGGATGTATATCAATAGAAACTGGGAGTTCGGAAGTCCAACTTAGATTTTGGTTATGATGATTTTCGAGAACTAATCTGCAAGGTTCAGATCTTGATAGTGGCTAACTTGGACGGTCTCACTCACCTCACACTGAAAGGTGATCCCCTACTGGGGATAAACATTTTTTTTACTTTGTTTAAACAAATTCTGCACACAAGCCAGATGCCCAATTCAAGGAAAATATTTCCCATTTTCAAAAAAGTGTCAGAATGTCAATTAACAACCTATTGCGCTTCTAGATGTGTACATCAAGAACTTGTCCCCCATTGTAGGAGGTCACCTTGAAACATTGCCATATCTAGTGGAAGGTTAAGTACATTTCAGCTAGCATTTGCAAATGCTTGGGAACATTTCTGAATGATCTATTACTGTGTTTATTGCAGAAGAAGGCTTGGCAAAATGATAGGCTGATCTATGCAGTATCTGTGGACTTGGATCAAGTAAACACAGCCTTTGTAATTTGTTATTAAGAATAAGAAGTAAATTAGCTAATGATATTGATATTAATAAATAGGAGTTTAGGTATGAAAACAATATACTGTCTCACCTAATTCTACCTACTGGAACCTATTTAATAATAATCCTTTAATGGTCAATAGATATTGTGGAAGGTAGACTGGTACAACACAAGAGATGCAATGACACCATATTAGCTATGTCAATATGTTAACAGAGAGGATACAAGATTAAAAGTGGTCCTGCCATACTTGTGTACATTCCCAAATATGAGCTGGAGGAGAATGTTTATGAACATTTGTTTTTTGTTGTATTAATCTAATTCATATACATGATATTTTAGGTGCAAGAAATAAAACCCTAGAGATGAATGACACTGTAGGATATTTAATAAGGTTGATATGATCAAGACATGTGAACATTTATTCATCCAATGCTCGATGTTACAGGTTATGAGAGTACGGTATTTTAGCTGTTTTGTAATTATGTAAGTGCTATGTCATCTCAAGACTTGTGGCTGCTTCTTTTAATGGGGGACCAAATGTTGTTAATACTTGCTATTAGATTTGTATTGTGTGTATTTCCTGATGGTGAATTAGTGATGGAGAGACTTATTGTAAATTATGTATATTTTCCATTGTATGTGTAAAGTTTAATAAAAAAAACCTGAATATATAAATTAATAAAAGGTATTACTCATTTGTTGAATTTTAATGTTTATTTGACTGTGTGTTTTCACTATTTATGAAAAGGAATTTTGTGATGTGTCTGCTACAGCAAATCAAGCAGTAATTTAGTTTATAAGGAGAATGTCATTAAAACTGGCCCATAACAGCCATGCTTTTTTCTGTGTCTAGTTGTTTGTGCCAAATATGTAACAATCCATTCGCTTTCCAGATATTAGTTTGTGATTTTCAGCTTGAACAACTCTTAGGAGTATGATTGCATTATAGATTTGATCCATTTATTTTATGTGTTACATTGTTGGGATCATTTCCTATGTTGTGGATGACTTTCAATTGGTCGAACAAGTTTGTTGTATCTTGTGGTATTATTTGGGTTGTGCTACAGGCATTTTGAGAACCTACATTTCTTAATCATTAAATCTGTATAAATGCGATGTGGTCAGTTTGACCAGAGGGTCTTGCAAAGGAGTCAACATTATTTCACATAAAACAGTTGCAGGTTGGGAAGTTTGGGGACCTAGTTATGCTACTCTAATATGGTGTGTCAAGGCTGTGTTAAATGTGTAATAGAAAGTAAAGGGCTTTTACATAACACTTTCCTGTTATTTGTGTTGGCCTCACCAGGAATATCTCTGTAAGAAACGAGGGGTGAGGATAGTTAGTGTGATAGCACAAGGCCGATGCAAACCTGTGGAATTACTGGGTGAAGGACAGAAGTATGTATCTCCTGAGTGCCAATCTGATTTCTATGGTGCTTTGAAGAAACAATTCTGAGTATGTTATCTGAAGGAGAGGGCCCAAGATCTGATAGACAGCTGTGCTTTGGTTTCATTTAGCCACTGGTGAGTGGAAAAGGCTGGGGAGTATGATAAGACTACAGAGGAGAACCTAGACATAGCGCAATTCGAGTTGATGCACTTCCAGCTAGGCCTGTGGTGGCTGTTAATGGGAGATTTGTGTGTGTTGTGTAAGGTGTCAGGAGATCTTCGAGGGGAGTCAATTACTTTCTAGGAAGGGAGGAGAAGGCTTTAAAATGCAAACTCAGCTGATGCTCTTCCTGAAATCCTGTGACTGGCATTTTGCAGACAGGTCCCATTTAACTTTCTCACAATGCCACTGGAAATTCTCTTTCTCTTCTTCTCTCTCTCTCTCACACTCTTTCTCTCTTTTGCTCATAGAGTAAATACATCAGTCAAAGATCTATGAATTGTCAGGTGATGTAAGGGTCAGTACCAATAGATACCACAGTGATAACATAAGCTACATCCTAAGGTTTATTGAGGCAAAAACTTTGCTCAGAGAAAGGCTTGTTTGAAATAGAAGGACCAAGGGTACCCATTTTACCTTCCCTAAACCTCACGCTTACTTGTTCAGGTGATGTTCAGAGAAGACCTCTGAACCTTTACCCCGCTGGGCAACAATGCCTGTCATCTCAGGGAAACAGCATTTGTCAGTCAATCAGGACAGGGGACAGAATCCCAGGTCATTTCTCCCAGATGCCAATGCCAGTATCTCCAACAGGCTTCACACTTTGCTCACACAGTGCACACAGCTAGAGGCAAAAATTAAATTCCCCCTTCTTACCTCATGAGTCAACACTCACGTGGTACTGAGGCAGTGCCTTAACCTCGGTTTTAGGGTGTTCTTCACAATCAAATGAGGGGCAGGAAAGCTAAAGTTTGCGCATGTATTCCTAAACGTTTTTCACAAAGCTGGGTGCATCATCCCTGAGCACAAAGGTGGGGGAAGGATAATATGCTGAAAAGGAATTTGGGTGGGTGAATGTGACGATTATACCAATAATACTGTAATGTGTGATGAACTATATGACATCTAAGTGGTTGTCATCGATAATGTTCAAATGATAGGAAGGAGCAAATGAATACTGAAAATCATAATACTATTATGCAAGGGCGTGCAGAATAATGTGTTGATAACTACTACTATATGCACGATTGAGTGGGATAGGAAAGGAATTGTTCAGCCAAGTCTGAGATGAAATAGTGCTCATCTCTAGCAATAATCCTAAAGGTAAAACATCATTGGGAGGTCACTGAAAACAGGGAAACCTGCCAAAGTGCATGGATGTATTAAAATCATGACTGAACAATCTAGTTACAAATTAAATATGTCTGGATCATAAGGACCACATTGACTCTCAAAACCCGTTTCCGAAAAATATTACAGGAGAAATCAAGAAAAATGAAATCTCTGCAATTAGTGTCTGACTTAGAAACATTTGCTTGTTTGCTATGGCAAAACAAATATTCTACTGACAAATTGTTATAACTATACATACTTCAGGAAAGTAGGCATTTTGCATTAGCAAGGTTCCAGAAAATGTCAAAATGTGGAAGGATAGCACAGCAAAGCATAATAGTTATAACGGCAAAGATAAATATACCGGGAGCCTTAAATATGTCATGTTGATTTGCCCTCACTGCAGTCATAACATGAACAGAATGATTCTTTGCTTCAGATGTTAATGAATAAGAAATGCAAAAGGAATACCATTCTTGCCAGGTACATGGACAAAGTGGAGAAACACATGGCTGTTTCTTTCCTAGTGGACACCTGGCACACTATGTCACAGCCTATGATTTTCTCAGGATAGCACACATGGCATCACAGATGACATCATATATTCCATCATCAATGAAATCACTTAGAACATATCCTTTGAGAGATCATCATAGCAATGTAATCACACGCTGTGGGTAGTAGGCAAATATCTTGTCCAGCATCCAAGCTCAATGTGAAATACTCAAATGCACTCAAGAAACCCTGGGAAATCCTGCTAGATGGCATGAACAGTACATGGAAGCAGGTGAATTATGGGCAAGTTCCAAATCATAATTGGCACATTTCTGTTTCTTTTTCTTTTTTATTGTAACTAACATCACTTCAAATGAAGTATTTTTTTGGACTTTATTTATTGGCATACGTTATTATATCACCCTAGAAGAGTTCCCTAATGCCCTTTACCAAGTAAACATGTTTAATATAATGTACTTTCACCATGCAGGCACCTGCTCACACTTCCTACAGTCTTGCTCAGTAATTGTGTCCTGAGCGTCACCTTTATATAGTGACTTGTTTAGAAAATAAGTAGCATGGGTAGTATAGCGCAGAGGCAATGCGCTCAACTTGGAAGCAAGACGACGCAGAGCAACACAGGTTTGAATCCCAGGCCTGTGCTTAGAAACCTCTTCGGTATTAAGCGTGTTATAAAAAAAAATTATAATTATAATAATCTGTGTTTTGAAGCAGTTGCTTTATGGGGAAGCTTCACCTGATCTACAACACTCCACTGTGGCAATCCCACCCCAAAATTATGGGACAAGTCACATGCTGTTTTTAATATGCATAGTCTGTTATTTAAAATAAATCAATATGATTAAAGGTGTCCTCTAACTTTAAAATCTGAGAAGGCACCTACAATCTTCCATACAAATACAGGCAGCTTGTTTGCAGAAACAAAACACAACCTGTCTGATATTATCTAACCACTATTTACATTCACAATGCACACAATCATCAATTTGTATAAAAAACAATGTGAAAAAATAGTATAAACACAAATATACAAGTGTCTTCAAATATGAACATTCAAGTTATCACTGCTTGTCGGCATCACATTTCAGTGCAAACATCGAATTTCTCATTAGAAATTTACAATATATATTTCACAAAATGTTCCCTGCCACTATTGACAAATATTGGCATCATGAGAATCATATTGTATGTACCTTTGCCTTTCTATTCTAGGGTGATTCTACTCTAGAAATAAGGCATTGTTGGTTTCTAATTTGTACTTGTATGTAAAATATAGGGCATGGTGTGTATGACTATTTTGTCTTCAGGCTTGGGGTTATGATAAACAGCTTTATTCTTTGGAGAACACTAAATATATGTTCATTGAAATCGTCACACAAACATGGCACTATGTATTTGAGTTAGCAACACATAAGGCAGTATCTTTATTTTCTGCACAATGGTATTTACATAATTGGTATTGGTTATGTAAACAGATATGTTTTGGGGAATAAAGTGGACAAACTAAGTTCCTTGCTATTCCACTTTAAGGGGTATACAACTCTATTCAAGACTTCTCTGTTTATATATACTATGCTTTTCACAGATCAAAAAGTCTTTCAATTGCTGCATATCTGTGAAAAATGTACCGCTTTCAGAAAACATTATGCCCTGCAAAATCATGAATTCAGGAGCATACTATGTTAAATAAACCACGACAATGTTTCCCTTACATACCAGTCCCCGTTCAGGGCATACCTTGCAATGAATTTCCCTAAAAGACTTTCACTTACTATCAGGGCTTTCATACATTCTTGGATATATATCTAAATGCACAGGGATTGTCATACTCACTTTTAGTTTATATTTATAAGGCACAGGACGGGTAGGACAATCAACCAATCCAGACAGCTCCACCAAGTAAACTCTAATCCCAGCCTGTCACCTGCTTTCAGAATTCCTCACAGGCAATCTGTTTCTGTCTTGGCCAAAGCTTTTGCATGAAGATTCCTATACAAAAGGCCTCTAAAACGGTATTTATATCAGCTACACTCAGGTAGAACCCTAATCAGAATGTCTACTGTATTTGAAATCCTTCATCTACAGATTGTCAAAGAACTTGATCCATTTCCTGTATGTTTGGTCTTAAATATTATTATCAACTCCACCCATGCAACAATATTTGATATAACATTTTCTCAATGGACAAAGACTATTATAGCTTCTCTTCAGATATTGACACTCCTAATTATCCTCCCCTTTATTTTGATTGGTCCATTGAATTTTGCCATGTAATGAGGGGAGGTATTTCTCTCCTCCCATCTGGCATTATGATTACATTTCTCTGATAATTTCTCTTATGGACTGGTACCATTTGTAAGGTCTTTATATTTGGAATCAAAAGAAACCATGTGACATCCTTCTTGTTCCAATAACTTGTTTTATAAAAAGTGAATGGAATATGTAAAGGTATTAATAATTCAGATATTAATATATCTGTAAAGTTAATTCTGTAAGTGGCATGTTATAAATTCAAACATAAATACAAATACATCTATCATGTGGAGCCGCTTTGCTGAATTCTGGTTTTTAAATCAATAGTTTACCAAATATAAGTAATACTATGATTTCATTTGGGTGTTTTCCAAAGCATTGCACGTTTACCCGAGTTTATCATTCCCAGAAATATGATGACTAAGGTATCTGAGATTCCAGACTATAAAACAGACACACAATAGTTATGGATTGATGTGCCTAAAGGCAGGGGGATCAGGACTGAGCAAAGAGCTGGTCTTTTGAAGCATTGTTTTAGGAAAATTTCAGAGCCAGGACATTTTGAACCAGCACCACTCACAACTAACTTCTGGACCTTCAGTCATAAGAACTGGTTTTATAAAACACAGGTGAGGTTTTGAGAATGCCAGCTGCATTTAATGTGCCAACATGATAAAAAGTTATGCTAAAATACTTTCGATGTAAACAAACATAGTTTAATTTAATATACAAAATACATAGCATATGCTAACTTGTCATTTTCTCAAATTAGAATACCCTTTATTGCTTATCTTTGTAACATGGCTGCAAAAAAGTAGCAAGTTTATATTGAAAAATGTCAATGTTGTGTGATTAACATTATAAGGATGAAAAGCCAGGTACAATGCACCTTATTTACTGAATGCATTATATTTTGTTAAAATATATTTTACATTCAGCCATAGAACCTTGAGAAAAACCCTATATGCATTACACAGTAAGCATGGCATGCATCCAAATCCAGATTCATGAACTGAACAAAATGACGCTACCTGAATGGAAATTGTATTGTCTGAATGGTATTGTATTTATTTTCATCAAAATACATGGGCGGGGTGAGGAAGGGTAAACATGGGGGGTGGTAGAGCGTTGGGGTAGGGGGTCAAACAATAGAGAAAGGGGTCTGGGGAGAACACCCAATTTTTGTTTTAAAAAAGTAAATGGTTCAACAAAGTAATTCTGCCATCAGAAAGTACTTTGAAAAAAAGTCAGTTACAAAATTAACATAGAACCGGCAGATCAATCCATAATTCTGCTGAACCCACCAAGTTTCAATCCAAGAGACCCTTAACAGTCAACTACTCCTCAGGTAGCATGTGAATCAATGTTTTTTAACTTAATTATTAAACAAAATGTAACATTAATTTGTATTAATTTACTTGCTTCCAAAATAAAACAATCCTGAAAATGCAAATAAAGTACAAGAAATCTTCCTGGTCTTGGCAACAACCTACAATTGTAACATGGTGCTTGTGAACATTGTTTCTGGGCCAAGAAATCCAAAGTCTGATCAATTGAATCATCACACAGGCCAAATCCCTAAAGTTTCAGTTAGGAAACATGACCAACTCCTACAAAAGGGCACTTCAAGCACTTCATTTTCAGGAAATATGTTGATACCCGGTTCATCTCCTCCACAACCCTGGATTGGACCAATGAGCTGGCTATTAATTTCTCCTTCATTAACAATGCTAATTGATTTAAGAAGTTGATTTAGTGCTTAACTAGTAAAATCCATCCAACAGATGTTTTGAAGGCAAAAATTGGAAACTCCCAATATGTATACCATTTCAGAATTTACGCTGCCATTTTGACCCACATTTAAAAGTACTGCTCTACAACAATGTGCTTTTGAAAATCATACATATTTATCTCTTGAATTGGGATGATTTAACCGTGATGAACATTGACACAACATGGGACTTGGCACTCCCAATCTAACATAGATCCTGGCATAGCATTTCATGTTTGCACAAAGATGAACTGAAAATCAAGAGTGAAATTGAATCTAATGTCTTCCCTCCAAATCCTAGGCCAACACTGTATTGAGGACGTATTGCCTCTAATTACCTCACTGTTGAACAGTTCTCATAACCATTGTGTGATTCTGGAATCTTTTAAAAGATATGTGACCTCCCCCCTTCTTAAGAAACAATCCCTTTAGCCTGACAAACAAGCTATCTATCACTCAATCGCAAAGACACATTTTCAGCCACAAATTCTTGAAATGGTGGTGACTAGCCATCTTTAACCACCTGTAGAAGCATTCAAATGACCGGGCCGTAGACAGTCTGGATTTAGACCACCAAAGGGCACTGAGGCACCACTGTTGGAAGTTTGGCAAGAACTTCTCGAAAGCACTGACCAACGAGACATTGGACCACAAGTTTATTCTTGAGGGAATTTGATGTGTGGCCAATGTATTGGGTGTTGCCATACAATGTTTGGAGTCACTGTTACTTAACTGCATGAATTCTGTCAGTTTCAAAAGCATGGTGATGTCCCTGTAAGTGATTTCAATCAGGCTCAAACCCAAGTCCCGCCCAGCATGTAGTGCGCAACTGAAACCCTTATTTATTTTATCTATAGGTTCAATATTCTGAACAATATACCACTCATATCACACCCTTCTCCGGAGACCCCCCCGCCCGGTCACACTGAACCAGGAATCAGGCTAGTTTGCAAAGGTAAATATTATTTATGTATTTTGAATTCAAATCACAATATATTTTAATAGGTAAACAACAATCACCAATGGGGTGACAGAACACTGAATAATATCTTTAATACATCAGGAGTCAAAATAATGAGCACAAAAACAAATGCAGCACATAAAAGAATACTTTGAGTTGGCTTGGTATAGGTGGCACTATAGTTAGGGGTTCCCCCTGCAACACCCCTCAACCCCCCAATAGGAAATGAATAGATGTGAGGAGAGACCAGGTATTCAGGAATAGCACAAATCAAACACAATATCAGTCCCACCTTCCCCCTTCAAACACAAGAGAAAAACGGAATTGACTTTTCAGCTGTCAGAATGGCTTTGAAATTGTCTTTGGAATTGACTGAATAAAAACACCAAATGTGGTCAAAAATACTTAGATTGTTATAAATTCCTATGGGAGCCGCTTTGAACAGTTGCAAACAATCACAAGCAATGATTTAGTCGGAAGAAAACTTTTGAAATCTCAAAGTCCAAGTGGGAAATAAATTAAAGGTATTTCACACGTGTAAAATTTCTCAGAATGTAAAATCGCGGCAAACCTTTCCTTGCGCGATATTCACGATAATGGGTGAAGGGGTTGTATGGATAGATAAGGATGTTAGGTACAAGTAGGAGTTGAAATTTTGTTTCTATCATAAAACCTGAGGGAGTTATAGAGGTTTTGGTGAGAGGCGGTTTTACTAAATAGGCACGAGAATGGAAAACAGAAATGCACTTTGAAAATTAAAGATGGGTTTGTTTACACTATATTATGACTATCAAAAAAAGGATGCCACACATGAATCTCCACAGTTAAGTGGCCGGCGTAACCCTTCACGTGGTGGATACTCAATTTCTTTCTGGGATTCACTTTAGTTACTCAAAATCACTAATGGCTTATGATTTTATAAAACAAATGAGAGAAAACCATCGCAAGAAAGGTTCTGACAATACTATGATTCTGAATAAAAAGTGAAAAAGTGGGATGTGTTTGAGATTGGGATCATACTATACAGATCTATTAGGGTCACTTTTCTTCCTATTTATACTCATAGAATAAGTTATTAAATTGGACCGTCAGTTCTGTTCATGGATTGGATCTGGTCTAGGAAGAACAACACATCAGGCACGGTATTGGATCAGCTAGGCCGGTCACTGAATTTGCAATGGATCTGTCCTTCAATCAGCTGGATAGCGAGTTCCTCAGGCAAGCCTTGTGGGTGCAAGCCAGAGAATTTCAGGATACTAGTTCAAAAGGCCTTCTCACACCACAGCGCTCCACTGGGTTGCAAGAATAAATTTGAGGATTAGGCCTTGCAGAAAGTCAATAGTTCTCTACTGCTTGCAAGAGTCTTGGCATCTGGATCTGGAAGGATGTTAAAGCTGGATGTAGAATGCTGGAACAGAGTGCTTCGCCGGAATCAGGAAATTGAGTGAATCAGTCAGTCCCTATGCGTTGTCACCTGTCTCTATCCTTTCAAATGACATCACAAAATGGGTGTATGGGCCGGCTTAGCTAAGCCTGCCCCTGTGATCTGGGATTGGATCAAAACTTCATCTCCGCCTTGCATTTGAGTGAACGGATCAAGGCCGGATGATGTTACATTTTATGGTTTTCTTTACAGTTCTTAGAAACCTCCCCTGAGCCACTGGTCTCAAAATCAAATTTTATACTAAATACATATTTCTACATTGGTCACCTTTACACAAATCACACACAAAGATTCCATATTTTATGTAGCATCTGTTCCTCAAAACCCTGCAGCTGTGGGATCTTGTTTCAACTTTCTACAGAATGTTGTCCTTTTTGCTATGAACACAATATTCAAACTTTATGCAAATATCCACAAATGTGTGAGTTTAACATATGGATGTGTGTGTACATTTTCACAATTCTAGGATTAATACATTTCACATAAAACCACATATATTGCCATTCCTGTCCAGAACATGTCACACAGTTCTGCCGCCTCTTAAAATGTGCAGCCAGAAATTAGATTAACAACTCCATCCTTTGTATATTTTTCACCACTTTGAATCACCAGTTATAAGTCTCGGAAAATTGTTCATTGTTCATGCTTAACAGCAAATGGTCACTTGGCTCCAATCCTTTGTCTCTCCTGGGAGTCCAGGAGCATCCCCCTCCTTGGGAAAGTTCCTTCCAGGAGCCATTTATGACCCTCTCACAACTCTGTTTCCTGGGCTGAAGGGTCTGCTATTGTTCATTCTCTTTCTGTAGACAAAAGCCTGGGGTAACCCACTATTATCATCTCCCTGTGAGTTTCTGGTGAGAGGATATCCTCCCCCTAGGAGAAACCTATTTGTCCACTTCCAAAGGGTTGCAGCTCAGCCAAGCTAATTTATTCTTAATTAAAAATCCAGGAAACCCAAATTTGTTGCATCAAACATAAATATATGACTTTCTTAGCTTTAACTCTGTGGGATAAAAAGCAACTGAGATCTGTATTATTTTTAGCCACAATCCTTTTTATGTTTGCTAATCCGGCAGACCCTTTAGTTTAGATCACTTTGAAGTTTCATCAAAAACTCATCTGACAGCTGTCATTCACAAGTAGCTCAGGGTACTGCACCCAGATTCTGACAGAGGCTGTCAGTTTTCAGACAATCCAGTTTTTCTGAAGAATGTTTTTCTCTTCACATTAGGACTCTGTATGTTCGCAATGCTTCATTAGATTACATGAATTTTAGTGCCAAGCAAGATTTTGAGTTTGGAGTTTTTAGCAACAAAGCAAATGTCATTTATAGGAACATTTTCGAGTTTCATTTGCAGAGCGCTGCTTCTTTCTCTGCCCTCTGTTGGCTGGTCATGGATCCCATTGGCACATTTTCTGCAGTGTGTGCTTTATTCCACCACACATGCACAATGCCTCCATTCTTTTGTGTGTTGCAGGACACAGTTTTTGTAGGTTTTTGGCACGTACAAGAGTTTTGCCGCCATTGTTGCAGTTCCTTGCAACATACTATCAGAGTGATGCAGCATAGCATAGCGTAGTGGGTCAATACATCCCACATCCCCAACTGAAGTGAGGCAGGGTGCCCATGTGCATCAACACTGTCCCCTATCTTCTTCAATGAATATTAAAAACTCTTCCATGATCTAGTACTGGACTTAGTCATAGGCTTCCATTGCTGCAGCAATGATTACCAGCTCTATTTCAAACTCTCTGGAGATGGTACACATTACAATGAGACTTACAAAACATATTCCCCTCCATCAGATGTTAAATGTAAATCAACCGGCTTCATCTTAATAGTAGAAATAGCACTGAACTCATCATCTGCAACTGCGCCAACATGCAGACCTTTGCATCAAACCTTCAATACTAATTGAGACACAAACCTTTTACATTCTCCCACATGGTTAAACCTGTGGGTATCCTACTGGAACCTAAATTAGGCATGGAAGCCTAAATCAACTCAGTGGTCAGCTCAAACAGGTATTTCATCAGATAGTTTGGATGTATTCTCCTTTATTTATCAGAAATATATCTAAATAGGATAGCAGGAGCCAGAGCCACAGTGTGTGCAAAGCTAGACTACAGAAACTCGTTATTCACATGAATGCACCTAACAATGTATATACCACCTTCACGTTGTCTAGAATATTATGACTGGTAACACCACCAACTCACTCTTAGGTTCTCACACAAACCATCTCCTATATGATTAGCATTTACTTTCTATGTATGGGAGCATCACATTCAAGGGCATGGTTCGGACCTATCACACTCTGCACCAAGGCATGGCCAATGACTTTGATCATAAATTGAACAGATATCATCCAGAATAATTGCTCAGGGCTTCCAATCATGCACAACTGATAATGCCTTAATTTAGAAGCAGCAAAAACACTGGGTTCAAGGAGCACAGACCTGGACCTATCCACCTGATTAACTGTGTCAAGTGTCTAGCTTGAAAAAGTTTAAGAAGTCTCTACAAACTCTTCTCTTATCTCAGCATTGTCCCATGTTAACCTACTGAATAGCATGCAGCATATCCAATACCCATAACATTAGAAATATAATACTTTTGGACTTTCAGTGCTTTACAAAAAACCCCAAAAACATAAATACATAAATCCAATGCCCTTTTGGGTGTGCCCTTTGGCCATACCCAGCAATAGTTGTGCCCATCGGCATGGTTTTTTTTGGGGGGATTTTTGTAATTTAAATTCAGGTTTAAGGTGGGGGGTGGTAATCAACAGGAGGTTCTCCCCTATGGGACAAAGGAGAATATCTCAGAACACCCTCCACCTTACCATAAATACTTCCTGAGTCATTAGACCCCTCTGTTAACATACACGCCCATGAAGAGGATAGGTCTATGTACTGTAAAGTTGAAGATACTGGGATTAAGACGATTCTTAATAGCCCTAGGGATTTGCCTCAACCTAGTACTGGGATGAGGTGGCCCCTAGAAGGAGTAAAGATGTACTTGTCAGCGCCCACTGCAGGTGTGGATGCTCCTCCAGGGTGGAGGTTCTGAAATATAAAGGAAACTGAAAAAGGACTTGGTGCCTTCTCCTTTGGCCCAGAACAAACCCAGAAGTTTCAAATTGCATACAATGAAGAAGAACCAGACGGAGCGGCAGACTGAGGCAAGCAGCCATGGAGGTCCCGATGAGGTCACAAAAGAGGCAACCTCCCACCCAGCTTGAGGAATCATGTGATGGTGCGGCCACAGGAAGCTGGAATCAGAAAAGAGAACCGAAGACCTGAGCAGCTGACGAGAAGGAATGCTGGTGCTACCGTGGGTATGCCCAATCCGAGGAAGGACCAGAGAGCTACCCGACCCTAGTAGCAGATACAGGGGTGATTGGTAGGCCCAGTCGGGACACAGGACAGGTGGCAAGAAGGCTCTGCAGCAGAGGAGCACGTCCTCAACCCAGTGCAGTCACAAAAGACACTGATAACCACAGAGAGGTCTGGAACCCAGAAGCAGAAGTGAGCCATCTCGCACACATCAGTACTTGACAGGAAGATGAGCCAAGGGAACCGAGGATAAGAAGGGGCAAAACAGTGGTCTGTTACCCCCAACGAAGAAGCGGGGCATCTCCTTTGCATCCATACTTGTTGGGAGAGCGAACCAAGGGAGCAGAACATAAAAAGGAGAGAACCAGGAGTCTGCACCCAAACCAGGAAGTGAGGTGTCTTCGTACTGGTCCCACTTGGCAGGAGACTGAACCAAGTGGGCTGAATTGAACAGCAAGAGAAACCAGAGTCTGGGACCTGAAATGCACACATAGCACTAGTAATATTCCTTGTTGATGTACTCGGTAAACGGAAGATACCAAGTGAACCCCATTCAAAGAAGCGATGTTAAGAACTGTGTGTTTGAAGAGAAGGGAGTTACTCTCCTGTTAGTCAAGACCAGTGGAAGGGAGTAATTCCCCCTGGTTGTCTGGAACTTTGTCTTCTTGTATTGTGACCTCGTAAAGGAAGATATTCCCTTCATCTGACAAGGAGAAATGTTTCCAACTTTCCCTTTAGATTGTGTGTCACCAAGGGGAAGGGCGACGTTCCCCTGTAATATGGAAAACTTGGAGAAGAAGACACCTAGAGAGGGTAGACATTTTCCAGGAACTCAATAGTGAAGAAACAATGGGCAATAAGGAATATTGATGTTTGAGCCAAAACTTTAACTTGTGATCTTGAGCTAAGAACTTCACTGCTGGTCAGCATTACAAATTGAAACTTTGTGTTCTGCCTGGAACAGGAATTGAGACCAGGGGAAGGGACGCAGTCCCCTGGGCAAATATTCTGTACCACAGTTGGAACTGTGGGCCGCTGTCCAAAAGAAGGGAGTCATTCTTCTGGAACAAGAAGATCAACTACCTTTTTAGTTTACTATTTAGTGTATGGGACAGAATCAGGGTTTTTGACACACGACGCGGACTATTGATTTGCAAAGACATTCTGACGACACCCTTGTTTTTTTCTTAGTTGAGGCAGGGCAACTGCTCAGAGTTAGAGCATGCTATGTAGTCTCTTTATTTTCTGGTATAAGAAACGTTTATGCCAACAATCATGCCACCTGTCGGTCGCTCAGTCGCCTCTTTCAGCACCCTTACAGTACACAGTTAGAACAACACAACAAAAATAACTTGTAGCAAATATTCTGTATTGAAAATAATAACAATAATTTGTGTTTTATACAGTGCTGCAATCACTGGGAAACAGTTTCAGAGCACTTGCTAGCCGATGTCACTTATTACTGTCATTATTAACCACAATGTGGTAATCAATTTATTGACAGGAGGGATGAGAGAGCGAAGGGCCAAGTCAACCCAGCTGGAACATTTAAACCAGGATTCAGGACATGTTGTTCCCATGGTAAAAACTTAGGCTAATGTTAACTTAAAATAAAGTCAATCAAAAAGGAGAATGCTGATTTAAAATAGGGTTATTTTCTAAACTAACACAAGTTAAATGAAGGTACACTTTCAAATGACAATAGAAACAGTATTTACCATTTGCATTTGAAAACGTATTAGGCTATTACATCACAAAACATCTATAGGATATAGGCACCTGCTTACTCAACTTGAGACAGGGTAAAGGGATCATTTTAAACAAACGCCCACAGTGGATCATAAAAATAATCAAATACTGTGAAAAAGTCCAGTGGTTAACGTGGATATAGTGAAAGGTTAAGAATTAAGGTGCTGAAGATTGCACCAAAAATGTCCATACTCATTTACAATATATTCTGCCTTTTTAAAATTTAATGTAATGCTAATTATTTTTAATTTATTTTTACCTTTCCATTTTCACCTTAATTTTTGCTTTAGTTTACTTTCTCGGGAGGATAGCTCAGGGGTAACGTGCTCGCCTTGGAAGAAAGACGACACAGAGCAACACAGGTTCGATCCCCAGGTACGCGCTTAGAAACCTCTGGGTATTAAGTGCGTTATAAATAACATATAATATCATATCACATAAAAGATATTTCAACACAGAAACATTCATAGTTTATGGTCTTTACTTCCTTTTGGTACCACCATAACTCAGTCAAATAAATTTCTTTGCAAATAATTGCCTCATTGTTTTCATACTTTTGCATATGTCAGCACATTGCTGTAAAAACTGGGGGTGGGGAGGTTCTCTATTCCCGCTCTCTATATGTCAGAGTAGAGGCACAGAGCACCGCAGCCAAGATTCTCTATTTGGTAATGTTGGATTAACAATCAAGGCTTAAGCTCTCAGGAGGTGATGCAGGCTGGTTCTTAAGTACAGTGTAGTCCCCAAGCACCAACAAAGGAATGTCCACGCACTATGTTAGTGAAAATACAGTTCATTATATAAATAGGCTCAAGTTATGTACACAATCACAATAAAACACTTTGTGCTCAAGATAATCTAAAATGGTAAATATATACAGTTTCTATGTGGTACCACAATTACTCTTTGATTCCATTAAAATGCATCAACTGTACTCAGTTCAAATGTCATACAAACCAGTTAATAAAGTTAACCAACAATAGACATAGGAGCAAAGCAGGTTGGTTAAAACAATAGGCAGAAGACTGGCCCCTACCGAAGACACAGTTCTGTGTGAGGATCCCCCCCCAACTGTGCAACCTGTAAATAAAGATATGATACAATCTCAGTCCATATATTGTTTATATGAGTCTTATTTTCTTCTATAAAGTTTCTACCACCCCAATGTACCTGGAATAGCAGATTCATTTGATGGGTCATCGACAGATCCTTCTTGTGTTACCCCCTTTAAGGCAGGAGTCACAGATCATCGATAGTCCTCAAGGAAGGTGAACCTTGGCATCGAGAGTCGTCAATGAAAAGGTCGATGGTGATGAGGCAGCCGATTCGGACCTGGTGGTGCTCATCAACGATCAGTCGTGGATGTTCTATGAGGACGAGGCATGCCGCACACCTCAGCGTCGATAGTTAGTTGCTGCAAAGAGTCACTGAAGAACTTTGGCCCAGGAAGGGCGTCAGGTCGTCAGCATCTTTGTGATCTTTGGGTGGCGGAAAACTCTGGTGGGACAAAGTGGTCGGCGGTGCTAGCGAGGGAGTCCCTAGATTCGAATGTCTTAATCAATGGAGCATTGCAGCTCCAGTTGTCAGCGTCAAGCTGTCCCGCTTCTAGGCAACACGGCTTCGATGGGCCTCCAGCGGTTACGCCGGTCCTCCGGACAATGGTCGACGACAGTGGACTTCGATGGTCTCGATGTCTGGGTGGTTTACTTCGACATTCCTCGGCAGTCCCCATCTCCGGGTGACAGTCTTTTGAGGGCTGGCTTCCAGGGCACTTCGGCAAAGGTTTAGTTGTGCATGATGGTCCCTCTTAGCTCGGGGAGAGGTCTCCTAGCCAGGTCCTCTCTCGGGTCAGTCCTCGACAAACTTGACAGCATTTGGATCGGGTCAAGGCAAATGCAGCAGCAAGTCTTCTTCTTCCAGCTGGGCTTCAAGGATAAGCATCAAGTATCAACTCCAGCTTCTGAACAATTTCTAGTAATGAGAGGCCCTCAGATATACTGTTCTCATTCACTCTGCTGGGACACACTAAGGCAATCAATCACTCAGAAGGGCATTCAGCAGGCAGGCAGCCAATCAGGCTCACATTGCATTCAGGCCATTCTCCTCCCTCTCAGACACTCACAACAAGGATTGTGTATTGCGACAAGTACCCAGCCATTCAGCACTTCACACTGCATTCATACCAGTTTCAGGCAGGGTTGTCTCAGTCATTGTATTACATACCAGAAACCAGACACCCATAACAAGAAGTGCATATTGGTCACACACTCCATTCACCCAGGAACCACCCCAAGGGTGTACCCACAACATACAGTCATTGGGAAGGCTCCATCCAGTCTGGCCTGGACTTGCCCACAATACCATATATGGAACTTCCACTCAACAGCCAGTCAGGGGGAAAGGACAGAGTCAGGGCTTCCCAGGATTTTGGGAATAACAAAGGTAACAGCCAATAGAAAGCAAGAGGCCACAGGGGCCATCTTGTCTCCTTTAAGGAATCAACTGATTCCAATGACAGGGGCTGGGTATGCCAAAATGGAGTATACTCAGAGCACCTGTCAAATTCAACATGGAGCTGCCATGAGCCCATACCCTGCTCTGTGGGCCTCACACAGGTGCCCAGAAACATACACTAGGGGTACAGGGTTGTACCCTGATCCATGGGTGCCATAGGGGTATCCCAAGGGTCTGTACACCAAACCAAAAAGAGGAACAGCTGCACTGCCAGGAGTCCCACATAGACTCCTGGGCAGAAAATAACACAGAACATACGATAAAAGGACTACAGAACAAGGACAAAGCATTTCCAGCATCACAGTCACCCCCCCAGACTGAGGTTAGGGCGTCTAATCTCCCACGAGATTGACACCCTCATCCAGATGGTCAACATACCTCCTGGAAAGGCCATCTGCATTATCGTGACTCTTCCCTGATCTATGCTCAATGGTGAAGTCTAGCCCTTGCAAGCTAATGGACCACCTGAGCAGTTTTGGGTGTTCATCCTTCATCTCTATAAGCCACTTCAGGGGTTTATGGTCTGTTTGGACCTTGAAGGAAGACCCCGGAAGGTAGGGCCTAAAACGCCTAAGGCTCCAAACTATACTAAAACATTCCTTTTCAACAGTAGCCCACCTAAGCTCTCTACCCTTGAGTTGTCTACTGAAGAATATGATAGGATGCTATCTCCCTTTGTCCTCTAACTGGGAGAACACAGCTCCAATTCTAATGTCACAGGCATCAGTCTGAACGATGAAGGGTTTTCTGTAATCAGGCGCACAGAACACAGGCACCCTACACAGACTTTCTTTCATGCCAGCAAAGGCCCTCTGGCAGTATTCTGTCCAATTAACCTTCCTCAGTTGTTTGGGCAAAGTCAGAGCCGTCAGAGGGGCAGCCATGGTTCCATAGTCTGCCATGAAGTTGCGATAATACCCAGTGAGGCCCAAAAAAGGCTCTCACGTGGGTTTGAGTAGCGAGAGTCTCCTAGTCATGTACATCCTGCACTTTACTGGGGAGCGGTTAGATATGACCCTCTCCTAACTCATGACCAAGATAAGTGACTTTCCCCTGAGCTATCTGGCACTTGGTGGCCTTGATAGTGAGGTTAGCCCTTTTCAGGGCCTGCAACACCAGATCCAGGTGAGTCAAATGCTCTTCTCAGGTGGAACTGTAGATAGCAACTTAGTATAGGTAGGCCACACAAAAGGCCTCCAGCCCACTGAGCCCATGATTGACCAATCTCTGGAAGGTGGCAGGTGTATTTTTCAACCCAAAAGGCATGACTCTATACTCGTAGAGCCCCTCAGGTGTTGAGAATGACGTAATGTCCTTGGCATGGTCCGCCAGAGCTAGTTGACAATAGCCTGAGGTAAGGTAAAAGGTGCACACAAATTTGGCAGCACCTATGGTGTCCACAAGCTCATCAGATCTGGGCAATGGGAGCGTGTCAGTTTTGGTGACGGCATTGACCCCTCTATAGTCCACACAGAACCGCAAATCCTTGGTACCTGCCTGGGAACTTGCCTTGGGGACAAGCACCACTGGACTGGACCAGGGGCTGGTTGAGGGTTCAATAATACCCAGATCCAACATCTTGGTGACCTCAGCCTGGATGTGGTTCTTCACAGTGTCTGACATCCTGTAGCATTTGCTTTTGAAAGGTACGCTGTTACTAGTGTCAATTGTGTGCCTGCACCACAGGGTGAGGCCTGGTGTCAGCAAAAACAGAGGCGCATACTGTTGGAGCAAAGCCCTGCAGGCCCTCTGCTGCTCTGGAGTCAGGTCTGGAGAGAGATGCAGTCCTTCCAATGAGCCACCCTGAGGGTTGCTATGCAGCAAATCAGGAAGAGGCTCACTCTCATCCTCTTCTTGCTCTGAAGCTAGCAAGAGGCATAAGACTTCTGCTCGCCTATGGAAAGGCTTGAGCCAGTTGACGTGGAATACCTGACGGGCTACCCCAGGGACTCCCATGTCAACCAGATAATTGACTTTGCCCATCTTGGAGATTATCCGGAAGGGTCCAGTCCACTTATATGCCAAAGCTTGAGGCTTGGTAGGCTCCATCACACGGATCCCATTTCCTGGAGTCCAATCCACTTGTGAGGATGTAAGATCATGCCAGTATTAGTACAATTCATGGCTGGCCTTAAGGTTCGCTGTTGCCTGGCTCATCATCTGTGTCATCCTCCATCTGAGGCCTAACACTAGTCCCCCACTTGCTTGGCAGGACCTGGAGGGGTGGCTTCCAAACCTTCTCTGATCAAGGCAAGGGCCCCCCTCAAAGGATGTCCAAAGAGTAACTCAAAGGGACTGAGACCAACATCCTATTGAGGTACCTCTCTGTAAGCAAAGAGCAGACATGGCAGTAGGAGATCCCATTTCGTCCTTAGGGGGTCTTCCAAAGCACCTAGCATTCCCTTGAGAGTTTTATTAAATCTCTCGACCAGACCATTGGTCTGGGCATGGTAACAGGTGGAGAACTTTTAGGTTACCCCACACTCTATCCATATGGTTTTCATGTAACTCAACATGAAGTTGGATCCTCTGTCAGAGACAATCTCTTTAGGGAATCCAACATGGGTAAAAACGCCCAGGAGAGCCATGGCAACCACTTTGGCAGTAACAGTCCAAAGGGGTATAGCCTCAGGGTACCTGGTGGCATGATCTACCAAAACCATGTTAAGGATTTCAATCAGGCAATACACCCTGGTCTCAGGCTAGTATGCAGTGCACAAATGAAATACTTATTTTATTGTGTCTATAGGTTCAATATTCTGAGTGATATTCCACGCATATCACCCCCTTCTCAAAATACCCCCAGGTCACAATGGACCAGGAATCAGGCTGGTTGGTAAAGGTAATATTTATTTATTTATGTAAAATTCAAATCAAACATGTTCTAATATATGTGGGGCATCAATCACCAATGTGGTGACAATACAAATAAGAAAGTAGTTAAGGCAGTTGAAATCACTTTTTAGCACACAGAATATAAAACATAGAGAAAATCACAGTTTTGACTTGTTAAAAAGATAGCACTTAAGTTAAGATTCCCCTCTGCAAATTCCTCAACTCACAAAGAAGCAATTCTACACAGGTGTAAGTAAGCAGCAGGCATTCAGGAATATAGAACAGTGTATAGGGTTTGAATGCAATCTTCCCTCACCAAACAAGAGATAAAAAAGTTTTGGAAATTTTACACTTTTAAAATGACATTTGAAAATGGCTGGGCAAAACAATGAAAAAAATAGCAAAAATCCTTACATTTATATCATTCTCTCTGGGAGCAACACTGAAAAGATCCTAACAAACGTAAGCGACAAGATGAGCAACAGTACACACTTTGAATCAGAATGGAAGTTTGCAAATACGTTAAATTGGAAATCACATGTGTAAAATCTTTGCAAAATGCAAATTCCCGCCTAAATTTCCCTATGCAATTTTTAAGAAAATTGGGTCAAAGGGTGGGGATGTAGCTAAAGGTATTAGGTTTAAGTCAGAGTTGAAATTAAGTCTCTAGCTATTAAATTAAGGAAGTTATGCAAGTTTGAATGAGAGGCATTTTTAGAAAAATAGAACAGAGAAGAACAGAAAATCGGTTTTAAAATGACAGGTTGATTTTACTTAAACTATAGTAATGGCTAAGAAAAAGAGACTGCCACCCGTGAATCTCCACAATTATGCACGGCCGCTGGTAACCCTTCACGTGGTGGATACCCCATTTTCATTATGGGAATTGCTTTATTTAATCCAAATCACTAATGACTTATGTTCAAGAAAAACAAATGTGAGAAAATTGGTTGGTGCTAACACTAAGAATCACAGAGTTGCAAGAATGGTTCTGACAATATTATAGGTTCTTACGTTAAAGATGGGATAGTTTATAGATTTGGATAGGACAAGGCAATATATGCTATGGTTTACTATGATTCCTATTGATACTTACAGTCCACTTTAATTTAAGATTTGGATTGTCAGGTTCTGGTCATCACAGGTCGGGTCTAAGAACAGCAGGACACCTCTGGAGGGATAGGTCAGCTGGTCAACTGGACTGGCACCTCAGAATGGATTGGATTGGCCCTTCTGGTTGCTGGACACTGTAGATCAGTGGGATGGCGAGTTTCAGCAGGCAGGCCTTAATGGTAGCAAGTCAAACTGGATCAAATTACTTCCCTTTGGCTTTGGAATGGTTTCAGGATTTGGGCCTAGCTGAAAAAGAGTTCAGCAATGCTGAGGCATTGGCTTTGTAAAGAAATCTGGCATCAGGAACAAGAAAGAGAATTCAGGAACAGGGCGCCACGCGGAAATCAGGATGGAGTCAGGAATCATTGTGTCTTGTGTGTTGTGAGGTTCCCTTATTTATCCTGCCAAGTGACATCACTAAGTTTATGGTAGGGGCAGATTTACAATCCACACCCACACGGCTATGATTGGCAAAAGGCACAGTTTCTGCCTTGCTTTTTACTGGTTGGATGACAGAAAGGTTTGTCATGTTTTATGATGTGACTTGGAAACCTCCCACAGATATTGGGACCAAAATGTTACTTTCCTACAAATACATATTTATATACTGATGCCCTCTAATAAAATCGGACACGTACATTACATATTTTGTGGGTTACCTTTACATCCAACTCCAAAGTCGGTGGGACTTGGTCTTGTCTTTCTATGGATCTTTGGTATTTTAACCATAAAGGTTTGGCCTAACTCCTGATTTGGTACATATATGTGCAATCACCCTTTGGAAATGGGTACACAATATTAGATTTGCAGCATTAATAGTTTCTGCACAATTAGTCCTTTTTCATAACTTCAATTCCTTACGCAGTAAGAAATCCTACCAAGTCTTCAAATGTCTATCATAAATACAGATTTCAATGTGTGTAATTTTCATTCCTATACTTATTTTTTCTGCCAAGTTAAATGTCTTGCAGTTCAGTGGCAAATAAGCATTTTAAATTCAAAATCCATGTCAGTATTTATTTTACTTCCCAAGTTGGAGCAAATGGCAAGTCCTTTGAAGTTCAATGAGAAGCCTCTCCCAGCATCCTGCCCCTCCCCGTGAGGGATGAGTGTTCAAGCCTGCCATTGTCTTTGCCTGGGGCCCAGATGAAAGTCTGATGAGGTCCTTTGTCATGAGTATGCGAGGCCTCCCCACAGCAAATAGGCCTTCCTGCCAGCAGTGAAGTGTCAACCTTTCCCAGGCTGAGGATTGTCAAGGTAGAATTGTTGTCAAGGCAGAATTGCTTTTTTTAAATAGTTAATTAACTCCAAACTGTGTTATTTTAAGTTTCACCTACATCTTTCATTTAAACATATAAAATGAACACAGTTTATAGGTGGATTTTTACATTAGCAATCCTTTGACATTTCTTAAAGAATTAGGCCTTTCAAAAAAACATGCTTTCAAAATAGGCGATTTTGCACTTTTTTCCTGGAAAAACACACTAAGCTGAGTTCTTTTAAATCCGATTTTCCTATGCAGCACTTACACATTTGATTCAGCATTATTTCTTCACTTGAGTGCTCGGATTGTTTGCAGTCTGGATACATGTATCCAGCCTTTGTTTGGAGTTTCTGTCTGCACAGCTGATTTTGATACATGTTGCAATTTTAGCTGCGTTTTTCCCATGGAACTAAAAACAAATGTTCCTGGGCTGTTTTTCCTTAGATACAGTTTGTAGAGCTGTCAGTCAATGAAGCCCGGTTACTGTGAGCCACACTGGATAATCATGGCATTTCAGTACCCTTTTAATCTCAATGATTCAATGGAAATAAATGGATCTATTGCCAAAACAGCACGTTTGAAGGTTGCAAAGGTAACATTTTAAAAGGCATTTTCTGTTTTCAGCACAATTCTGCTGCTTTGCTCCATGTTGAATGTGGCAGAGCCCACTGGCATGCTCCTGCAGGGAGAACTCTGTTTTTCACCCCCCCTGACCGTGTGTGGCAAGGTGTGCAAGTTATTCTGGTTGTGACCCAACGCAGTCTTCTAGATTTTGGCGCACACAGGAGTCATCACATCCATATTGGGCTGTTTCTTTCCCCATTTGTAAAGTGATGCAGTGGGGCATATTGGAATGGGTCAAAATATCCCACAGAACTCCCCCCCCGACTTCAGATTCATTTCCAGTCGTGGGTAAGTCGGGCACGTGGGATTTTTCTTTCCGTTCGTGAAGAACACAGATTTCTTTAGGTGTCAGTTCTTCTTCCATCAGCGAATGATGCAACATGCTCTCCTCGCCGGCTCTGGTTGGAATCGGAACGATACCCCCATCTTCTCTTATGCTTTCTTTTCTGGTGTGGATTGACACTCCGGATTTCTTTGGGTTTTCCTCCTCGGTCCCCGAGGAGGTCCTTCTTGGTTGTTAGGTGCACTCAGTGTCAATGCTAGAAAACAGAACACAACCCAATTATGAAAATGTTCCCACTACTGCCTCCATAAGGGATGACAGCCGTGGGATATACATATGCATTCAGTGACAATTTACAATATTCCCCGCATGTATTCAATGACAATTTAAAATATTCCTATGTTTCATTATTCTCTCCCTGGGTTTTCTGTAGGCTCTTCTATTTGCCGCAGAGCATACCTGGGGTGGCAACTACTTAGCTGATTGATGTGGACCCGCTTTTTCTTTCAGCAAGTCACATCTGGGGAAATGGATTCTGTAGGTGAGGTCTGGGATGGTGACCTCTCCCCCATTTCTGAACTTCCATTTTTTACCGTAGCACATTGGCTGACCGGAAGGCTTTCTTTAAGACTGGCAGGAACCTGAGATTTACTCTCCAGTTGGGACCGGGCTTTGCAATAACTGGGGTCCAAATTAATCTCGAGTTGGTTGAGGAGGTGACTGCCCATATAAAAGGTGGAAGGAACACCTATCACGACCCAACAATTATGTACTATGCTTTTCTCATCTCTAGAAATTGTGATCATGCAACTGCTAAGCAGAAGATGTTTGGAACAGGCCCCATACCCATGGACAAATGGACTCAACAACGGGCAGGGTCTGGTCCTTTGGGAGTTTCTTGAATAATACTTCGCTGATGAAGCTTTCTTCGCTATTCAAGTCAACTCGGGCGAGGGCAGACTCATTCCCGTCATTTAACTTAACGGGAGGAAGAGCTATTCACCCTTCAGAATGCCAGCTACACTTGGGGCTGGTTTGATATCAATTTTGGCTATGGAATTGGGATTTTCTGATTGTGAATTAGTATAGAATTTGAGAGTATTCTCTTCCAGTGTGGAATGCCACTTGAGACTGGAGGTAAGGTTGATTTGCAGAAATGGAGAGGAGTTCCTATCACCAGTTTTTTGGTCCAAATCAATTATGATAACGTAGGGTATTTCATTATTTTGAAGATAAAACTTAATTTGATCTGGTTTTTGATCAACCATGTGGCATGTGCCATTTAGACTAACATGGTTAACACTCTGTTTTAATTTGATTGGCCTGTGAGTATGGGTCCAGAGTACCTTATTCACACAGTCTATTAGGGGAGACAACCTACGGAGGATGTCATTCCCTAAGAGACAGGGGGTTTCTTCTGGCACCACAACTATGAACGGTGCTTTATCTTGTGTCACTCAATTTTAATTTCCAAATCCACAGTCCCCTCGACAGGAATTTCCTTCGCATCGAAGTTCTGAAGTTGTCCAGGAAGAGGGGTGAGAGGGATCTGGTATCTCTCGCCCCTTCCAGAATTCAGCTGATCAAAGGTTCTCTTTGACAGCAGAGTTGCTTGGGATCCAAGTGTCCACCAGTGCTGGAATTGAACATTGCCCTTGTACTTGGAACGAGACGTAGAATCTACCTTCTTTCTCCACCAATGGGTAAAAGTAATGGGTGTTTTTAAGCCGGGTGGTCAATTTACTTATTTCTGACTCCGACACCGGGATAGTTGGGTCAAGAGTCAATGTTGGAGTTGGGGAATCTGACAAAGAATTTTGTCACACTGCTATTTGGGGCGTTTCGGGCTCCCCTTTTTCTGATTCTTGGCTGCCCCCCCCTTTTTGGAGGCAGTCCCCAGAATTGAGTTGGGTAGTTTGGGAATTTGAACAGGATATTTCACACTCAGGGATTCGAGGAGTCTCGGGCTCCTCCTTTTCTGATTCTGGGCTGCCCCCCCCTTTTTGGAGAAAGTCACCAGAATGGCTTTGGGGAGCTAGGGATTCCTCTTTCTCTGGTTCTGCCCCCCCCCTTTTTGGAGGCAGTCACCAGAATAGGTTTGGGCATGATTCTGTGTAGGAGCTTGGGGATCTGCAAACAAATTATGGCAGTTGAATATTGGGGGAGATTTGGGCTCCCCTGGTTCTGATTCTGAGCCACTTCCCTCCCCCTTTTTGGAGGCAGTAACCAGACTTGGTTTGGGCAATGTGGTTTTCCAAGGAATCATTCTGGGGTTCAATGGTGGCGATTTTGACTCAGTCCCCACATTCACCCAGTCTTCATCAGGATCTCTTGGAACCAATTTTCTTTGGGAGGAGTTCCCCCATCCCTGAAGGAGAAGATCTTTTTCCCAGAGTCCCTTGAGGACCCCTCTCCTTCAAATTGGAGGACGCTAACCTCCTCCACAAACTGGGTCGTTTTAGTCCTTTAATTCTCCTACCCACCACTCTGTTCCTTGGGTTGCAGACTTTCGGGGGCAGGAGATTTTGGTTCCGGTTCCTGGGTTTCCAGGGACGTTTCACAAATGGGGAAGGAAGCTTCCTCTAAGGCTTTACACCCCCTTCCGCCATGCCTCCTCCTTTGGAACCAGGGAGTTGTCAGGGTTCTATCCCCGTCATTTTTCTGGAGTACCAGGCACTTGGTTTGTGGAGTTCTGTGCCGCCATGTTCATCAGAGGGCTCTGCTGAGCCCTCAACATGCAACCCAGATCCTGGCACAAGTTCTGAACCTGGTGGTCCAGTTGGGACATCCTCTCTGGCTGGTACGGGGGTCTCTGGTCCATCCTAGGTGGATAACAGGAAGGGTAACTGTCCCTTCTCCCATAATACCGTGAGTTGGGATAGTTTGGGTAACCCTCCACTCTTGGCCTCCCCTCTCCTAGATGGGGCTGTCTGGGCTCAGGAAAGTGGGGAAAGAAAGGAGGGTTGTTCTGTGGGTTGAAGTTTTGAGGGTACCGGGAAAGAAACTAAACCTGGCATTTGGGGGATTACTGCCCTACTGGGGAAAGCTGGGAGGGAAGTTTCCTGGGTTGGTACCTACCTGGTTGGATCCCCCTCTTGGGCTGGGGGAGTCAACACATACGCCAGGATGGGTTTGTTGCCCTTGTATCAGGGGCTAATGTAATCAGGGGAGTTAGGGGTCCCATTTGTGTATTTACCTCCCTGACTACCTGTCTGGGATTGGCCCGAGGACCTTCTGGGTCTTTGGTTGGATAGATTCTGGACAGGTATATTTTTAGCCCCTCCCCCCCTCCATCACCAGATCTAAAATGTGGGCAACCTTCACCTCCGCCACCTTAGCAGCAGCAGGGGTGTTGGCTGGCTTGGGGTTTTTATTTGTGTTTTTACTATCTACAGGTTTCTGCACCTCATACATACGGGTCGCCTATTCTGTGACCCAGTCCAGTGACCTCTTCTCGTGAAAGTCCCTCACCAGCTGAGTCATGATGTATTTGGGGAGTGCGTTGATGAACTCCCTACTATCTGTGCGCACCCTCCTGGTGGTCTGCGCAAAGGCATGTTTGAGTTCCTGCACACATTCTTGTGGGGTCTGATCTTCCCATACTGAAGATGGACCATCTTGAGAGGTTTTGATCCTCCAGTCCCACAAAGAAGCTGGAGTACTTAGGGAAGAATGTCCATTTCACATATTGGATGCAACTCTGACTATCTTTCAGATGAAAAGTATCCATCATCTGTTCATATAATTCAAGGTGTTCCCAGACTGAATACTTGGCATTTTTGTGATAGGGAGTTATAACACTCCTAATGGCCTTGATCTGCTTCAGGGGATCTTTTTGCATAGCCCTCTTGATTTTGTTTGCCTTTTTGGTCTTAGTCACCTGCGTCCACTCATCCTCTGAATCAGAGGCACTACTTCAGGAGGTGGCTATTTGATCCTCTAGACACTCCCTGATTCTGCGAGCTTGAGACGGGCTTGCAGAATGTGGGGGACTAGTTACCCTATTCCTGTGGTGCTCAGAAGAGTCTTCTGACTCTCCCCTGCTCCCAGGATTGGCAGAGTACCCCCGCCCCCACTGCCCTAGCTGGGAAGAAGTCTTTAGGATAGTCTTTTTGGGCTTCATTTCCTGGAGTTCGCCACCAAATTTAACAAATGGATCTCTTGGAAGGCAGTAGTTTTGTGGATCCAGTTCCCTGACTCTCCCATCACAGGAGTCTTCCTGATCAGAGAGGTTAGCCCTAACATTTGGAGATCTGTACAGGGACGCCCATCCATCCATTTCTGGGAGGCGCTGCTCTGTCCGTCCCATCTTACCCATCTTGTTGAAGTCTACCATCCACATGGCCCATGGTTCATATGAGTCAGTGGACATGAAGGTGGCAGAGTTCATTGCATTGACGGGGTTAGAGTCAATGAGTACAGGGGTCCTGATGTTGGGATCAGGAGTTTCTCCATCCCTCTCTACCTTTTCTCTTTCAGCCCCCATTCCCTGGTGATATGCCAAATCTGAGTCTTTTGTTCCTCCATCAGGGCCTTACTGGTCTTAATAATTCGCTCTTGCATTGCTATCTGTTGGTGGAGCACATCCTTCTTTTCACAGAGAGCCTCATTGTCTCTCTGTGCTTCCTGCCTGGTCTGGAAATACTGGGCCAATTTCTGCTGCAGGAGACGCACCTCCTGAGATTTAACAACATTGGTGTGGGTGTTCTTTTCCAGAGCATCCTCCACCCATCTGGTGTGCTCTAGTAGCTTCTCACATTCTGTTTATGCTTCATTGAGCTCCTAGGCGTCCAGTTTTCAGTTTTCTTCCCTCTAGCTTGGTTTCTAATTGGCTTACTTTCTGGCCTATGGTGTCTCTCTCCTGACTCAGGGTGTCCCTTTGTTCAGCCAGGTCGTCCCTTTGTTTTTGAATGCACTGGATTTCTGGTGCTCCTCATCAAATTCTTCTTGGGCGTGGAGGTCTATAATAATTCATTATTTTACTTCTTTCATTTGTCTCTGCGCAGGCTCTATTAAACTGTAATTGTTGTGCCAGGTAATGCTGACTCTGTTGTAAAGAGTCAACCCTTTCCTGACACTCCTCTTTCAGTGCCTGTTATTAGGTGTCTTGCTCTGCCTTCTCTTGCTGTAGGAGAGCCAGATCATCTTTTAATTTTAAACATACCGTCTAGATTCTGTCTCTAACTCTTGGCTCTTCAGCAGCCTTTGCTCTGCAGAGTCGAGATCAGTTTGGATTTTCTCTAGTGTTTCCCCTTGATTCTTTGCCAGAACTATGTTTTCTGCATGCTTTTCCTGTATTACTCCTATGTGGAGGTATAGGTAGGGTGCTATTTTAACAATTTTACTCTGCTCCTCTTTTGCTTTGGGGCCATGTACAGTCCACTAAGAGCTTGGTGTAATGCATCCTTGTCCTGCCATGTATCCAGGTCCATGGCAGTGGCCTGTTCTTTAATTTCCTGCAGCCAGACACGTTCATTCTGTTCTAACCACTCACCCCTAACAGTTTGTGCATAAGGTGTTCCCTAGCCATATTGATTTCTACTGGGATCGCCATTTTGGAACTATCAATTTCTTTATGAATTATTTCAGGGTTAATTTACTTTTACTTTTACAAACAGGGCTGATTTTGGAGTATTTATTTTGAGAGGTGCTTGTACAGTGTAGCACAGTACACCAACCAAACAAGGTGTCTGTACCCTGCAGGCTAGTCTGCTGTGCTAAACTGTCAAGGGTGCTAACTCAAACTTAAAATCCTGGACGAGCCCCCAAATCTGTTAGTGATTTCAATCAGGCAATACACCCTGGTCTCAGCCTAGTATGCAGTGCGCAAATTAATTACTTATTTTATTGTGTCTATAGGTTCCATATTCTGAGTGATATACCACTCATATCACATCCCTTCTCAAAATACCCTCAGGTCACAATGGACCAGGACTCAGGCTGGTTGATAAAAGTAATATTTATTTAAAATTCAATTCAATACATATGTTCTAATATATATATGGGGCAGTAGCAATCACCAAATGTGGTGACAATACAAATAAGAAAGTAGGTAAGGCAGTGAAATCACTTTTTAGCACACAGAATATAAAACACAGAGAAAATCACAGTTTTGGCTTGTTGAAAAGATAGCGCTTAAGTTAAGATTTCCCCCTGTAAAGTTCTCAACTCACAAAGAAGCAAATCTACACAGGTGTAAGTAAGCAGCAGATATTCAGGAATATGGAACAGTGTATAGGGTTTGAATGCAATCTTCCCTCCCCAAACAAGAGAGAAAAACAGTTTGGAAATTTTACACTTTTAAAATGACATTTGAAAATGGCTGCTCAAAACAATGAAGAAATGTGCAAAAATCCATAAATTGATATACACATCTATGGGAGCAACACTGAAAATATCCTAACAAACATAAGCTACAAGGTGAGCAACAGTACACACTTTGAATCAGAATGGAAGTTTGGAAATACTTTGAATTGGAAATCACATGTGTAAAACCTTTGCAAAATGCAAATTCCCGCCTAAATTTCAATATGTGATTTTTAAGAAAAATGGGTCAAAGACACTGTTATTGGATGGGGATGTAGCAGAACGGCTTAGATTTAAGTCAGAGTTGAAATGAAGTCTCTAGCTATTAAATTGAGGAGGTTATGCAAGTTTGAATGACAGGTGTTTTTAGAAAAATATAACAGAGAAAAACAGAAAATCGGATTTAAAAGGACAGGTTGATTTTACTTAAACTATATTAATGGCTAAGAAAAAGAAACTGCCAGCCGTGAAGCTCCACAGTTACGCACGGCCGCTGGTAACCCTTCACATGGTGCATACCACATTTTCCTTATGGGAATTACTTTATTTAATCCAAATCATTAATGACTTATGTTCCTGAAAAACAAATGGGAGAACATTGGTTCTAACACTAAGATTCACAGACAGAGTGGCAACAATGGTTCTAACAATATTATAGGTTCTTAAGTTAAAGATGGGCTAGGTTATAGATTTGGATAGGACAAGGCAATATATGCTATGGTTTACTATGATCCCTATTGATACTTACAGTCCACTTTAATTTAAGATTTGAACCGTGATCCCAAATTTGGACCGTCAGGTTCTGGTCATCACGGGTCGGGTCTAAGAACAGCAGGGCACCTCTGGTGGGAAAGTTCAGTTCGGCGGTTCTGGTCTACTGGACTGACACCTACGACTGGATTGGTTTGGATTGGCCCTTTTGGTTGCTGGACACTGTAGATAAGTATGATGGCGAGTTTCAGCAGGCAAGCCTTAATGGTAGCAAGTCAAACTGGATCAAATTACTTCTCTTTGGTTTTGGAATGGTTTCAGGATTTGGGCCTAGCTGAAAAAGAGTTCAGCAATGCTGAGGCCTTGGCTTTGTAAAGAAATCTGGCATCAGGAACAAGATGGAGAATTCAGGAACAGGGCGCCACATGGAAATCAGGATGGAGTCAGAATCAGTGTGTCTTGTGTGTTGTGAGGTTCCCTTATTTATCCTGCCAAGAGACATCACTAATTTTATGGTAGGGGCAGACTTACAACCAACACCCACAAGGCTATGATTGGCCGGCAAAACTCACAGTTTCCTCCTTGTTTTTTGCTGGTTGGATGACAGAAAGGGTTGTCATGTTTTATGATGTGACTTGTAAACCTCCCATCATTTATATACTTATCTCCTCTATTAAAATCAGACACATACATTACATATTTTATGGGTTACCTTTACATCCAACTCCCAAGACGGTGGGACTTGGTCTTGTCTTTCTATGTATTTTTGGCAATTTTACTCATAAAGGTTTGGCCTAACAATTCCCGATTCGCTACATATATGTGCAATCAACCCTAGAAAAAAGGTACACAATATAAGATTTGCAGAATTAATAGTTTCTACGCACTTAGTCGTTTTTCATTAATTCAATTCCTTACGCAGTAAGAAATCCTACCAAGTCTTCAAATGTCTATCATAAATTCAGATTTCAATGTATGTACTTTTCATTCCTTTACTTATTTTTGTGGCCAAATTAAATGTCTTGCAGTTCAGTGACAAATAAGCATTTTAAATTCAAAATCCATGTCAGTTTGTTTTTTCTTACTTTCCAAGTGGGAGCAAATGGCAAGTCCTTTGAAGTTCAATGAGAAGCCTCTCCCAGCATCCTGCCCCTCTCCTGGAGGGCTTAGTGTTCAAGCCTGCCATTGTCTTTGCCTGGGGCCCAGACGAAAGTCTGATGAGGTCCTTTGTCATGAGTAGGCGAGGCCTCCCCACAGCAATTAGGCCTTCCTGCCAGCAGTGAAGTTTCAACCTTTCACAGGCTGAGGATTGTCAAGGTAGAATTGTTTTTTTGAAATAGTTAATTAATTCCAAACTGGGTTACTTTAAGTTTCACCTACAACACCTTTCATTTAAACATATAAAATGAACACAGTTTATAGGTGGATTTTTACATTAGCAATCCTTTGACATGTCTTAAAGAATTGGGCCTTTCAACAAAAACATGCTTTCAAAATAGGCGATTTTGCACTTTCTTCCTGGAAAAACACATTAAGCTGAGTTCTTTTAAATCCCATTTTCCTATGCAGCACCTACACATTTGATTCAGCATTATTTCTTCCCTTGAGTGTTGGGATTGTTTGCAGTCTGGATACATGTATCCAGCCTTTGTTTGGAGTGTCTGTCTGCACAGCTGATTCTGTTACATGTTGCAATTTTAGCAGCATTTTTCCCATGGAACTGAAAACAAATGTTCCTAGCTGCTTTTTCCTTAGATACATTTTGTAGAGCTGTCAGCCAATGAGGCCCGGTACCTCTGAGCCACACTGGATGATCCATTTATTTCCATTGAATCAGTGAAATTAAAAGGGTACTGAAATGCCAGGATCTAGCGCCAAAACAGCACTTTTGAAGGTTGCAAAGCTAACATTTTAAAGGGCATTTTCAGTTTTCAGCACAATTCTGCTGCTTTGCTCCATGTTGAATGTGGCAGAGCCAACTGGCATGCTCCTGCAGTGAGAACTCAGCTGTTCACCACCCCTGACTGTGTGTGGCAAGGTGTGCAAGCAATTCTGGTTGTGACCCAATGCAGTTTTCAAGACTTTGGCACGCACAGGAGTCAGCGCATCCATTTTGGACTGTTTCTATCACCATTTGTGAAGTGATGCAGTGGGGCACATGGGAATGTTTCAAAATATCCCAGAACCAGGATGAACCGATGTGCACCTGAAGTGGTAGAGTCAAGGGGACCGGCAATTTTGGCAATTTTGATGCCCACCCTCTCAAATGGTGTGTCAACCACTGGCAATGGCTGCATGGGGCAATTATACTGCATGGGGCAATTATACTGCCTCCAGCCTTGCCAGACAACTGACAGGTTAGGCAGGTCTTGCAGTGGGACTCCACTTCAACTCCCATGCGGGGCCAGTAAAAATGGGCAGAGAGCCTTTGCTTTGTCTTCTTGGTCCCAAGATGACCAGTCAAGGGCACTTCATGCGCCAACTGCAGTAGCAAAGGCCTGTAAACCTGGGGTACCACCAACCTCTTGAGGGCACCAGGTTCAGGCTAAGTGGGCTCACTAACAAGGAACTCACCCAACCAATATATCCGGAATGCCCTAGGCTCTGTGCTTGGGACAGGGCCTGTTTTCTCAGACCCTTGAGAGAGAGGCACTCTCTCTGACTCTTACAGAAGTCGCCCCCCCTTCAGCCATCAGGCATTGAAGGTCGGGTGATCTTCTGGGTTGAGCACCTCTCCTGCAGGAGCGTCTTCTGCCTCTTCTCCCTCAGGAGTTGAGTTTGAGTTTACCACTGGACCCAGCCCGTCCGGAGCATGAATCCCAATGAGTGCTGCATGAGCAGCAGGAGGAGAAGGAGCCCCCTTCAAAGAGGTGGCCTTCTTGTGCCTCCTTCTTGCGTTAGGTCTCGCCTTTGGCTTGGGTACCTGACTCTAAGTTAGACACATTGTCACCTGTGACCTAGTGTCTGCAGCAGCAGTCATGAGGAGACCATCAGCGATCAAACCCAACTCTACTAGATCATTGCCTAACAAAATGTTAGCAGGGACATTGTCCTGAACCAGTACAGGAAGCTTTGCCATCTTGTCTCCAATCATGAGTGTGACTAAGGCTACAGGAGATAATTTGTGAGGCCCACCAGTTAACCTGGTAGTTCTCAGAGGAGCACCTACATATTCCTCTGGCTTGAGCAGGGTTCTGCCCACCACTGCCATGCTCGCCCCAGTGTCTCTCAAACCAGTAGAAGGCTCTCAATTCAGGAGGACAAAAACCTATGGGTGTTCTGTGGGATTGCAGCCAGTACTTTTGCGTGCTGGTCCCAGGCCCCAGGGGACACTAGGGATAGCTCTACAGGACCACCAAATGTCAATCCTGTAGAGGAGGTGAGGACTGTGGCTTCCACCTCAGGTATGGGGTAAGGGTAGGTCAGGCTGACAGCTTGAACTCCAAGTACCTTACCTTTACACTTGGGTCCCCCTTCTTGTGGCCCAGAGCCCCACAGTTCCAACAAGTGCCAGGAATGTGGGGTACGGTACTGGAACCACTGGGAGCCTGCTTTGAAGCAGGCAGACCACTACTCTTACTCCCACCCACATAGGACTAATCCCTTCTAGGTTTTTGGGTCTTAGGAGAGGAAGGTTTTGGTTTACCCGACTGTGACTGCTTTTGGGACTCCTCAGCCTTCTGAGAGGTCCCCATTTCTTTGTACTTGTCCTTCCCACTGGAGTCCTTAGGGGACACGCAGTGGGAGACCCACTTGTCAGCCAGCCTTGCCAGCTTAAAGGGATCTAAAATGTTCTGGTCAGCAACATAGTGACACAGCTCTGGTGAACAGGCTTCAGAAAAATGCTCAAAAAACAACAGGTGGGACAATTCAACAAACGTTTTCACTTTGTAACCATCAATCCATCCTATCATGTTCATATGTGCAGCACTCACCCAGTCAACCCAAGACACATTCTCTCTTTTCTTAAATACCCTGAACTTTTTAAGGTATTGAGTAGGTGTATTGGGTAGATTAAGTTCAAAGTCCTCTGCATTGTACACAAGGCCTTCTGGGGTCTGGGGCCGCAATACCTTCAAATCTCTCTTCCTAAATATCTTCCTTCTCGAGCTCTTCGCTCATCTGCCTCCAACTCCCTCAGGGTCAGTCGCTTCTCCGAGCAATGAGTTGGTGGCAGATCACTCTCTTCGGCAGGGGCCTCTCTCTGGAACAGCCTTCCTGTGTCCTTGAAACTCGAGGAGAACCATCTCCGGTTCCGGAAACACCTCAAAACCTTCCTCTTTGCTTCTGCTTTCTCTCCTCCCCTGCTGAATTCCTGACTGAAATTGCACTGGTTACCTAGCCACCCATTCTGATCTCTGGCCCAGGCCCCGTCAATTGGCCACCTGCACTGCCTCCCTGGCAACCCCTACACTTGGGGACCGTTTTTCTGTATCTCTTCAGTCCCCCTACCAGCACTTATATGTCTGCACTTCCTTGCACTTGCCACTAGCTGGCTGTTTTATTTGTCTTATTTATCTTATTTATTCCACTTTCCCATGTACTGCACTTTCCCCTCTCCCTTCCCTCCCGCGCACTATTCCTTTCCCCCTTTCCCATGCACTTGCGCGATCTGAATGACACCTGGCCTAGTAGGATCGTTTGTCTGTTCTCCCTTTGTTCCCCACCTTGCCTCGTCGTGCCTTGAAACACTTGTGTATAGGCGCGTTATAAATGCCATATCATATCATACCTAACTGCCGTGGCAACCCTTGCCCAGCACAAATCATTAAAGATGCCGCACGTGACCTCTCCCCATTTATCACCAAACTCATAAATGCATCCTTCTCCTCTGGCACCATTCCCCACAACCTGAAACAGTCCTGGGTCCTCCCAGGACTCGCCCTATCACCACAGTTCAGTTCCTGCTTAAAATCTTAGACAAGGTGGCGTACCTCCAAATCCAACAATACTTGGAATACAACCACCTCCTAGGAGTGCGTCAGTCAGGTTTTAGACCACAACATGGTACGGAAACTGTGCTCATCGACCTCAAAGCACAAATAGACACTTTGAGGGACAATGGTAAAAATCAAGTACTGCTACTTGATCTTTCGGCAGCCTTCTATTTGGTTGACCACAAGATTCTCTGCAACCACTTCGACTCTGCCGTCCACTTCTCACAAGAAGCAATAGGATGGAGTCAATCCTTTCTTGACAACAGAACAATGTGGGTCTTCTCACCCTTTGCAGCCACTGACCTCATACCCATAACCTGCGGTGTTCCTCAAGGATATTGCGTTTCTCCTACTCTGTACAACATATTTACGAAGCCCCTTTTTGATGATCTAGATGGTCTGGGTATCACCTACACTAATTATCCAGATGATACACAGATTACAACAAGGATTTGGCCTTCGTGAACAGAGAGTACCTCATCATCCAGGCATGGATGGCCTCTCATGGTCTATGCCTGAATGATGACAAAACGGAACTCCTCATTCTCGGAACCTCTGCCAACCTCCACAAACTAGGCCATCCCTACTCGAATTTTAAAATAGACAATAATGACATTACAGTAGCCAAAGAAGTCAAAACCCTTGGTTTCTATCTTGACTCTACTTTAAATTTCAAAAAGCAAGTCAACGCCATGGCTTCAGCTACAGCCTACACCTGTAAGCTAATTAGAGCACCCAAGCCTTTCCTTTCACCCCATAACTGCATTACTTTAGCTAGAGCCCTTGTCTTATCCAAATTGGATTATTGTAATGCTTTATATGTGGGGAGCAATAAATACATTATCAACAAGATCCAGATTCCCCAAAATAATGCCCTGAGAGCAGCCATAAGCATCCCTAAGAAAGCCCACATATCTGACTTTAGAAGATCTAACAACTGGCTCTCTACAAAAGACAACATTCTTCTCAAATCAGTATCCATAACACACAAATGCCTACCCCATGCTGCCCAACAAGACCTCATTGATAGATTTTCCAGACAATCGTCAAATCGCCCTGCGAGAACAGCAAACTCCAACCTCTGTTATGCTCACCTGGTATCCACGGGGACGCCACTCATCCCGGTTTGGTTGCAGGTATCGTCTCCCCAGTTTCCCAGATGTTGTCTATGGAGGATGTTCAGCCTGAAAATACAGGAGGGCGGGGTTCAAGACTGGCCAACTGAGGTAAATATCCTCCCACCACCCTGTGTGACTTCAGCCCCCTCTGGGCCCTCTCCTCACCTTGTTGTGGGATTGGGCATGCTCTCCATCCTGCCTTCTTGGCATGGCCGCGTTGTCTTCTTTGGGCGTGTGCAGCCAAGTTACTTCACTGCCGCGTGCCCGTTTAAATGTCTCTCAGGTAGGTCTTATTTTTTATTTTATTTTTTATTTTATACGGTTTATACAAACCTTTAAAATATTTCTCGACACATCAACAAAAATGTGACATCCATCATTTTACATCGATCCACATGTTCCACAATTCCTCCTCCTCCCTCCCACCTCCGGTTTACCCCAACTCTCCTTTTCGCAGATACTTTAGTCCTAGACGACAGCAACCAGACTTATGTGCCCTTCAATTGTTTTTAAGAATTGTGTCAAAGGAATTAACAGTTTCAAGTCGATTCCATTAAACATATGGCTCCACCAATCGTCCGCACACAGGGACGGATGATTAGCGCTCCACGAGCTTAGATGTAAGGTTCTTTCATTATGAAAGTTGGAGCAAAACAGAACCAGATGCTTTAATGATTCCTTCTCTTCCTTACAGAATCTACACATAGGATTCATGTTGGCATTGCCTTTCCACATTTGTAGTCTCTCCTTTGTTTTAAATAAGTTCATGCGAAATAACATAAATCGCCTACGTGCATTGGGATCTGGGAATAGGCTGATATATCGTTGAGCTGTGTTAAATGCACAAGCTTCAGCTGGTACATCTATCAACAGTTTCGCTGCAGCTCTTTGTGCACAAGTTCTCTCCCAATCTATACGCCAGATTTTTATTTTTACAGCATTCGGGTTTTCATGTAGCATGATTATCTTAATGTCAAATTCCAATAATAAGCTTTCACATCTTTGCATCCACATGGCAACTAAGCTCTGGCCTTTAGCCGTTGCACTATAGAGAATTTCGAATTGGAGAATGTGTTCTTGAGCCCAGGTCTTTCGAAACAAAGACAGCAAGTTCCAAGTGATTCTGGCCTGAAGTGAAATAAGTGAGAGTTCTTATCTAATACATGCTGTCTTAGTACCTCTCGGCAGGCCCAGCACCTTTGTCCAAAATTGATTCTCCAAAGAGGACCATCAATCATTAGTACATCCCAAAGCATTTTCTGCTCCGTAAATTAATACTGGAGTAACCTTTTGTTGATAAAACTGCCTTAACGGCTCTAGAGAAAACTTTTCAAATTTTCTTTTCATAATTAGAGCTTGGCTGGATAGTTGGACACATTTCCTCTTAGTGTCTGCTATCCAAGGACCGTCATTAATACATGAGTTTAGAGTCATTCCCAAGTATTTCACCCTTTGCGATATCCTCAGTGGTACTGTGCCCAGAGTCCATTTAAAGGTTTTCGCCATTTTTGAGGATCCTCCCTTCACGTTCTTAAATATTAAGATTTCGCTTTTACATTGATTTATCGACAAGCAATTCTCACTTACATATCTCTGGATGGCCTCAAGTTTTCTTTGTAAGCTGATAGGCCTTGAGTCCATCACAACAAGAATGTCCGCATATAGTAGCCAATTTATGTGTGGTCTATTTATTTTCAGCAGAAACTATCTGACTGCGTCTATCGAGATGCCAATGTCTGATATGAACAAGCTGAAAATAGCTGCAGCAAGCGGGCAACCTTGCTTAACACCCTTACCTGTTGCAACTGCTGATGACAACCTTCCAGCTTGGTCCAGGCGAATCTTGATTGATGTTTCTGGGTGGAGCTCCTGGATCACGGCTACCAGATCTTCCGGGCAACCCCACCGCCGCAATTTCACCCACAAGAGGTCGCGGTCAACGGTGTCAAATGCACTCGAAAAATCAATAAATGCCAGGTATGTTATTCTATTCGTTTTTATGGCCTCCATTTTTACCAGATTCAGTAAAAGTAGGTTTAGAGAACAACCAACTTGTTTCAAAAAGCCAGCCTGTCTGACATCAATGTGACCCGTAATCCTGGCCCAATGAACCAACTTTTGCTGTAGGGTGGTGGCGTAAATTTTGCCCAATACATCTAACAACGCCACTGGTCGATAATATTTCGGATTAGACCTATCCCCCTTTTTAAAAATTGGTACAATGATTGCCGTTTTCCATGACTTGGGAGAATTGCCTAAGGTATTTATTCTTTCGAATAATGCTATGCAAATGTTGGACCAAGTCTCCGGGTGTTGCTTTATTGTATAGTTTGTTAGGCCATCCGGGCCAGGAGCTCTGGAATTATTGGCCCTCGTTATTATGGCCACGATGTCATCTTTACAGTATGTGAGATTCCGGGGTGGAAATGTTGTCTTTGTCTCGTCCCCTGAGATTTTATCGCCCCTGTATAGGACCTCAAAGTGGGAGATCCATGCCGATTCCGTCACCAGACAACTTTGCAACGATTTTTGCGGTGCCTGCATGTTGTTTGTGATCCTCCAAAATTCTCTTGTGTTTTTGTTCTTTAGGATAGCCAGCATTATCTCGGCATCATTTTGAAGAGTCAGATGTACGTGGGCCTTCAGCCAGTTCTTATAAGATTGTTTGGCTCTTCTTGTTTGCGTCTTTCTGGCTGTCAAGTCTAGAGAGCTGGCCTGTCGAATGGCCTGATGCATCAGCTTTTTATGTTTCTGAATTTCAGGATCAAACCAGTGTTTTCGCACCGAATTTGGATTTTTCATCCCTATGTTCTTGGTCTTGAACTGGAATAGAAGCGGCTTATATTCCAATTCAGTACTGTCCTGGCAATAAACTGATGACAACTGGGTGACTTCTTGTTCCTCAAGCCGCAGTCTCACCCTATTTGCTGTGACCGAGACAGAATGTTGCCATCTCGAAGAACCTTCCTTTGTTGACGTGATGAGTTTTGTTATTAACATATTATGGTTACTGGTTGATTGCTTCTTGATCTCAAAAGATTTTATTCTCGCATGCAAATCAGTTGACACAAAGACATAGTCTATTGTTGATGCAGAATCAGCATGCTGCCACGTTGCAACCGCTGGCATATCTCCAATTGTATTTCCGTTCAACATTTGCAATTGCCTAATTTCCATTTTTTCCAGCCAAGCGCCTTTTTGTCTTCAGTTATCGGTTTAAAGAGATCAATGTTCAGGTCCCCACATATCAAGACATTAACCCTCGTCATCCCTTCATACAGGGCATCGAGAATATCCACGATTTTCTCCAAAAAGTCCACTTTGTCTACTTTCAGATGGTTCCAGTAGACGTTTAAGAGTGTTATTTCGTCATTACTTTCACCACCAGGATTCTGCTTTATAATTGTCATTTCCTGAATGAAAGGAGAGTGATTATTGGACTTTGAGATCCTGAAACCTGAGTCCTTATTTACCAGTGTTAGCAGCCCCGCCATAGGTCGCCCTTTCGCCAACTTTATGGCTGGATTCATGGCCATTTCGTAATTACTCACGAGTGGTATCTCAGCTAGCCATGTTTCTTGCAAGCATACAACCGCCAAGCCCTCCAGCCAGTTTGTATTAAAAAAATGTGTAAAACCTTGCATGTTCCAGGAAGCCACTAGACACTCATTTGAGGTTTGCTCTTTTTGGCATTATTGTCGATCTTTTGTATTGAGCGTTGCCGCAAGCCAGTCCCAGTCATCGTTTTCTTTGTCCATATTAAATCGACTGTTTGCTTTGGCTGCTGGCAGTTGTAAATCTTGATTTCCACTTATGGTAATTCTAATCTCTCTTTTGGATGTCTCTGAAGCCCTCGTGTCTTTACTCATAGTAAGGTTAGGGTTTGGTTCGCCTGACAATGTCTCGTCATATGTATCTCTCAATGTTTGACTCTCAGCCTTTGGCCTTGCTTCACGTGTTTGTATTTGGGGGGACTCCTGTGTGTTCAAGGAGCGCAACACAGAGCTTTGGGTCAGGCAGTTTAACATTTCTCTTTTATCTCGTGTGTTCGGTACCTGATGTTTTGGACTGATTGAGTCTAACATGTAAACTTCGAAACCCAGTGAAAATAGTGCCACATTCGCCTCAGCAATTTTGTTGACTATAAATGAGGAAGAGACATGAAGGATTACTTTGTCGTTTCGATTTTCATTTGGAAATTCGATTATCTTTAGATCTTTAGACGTAATAGCTCGTAAACTGGGAATCAAGTCGAACAGCCTAATAATGTTAGCACGATTTAAGATCGACTTGTCCTTTGAGTCTATCCTCTCAATCATCACCTTAAAGACCAATCCTGTGTCATTCTTTTGTTTAGGCTTTCCTCTGTCTCTTTCTTGGAGGACCACTTGTGAGTCCAGATGAGTAATAGATGGTGTTACCTTTAGTTTCCTATTGGGGATTCTACCCACGCATGCAGCAGTTCTATGACTGACGTCGATGTCCAATCTCTCGTCATTTGACATACTGATGTCGGGGTCCTCGCTTTTGCTCACTTGAACAACTCTTAGCCTGTTACATAGTTTAGCCCGTTTTTCCTGCAGAGTCATAAACGTCAGACTTTCCATGCTTTTATCTTTTACCTCTGGAATTACAGGTTCGTATACAAAGTGACACGTTCTAGAGATTTTTGTTCTCACCCTCTGTGGTAAGACCGCTTGATCAGCGGACCGAACCCCCAAGCCGGGGACTGCTGAGGTATCCCCCTTTGTTTCGTCCGGATGATCGTTAGGCGAGACCTCGTTTGTGTTTTACAGGATTTTCTGAGTATGCATTTTGGGTCCTCTTATGGCCTGTACATCCTCTATATTATCATATGTAGACATATTCAGGAGCTCATCAGCAATGTCAGTTGACACGTTTACTACCTCCTTCACGGCTTGTGTATGGACCACTTCCTTTGTTGATTCCAATCTTTTTTCTTTCAATTTAGGTTTGTTTAGGTCTTTCGTCACTATTTGAACGAAGTTTAAGTTTCTCAGAAATGTTCTTGCTCCCGTGTTTTTGTTAATTCTCTTAGTTGTTACATTCTTTGGTTTTTTAACCATCTTTGTGGCATTGGCTGATGGCTCATCTGGGGTCTTACAATTTACTAAGTTACCTCCAAAAATCGAGAATACATTTAGCTTCTCTGCACACTTATTCACAGCTAGCATGTTTCCTCCCTTACTAGTTTGAGGCACTGTAACAGACGTTGACGGTCGTTGGTCTACGAGGCCCAACTGTCTCTTATAGGCCCCCGCCTGTTCAAAGGCCGTATTAAATGAAACATCAGCAATTTTTTCACACTCGACTAAGGTGTTTGATTCACATCGTTGTGGATTCCTCGCAGTACCAACTAGAGGCGGATAAAGTTGGTTAACTTGAGCCCCGTCTTTGCTGTTGGTAAGGTCAATCACGTGAGCCTGAGTGGATGGCACGAGTACTTCTGGATCCTGAGGCATCATTTCCGTTATAATTGGAGCAACGTCGCTACTGCCTCCAGAGTTTCCTAGCTTTGCCTCAGAACACACAGAACTTTTTTGTAGCCTGGAAATACTGTTTAGGTCCTTGTCACCTTGGGGTCCAGTACAAAATCGACTTTTGTGTTTAAACAAGGCTAGTGCTTCCCGAGCTACTTCTGCCAAAAGTTTTTTATCCAGGGAATCATTTTCCTTTTGGGAGCACAGAGTTTTAAGTGATACGTCCAGACCCTTTTAACCCTTCCTTAACATTGCTGGCCGACTGGCTGTATATTTGTTCCAAATGAACAACTTTCGAATTCAGTAAAGCCATCAACGTTGTAGAGTCATTTATGGAATCATTCAGATTTTCGTAGAGTTTCATAAACGGAGCCATTGAGATTGTAACTGAAGATATTATTGCAGCTTGTAGATCCGTTTTTAGGCCAGCCTCGTTGACCTCCAAGGTCTTTGTTTTGATAATGTGTTTCTTTACTTTCTTTTGTTTCATAAGTCTGCCCCTCCTTATTTTCGGAAAGGGGTGTTCCATAAAGGACGAATCAGACGGGTCACAATTAGCTGATGAATTTGTATTACTATTGGGTTGTGAGTTTTGCATGGCCATTATCGTTGTTTCTAAGACATGCTGTTGGGCAATCCCAGCTCTCTTCTGTGAATTCATTTGTTTAGATAACGAGTCTTGCATGGTGGATTCACTTGTCCTCTCATTTGAGACTCGTGTAGACTGCTTTACATGTTTATAATGCACATTTGCCCAGATTTCCTCACTTGCCTCCGTTAATTGAGTATTCTGGCGCTTTAGGGTTACTTTTTGTGTGTGAGTTGATTCTTCATGCAAGGATTTTCCCTTTTTCAAATTAACATTGCATATTTTATTCATTGCAATCATATTATGCAATATCTTGTTGACGACCTCTATAGAATCACGGCGCTCGTTTCTCTGACCACCAGCCAGCTCTTCCGTTGCTGGGGATCGTATATGCCGTTCTGGTGTGCTGTGGGTAATTGTATTACCCATCGAGGAGCAGAATACCTCGTCATGAGGTTCATCAGGGGCGCTCCCGATGGAACTCGGCACAGATCTCTCAAGTCCTCCTGATGACGGACCCGCCCCCTGAGCCAGCCCCCCCTCCTGGCTTTACACCGAGCCTCCCCTGCACGCTCACCCACTACGGTCGAGGCAATCCCCGAGCCGTGAGGAGGAGCCCCTCCGCCCAGGCACGGTGCTCCATCACCCTTGCCTGCACAGTGAGACTCGGTGGCGCCAGCGGGCGCACCAAACCCGCCCCCACCCCCACACACGTCATCAGACGTGCACCGCTCCACAGGCAAGCCGCCACCGACAACCTCGCCGCCAGCGACAGCCTCGCCGCCACACTGGGACATTTGGGCAACGCCCCCCAGCCATGGGACATCCCCGCGCAGCCCCCACACCGGCACCCGAACGCCAGACAACGCGCAGCCATCCACCTGGACTGATGGAACCCCGGGTAGGTGGCCAAGGTAAATGGGCTCATGTTCGTTTATGTATGTAAAGCACGGGCTAGGGCACAGCCCATCCGTAATGCTGATTGCGCTTGATCGTGTCTAGCGTTGTCAGTGTTACTAATGTTACAGATCAGCATCGATCCCTTTGCCAATCCAACTACCTCCTCACCGTTTTGCATGGCATATTCTGGCACATCATCTGTTTGGAACCCAGTCACAGTATTTCTAGGGTTACTGGAGTTACTGGAGTTAATAGAGTTAGAGTTAGTGATAGCAGCAGAGTCCTCCTCACGTTGCTCTTCGTTTGTTGATGTGCATGAATAAAACTGACTTACTTTCCTTGCACAGGACTTGTTTACAGTAGTGCAAACTCCGATTTCATCCTTTTCTTCCTTGTTGCGTGTCTTCTGTGCTCGTGTTCTGGATACTGGCGTGGCCACAGCATAGATCTCGCTGGCGCGGCGCCACTCGCCACAGCCTAACAGCAGTTAGACCAGCCCCTTCACCGCAGGGCTTACACCACAAGGGTGCTGGAGGCGGCCTTTTAAGGCTCAGCTGGTCGGCAGGTCTTCCTCCCTTAAAGGCACACACACCTCACCGCTGGTAATTAAGTTTGAAGCTCTGCTCCACTCCACTTCACTCGCCACAGCCTAACAGCAGTTAGACAAGCCCTTTCACTGCAGGTCTTATTGCAGCAGTTTTGTATAGCCTTGTTATTCGTGCAGGCCTTTCTTTGTCTAATAATGTCTTTTTCTCCCGTAGGTGTGCGGAATTTCAGCGAGGCGAACTGGTTGAGTTGGTTGAGTTGGGCCTTGCCAGTAAATGATGGCGCGTGATGTGCGCTACAATGCGGTAAGTAAGCAATATGCGCAGCGCTGCCTTGTCTTGCCTTTGCTAACCTGTTTTTCTTCCTTCCTTACAGGTCGCAGTGCTTCTCCAGCGTGTGGGGAACTCCAGAGCGGTACCGGCCGGGAGACGACCAGCCTGGTAAGCTTCTTGTGCTATTTGTGGTTTAGCACTGTCGGAATATGCCTTCTCTAATATTGTCCTCTCCTTCCCCCTTTCAGGTCTTTCGATCTGGAAGGTATGCAGAATCCAGAAGAAGCTGTTCACTGGAGCTGAGAGCGGATAACAGGATGGAGATTGCAGGTAAGATGCTGCTAACGCTGTCCCTTTTATCTCCTCTTCAGGTTCTTCTTCTCCGAGGCCCGTGGGGATCAAAGGACACGGTGAGCTTCACGTTGCCGTATGCAAAGTAACGTGAAGCTTGCTTTCAAGTTTGGGGTGGTTTAAATAGCCTCAACAAAGTAGTCCAAGGTAAAGTAGTCCCTAGGCCACCACACCCAAAACACTATACCTCATAGTTTAGTTCCTAGGAACCAAGCTATGTGGGTGCCTCCATGTTGGCTGAAGGCCCAAATTAAAAAAGTAGTCCCCCTTTACACAAGTTCTTAAAGGTTTATGAGCCTGGTGCCATAGGTGCCAGGACTGGCCCCAAGAGAGTCTTGGGAGTGGATGCCAGGCCTTCAAGGCCTTGATGGAGCCCCGAGCTCTGATCCTACCTGGCAAGTGGACTTGCCAGTGGGGGTCTAGGGTAAGGGTCGTGACACCTCCTACTTGTGCCTAGATTCAATCGCACAAAGACTGGTGGAAGCAGCTTCCCAGTCAAAGCTGCCCAATACTGGAACTCGCTCCCACCGACACTAAGAGAAGACCTACCATATTTACGCTTTAGATCTAACCTTATTCACTGGATCAAGGAAAATGACATTTAACACTCAACTACATCCAGTCAGTGCTACTCTCCTTATCTTTATATACTGTATTCACTTACTCTTTTGATGTAACCTGTCTATTTATGTATATAATGTATGCTACCCTACAGCAATGTAACCTAAGTTAAACAACCTTTACTGCCTTAATGTGTATGTATTTAATGTATGTGACTTTACAGCAATGTAACCGAAGCTAAACAACCCTCTTTTGCCTTCTGCGCTCTGATACCTCCGGGTCCAGCACGCATTATAAATATTAAAACAAATAAACAAACAAACAAAAAAACAAAAAAAACAAAGGTCATACAAATCAGTTAATAAAGTGAACCAAGAATAGACATAGGAGGAAAGTAGGATGGTTAAAACAATAGGCAGAATACTGGCCCCTACTCAAGACATAGTTCTGTGTGAGCACCCCCCCCCCCACCTGGGCCAACTACAAAGATATGATACAAGCTCAGTCCATATATTGTTTATATGAGTCTTATTTTGTTCTATAAAGGTTTTACCACCCATTGTACCTGGAATAGCAGATTTCTTCCATGGGTCGTCGAGATCCTTCTTGAGTGACCCCCTTTTTGAGGCAGAAGCCACGTATCGTCTATAGACCTTAAGGAAGGTGAACCTTGGCATCAATAGTCGTTGATGTAAAGAATCGATGGTGTTGAGGCAGCAGCTTCGGTCCTGGCGGTGCTTGTCGACGATCAGTCATGGAAGTCCTGCGAGGACGAGACATACAACCACCTCTGCGTCGATAGTTAGTTGCTGCAGAGTCACTGAAGAACTTTGGCCCAGCAAGTTTGTCGGGTCGTCGGTGTCTTTGTGGTCTTCGGGTGGCGGATAACCCACGGGTGGATTCTCCTCAGCGCGCAGCGGCCTCGACTTTCTCCAGCGGGACAAATCTGTCGCCGGTGCTGCCGAGGGAGTCCTTGAATTCAAATGTCTTAATCAATGGAGCGTTGCAGCTCCCGTCGTCGGTGGCACAGCGTCAAGCTGTCCCCGCTTCTGGGCAACACAGCTTCAACAAGCCTCCTGCGGCTACGGCAGTTCTCCGAACCCTGGTCGACAATGGTGGACCTCGATGTCCGGGTGCTTTACTTTGAGATTCCTCAGCGCTCCCAATCTCCGGTCGACAGTCTTTCGATGGCTGGCTTCCAGTGCACTTTGGCAAAGGTTTAGCGGTGCACGATGGTCCCTCGTAGCTTGGGGAAAGGTCTCCTAGCCAGGGCTTCTCTTGGATCAGTTCTCGAAAAACTCAACAGCTTTCGGATCGGGTCAAAACAAATGCAGCAGCCAGTCTTCTTTTTCCAGCTGTGCTTCAAGGCTAAGCATCAAGTATCAAGTTCAGCATGATTTCTAGCAGTGAGAGGTCCCCATATATACTGTTCAGTCTCTCATTCAGTCTTCTGGGTCACACTCAGGCAACCAATCACTCAGAAGGGCATTCAGCAGGCAGGCAGGCAGGCAGCCAGTCAGGCTCACAGTGCATTTAGGCCATCCTCCTCCCTCTCAGACACTCACAACAAGGAATGTGTACTGGGACAAGTACCCAGCCATTCAGCACTCCACACTGAATTCATACCAGTTTCAGGCAGGCCTGTCTCAGTCATTCTATTATATACCAGAAACTAGACATCCATAACAAGAAGTGCATATTGGTCAACACTCCATTCACCCTGGTCCCACTCCAAGGGTGTACCCACAACATACAGTCACTGGGAAGGCTCCAGCCAGTCTGACCTGGACTTCCACACAATACCATATATGGAACTTCCACCCAACAGCCAGTCAGGGGGAAGGAACAGAGTCAGGACTACCCAGGACTTTGGGAAAAACAAGGTAACAGGCAATAGAAAGCAATAGGCCACAGGGACCATCTTGTCTCCTATCAGAAATCAACTGATTCCAATGGCAGGGCCTGGGTATCCCAAAATGCAGGATACTCAGAGCACCTGTCAAATTCAGCATGGAGCTGCCAACAGCCTATACCCTGCTCTGTGGGCCATGCACAGGTGCCCAAAAACATACACTAATGATACAGGGTTGTACCCCCACCCATGGTTGCCATAAGGGTATCCCCAGGGTCTGTAAACCAAACCACAAATAGGAAGAGCTGCACTACCAAGAGTCCCACATGAACTCCTGGGCAGAAAATAACACAACATACACGAAAAAGTACTACAGAACAAGGACAGGGAGGCCCTGTCCCTCCAATGCATTTCCAGCATCACAATTGCACAGTGAGAGTGAGCAGAAAATGAGAGAGAGTGACAGATAACTTGAATACATAATCCACATGTGTAATTCACCATTGTACTGTGTGAAATAAATGCGTAAGTAAACCCAATTAGTAGGCCTGCTGATTGTATGTGTGTGTATGTAATTACTTTAGTTTATCAGAACAATCAACTTGGGTGGTCTTAAATATCTGTTTATTGAAATGGTTAATTTTATGGATTCTTATAATAAATTTTACCATTGCTAGGTATATTTTGTGTTGTCTTGATATGTCTTAAAGATATACCTGTGTGCCTACTGTTACTAATTTGTGAGTGAGAGTTATGGTTCCAATAATATTGGTTTAATGTTGGTTTTGTTTTATGTTTAATAATATATTAAGTCTTAATGTTGGCATTCCCAAGTTTATAGATTTTAATTTTTAAAGATATTGACCATCAGTTTGTCTAAAATGTATTTTGCCATTGATGTATTTGGTTTTAGGAGAGCTTTGTATGCTTTCTATACAAGTCATGTTGAGAGTTTTTGTGTAGTGCGGTGGATCATTTTATGCTTTTTGCTTTAATTTGGTTACTGTTTTCAACATTTTGTCCATTTGATGATGCTCCTGTGCGTGCTCGTCTGCTTTACTGTAGGTTGTGTAACACAGACATCCCTGCATTTAAGAGGAACATATATTTTGTGGAATGATTTAAATTGTGTTTTGTCCATCTGACCTAGCGCGCACGTGCGTGCGTGTGTGCGTGTGTGTGTGTGTGTGTGTGTGTTGGGCAATTGTGTGTTTGTCATTATATTTTTGTTTTTATTTGTTTTGTTCCTTTGACCCACCTCTGTGCATGTATTTATGTGCTGGGCTGTGGATAATGTTTAGCTAGTTGCATCACGCATTGTGTTACATTTGTCCCTGTGTGCCTTCTGTGCAGGTCCAGTGAGTATGAACCCATTTTCCATATCTAAAAGCCATGCATTAATTGAGGCTGAGCTGTATGCGTGTGCCAAAAATCCTCAACATTGACACTGATCATTTTGAAATGTCATGGGCTAAATTGTTCAGCCCTTAAGGAAAGCCCCAGGCAAAAATCTGTCATTTTTTCGAAACCGTTGATGTAATCCTGCCAAATTTGGCATGACTATTTGAATTTGATGAGATAATTAGCGTGCCCAATTTGGTTAATTTTCAAGAATGACAACAAAAATGACTGCGGATTGTTTGATGCAAACTTAGCTATACTGTCACTTTTTTTTTTACTCGTCCTTCAGAGTATAATCCATGAAGATTACACTTGGTTATCAATCCATAGGTTACATTTGCACTCACTCACTCGTTTCAGCATTTAATTATTGCGGGATATTGCATTTCTTGACGTCAATGTTTCAATGTATTTTTCAAGCACTCAAAGAAGACGATTGAATATTTTCAAGAGAGATTGTTACTTTCAGAAAGAGGCTCTAAATAAGCCCCTGAATGTGTTCTGGGTCATTGGCAGCCGGAACAGCTGGACTGTGAAATGAATAAATAAATATACAACCAGGCAAAACGGTCGGTGTAATGAATGACTTTAGTCACCCAACCATATCCTGCTTTTTGTTGTGGACTGCAGAACATGAAATGTAAAAAATAGGGTAGCAGGCATGTTGGTGGAAGTGCCGAAAGATTGCTTTTTAACAGAACATGAACAAACTACAAGAATGGGACTATAAGTAGAAACAGATTTAGCCAGCACTGCTGATTTGATTGAAGAGTACCCGCATCCTCAGTGGGAACCAGTGATTACAATCACATTAGGCTCGGAAAGAAAATGGAAGCCAAAGCGGGAAAGCAAAAATGAAACATAAAAAAGCACAAACCTTGTGATGGGTTGCCACAAAAAACTGAGTACCCTTGAATGAGAAAAAAGATGACGGGAAATGCTTTGGAGATGTAGCAGGTGTTTTAGCATATGCACATAGAAGTGTATACATATTTCTCCATGAATGGGTGAAATGACCAATGGACGCGTGACTAATGTGAAGGTGAAATGGAGAACCGAGGAAAGTCAATGGGCCATCAAGGACTGAATGTGAAAAAAAATAATGACGATATGTATTATCAACATTAAAAACCAATGGAAAAAACTGAAAAATGAACCTGCATACAAAAATAAATGTGGGCCATACATAAAACAGGAAGAATGTTATTTAATATTACGTTGATGTCCCCGTTTTTAATCCCAAAGAATTTCTATTGGACTAGTTGAAACAATTCTGTGAATAACAATCCGCAAATCGTATTAATATTCAGAAGATTCCAAGGTGAAAGGTTATAGATTTCGCTAAACAAATGTAAGCTGAATGTTGACTGTGTCTTAATCTATGGAATCTACGTAAAGTGTTTTTAATTGTTACTGCAGAACCACAAAAAAAGAAATGCAATCAATTCGTATATCGTCCCATCTACTTAAACCTTCTCCTGTCATCCTGTCATGATCACTTAAAGCATGAATGCCTCTTGTGCGAGAACCCTTCATGCAGATGGCCTCATAAAGCCTGAGGCTGCTTGTGAGAAGAATTGGAAAGTGAAGATAGAGATGAGAACATGGGCTTTCAAGCCCTCTGGGGTCCTAGAGGTGCAGTACTATTGGCTTGCCTTTAACTACAGTAGCTTTGGTTGAACTCTAAGTTTAGGTGTCTTAACGTTTAAAATTAACTTCATATTGTTGTTATGTTTGAAATCCTGTCAAATGTTACATCTAACGTATTTCTGCATACCTATTTGAAAGAAAAACTCTTTTGTAAAGATCATTTATATATACAAAAAAAGATCAGCATCCATATCATTGTGTTGTATATAATGGCGACTTTCTAGAAGGAGCATTCAGTTCTAATGGTATGATATAAGAGTCTCAAGTAGTGCTCGCTCTCTTCTTTAACCTGGGTTTCCCCGCTCATAGTTGATCAATCTGTAGTTCTGCATCATCTCCAGCAAGAGGTTCTTGAACATCAAGGGGCTTGGAACCCAGAAAGCCGTTTTTGTTAGTTATCCACCTCTTGGCTTTTCAAACATGAAGCCCTAAAACCATTTGGGGGCCTTTCAAGCCTCCAGTGGCACGCCCCTTGACCTCACCCTACTCCTTTCACTGCAATTACAATTACAATTATGTTTGAAGCAAATAGCATGAATATTAGAAGACCCGAAATCTCAGGACTGTGCAATGGGTCTCATTACAAGTTGGGCGGTGCGGGTAAAATGCGGTGGTATTACCATATACTGCCGCATTACTGCATCACCCAACTATAACTTTGCCAGAATGTTGCAGGATTTACGTCCAGTTATCAGCTGGAGGTAAATCCGACAGCTTTCTGCCAAATTTCAGGGGAATTACTGCCATGGAATTACAGTGGCAGTAATTCCACCGGAAATGCCACATTGAGTCATAAGGACTCTAAAAAATGGGGATTTGCACCGCCCCTGCCACTTGTAATCTGGCAGTAATATCGCCAGACCAAGTGGCGGTAACGGTAATACAGTTTGGTGGTGTCTGGGTGGATTTACCATGCAGATACCACCAAACTCGTAATGAGACCCAATATTCTTGCAAGAGTGGATTTACCTGTTGGTGGTGAAAGGCATAGTCATGGAGCCTACTTCCTTTGCTCGACAGATTGCTGTGGATGTTAATTGATTGTTATATTGCAAAGAATTACTCCTGCCTACACAAATTCGCTTACACGAAGTCCAATACATTTTTGCAGGTATTTGAAATCTTCCAAAGAAAGATAATACATACAAAAGGCTTGGTTGAATGTAGAAAGTTACTAGAATGTTATAAGCATAATGTTAAATTAGTCCTTTACAAAAGCCACATTGAATGTCAAATGCCACCAAACACCCTTATGTGTATTTTAATTTTAAAACAGGAATACGTTTAGGTCACTGGAATAATTTATTCAGACAACATATCTAACTTGTTAAATTCCTTAAAATTGGGGGCTGTTGTATGTAGCCAGTAACTCCCATGTCTAGAGGAGAAATGCATAGAAACTACATGTCCACTCTGTTAGAGGCCTAAGCATGCCAGACTCAATTTAACATTGCATGTGAGTATGGGCCAGGCCCCACAATGCTTTATAACAGGACAGGAAAGAATACTTTGGGATCTACACAATACGTTCTAGGTAGGTACCAAAACAATACAGAAAATAGGAGGGTCATCACTAGTTGAATATGTGTATAATCTTGTCTAAGTGGCCTCTCCATGGAAACTGAGAAGAAGGAGAAGGAATCTGTTATCTACATGTGTCCTTATGAGATTGGGGAGGCACAGTTGTAGTCCTTTAAAAGGTATGGATGCAGAGAGGAATGGAGAAGGAAAAGAGGAAAGAGGCATGTTGCCCGCCACCAATGGGTTAACTTGCTTAGCCCCTGCCGTTGGAGAGGCAGAGTTTATAACGGGGAGTTGGGGAACGAGGGGAGTTCTGGGTAAGGCGCGAGAAGCGCCAGTTATCGTTTGTGAAAGTGTAATAAAGACGTGTTGAGAAATCCCTCTGTGTGCGCGTCCTCCTTTCAGGCCTCGTCAGAGGCAACACTTGCGAAGAAGGCTGTCCGTGCGCACAACGGAGTCCTCCTTTGGCAATTCGCTTTATCCTCTCTCGGATGTCCGCCGGGTCTCCTCCTACTCCTCCTCCTCCAGTACGAATAACGGCAATCCGCTGCGTGCGCGTGGGCGTTTTTGCCGAACACCTCTCCTCCTCCATCGTCACGCCTGGGACGGCGTTCCAGACAGCTGCACGAGCACTGGGAAGTGCGCATCTGGTCATGGCAGTCCGCCAGGTCCGTTCCAGTGACGCGTGCCGGTGATCCCACCCACGCCCTCCGGCTGCACCTCCGGCCTCTTTCTCCTAAGGGTCCATCCTTGTCGCCGGACTCTCAAGTGAGTGCAAGTCCACGCCCGCCTGCGTGTTTGGCCTACACCAGCGTACGCCATCGTCTACGGCGCGGTCGCCACTCCGGGCCGGAGAATTGAGGCAGCGTTTGGACTGACTGTACGCCCGCGGGTTCCCAGCGCCCAGCAACATGAGCAACCCTGTGTCCAATCCTGGATCCCCCAACTGGCCCGCGAGACGAAACCAATACAGCTGTGGTTACCCCCGCCATTCACCATGGCGCCCAAGCCACCAAGGGGCCGAGATGGACTGACTGGATGGAAGACTTTCAGCACTACGTGAGGGGGTCTGGTGATAGCGACTCCCCCAATATCAGGGACATCTTCCTCAATCTGGTGGGGGGGGATAAAGACAGTTGTGAAAACGATCCCCGCAGCCCAACAAACCACATTCACGAACTTGATTGGGGCTCTAGACAAACTCCTCATCATCGAAGTCAACTGCAACTACGAGCGGTATCTATTCAACAAATGCACTCAATTGCCACAAGAGACAGTTGATGAATTCATAACCCGCTTGAGGGTGTAAGGAGCAAACTGTCAGTTCGACACATTTTCCCTAGAAGAAGCGATAAGGCTGAGGGTCATAGAAGGGTGCCTGTCCCCCGCACTCAAGAAACAGCTACTGAAAAAAACCCTCACCATCCAAGAAGTCAGCGACCTTGCTCGCATACACGAGAGGGTTGATGCCCAAGCTTCATCCATGAGCAACACAGGCAACCCCAAACATGACACCAATGAACTCGTCGCAGCCATACAGCCGCCTCGTCAAGGCGACAGAGGGTCGCAACCGTACAGAACGCCAGCTACGCAGGTTCTGCGCCAACAGAGACAATGCTACCGCTGTGGGATGTCCTTCCCACACTCCGGGTCATGCCCAGCTCTATCCCAACGATGCACAAACTGCGGAAGAGAGGGACATTTTCACTCTGTATGTAGAGAAGGCATACCATTTCCTCCAATGCGCCCCCAAGCGCCCGCCAGAAAACCTCTCCGCTCGTCGTCCCCACAATACAATCAACCCAGATACTACCAGCAAGGTCAAGGACAGAGGCGATACGTCAGAGCCATTGACGAGTACCAAGCACAGGGGTACCCACCACAGTCAGACCAGGCGGACCAAACCAGATATTTCACGGATGAGTATGACTACCCACCAGCAGAGTATAGGCCTGAAACATTCTACCACGACGAGCCGGAAGCAGCATACAACACGCCATATGATCAATTCGACCAGGACGAATACGTCAATCTTATACTTGACAATGAAGAGGCCAGGGAAGCCCGCAAAATCCCGATCAAAATGGGGAACTGAAAATTCCAATTCATGTTCGACTCAGGCGCTACTGTTAATATCATGGGCGAACAGGACTACGCTAAAATACCAAACCCGCCAATGCTCGAACCGTCACACTTGAGAATTTTTCAATGGGGAGCTGCCACCCCCCTGCAGACAGTGGGGTGTTTCACACAACGGCTCCTTTTGAATGGTCGGCAAGTGGACCCAACCATTCACATCATCTGCTCACTTGCCAGAAGCCGATGCCTTCTCAGCTATCACACGGCATCCCGCCTGGGACAGGCGGGAGACACCATTACTGCAACCTCATACAGACTGAATCTGAGAGACTCTGTCGGCACCATAGCATGCTACCAATCCCAGAACCTCATCACACAAGGCGACATCACAAGAACATTCCCCAACCTATGCACAGGGCTGGGTAAACTCAAGGCCCCTCCCATCAAACTCCATATCGAGCACTCGGTGAGACTGGTGCCACAACACCCCAGAAGAGTTGGGTTCCACATGCAAGCAGCAGTGTCAGCAGCCCTCCAACAACTGCTTTCCGATGGGATCATCGATGGGATCATCAAACCGGCAACGGGGCCAATGCCATGGGTATTCCCTCTTGTGGTCGTGCCCAAGGAAGGAGGCAAGATCCGGTTGTGCGTGGACATGAGGGTAGCGAACACCGCCATTCAAAGGGAGAGGCATCCGGGCCCGTGCATTGAGGACATGATTGTGCAACTTAACAATGCCCGGATGTTCTCCAAGCTCGACTTAATCCAAGGCTACCACCAGCTGGAGCTACATCCTGATTCCAGGCCCATCACAAGGTTTACGACGCACAACAGTCTTTTCAGATACCGGAGACTGAATTTTGGCATCTCATCCGCTGCAGAGATTTTCCAGGAAGCCATACGTCAGGTCATCAGGCCCACAAGAGGCACGCTGAACTACAGTGACGACATCCTTGTTTTTGGGTCTTCAAAAGAGTCCCACGACAAAGCACTACACGCCACGTGTGCAGCGCTTCAGGAGGCGGGCCTCACACTCAACATTGCCAAATGCCGATTCAGCAAGACAAAACTAAAATTCTTCAGACACATCTTCTCCAGTGAAGGGATGATGCTGGACCCTGACAAGGTCGACACAATCACCAACCTCGGCGAACCACAGCAAGTTGCAGATGTCCGCTCCTTCCTCGGCATGGCGGGATACTGTGCGAGGTACATACCCCATTACGCCTCTCTCACTGACCCGTTGAGGAAGCTACTGCAAAAAGAATCAACCTTTGAGTGGACCCCCGCATGCCGCCAGGCTTTTACCAGCATCAAACATGCCCTAACAGAAACCCACTGCCTTGCCTACTTCAATCCCTCATGGCACACGGAAGTGGTCGTTGACGCGAGCCCGGTTGGCCTCGGCGCCATTTTAGCTCAAACCAGCAGCAAAGACATCAACCCCAGGCACGTGGTTGCTTATGCAAGCAGGGCATTGTCAACCCCAGAACTGGCCTATTCCCAGGCGGAGAAGGAGAGTTTGGCAGCGGTCTGGGCATGTGAGCATTTTCACAATTTCCTCATTGGGAAACGGTTCACTTTGATCACTGATCACCAGGCGTTGTTGTCGTTGTTCGGGAACCCGCACACCAAGATGCCCCCGAGGATTGAGCGGTGGGGCATCCGTCTACAGGAATACGATTATGACATTATACATCGTCCCGGGGGTGACCTTAACCCTGCTGACTATCTGTCGCGACATCCAGTCGGGTCCCCATTAACCCGGAAAGGCGATGTCGCCTATGTGCAGTATGTAGCATCCAACTCGCTACATCCGGCCCTATCCCTTGAGATGGTCGCCAACGCTTCGGCTGCTGACCCTACGACAGCCCTCGCTATCAGCCTCATGCTGACCAACAAGTGGAAAGACAGAGCAATGCTGGCACACCCGGGAGTGAGCAGGCAGGAGATCGAAAGACTGGCTAGGGTGCACAGGGAACTGGCTGTCAAGGACAACAACATTCTTCTCAGAGGGTGCAGGATTGTCATCCCTGCCACACTAAGGAGCGAGGTTGTCCAAATGGCCCATGAGGGGCACAGAGGGGCCGAGAACACCAAAAAACAGCTGAGGTGCCACGTCTGGTTCCCTTTCTTAGATGCAGCAGTAGAGGAATGGGTGAAGAACTGCCATGCCTGCCAGTGCACAGCCCCGGCTGAAAACCCACCTCCACTACAGCACACGCAGATACCCGATCGCCCGTGGGAGCGAGTAGCCATGGACTTTTATGGGCCCACGGAAGCGGGTGACTATCTCCTGCTGCTAATAGACGAACATTCCAGATTCCCGATCGTCAAACTGGTTACCACCACAGCGTTTCCCCAAGTAGCAGCAACGCTGGAGGAAGTATACAGCGAGTGGGGAATCCCTAAAACAGTCAAGTCCGACAATGGACCACCGTTCTGTGGCCACAACTTCGGGGCACTGGCGAAGCATCTGGGTTTCACACACATGAAGATAACCCCCCCGCCACCCGCAAGTGAATGGAATGGCAGAAAGCTTCATGGCGTCGATTAAAAAGACGATACAAAGGGCCAGGGTCGAAACAGTCAATCCCCACCAGGCACTGTGTCGACTCCTACGAGACTATAGACACACACCCCACGAAGCCACGAACAAGACACCTGCTGAGCTAATGCTCCACTACGAAGTGCGAACCCGCATACCACGCAACCCGTCAAGCGATGAACCGCCAGACATGGACCTACTCCAAAGGGATGCAGAAGCCAAAGACAGAGCACGACAAGGTACCGACACTCGCCGCCAGACAGTGACAAAAGATTTCCACATAGGAGATGAAGTTCTCGTCCAACAGCCAACGCCCAGAAAGACAGATCCGCGGTTTGCCCCAAGTCCCAGGAGGGTAACCGCAGTGAAAGGTACAATGGTGACAGCCGAAGATCAAAACAGAGCTGTCACCAGGAACTGTCAGCAATTTAGACACTATGTCAGACGAGAGGGAACGGAGCTACCTTAGAGACCGTGTTCCCCAGAACCGCGAGAGCCGCGGGACGACCTGTGGAACCCTCCGGTAGGAGATCCTGGAGGGACAAGCCATGAAGCAGGAACTCAGGGAATGTCAGGGCGAGTTGCCCAAGATGAGAGACCACGGCGAACCATCAAGAGACCTATGAGGTTTGTTGAAGAATGTTGAGTTGATGTTTGGACATATTGTTCGGGGGTGGTGTTGCCCACCACCAATGGGTTAACTTGCTTAGCCCCCGCCGTTGGAGAGGTGGAGTTTATAACGGGGAGTTGGGGAACGAGGGGAGTTCTGGGTAAGGCGCGAGAAGCGCCAGTTATCGTTTCTGAAAGTGTAATAAAGACGTGTTGAGAAATCCCTCCGTGTGCGCGTCCTCCGTTCAGGCCTTGTCAGAGGCAACAAGGCACACTGAAGAAGCGGTCTGGAAATATGTGTGATGTCTAAATGTAAGGCACTGCTATGAAGGATGAGACATGTTGGTCGTTCCCTGGAATGTTGATAATGATGAGTTAATGATAAGTCATTTATTTAGCCCATTCACCCATACCGGCACTAGAATCAAAGCGAGAGTAGTCAATGGAGGAGCCCACCATCATGGTGAGGCTGAGGGAGTCAAGATCAGGGGGCACACAAATGTGGACCAAGGAGGATCCAGAGTGGGTGTGTAAGCCAATGAGAGGCTTGTAAAGTAGCAGGAATGTGTGTCATCTGCCACTGTGTGCCACAGGACAGATGCTGACACAGAGTCAGAGCAGCAGGGAGTTATGAGTGGCTGGAGCAGAGCCCTCAATGAACCAGGCATGTGGAATGAAGCCCATGCTGGAAGGTGTGGGGAAGAGCATAATGAACAAAGAGGAGTCACTAGGTAGACTGTGGAAAGGGTAACCATCCTTCAAAGGGAAAGAAAGGGAGTAGAGAAACGTGACGAGATTACCCCAACCCAAAAAGGGAAGTGAATTGAACCATTGATGCGAATGAAAGTGACTAATGCAGTATTGACCTGTAACCCAATGTCCCACATCGAAAGACAGAGAATTACTGACTGCTGTGATGCTAGGCCATCTTACAGAAACATTAAAAGAAAGGTTAATGTATGTTAATGTGTGCGGGCAGCCTGAGACATTGACTGGTTTCCAGAGTTCGTGGTAACATGGTCCCCTAGCAGTGGTTTCATGAACAAACAAACATTGGGAACCACGGCTGCAAACAGGAACATTTTTCTCAGTGTCAGAGTCAAGCAGCCTGGAGTTCTGAACAGAACATCTTTTCAATTGTATTTGTCATGACAAAGAGGAAGGAGGAGGTATGGCCGAGGACAGGCGAACAGCATTCATCATGCATTTGATGAGACCCTGAACCTACATTGAATGTGTGCAGCCCCACTGAATGTGCTCCACACTTGCTCCTCTCCTGCTGAGTGAAGAACTGTGCCTGTGACTGCGAACATCACAGCCATGGCCTGGCTCCCTGTGGACTGCCGTCTTCATACCTCCCTTGGTTTCTGGCCACCCCCCATCCACTGACCTTCCCACGCTCCCCCCAAAAGTTATAACATCCAGCTTGGGCAAAGCCCCAGGCGAACTCCTGGCCAAGTCTGTGCTGTCAGCGCTGTCTACAGCTGATAGCAACTCTTTTGAAACCCACTATGATATTGTTAATGTCTTTGTTTCACCGGTTCCTATACCTCGGCTTTTCATACCAGCCTGTGCTCTTTCATCTGCCGCAGTCTCGCCTCTAGATATGCCCCTTTCTACTGTCATCAGGGATTCCTGTTTATTGTATGATTACTGGTGTGCCTACTACTCCTCAACAGATTATTTCTGCATCTCCCCTTTTTCTTACACCCCTATGCAACCGTCTCACTCCCCTTTCAAGACCAACTATTCCTCTCCGTGCAATAATGCCAATCTCATCTATCCTGTTCTGACTGATCTAACCCAAACCTATAATGTTGTCATCTGGAACTCCCAGGCCCTAAACAAGGAAGCCCACTCTGTTCTAGACCTCTTGTCTTCATCTCCACTTTCTCTGTCTTGCAGAAACCTGGCTGTTTCCCTCTAACACTGCTATTCCTGCTGTGCTCTCTCTTCTGTTCACCCATTCCCCCCCCATTTGGATGTGGTGGCAGTGTTTGCATTATTTTCTCTAAGTCTGATGCCTCCTCCCCTTTTTTTCAGATTGTCCCCCCTTCTCATCTTTTGAGTATCACTACTCTGCCTTTTTCGTGCCCCCTGCTTACCTTTATTCTCATTTATCGCCCTTCCTTGCCCTTTCTTTACTTTCTGTGATGCTCTTGACCTTCTCCTCTCTATTCTTCTGACTGCTGCTGTGCCTCTGTTTCTTTTGGGTGACTTTAATCTCTATCTTTCCTCTACTCATGCTACTGTGCCCCTTCATTCCATTGTTCATTCTTATTCACTCCTACAAGTTCATACTTTACTTTCCCACGCATCAGGATCCTCTCTCAATCTCATTTTCTCCACTATTCTTAGCGCTGCATCAGTCTTTGGTCTCCTTCTCTACTCTTCCTATCACTCTGTTCTCTAATTTTCTATTTATCTCCCTTCTCCTTCTCTTCACTCCCATTCCTCCTTTACTTTTCATCTGCACCACTTTTGGCTTTTTGATATCTCCTCCTTCTCTTCGGCTATCTCTTCTACTCTTCCTTCACTTCCTATGTTTTCGTCTCTTTTGGCTGATTCTGCCTCCTCTCTTCTTGCTGACACTCTTGACTCTCTTTATCCTTCTGTTGCTTTTACGTCATCTCATAGGCTTTCTCAGACCTGGATGTCACCTGCTCTTCGGCCCATTCGCCTCTCAGTGTGACAGGCTAAGCGGCATTGCCATAAGTCTGGGGCAGCAGCTGACCTATCTCTCCTTTCCTCTCTCTACTCTACCCATGACACTCTGCTTCTCTCAGATAAGCAACACTATTTCCACTATCTCTTTACCTCACTTGCCTCTCATCTCGTCTCCTTTATCAGAATCTGAATTCTTCCTCCCATTCCTCCTGATCCCTCCTCATCTTCTTCCCTTTCCGCATCTGACTTTGCTAACTATTTCACTTGTAAAATCTCAGAACTTCGTTCTTTGATTTTCTCTACTTCCCCGTTTTTGTCTTCGTTCTCAAGCTGTTCTAGTTCCTTGTCCTTGGTGATGCTCTCTGATGTGCATATCTCCTCTGCTCTTATTAAGGCTCATCCTACTTCTTCATCAGATTATCCTCTTCCATCTCCACAAATTCTGCCGGTTTCCTCGACACTTCTGTCCAATCTCACTGCCCTCTTTAGCACTTAATGTTCATGTTCCATTGTCCCTTCCCATTTCAAGCATGCCTACCTATCCTGAAAACCCTACACTCAACCCCCCTCCCTTCTAAAGTCCTCCCCATTCCCCTTCTTCCATTTCTCTCAAAGCTTCTGGAATGCATTGTCTACTCTCAGGTTTCCTCTTTTATTAACTTGCACTCTCTTCTACCTCCTTTTCAGTCTGTTTGTTTGTTTGTTTCTTTCTTTATTTATGTCTGGTTTTAGGCCATGTCATTCAACAGAAACTGCTCTCATTTATGTCACTAAATACTTCTCACCTCTCGCTACTCTAAACTCTCTTCTCCTAGATCTTTCAACAGCATTTTATACAGTTGATCAAACTATTCTTCTTTCTTCTCTTGCTGAACTTTCATAATTCTGTCCTTAACTGGTTCGACTCTTACCTGTCAGGACACCCCTTCTCCGTTTCCTGGGCCGGTTACTTTTCCTCCACTTTCCCCCCACTTTTCTCATCCTACATCATGTCCCTTAAGTCTCAGTTATTGGCCCTCTTCTTTTGTCTTTCTACATCGCTCCTCTTCGCTCTATTATCTCATCTTTCGGCTTCTCCTATCACCTCTATGCGGACAACTCGTGAATCCTCTGATGTTTTTCCTCTTTTACCAATTCTGTTCGCTCATCCCTGTCTGCCTGTCTTCTTGCTATCCAGACATGGATATCTTCTCACAACCTCCATCTCAATCTCTCAAAAACTGAGGTTCTTTTCTTCCCTGCTTGCACTATTTCCTCCCCTCTTCCCCATCCCTCAGTTTCCTTTCTGTGTCTCCCTCGGCCCATAATCTTGGTGTCATTCTTGATTCTGCACTTTGCTTTTCTGCTCATATTGTCTCTTTTTCTCATTCCTGCCACTAGCAATTAATCAATATTCCAAATGCTTTTTGGTTCCTTACCTCTTCTTCTACTAAACTCCTTATGTAATGTAATGTAATATGGCATTTGTATAGGACCTATTCCCATTGTATGGCCTCAAAGCACTGTAGGTGAATGCCCTCGGGGGACTAAAGTCTGTGGTAAGGCAGATTCATCAGAGGAGTATAGAATGTGTGTGTGGATTTTATCCTATACGAATGTAGGTAGGGGTGGCCAGGTTCCTGCAAACGGCCCATGTAGAGCTGGCTTGTGGACCGTCACCTGACAGGGAGCCATTGGAGGACTCGGAGGGTGGGTGAGATGTGCTCTCTGGGGCCAAGGGTTAGGAGGAGCCTGGCTGTGGTGGTGTGGGCCCTTTGGAGTTTTCTGAGTTGAGATGAGGTGGCGCCCAGATATAGGCAGTTAGCGTAGTCAAGACAAGAGAGGATGCTAGTTATGACTCTGTGAGGGTAGGAGAGGTAGAGGAAGATGTGCCAGAGAATGCAGAGGTATAGCTAGCACGATTTAGATACAGAGTTGATGTGTTGTGAAAGTGTCAGATCTGCATCCATACTACATCCATGGTTCTTTACTAAGTTGGATGTAGAAGGAGGAGAACATAGAGAGGATGGCCAAAGGGTGGGTTGGGGGAAGAGGTCTTCCCACAGATCATGATTTCAGTTTTTCCAGGGTTTGAGGAGGAGGTGATTAGCCATCATCCAGTGGTCGATTTCTGTGAGGCATGAGGCAGGGTCTGGGGGGCGGTGTGAGGGGGGTGGTTGGAGGATGATTTGGGGATCATGAAGATGATCTGGGTATCATCAACAGAGCTGTAGCAGGTTAGGCTATGTAAGCGGATAAAAGCAGCCAGGGGGCTCAGGTAGAGGTTAAACAGCAGCGGGGATAGGGAGGCACACTGTGGTACTCTGTTGGTAGTAAGACTTGGCGTCGAGGAGAATGGGGGTATGTTGGAAATTTGAGATTGGTTGATGAGGAAGGAGGATATCCACATCAAGTGAGTGAAGTATGTCCATGAGAGTTGTGGCAACAAGGAATGAACTACTGACCAAATGGTGCAATGATGATTGCTATAGACCTTTATTTAAGGAAATATAAACTTGTATGATGAATCAGCAATAATTTCCAAAGAAACCTTGGCCTGTGATCCTTCTCATGTGGCCTGGGAAAGGCAGAAGCTTTCTGATCCCGACCCTGGGGGTTGTGTTCTGTGGGAGGATCACATGAGGGGGAAGCAGATTAGGAGGAATGGGAATCCCCCGTGTACAACCTTCCCGAAACCCAACCTTCAAATGGCTTATTGCAAAATAGAAGAAGTAAAAACTAACTTTGCCATTAGGGACTTGGAGTCCCATAATTCCCTAAGTAATAGGATGAAGAAGAGGGCTAAAGAGGAACAAGGCTGCAGTCGTCAGGTTGTTAATAGAAATGACCCACTAGTGTTTTTGGAATTTGAATGCATAGGAAAGGATGGAGTAAATTTAGGGTCGGTCCTATACCCTTTCTAGATAGGCAGCACATCAGTGCTGAATAGGAAAAGAACAACAACTGAAATGAAGGATAGTTATACTTTCTAATAGGGAGATTTAGCGATCTGTAGGCCACCAAATATGTAGAAGTGAAGAATAGAATCTTAAACAAATTCTGTTTGTGCTGTGTGATAAAATAATAGAAATTACGCACACCGGAGGGAGACTGAGAGGCTTAAAAGGCCCCCTCAGGTACAGGCCATTGTTGAGCGAGTCGAGCAGATCAAGAAGAAAGAGCAGTGTGAGCCATGTATGCAGCCGACACAGGAAGTGGAGGAGGTAGAAGACGCATGGGACCACTGTAATCTTAAAACAGTAGCTGATCCTGAGAGGGTCTGTGCCTCCAGAAATCTTAAGTGCAGAGGGTGTGTAGCAGGAAGTGAATATGAGGGAAACTTTCCTTCCCAAGAGGCTGTCTCCGGTGGCTGGCGAGCACCAGAAAGCCTCAGGAGCAAGGGAGGCTCCTTTCATAAGTGGCGTGGGCAATGGCAGACCAGGAGTAGCTGTTTGCCAGGTCGCGAGAAGCCACTTAAGCAGAACACATCCGAGCAGAGAGGGGATCAGACACGTATGAATGACCCAGTGAGTTCACAAGCTGACAGTGACCCCGGAGTGCTCCAAGAGCGCTCCCGTGTTCATGGCAGGCATTTACAAAATAACAAACATTCGCATATGAAATACTGAACTATCAAAAAGCAGCAAAAGCTGTATTGGTTGAAACAAAATTACTGTAACATGAAGCCTGGGTGTTGGTTGAGAGAGAAGCAATCTGATGGGGCAATATTATTAAAAGATAAAATATACAACCAATGCCCAAGCCAAGAGAGACCAACATCAAATCAATTGAAATCCAAGAGATATTGCCAAAGGCAGAAGGGGACTAATGAAAGGCCCAACGGTTGTGGAGCTTGTTACCCATATTCTGAGAGACATATAACAAAAGCTGGTATAAACTCACACTGCAAAAGCCAAGGAATGAGCAAAATAAGATCCTATCATTGTCAGTATTTGGTTACTTATGTAGTGTGGAAACGAGAGTGGCAAAACGGCTACTCTTCTGGAAAAGGTTGGAGGAGAAAAGCATATTTTGCAGAGGAGTATTAAGGAGCACCAATGTGACTACTGTTTTTCTTGAAGAGTTGCTAAAAGTTTGATGTTGCAAAATAATGAACATTGTGAAGCTGTTGTAAAGCTGCTATAAATTGATCCTAATCACAGAAGCACTTGCTTGTGAATCGCTGTTTGGGCACAAGAGTATACCCAAATGGCAAACCTTTGAAGTAGTAGGCCTGGCATGATAGTAAACCAGGTAAAAGTTGTTGTAGTGCTATAAAGTGGTGCTGAGAAAAGACAATTTATGTGGTTAATGTTTCTGAAGAAAGAACTGTATAAAACTGTGGCAGAGGAGTTATAGGTCTTCAGAAATATTCCGTTGTTGTAAACATCCTGACAAAGACAGTTTATGTTGCTTATGGTGCAGAAGAAAGAACTGTAGAATGTTGAATTGTATTTGTGTTCAAGGAAGAGAGAGAACCTTCTATTTTCGTGGTTATTTCACATGAGTGTTGGACCGCTCTGTTGTCAATTTGGAGTCACAAAGAACTGTGTTGGAACTTTATTACAAACAAGGATTTCCTTGTCTCTTTTGGAACAGTGAATCAGAATCCTGCTTGAATCTGGGAAAGGGGAATTCACCCAGATTATAAGGAGAGACTGTTGTCATATTAAGAATTCAATTGTGATATGTTTGTTGCCTATGAACTGCCATACATATTTTTTAAAGTGTTCAACTTATTACAAACATTTACCTAGAATCACTAAAACATACATGACATTAAAACAATAGTTAATACTTCATTTCATGTGCCTTTAAATGCATATGATACACAGCATCTGAGCACTATATAACGAAAAAGGGTGAGTTTACAGTATTTCATTTATAAAATTAGCTATTGCAAAGATTAACTAGTAGTCATGTCCTCCGCTGTAACGTTCCCGCCATTCTTCGACAGTTAGCTGGTAATTTCTGGTAATTAAGGCAACCATGTGTTTGGTTCTCTCAGATCTTAGGTTAGGACAAAAAAGTGTTAGGTGCTGTAAAGATTCAATGTCCTCTTTACAGAAGCTGGAGGAAGAATCCTTTGTTTCTGTTTCATGTCTTGCAAAAAGAATTTCTTTTGTTGGGAGAATATTCAACCTGAATCTTAGAAATACGTTTCTATGATGTGCACTTGGAAATGTTGTAATATATTTTGGAACAGTGTTTGGGAACCTTAAAATGTGTTTTATATGAGGGTCATGGTTGTGGCTCCTGAACTTTTTTTTCTGTTTCTTCCCAATCAAGACACCATCATTATTTTTTACCCCCCTCTGGGTTATTCACAAGCAGCCATTCCATATAAATTATAGTTTCTAGTACTTCTTTGCATCTTTGTGTCTATGACTCCAAGCTCTAATCTGTGGTTTGATCCAAGTTTCTCTTTAAGATGTTAAACTATATTGGGCTGTCTTCCATGATGATTTTTCGTAATAGAGCCAAAGAGCTCCGAACTATTCTTATGCACATTGATAGTAAGCCCAGTCCATGTCTTATGGCATTTATAGGCAAACAATTGGGTAAGCCCATAATCTTTTTCCAAAATGAACCCTCTAGTAGGTTCTATATTTCCCAGGATGTGGATAGTGTTGTCTCAACACCATACGTTAAGACAGGGATAACCTTTTGCTGTTAAAATTTCATCACAGGAATTAATGAGAATTTCCCATATTTCTTGTGTAGAATTTGACCTTGCACTCTCAGATGATTAACTTTATGTTTGAGTTCTGTTATTCGTTGTGCATCGTCCACACTAGAATTGACACAGATTCCTAAATATTTAGTTATACCTACCACACGGCCTGACTCTTTCCCCAGGCACCAACTATAAATGTGTTTTTTTGTTATTCTTCCATGCAGTTTTCATAGATCTCTGAATTTTCTATGTTTATTTTTAGGCCATTTTGATCAACATAGCCTGGTAGACATGCAAAGCTTCGCTTTAACCCTATTGGGGTCTGATCTAGAATTAATAAATCGTTGCCGTAGACTATAATCTCGGGGTGTGCCAAGTACTTTACGGGGACAGACAGAAGGTAAGTTTAAGGTGACTTTCAGAACAGAGATGAATAGACTAAACAGGGCAGATGCCAATGGGCAGCCCTGCTTCAGTCCTCTATGTGTCTTGATCTCTTTTGTCTGCAAGCCTTCTGCATTTAGATGTACTTGTATTTCTGTTTCTTCGTGCTTCGTGAAGAGCCATGATTGCTGAGAGTAAGTCTGGTGGACAATGTCAATCACTCATCTTGCCCCAAAGACAATCTCGGTCGACACTGTCGAAGGCTTATTGTAGATCTATAAAGACAAGGAACAGGGGTCTTTTGTTCTTTATGCATCTCAGTTTCAATATGTTGAAGAGGAAAAGATTCACGTTGCACCCTACGATCTTAACGAATCCGGTTTGGCGTCTAGGGTTCCAAAATCCAATATCCATTTGTTTAGTCATTTCAGGATTAGTGAGGAAGAGACTTTTCCTAACACCTCCAGGAGGGCGATTGGAACATAGTTTTTTGGGTTTGTCCACTCGCACTTCTTGAATATGGGAACCAACACTGTGCATTTCCATGAGGGTGGAATGTGTGCTTTTCTGATAACATGGGAAAATAGAGTGTAACACGATTCTGTCCAGTTTTCAGGAGCAGCTTTTAAGATGTAAATTGATAGCCCATCTGGACACAGGGGTCTGGAGATGCTAGCAGTGTTAATTAGGGTCAGGATTTCAATTTTTTTTAAATGGGAGGAGCCAGAAATGTTACTTCTCCTTGTTTGCACCATTTTTCTTAGCTGGGGAGCGGCATATAAGCCACTATAATGACGAACCCAAACCTCTTGTGGGATGGGGTTGAGCAATAATGCATCTTTTGTGTTTTTCCCCAGAATGGTTTTCAACATTAATTCACCATCATTCTGGGTCATGATGCACTTGTGAGCTATTACCCATTTCCTGTATTGTTGTTTGCGCTTTTTACAGCTGTTCTCTCTCACCAGTTTTGGCATTTGGTGCAGTTGTTTTAGGTCTTTCCGCAGACTTATTTTTTGGTCTGTAATCTCATGTTCAAATACATGCTCTTCCTTGAAGTGGGGCTTATTCCCAACGGCTCTCTTTTCTCTGTAGTCATTGAGAACTGGTCTATGATCTATCGCTAGACTATGGGATGTGATCAGTCTCTATGGATTTCCTGTCAGTTTTGGGACATCATTTGGCAAAATCCGGATTCTGTTTCTTACCGGTGCCACCTCGATTGTGTTTGCCCATCATTTTTGCTCTTTTTCGAGTAGTCCGGATCAAGTTAGTTTTAGCATTTCGTGGTCATGTGATTTTTTCCTGATCACTTTGAGGGACTTCATTTTGTCTAGAATGTTAAAAAACACAAATAAATAGTTTAAGTTTTTTTTTGTAAGGACTCAGTGCCAGGTCAGAGCACCAGGGATGTCACCTGGGATATTGCGATTTAGCATATGTATATTTCTTTCTTCCACGGATTGCAGCCAGGACATTGATCTGCCTTTTTTGGTTTTGGTGGAGGTTCTCCAGATTGTTAGGTCCATATCCTTGAATGTTAGGCAGTCTGTGTTTAAATCTCCACAGATGATAATCATATGATTTTTATACTCTAGAATCCATTTGTCGATCACGTTTGTCACCTGTTCTGCAAAGGTTGTTGTCTTATCGTTGGCTGGGTTCCAATATAGATTGATCAACACCAACCAGCGGCTTTCCAGAGGAATGTGATACTCTACTTTAATTAGAAATTATTGTATGTGCAAATTAGGGTTGTATGATTGTTTTACCTTAAGGCCTGATCCATTTATTGACTGTAAACAATCCCATCATCGGTTGGCTTTTAAGCCCCTTTTCTGCATGATTTAGATGTACTGAGCAGCTGTCCACGATAGGAGATTCTCCCAGCCAAGTTTCTTGCATACATACAATTTCAAATGTATCTGCACCGTGGACTGTGCTTTTCAACAAATGATTAAATCCCCTTGTATTTCAAGAAAGGACTGTGACTTCCTCTTTCATTTGATGTTAATTTTCTTGGCCGGTTGCGAGTGCCTTTGCAAGCCATCCCCAAGATTTGTTGTTATCTGCTGTTTTTCGGGGGTTTCCCATATAGATCTTCTTGCACCCCTCATGATACTAAAGGACACTTTCAGGGGATTGGGTTAGCTGTTGCCTTTAAGCAGGAATTGTGATGCGGTTTTAGACAGATTGATTAAGCGCTTTGAGGTCTTCCTGGTGAGCGTTTTCGATGTGGGTGCATGGTCACCGATTTTAACCTTTCTTTGATGTGGGCCATCTTTCTCCTTGATTTCAGTCATTCTCCATTTATTTTCTGATGTCAAAGCCCATGGACCTTAGTGTTGTGGACGCTTCCAGAAGATGGTTATACACTAGAGAGGAGGGAATGTGTAAGCATACACAATCAAGTCTCTCATCATTGCAAAACTCTACCACTGTGATTTCTACTGATGTAATGTCGGTCAGTTCTGGTACATGAAATAAAGGTAGAATGTTCTTTCGGTTTAAGAATAGGCCATCATCCGTATTTAGGATGTGCTCAAGTATTAGCTCGTTTGTGTTATATAGCGATTTGGTTTTTTGTTTTGTTGGTACTGGTGTTGAGGGGCGCTTTGAGACCCAAACTCGTGATTGGTGCAATTTGGTTTCATACTGTGGGAGATTTTGTTTGGAAATTAATGCAGTTCATCCTCTACAAATTTCTTTGTCTGTCTAACATGTGATGGGTTCGAGCTCGGGAGGTTCTTGTTTGTTTCTTGATAGGCTCTGTCTATTAAAGCTCTCTTCTCCGCCAAAGTCACAAACAGGGATTTTCTGTCGCAGTCCGAACTGGGATAAGTAAATGTGCGACTTGCCGGCTGTGGTGCAGGACTGAGAGAATCATCCCTTTATGGAGGCAGGGTTTCATTACTTCTTTCTGTATCGATGGGGATTTCTTCATCATCATAGGCCAGTAGGTCTAATAGCTCCTGTTTAATGTCGCCAGACATAATAGTCTGTGAACTTATTTTTATCGGCTTCTTTGCAGGTAATCAGTTTTTTATGAATCGTTTAGATGTTGTGTTTTTTGGGTTTTGTGAGGTTGATGCCATCAAGTCAAACCTCAAATTTCTCATGACATTTCTAGAATCATTCGATTTGGATCTCTTAACTGATGGTAGGGGTTTTGATTTTTTTGTTTTGCTGCTAGAGCACAGGCTTCATGGAGGTTTTATTTTGCCTTTGCTTGGGGCAAAAAATTGGAAAGTGTTGCACTTTCTGAGATTATACTTTTGCTCACCCGTTGGGGACCGAGTCTGGAGGATCGGCGTCTTCTTCTTCTCTCTCTCTCTCTGAAGATTCGTCTACTACATAGGATTTGGGTGACCCATTATCATTCAAGATTGTGTGTACAATGTTGTTTGATTGTTGTCCTTGTTGTTGGGCCTGTTGTGTGCTTGTGGAGATATGGACAGGAGGCTCGTGATTGAGGGCCACAGACACATGAGATCCTAGACGAGAATCAGTTGATGAGAAAGATATGCAAAAGCATACAAAAAGATCCAGGATATTGCGGCTTTATAAAGGTAAATGCAGATGTATTTTATTCTCATCTGTATTATGAAAATTGCCCTTCAGGGCATTTTTGCATATCTTTCCCACTATTTTTGACAGATTTCTTGTGGCTTACCATCGGTCCAGTGGTTTACGAAAGATAAATGAATGAGGGGTGATTCCTGTCCCCAGTTTGGATTTGGTTACAGCTATTTTTTGCATTAAGTTAATGTTGAACAAGTCGCCCAACAGACCAGCTGTCACCCTAAGCCCAGCACTCTTGTCTTAATCGAGAATCAGTTGATGTTTCATCAAGGTTCACAGATGTTTTTACTCATTAGTTTCTCTCGTTTACGTGGTAACTGGCTTTCTCAGGCGGGATCTCTGTTGCTATTTTTGTAACGGGCCCTTCATGAAGCTGTATGCTGACTATTAAAACATCTTTGGTTAGGCCCAGCAAACATACATTTTCCTCTAAATCCTCTTTTAGTAGCAGCATTAAATCATTCCTAGTGTTTGCTTCTGCCTCTAGTTCTTGGAACCATCTTTCTTTAGTAATGTCTATTAATAATTCAACCTAGATTAATGTAGAGTTCATCATGGCCATTACAGTTGATTGATCTTTAAAATGATCGTTGATGGCCTCATAAAGCTTTAAGAATGGAGCAAGAGAAATACTGAGCGAGGACATTAGCAGTGCTTGGATGTTAGCAGCATCTTGTTGAGTTTGGCTTTGGATGTTTTGAGTGGAATTCAGTTCTGCCCTCTTGGGGTTCTTGTGGGTCTGAAATCTCTCCATTCTCAGTCAGACTCTGATGTTAACAGATCTGAAGTAGAGTATTGTGTTAGGTCCGGTTCAAGAGGTTGGTATTCAGCTGACCTACATGTGTGATGGCAGTGGAGGATGCCTTCAAAGTTGCATTCACTGTTATTATTCATCAGTTGTTGATCTGGAAGCTGATTGTTCATCCTCCTCCTCTTTTACGGGTTAACCTGCAGTTCCAATATGGGTACTGAAGTAATTTTTAATGTATTTGGCATGTCAAAGAATCACTATTTACTTTTAATTGGGCTGTACCTTCAGTGGAATTAAGATGTACTCAGCCGATGTTCAAAGGCTGTAGGGTTTAAGATAGTTGAGGGTGCATGCTTCATTGGAAAGGCTGGACAAGTCTCTAAATCTTAGCCGTTCGGGGTCCATCTGTCACTGAAGATGGTGCTGATCTCTCTGATATCGAATCCAGGGCATCGGTGACCAATTGGTTAGCGGGCCCCAATTTCTCACTGGGCCTTGGTTGCATCTGTGTTGGAAATGTTTTGTTGGCAAGGTCATCAGTCATTGTTCCTGTGAAGGCTGTCCTCTGAATTATTCAGCATACATCTCATGCGAGTGTTAGGGAGAATTCTTCAGAATGGCTAATTTCCCTTACCTACTGAGACCCTCAGCAGCGTTGATGGATTTCTAGGATTTATTTTTTTCACCTGGTAAGAGTGTGAGCCTTTTCTTCCCAGTCTTACATCTGTTTTGCTGTGTGTGTTTAACATTTTTGTGTCCATAGACTGTGGAGTCTCACCTACTCCATAGGCATCATCTTTTTACTGTATGTAAAACAGCACCTTTAGTGCAGTGACACAGGGTTGTCTTTTTCAGACTTCCCAACTCCGACTCCATGTTCTGGGGCTGACTACTGTCTCCCAGAACATGTAAAGTTGCCATTGACTTTATTAGGCTTTTTAAACTCACAGACCCAGTACAACCTATTTTACATAGAGTTCTGGAAAGGGTTAATACTTATCCCTTTTTGTCTGTTTCTCTTGGAACATTGTTTTGTTCCCTTTTCATTAAGACTTGGCTGGTGGCAGTGGTAACTACCCTATTTTTCATACTGCAGTTATCTTACATAGCCATGGTATTAATTTAGGCTATCTTGGTAGCCTCAAACCTAAACCCGCTGGACCATATATGCTTTTATATGGTTCCGGCTGGGTTTATTCACCATTTCTTTTTGTAAAAGTATTTCTCGTATTTTACTCTGTGCTCCAAACCAGGTTTGGTTTCTTTGTTTGGCGTCCTTTTGCGGGCTTCTGCACAGAAGCCCTCGTTAGGCGCCTGTATGTCTGAGGGGGACAGGATATGAGGGAGGGGTTTAGGACTCCCTGCACAGGGTCTCCTTGGAGACCCATGTCGCACTCTGATATGATTGGCTGTGGTGACCGGCGGGACAGCCACCCTGCTGTGTGATTGACAGCCAGGCTGTGTGAATGGGGGAAAACTGCATAAAAAGCAGGTCTCTCGGTCTGGAAAGACAGAGTCGCCACTGGATCGAGAGAGCTGAGGAGAAGCTGACAGAAGAGGACCTCTACCACGACTGAACTGCCCGGTGAAGCCCTGCTGCGGGTCCGAATCTTCAAACTTCGACGACAGGGAAGATCTGCAAGAAATCTTCTCCCCTTGAGCTGGTGGGAACAACCAGTTCACCAAACTGCTCACCAGGCCTCCCTTCTCTAGTCAAATTTGCTGTACAGAGCTACAGTGAACCGGATAGGCAGGAGGTTCGGACCCTGTTTGCGTTTTAAGGAGCGCACCTTTTATTTATCGTTTTGCTCTGCTGCTGGTTTCTTCCCGGGGCAGTGCAGGACCCTCCTTTCTTCCTGCTTCTTGTCAGTCCGACAGTCGCTTCAGGAACTGTGAGCCTGCAGGACCTGCCAGGAACGTCTGCCTCAGCTACAGCATTCTTCTGCTTTCAAGCAGAAGAATGTTATTGTGCTAACCCGGTTGTTTGTTTCGTCCAGCCACAGTGAAAGTCTGTGAAATCTTTTGCCAATCCGAGGGCTTGTCCTTCTTCATTCTTTAAAGTAACTTTTCGTCCGATCAACTTCATTCTGAACTCTTGGCAAAGACTTAACCGCAAACTACTCTGAACTGTGTGATCCTCTGCAAAGACTTTGGTCCATTGACTTTGGACCAGGCCACTTGATTTTGATTTCCTCACTGTAGTTTCTTTTTCTAGATTTCCCTGCTTACTTATTTGTTGGTGCTGCTCAATTTCTGTCTAACTTTGTCTTTCCCTCCCTTTTAAATTGCTGGAGTGCCATTTTGCTCACACTTCATCTTGAGCCTAACTTGTCCAGAATCTATTAAGTGCGGTGTAGTGTATTAGTAACGTGATTTTTCTACTGCTTGATAACAGCGAAAAGTTTAATAAATGAAGTGTAAATAAATGTATATTCTTTTACACCGAAACCTTGCGTCAGTGTTTGTTTGAATCATAGTAATTGCTGTCCTTTGTGCATCTATTGATACTGCTCACTTTACTCTTGAGATAAGTCTGGCTGCTCAGCCATCGCTACCACTTTACTGTGTAGAACAGGCTTGTACCAAAGGTGAATTTGTACTGTCACTTGTAGTCCTAATTGTGTGTGGTGTTCTCAGAGGGTACTGCATATAATTCTGCCTAACAGTGAGGAAATAAAGGAGTTTCTGCTACATCCGATGCTGCAGCAAGGAGATCTAAATCTGACACCTCGCCGTCTGTTTGGGAAGTTAAACATTTGGTTTGGGTTGTTGCTACTATTTGTTTGAGGCACCCTGAAAGCTTTGAAAGGGCTTTGGATTTGAGTGAAAGAATCTTCTGCCTTCCATGGGGCAGCAAAGGGGAGGTGATGTTTTCCTGTTCAGCTTTTTAGAATTTGGAGCGCTGGGTGTGTATGTTGTTTTGCTTGTTAAGCTCTCAGAAGTAATTAGCCGGGTAATTAAGATGTTTGATTTGTAGGTTATGGCAAGGGACTACTTTCGAATTGCATCAAGTCAGCAGATGGTGGTGTGTAAGGTGGGACTGATGAATTTTACAATGCACTTTAAATTGCATGTACCTTGCAGCAATTCAGGTTCTTTAATGTGTGCCATCAGGTCCTCTGTGTTCTGGCTCAGGGCCTCCAGGGAGTTGGATGTAAGCTGCAGGCAAGCTTGCCTTCTCATGAGTTGAGGAAGGCCCTCTGCCAGCTCCGGGTCCATGATATGGTTAGGAACCTTATGTCTCTTTTCGTCTCTTCGACTCAGGTCTCAGACCACAGGGCACAGAGGTAACACACTCCAGCCACACTCCGTGACGCTCTTGGTCAGGAGACTGTTTTTTAAGAACAAAGCTCCTCCTCAGAAATTAAGGCTGTAGAAAGACTGCAAGGCTCTGTTGCAGACACAGGCAACACACTCCAGCCACACTCCGGCATATATATCTATGTTACTTCATTTAGTTATTATATGTATAAGTGTGAGGCACAGATATCCTTTGTTAAAGTGTTTCCTTTAGTTTATTTTAGGCAGGGAAATCCTTGTCAGGGTAGTGATAGTGAGGCGTTTATCCAAATTGTATATTTTGAAAAACCTCACATTTCTGACCCCTCACACTCATCTGTCTTTAGCTGCCCTCGCAGGATAGGCCACAGTGTTGAGCAATGCAGTTGTTTGGTGGCAAAGGGGATGCGGCGTACACAGTGAATGCCGATGACTCACCCTCCTGTCTGCGGCTGCCAGGTAAAAAGTTGCATGGAGAGTTGGAGCTTTCTTTACTCCATGTAACCCCCATGACCTGGTGCCCCTTCTCACTCTTGCACTCACATTGTGGTTTCCTCAGGGCCTTGTCCTTGGCTCCCTGCCCCCTGACCCCTGCGCACTTTGCACCCTCACAATCCCTGATCATGTGTGCTCACTCGCCCCCTAGGCTGCGTGTATTCCCTCTCATCTTAGTCCGTGTGCGTCCCCTTGCAATCTTAGATTGCGTTAATTTCTCGTGGCCTTCGGCCATGTGCGTTCCCTCGCAATCCTAGATTAGGCGAGCTCCCTCGCATGCTGGTCAGTGTGCATTCCATCGCAATCCTTGATTGCATGTGCTCCCTTAGCCACATGCGTACCCTCACCATCCTTGATTGAGTGCACTCCCTCGCTTCCTGGGCAGCGTGCGTTCCCTCGCAATCCTAGATTGTGCAAGCTCCCAAGCCACTCTAGGCCTTCTCCGCTCAGCCGCACGCCGTCTGCATCCATTGAGGGCCCTCTCTTTCCTTCTTAACCCCCTTCACCTGACCTATTGTGTACTCTGTGATTTTGCTTTCCATGTTTGTTGCATTCTTTCCCTCTAGGTTCCCTTAGTAGTTTGTCCTGCCTTTGTGTTGTTTACTATCCATGGTTGCTTGCTTACATCATACTGCCTGCATCCCTGCAGTTCATTATTTTTTTCTAGGTTCCCTGGTTGATTGTTCGGGCTTTGGCATTTTTGTTTACCCGTTTTTTTGCTTCATTGTATTGCCTGTATCCCTGCTGCTCATTCCTTCCTCTAGGTTCCCTGGTTGATTGTTCTGTTTTCTATCAGCGTTTTTGTTTCTCCTGTTTGTTTCTTACATTGCAATGCAGGCATCCCTGCTGTGTCCATTCTTTACTTCTAGGTTCAGTTGGCAACTGACTTGTCTATATTATGTATCTGAGCTTCAGTCATTGTTCTGTCTGCTGTGTACCCCTCCTCCTTCTGTGTACCCTGTCCTAGTGTTTCACCCCTCCTGCCTGCTCCAAGCCCCCACTCCACTTTCCACATTGCCTCCCCCCACTCTGCCCTCTGCATCCTCTATGGTGCTCTCTGTCTCTCATATCTTCTCTAACAGTTTTTCTATCAACTATCCTATCATTCTCACTAAGTTTGGTAGGAAGAAGTTGAAAAGGGATGTCCTGGTCTCCAACCCAGGCCTCCCTATCGCTGATACCTACACCAGTGCTTCCTCCAGAGAGAGCCTTGATGGCATCCTCTTTGTCATTCCCTCTCCATGCCTATGGACCTTCCATATGGTCTCTGTTCTTTTGACTTTTTCCTCTTCACCCATTAACGGTGGCACCCTAAGGGAGTCCCTCCTAGCCCCCTTTCACTCCTCCAAGACCATCATTAATGTTTACCTAAGCTGCACCATCTTGGTCTTGCTTCCCGCACCTTATCAACTTCCTTTCTTCTCCTGCTGTCCCTTCTTTCCCCCTCTTTGGCTCCTCTGCCTCTGACATCCTCTGCCACCTCTACGGCTGCCGCTGCTGCTTCTCTGGCCACCCTGTTGCCTCTTTCCGCTGCTACCCCCATGGGACCCACTTTCTCTTCCTTGGCTACCTTGCACCTTCTCTTCCTTGGCTACCTTACCCTCTCCTCATTCCTCCTCTACCCATCCTTGGGCACCTTTAACTCCTCCTCAGGTCGTACCTCTGACATGTAACCCTCCACTGAAGTCGTTCAAAGGGGGCAACCTACTCCACATTGAGACTGTCAACTCTTGCTCAGCTGTCAAACACTCCTCTGAAATCTGCCGTCTCCTTGAAGAACACAATCTGGATGTGTTCAGTCTGACCGAGATGTGGTTCATGATCAGCTCTGTCACAAGCTTTGACACTCTCCTTTCTGATGGCAACAAGATCCTCTCTACGCCCAGTATCAACCGTCCCGGTGGGGGTGCAGCCTTCATCTTCCTGCAGTGGATCCCTGCTTCTATCATTCCTATGCAGGATTACTCCTTCTTTGAATGCCTGGTCTGCAGGCTCTCTCTCCTAGCCTTTCTCTCACTGTGGCCACTATCTATTGGCCACCCGGCCAGGTAGCCTCCTTCCTCTCTGGGTGGGCGGATCTCTCCTCCTTCCTCCTTGCCTATATCTATCAACCTCTCCTCTTCTGATGATATGCAGTGATAAAATTGCACAAAAATGTCGCCTGTACAAAAAATGGTGGCAACAATGCTGTGGTTTGACCCGTTAAATGTGTACCCCATTACACCATTTAAGGGGAGCGGGGTTGTGGGGATGTCCCCCTCCCCTTAAATGGTATAATGGGTCCAGGCGTTGCGGGGGGGTGTCCCCTGCATCCTTTACATGGATTGTGGTGGCAAAACCACTGCCTTTTTGCTGTGCTATTTTGTGTCCACGGCCATTTTTGCTAAGATTTTAACACATGGAAACATTCTGAGACCTTAACATCCACTTGGATGCTTCTTGTCCTTGTGCAGGACTCTTTCGCAACCTCTGGATCTCCCTGTGTCTATCTATTCTTCCCTCTGGCCCAACTAATTCTGCAGGGCATACCCTGGATTTTCTGATCTCCTCAGACCTCCCCCTCTCCAACCCTCTGACCACTCCTCTCTCCTGGAGTGATCACTTTCTACTTTCCACCCATCTCTTTCCCTCTCTACCGCTCAGACCAAGCTGACTCAGCACTGCCACCTCCCTTCTCAATCATCCCACCCATATAGAGTGTGTCAGTGGAGGCTTTCACTGCTACTTTCTCTCCTCCTTCTGCACCTTTGGCTGACTCACATCCTGACACAGCCATTTCTAACCTCCATCTTTCTATCGCTGGCACTCTTGATCTACTTGTGACTGTCATGAGGATCTGCTTGAAGCCCAAATCCAAGTGCAACTCTTGGTACGACTCTGGCCTAATCACTCTCAAATGCAAGTGCAGGGTGGCTGGGAGGAAGTGGAGGGCTACAAGTGCACCCTCTGACAAACTGGCCTGCCGCCTGCTCCAAAGGCAGTACAGACTCTCTGTCCATGCCACAAAGAGAGCACACATCCAAGCCTGTGTCTCTGCGGCATCTATCAACTCTGCCAAACTCTTCAAAATCTGCAAGGAGCTGACCAACCCGGCTGCAGTCTCTACCTCTCCTGTTCCATCCCAGGCCCTCTTCATGGCCTTTGCTTCTCATTTGATCACTAAAACTCAGGACATCATGTCCACCCTTTCTTCCTCATCCTACTCATCCTCCTAACCACTCTGTGGCCTCCTCTCCTCCTCCCTTCTCTTCCTTTCTCTTGTTCACCCCAGACAATGTTTCTAGACAAGTGTGATCTATGAAAGTCTTGTCAAAACAAGTTCTTCCGCAACCATCAAGGACCACATCAACACCCTTGCTCCAGCCCTGGTTAATATCTGCAATAACTCTTTTGCCACTGGAACTTTCCCCTTCCCCTGAAGCACTCCCTTGTGCACCCGCTCCTTAAGAAGCCCTCTGCTGATCCTTCCTCTCTGGCCAACTATCACCTGATCTCTATCACTCCTTTCCTAGGCAAACTCTTGGAAAAGCTGGCCATCTCCCAGCTTAACCTTCACCCTCAATCTGTTGGTGGTCTCCATGACCATCAGTCTGGCTTCAGAGGGGCCAGAAGCACGGAAACTGCTCCCCTGAACATCCGTGAAGACCTGCTCTCCAACCTTGACTCTAACCTTCCTTCTGTCCTCATTCTCCTTGAACTTTCCTCTGCTTTTGACACGGTCAACCATGTCATTCTGGGGTGGGGGCGCTGTTGAGCCGCGGACAAATGTGGACGTGAGCACAGGGAGCTTGCCCGGGCCACAGGCATCCTGCAAATTGAACCTGATCCCCAATACAGGTAAGGATATTCTTTTCAGGTGCTGGACTCCTGAAGGTCTCAGCTCCCGGCCACCGCATTTCCAACCAAAAACAGACCATGGGAACCACTCCGAATAGCTGCGGCGAGGTGATTGGCAACCGCAAGCTGCCATCTTGTGACTGCAGTGCACCGCCACAGTGTTAAGGTGCCTTACCTGTAACGCTCACCTGACTCCCACGGGGGCACTGGCCTGGTTCGCGCTGCTGTGTCCTCGTCTAAGGTGATGCGCAGGGTTCGGAAGACGGACTGGATGGGCCCCAGATCTGGCTTGTCTGACTCGCAGAAGTATCCTTCTGTAGGTGAAAATATGGGGTTAACTGTCTGCGGGGTAATACAATCGGCCTCCCACTTACCCCTCTCACCCTCCTCAAAACCCTTCTGTGCTTTCCCGTAGCGTCTCACCTTAGGGTCTGGAAGGACGAGCTCTCCATCCTGCTTCTGATGCAGGGGGGCGTTGGTATCCAGTTACGTCACTGGATTTTCGGATGGGTGAGAACCAAACTTGCTTGGCTTCCAGGTAAGTTTTCTATAAGTGGTTCCCCTTGTGTCCATGCATTAATGTTCTAATGCTAGTGTCTTTTTCTCCATAGGGGCCGGGGTACGGAATGCCGGGGAACAGGCACCGACCCGAGGTGAGCAGTGATATCCTTGTGGAAATCAGGTAAGTCTTTAATGAGTGTTTTGGTAATGTCTTTTCATTCACTCATTAACGCTGATGTCATTTTTCCCCTTAGGGGCCGGGGTCCGAAAATGCCTGGATGCAGCGCGGACCCGAAATGAAAAGGGAATGACCCAACAGGTAAGTCTTGACATGGAGTTTTAGCTTCCCTTTTCCCTTCTTTCTCTCACCCATGTTCTTGTCTTTTCCTCCCTAGGCGCGGGGGCGCGACTGCGAAACCGGATGGTCGCTGCAGAACGTGGAGGCGCCCTGTAAAAGTGAGTAGAATGCGGCGCTGCAGCGATTGATGCGATGTGCTTTTAAAAATAAATGTCTTCCTTTTCAGGATTGTCGGCAAAATGTCTCTGGGATGCAGATTTAGCAGGGGAGGCCTTTTCCTTCTTCTGTTCTCTTGTTCCCTTCCTTTGCAGGTGATTCAGGATGCTGGCAGGTGTGGCAGAAGTCAAGATGCAGGAGCAGACACGGTGAGCGTCCAGCTGCTAGATGCAGAACAACGCGAAGCACGTGTGGCTGATCGGGTGTGGATTAAATAGCCTTGGAAGAAGTTCCTAGAATGTGTCCTTCCTCCAATCAGGTATGTATCCTTCCCCGACCACGCCCGGGTGGTAAATTAGTCCCACAGGTAAAGTAGTTCCTTTCAGGCCTCAAGGAGGCCGGGGTTCTGCAGCATGGTCTGCATCAGGTAAGTGCACCCAAACACTTTCATAATGAGCCTGGCGCCTATGGCGCCAAGACTGACTTTTTCTATGAGCCTGGCGCCATAGGCGCCAGGACGCTGTCCAAAGGGCCCCTATAAGAGGTTGCTGGGACCTTCCCCGGGGACTTGATGTCCGCTTTCAGGGACGCAGGGCCTGAGCCGGCTCCCCGGGAGCGGGCATCGTGACAGCTACCGCCCACTGCATAATACCATGACACACCCGTGGGGGTGACGACCCATTCCACTTACCTCCAGAAGCTAATTCCAACACTGTGGGCATTAACGGTGAAGGGGGAGAGCCGGCAGAAGTAGCCACCTGGTGCGCAGTATCGAAACAGAGACATTCCAGTATGTTAGACAGCAACTCTGGCGCAGGGCCATTGGGGAACAAGACATCTGTTGTGATACTGCCTGAAGAATCCCAGGCCAGCGCTCCCTTGCTGAGGGGTGGCTGGAGATGCATACAGGAGGCCTGTGCTGAATGGAGCTAGAGGATAGAGGATAACAGTGCTAACACGTGGACCTACGGACCTCAAAACCAGAGAATAAAACCTGGGGCAGTCTCATCAGATCAGCAGTGACACCCACTCAGCCACAAAGACCCTACGCAGGCACTATGGCAGGTGAGCCTGGCACAGGCCCCGCGTGTTGGGAGTGTGCCGGGGTGTTTAAGATACAGGTGGAAAGACAGAACAAGGAACGTGGGGTGCAGGAAGAGCATCCAGCAAGCGCAGGAGCAACAACACCCCCAGAGAGGACAGGCACAGAACAAGGCCCTGGCTGGGGCAGGTGGAGGCCTAGACCAGAGGGAGTCATTGGCAGCCACCATCTACATTACCATGAAGACAAGGCAGCAGATGCATGGGGGGACATCCCAGAAAAATAATGTAGTGGCCAGGGCGATCTCAGACCACTCACCACTCCTCATGGAACTTAAAAAGGGCCAGACCAGGCCGGAGGCAATGTGGCGGCTCAATGCATACTACCTAGGGGACCCGGAGGTGATGGAGGGGTTGTCTCTGAATACTTCTGAATACTTTACTGAGAATGAGAGATCCCTAGACAGCCCAGTTACACTCTGGGAGGGCTTCAAGGCAGTGCTTTGGGGGAAGCGATATCACTGATAGCAGCTGTGCGATGGAAACACACTTGTGAAGTAGGAAAGGCAGAATGGAAGGATGAGAGGAGAAGAACGAAAGGATCTTCTTCTGGTCCACGGACCATGCCTACTCCTTCGACCGTGGATTCATGATCCACAGATGAACGTATGCAGATAGGAACAACCCGGGGTCCTTTAACTCCTGTTAAAAGAAAGAGGAGAAGGTATCAAGGCTTATGTCTTTACTGTGGTTGAAGGGTCTTTTATTGAGAGACTGCCCAGAAGTCCCCCTGAAGACAGAGAAATGACAGACCCCGCCTCTAGAGGGGACCAGGAGACAGGGTTAAGTTCAGAGTCGCACATTGATTTCTTTGAAACCCGCAGATTAATTATATTCTTGCTTGATGGTGATACAAGTGGTACTTATTCTTCCCAACAGAGCACCCACGGAAATCTTGCCTCTACTTGACTGTGGGGGTGCAGGACATTTTATGCACACACTTTGAGCTGATGAAAGGAAGATACCTTCTACCTATAAGACAGAATCGCAACCCATGGAAGGGGTAGACGGTAGACCACTGGTCTCTGGGTCCATCAACAGGTTTTCTATACCGTTGTCTCTCAAAATCTACAAACATACTGAAAGTCTTTCATTCGATTTCTTCCCAGGAGCACACTTTCCCATCATACTCGGAATTCCTTGGTTGCTAAGACATAACCCTACCATTGATTGGTCGGCCAAGACAGATCAATTTACTTCTCAGTTCTGTTCCTGATTCTGTCTACGGGGAACAACTTTGGAACAGAAGGAAACCGTATCTGTTTGTGAATCAGCCACTTCCAAAGGAATCCACCATGTACCTTCTCCCTACCTGGACTACATGGACGTTTTCACTGACATTGTCCCTAGAGAACTACCTCAGCATTGCCTGGAGGACTGTGCAATATACCTCATATCTGATGCTATTGTTCCTTTCGGGTGGATGTACATATTGTCTATACAAGAAAAGGAGGTCCTACGGACATATCTTGATTTCAACTTGGTGAATAGGCTGATTTTAGAATCCAGGTCACCTGCCGGGGCTTCACTGTGTGAAAGACAAAAAGGAACTAAGGCCCTTATCTCGACTATGGAGGGCTTAATAGGATTACGATCAGGGCAAGGTATCTCATGCCTTTGATCAAAGACATCCTCTATGTAGTCCAGGGAGCCAAGATCCTTACCAAACTAGTCCTACATGGGGCATACCATCTGTTGCGGGTCCGAAATGGTGATGAATGGAAGACTGTCTTTAGAACACCTTTTGGTCATTTTGAATACAGCATAATGTCCTTTGGACTCATAAATGCTCCTGCTGTATTTCAAAGGTTTATAGATTAAATATTCTCTGACCTTTTGATTCACACGGCCCTCATCTACTTAAATGATATCCTGGTGTATTCAATGAAGAAAGAAGAACATAAAAAATACAGGCATTACAAAGGCAAAGAAATAATAAGCTGTTGGTGAAACCTGAGAAATGTTCCTTTGAGGTAACTTCTGTGTCATATCTCAGGTTCATTCTGTCAGCGGAAGGAATCAAAATGGACCCACGCAAAACCATTGCTATCCTTAAATGGCCATCTCCTACATGAAAGACCTCCAACAGTTTCTAGGACTGGCCAATTTCTATCGAAGGTTCATACCAGAGTTCTCCAGGATCGTTCTTCCAAATATCTCCCTTCTAAAAAAGGACACTAGCTTTCTGTGGGAGCTCAAGAGAGAACAGGCATTTTAACTCCTCAAGTCTAAGTTCTGTTTAGCACCCATCCTAATCCAGCTTGACCAGACCATACCTTTCGTCGTGGAAACTGTTGCCTCGTAAACATGCTTTGGGGGCTGTATTAAAACAAGTTGAAGCCAACAAACAAGAACATAGAGTGGCTTATTATTCTAGAACGTTAACTTCCAGTGAAATAAACTACTCTGTTCTAGAAAAGGAGCTGTTGGCCATACGACAGGCATGCACAGAGTGGCGGTATCTGCCTTTGGGTGCCAGTTCTCTGTTTGACGTACGTACAGATCATAAAAACGTAAGGGTTCTCTAGCAGATGGAATCTAACAACAGCCGTCAAGCCTGCATGACTTATTTCTTTTCACAGTATGATTTTTACTTCACCTATCTTCCTGGAAAACAAAATACTCTTTCTGATGGTCTCTCTCTGAGTGTTCAGGATTCTATAGAGACGTTCCCTGAATCGTAAAAGATACTTCTAGGAAAGAAGTTTCTTTTTCTCATTAACACTTTTCTTCAGGATGTCCGAAGAGGTTCTTCTAGTTTTCAATTGAAGGATACTCTAAGAGGTGGCATGAAGCTACAGGAAAAAGACAGTCTCCTTTTCCTGGACTCTCGCTTATTAATTCCAGACCCCTCTTTGCAAAAATAAGTAATGTCATGGTGTCATGATATCAAGACCGCCAGCCATAAATGAATAGGGTCTACCAAAGAAGTCATCTTCTGTTTTTTCTGGTGGCCTACTATGAAGAAGGACATTCTCTGCTACGTTTGTAATCAAGGAACACATACTACAGCAAATCCTTTAGGCACCCTCCATCAAGGCGCAACACCTTTGGACTCATATTTCTATGGTCTTTATTGAAGCTGTACCACCCTCTAGTCAGTGCCCAGTCGTAATGGTAACCATTGATTCTTTTACTAAGTTGGCCAATTTCACTTTGTTACAGAGAATACTGTCTGCACCCCAAAAGGCTCAGGTCTTTCTAAAAGAAATCTTCAGATTACATGGGTTGTCCAAAACCATTGTTTCTGACAGAGGGCCTCAGTGCACTTCTCATTTTTGGATGATATTGTATAAGCAACTGGGCATTGACCGAATATTCTCTTGTCTGGGTCATCCCCAAACTAATGGCCAGACAGAGATGGTTAATCACACTCTGGAACAATACCTTTGTTGTTTTATGACCCTTAACCATGACAACTGGGTGGACCTATTATGCCTTGCTGAGTTGGCATATAATAACACGGTACACTCAGTCATTAAAATGAGTCCTTTATTTTGTTCTACAGGAATTCATGCAAGATATCTACCAGTGACAGCCCTTCCTTCCACTAAGATGCCAACAACAGAGGCCGTTTGTTAGGAACGATTTCATAATTGTATTTAATTTTCCCTCCATGTGGCAACCCCCAAACTTTTTGCTGTTGTTTTACACCCTGATCTAGACTTTGCCAGAGGAGCGAAGCCTTCCGCTGCACTCCTCTGGGCTTTCGCTCAATTCTTATGGGGAAACTGACATGCCCTTAAGACAGTCAGTACTGGGAGACTTCGTTTCCCTTAGTCCTTTCCTCATGATGCACAAAAGCTGCAACAAGAGTGCACGGTAACTTACATTACCGCGCTCTTGGGTCTCTAGTCATTTGAAAAGCCCTAGAAACTCTTGCTGGGCTTATTATGAACTGTGCAAGTATGTCATGGATGGGACTGGCGGCAGCTATCGTTTCACTTATGTTTCGAACCCTTTTTTGCTATGTATCCGCGCTTACCGCGTTTGGCACGAATAGGTGGCCTGGCTCCCAAAATGGCCATGCCATGAGGTTCTTTGTCCTGTCCGCTGACCTTCTTGCCCCTTCACCTTCCCCCAGGTCGAGCCAACCCGGGGCAGTCCTTATTTGGTCATGCACTTTCCCGCGAAACACAACGCTTTCGCGGGCTTCTGCATGCCTTGTGTGTGCCTCCAGCATGTGGGCTGGGATGTCTGTTCCCAATACACATCCTGGGTGCCAGAGAGTCTGGCGTGTCCTGAATGCCTGGGACCACCGTGGTCCGTGATAGGCCCACGTATGGTGTGAGTGTTTGTGAGCAGATCTCCCATTGGGTCCTATCCGTTTTGGCGCGAAGCGAACTTTGGATAAGAGGAGGCTGGAAACACCACTACCATGTCCATCTCCTGAGTTCACACCGAAAAAGGGATAAGGAGCCAAGTATCCTGCAACAAGAAGCTGAGTCGAGGAACCTCTGGTGACCCGCTGAAGGTTTGGCACCTTGAGCCGCTGTCGTCCTGCGAGGCCCCTCTGCATCTGATCGTCCTAGAAGGTCTGCAAAGGCGCTTCGACCCATTGGAATAGTGGGATCAACTATTCCCGGCACCTTCATCAAACCCTGCAAGTAAGCCTCTTTGGAAGTGTCCCTGGACCAACCAGTGGGCTGACCATCTTACGCAGGACGCTTTGCTCTGTCACTGCCGCCGTTTTGGGGAAGCCCTCGAAACTTGGTCTACTGCTTGCTCTGCGTCCACGGCACCCTCACACCGAATTCGTACACTTGCAATTCCCAGGTCTGAAGTGAGACGAGTGCGCCCGGACCAGAGTAAACGGGGTTGCCGTGTTGCCCTGCTGCGGTAACAACCTGTGCACGTCTGCTGCATTTGGGACACCCTCGACCCTGCATCCTGCTACACAGAATCTACACAGTGTCAAGACGTCCTGATCATCGCAGCTGAACCTGCCAGCAACGTGAACTGAACTGGAGAAGTCTGGGTCTGCCTGCATCGGGACCGGTGAGTAGTCCATACCCCAACTGGTGGACCTTCGCGCAGGAGCCCGTTTGTTTTCTACCGCTGTTGCGAAATAGCGACTCTATCCCACACTCTCACCCTGCCTCTGCCCACAAGTGGAGGCCTTGCTTGAGTAGTGGGGACCTGTTCTGCATTGCTTCATTCACCTTCCTGAACTGCCTGATATCCTTGAAGAGGCCCTCTTCTGTCCATTGGCACCAGCACGTGCAGGTACTTTTGAGCATAAGGCTCCTCTCTTCGTAGGGCTCGGACTTGCTCCTAGTTAGGTGTATTTTAGATGTCGAACTGGGTCTAATGATTACTTGCACTGCCTGTTTTCCTCCCCATCTAGGTGGTCTACATATTACGTGCTCCTAACTCCTTAGACCCCCGCGGTCTTGTATATATTGTATTGATTGTGATGTGTTGGTTTACTTAAGTATTATTGGGATTCTTTGCTATGGTCGATGTTACAAAGGTCTTGTAATAAATGTGTCTATAGTTTTGATATAACACCTGTTTGGAGTAATTTGTAAGTGTCCTTGCTTTGTGTGCTCATTGAGGTTTTTCCGTCACCCTCACCTCCCTGCTTGCATCAACCATAACGTCTATTGCTGGTCTTGTTGTTTCCAAGATGGCGGTTTCGCCTGCACTTAGACACCAGAGCTGTGGCGCTCTGATGCGTTGCAACCCATGACTGATTCTGGGTCTGATGCCAGTGTGCCATCTCTTGCCTTTGCTTTCCTTGCCTGCTGTATTGCCTGCCAAACCTGCTCTGCCTTCCTTTTTCCCTTCTTGATCTCCCACTGCTGCTTCACACTGTTCCTGGAACCTTGCTTCACTCTTACGAGGTTCAGTCATTTTCACAGCATTCCTTTCCTGCAGCCTTCTTCTTACCTTTCTTTCTGCTCTGCTTTCGGATGAGCTGCATTTCAGTCTGTTGTGATTTTATTCCTGGAGCTCATTCCTGATGTGTAAATGCTTCTAAGAAGATTGCTTTTGAGCGCTACCTTTTGAACTTGCTTTTCCTGTTAAGGAGCCTTTGGTGTTTTTGGACTTTGCCTTCTGTTTACTAAGGGATGCTATCTTACCGAGTTCACTACGCTGCAGTTTTGGAGCATAACACCAACATTCCATGTTTTTTTCCTAGCCATTGCTTTTACCCCCAAGTTCATGACTTACCTTCCAGTTGCCCCTTGTGTTTTGTCAGTACTATTAGGATGACAGTGTGGCTCAGCAAAGAGATTGTCCCTACCTCATCAAAGAAGAAGAAGAAGAAGAAGAAGAAGAAGAAGAAGAAGAAGAAGACAGAAAGGCAAACTCCTGCTACAGCTCTTCCTGAAGAGGAACAAGACAGAGGTGAGACTGAACTTATCACCACCCATCGTGAGAGGAATACAGAGTGACTTTCAGAGTGCCCTTATTAATCAGCAGACAAAATGTACATGTTCCTCAGGACAATGTATGATTTTGACTACCAAGTCGTGTTCCATGTGAACAGGTAAAAGTACTATCACAGCCCTGCCAATGAGTTGCTTTTCTTGCTGTGGAAGAGGAAGCTTATGTGCTCACTGACCCGCAGGAAGAAGATACAGAGTGATTTGCACATGCAAAGTTGATCTCACCTGCCATATGAATACAGATGGACAGCCTGCATGCTGGAATCTTGCTATGCAAATACTCTCGTGTATTGTCCCAGGCAACTCTCCAATTTCACTGCACAGGTGTTCACAAAACATACAGAACAGCACCCAAAATGAGGATAACAAAATTCTGGCACTGGGTGTGGTAAAGGGTCAACACGGTTCACGGTTCATGGTTCATGGGCTATTCTTGTGTAGAATGTACAAAACTCCCAAAACACATGCATTTTCAGTCAGTCTGGCAACGCTTACTGGATTAAAGAAATGCTCTGCTTGTCAAAGGCGTGGCCCAGGAGGGTCCCCTCAAATATGCTCGAGTGAACGTTTGCTGCATTGGTTGGGATTTCTACCCTTTCTAGGTACACTGCTGTTGCCGGAACAGCTAAGAAAGATGTGGTTATGCAGCTCACTAATTGCCCAACTGTAGTGAAACAGAAAACATACATCGTACCTATTTCAGTTCAACGCAATCATGGTATGCTGCCAACTATGGTGGAGGCGGAAAGCCTGTGATCATTAACCAAGTGCCTTTCAAAGGGACAGTATTTTCCTCTGACACATTACATACAAAGGGCAAAGGGCGTGCTAATCCCTGTTCAACCAGTTCTCTCTATGTCTTCCCATTCTACTGATGATTTGTATCATTCACAATTTCTCTCACACGGGTCTGTCTCTGAGAAATAGCTTACCTTTCTTCCATTTACAATGATAAATGCATGCACGAATGCATTTGAATTTAAAAAGGACTGTTTTTTCAATATTGTGCTTTAAATGTCTCTTGAATTGATTGAGTCTATTACTTCAGTGTCCACAATTCTACAGAGAATCTTTGGTCTCATCTTATCTTTTACAAACAACCTCTTATTGAACTACAAGAAGTTACTCTGATGAAACCCAAATGATTGCAACGCGAATGTGACTGCAGGGCCTGCCCGAAAGGAAATAGAAGAAACATTCCATTCCTCATGGCATGGAAGAAGATGCTACTGACTGTTTCCTCCTCTTCATCAGATGCACAGTCGCTTTCACGCTGCTTCTCCCAGTGCTCAGGTATCGCAGATATTCTCCATCGCCAACATCAGAAATCTTTGATGACCCTTACTCCAGGCTTCATATTGTGATTGATTGATTGATAGTTTATTTGTACAGCGCCTATACACAATGAGTTTCATGTGGTGTTCTATACATACAGTTGCCATACCAAGATGCTGCTAGGAACAGGACATCTACTTGTACTCATCCTTCTTTTAAACCGTGGGGATCTTGGTGCAGCCTCACAGGATAAAACTCACCTCAATGAAAACAGAGGGTGGCGGGCATCTGGAACCCAATTAGAGTGTCCTCCAGGCTGTGGAATAGAGTAATTACATGTTCCATTCTCATCCATGAAGAACTTCCAGTTCACTTCCAGCTCTCCTAGGACTTGAAGATGTGTGCAGGGGAATCAAACCAGCTTCTGTCAACGCAGAGGCCTGAATACTGTTGATTCCTTATAGCCTCACTTGGTACGGCTTCAGCCATCATGCTTTGTATTGTCTGTGTCATTGGCTGCTGGTGCTCTACACTAGGGCTGCCCGGCACACCCGAGGAAACATCCGCTGAAACTGAACTAAAGAACATACATTTCGCCAGTTCTGTTCTGAAAACGTTGGCCGGGGTCGGGGGGGGGAGGGGTTTAGAGGCAGTAGGGGGGGTTATGGTAACATGTGCCGGACACCACTGTGCAGCGAGCGCATAATTACTTTAGGCCTCAGTGTCCACCATTCCGCACTGTGAAGTTTTCAAAACAGATTCCTGCTAGAACCCCCTGCTCACCTGCTCACCTGCTCGATTCCATCGGTACACAATACTCATCTCCTGGCCATCTCAAAAAGGTGCCATGCTTCAGTAACAACAATAAATGTACAAACTGATGTCCATAATAGTATTTTCAGTTTCCCATGTTATTTTTCAATTTTCCATGTTATTTTTCACATGACAATTTAATTTAACAGGTAAATAGAACACACATTTGTTTAGACATGTTGTTGTTGTACACAATATAAGTAATTATTCTTGGGCCACAATGAGATCGTTAGTCATTTGATTTGCATGTATTGTGTCATCTGTGCCTTTCAAAGGCCAGCACTAGTGCCGCAAGTAGTTCTGTACCTGGCGGGAAAGACTTTCAGCCTGAGACAGCGTGTTAATGGACGGTAGGCTATTCACTTCCAGGTTACTTCTCCTTGTACTGATGCGGTCCCTCTCGTTTTGTACAGCTGCAAATATAAATACTAATCACAAAACTGAATGGAAATGCATACACACAACATTGGTATAAATAGCGAGCATGATCGAAAGCAACACTTTATTAGGAAAAGAATACGGAAATGTACAGCAGAGAAGTAGAACAAAACATCATTTTTGAATAGACATGTAATTATCTGGAAAATCACATAGTAACTCAATCTACTATATGGAGTAATGTTTAAGTTGATGAGTATACCAATTCATTAGCATACGTGTGTAAGCAGTGCGGTGCAAATCACAGTGTTGCTCGGTAAACACAAGGGAATATGCCCTGCTCTGTAGCTCAGGGCCCGTTTGAGCATGGCATGCACGAATACGCAGAGTCAGTAAAGATACGCACATAGTATGCCTTGTACGGCACTTTTTATGGATATCTGGAGGAGTAAATGCAAACTAGCATGAATAAAACAGGGATTCTATGACAAGACTGGAGGCGAGCATTATCCATTATGCTTCAAGGTCTTTAATTTACCACTCTTCAGCAGTTTCAACAAACTCAGAACCATAACCAACATTGAAAACAGTCTAAACAGACTTTTCTCCTTTTGAACTACAACTCCCATAGTCTCTGTAGTCCATCTCAGTCCTTGCTCAGCTATGACCACATCCTGTCCCTGAGCTCCCCCTCTTCTTTTACTGCTCTTCAAGCAGATAAGTACTATTTTGGTTATCTCCCTATTTTGGTATAAAAGTTTATGGTTTCAGTTAGTGTAAAATGAGATTAAGGCTGTAATAGCTATGCTGATTGAGGCTGTAATAATAATGCAGTGAGGAATAGGACGTTTTAATCCTCAGCTCGATTATATGTTAGATAATATGGTTGATACAGCGCAGCGGTGCGTAGTTTTTTTCTAGCGTTATATAGCCCGACCATGCGGGCTGGCGTCAACTCAATTCGCAGGCCCCGTGCCATATGCCCGGCACATCAGGGGTGGCAGCGCAAGCGAGGGCGAGCAGAAAGTGGGTCGCATGACTGCGCTTCAGCCGAGTTCGGCGTCCCTCCCCGTGGGAATTAGGGCGGCGGAGATCCGACCGTGACTAGCGGCCCCCTCCCTTGGGAGGGAGGAGCCAGCCACGTAAGAGTCTCGCACCCCCTCCTTTTCGGAGGCAGAGCTCGCTTCCGTGTTGCCGCATTCGGTACAAGCAACACGGAGCAGCGCAGGCAAATAAAGCGGGTCCGGCAGTGATTTTTACTATTATCATTGCAGGCGAATGAGCGGCCCGTTCAGAGGGCGCGATAGAGCTTGGGGAGCATTCCTAGCACGCGCACGTTAAGAGCATGTTTCGTGTCTTATCAGCACAGTTGCGCGAGAGGCTCTGGGAGGCTCAGGAAGACGTGTGAGGGCACGTGATACGTTTCCCCTGACAAGGAGGATTTGGAGAAGAAAGCCACCACAGGCAACTTTAGTATCTACTCTCCGTCCAGCACAGCCACAAGGAAATAATAATTTTAAAAGACAATTGAAAAAAAAGAAAAAAAGAAAATAAAAAAATAAATGTTTTTGCTGATTAAAAGAAGGGTCACAAGAATAAGACCCAGAGAGTGAAAGGGCGTGCAGTGACACCCTTGCGGGTACAACAGGCACAAAGCACCCACGCAAAATGTCGGAGTTTGAGTGGAGCGAAGAGGAGCAGACCTCAGATCTGGCTGCCAGCTTCAAGCAGGTGCTAGGAAATTCACTCATAGATGCAGTGGTGCAAGGGGTGAAACCCCTGCAGGATAGGCTGGAGTCCCTTGAAGCAATTTTGCACCAGCCCTTAAACAGTGTCGGACGGATGGGATGCACGCCCGCGGAACCCTCAGAGGCAGGGTCATTGGGGAGTAGTAAGGCCCGTAAGAGGAAAGCCCCTCTTGACCCCCAGGGCCCTTCGGATGGGGCAGAAGAGATGGCCCCGGAGGTCGTCGATGCCTTTGCAAAGCTCCGTGAAGCGTATTTGCGGCGTCAGACTGTGCCAGACCTCACGACCCCTACTCCAGGGGAGGAAGAATATGGAGAAGAGGACCCAGGCTCAGGAGAAGAGCTGGAAGAAGGTTTAATCCCCTCGCAAGAGGAGGAGGAGGAGGTACAGATCAAACCTAGCGGAGCGAAGAGAATCTGCAAAGAAAAGCACCTCGAAGAGGTGGAGGAGGACATGTTTGACCCGGAGAGCATTCGGAATCCGAGGTCCTCGGACTGGCAGCCCTCACCTAGAGTGACACAATATATGACCATGAGGCTGCGTATGGCACTGGATAAAGAGGTCCGCCAAAGGCTCCGAGTAGAGTGTCCGAGACCAGATCTACCGGGGAAGGTGGCAGAATGCCAGAATTGGACCCCAAAATGCTGACTTTCGTCTCAGAGACGACCAAAGATCCCCGGAAAGGTATCGATAGGTCCTGGAGGAGTTGTCAGGAGAAGGTGCTAGACCTGGCCGGACCCCTCGCTAAGATAATGGACCTGGCCGAGAGAGCCAAAGACACTGGGGAGGAAGTAGACCCCGACGCCCTAGCAGGCTGGGCGCAGAGAGCATTGTGCCTCCTGGGAAACGCCAACTGCGCCATAGCTTCTGAACGCCGAAGGGGACTCCTATTGAAAATAGATTCAAAGCTGAGTGATTTGGCCTCCTACGAGGCCGGTGAAGCTGCGCAGGGACTCCTCTTCGGGGAGACCTTTGGCAAGGAAATGGGTCACTTTGTAGGCTCCTACGCATCTCTGGAGAAGGCGCAAGCTTCCATAAGGAAGATTTTCCCCAGTCGAGTTTTTGGAGGGGCCAGTCGCCACAGGGGTCGGTCGACTGGTCATAACCAAGGAGGAAGAAGGCCCCACAATCCCAGGGCCCAGTACTGGGAGAGTAGACAACAGGACTCCTTCTTCCCTTCCAGAAGACGCTTCCCGAGGGGTCGCAGAGGAAGAGGCTCCGGTCGTGGACAAGGGTTCACTCAAGGTGAGAGCTGCATATTACCCTCCTGTAGAAGGGAGAACAAGCATGTTCTGGAAAAGTTGGCGCGAGCTTTCCAGCGATGCCTGTGTTTTGCAAGCAGTAGTGGGATTACGCCTGGAGTTCGTTCAGTCCCCAGTGCAAGCGCGCAGGCCCCACCAGCAGCATTTAGAGCGTGCAGAGCAGAGCCTGTTAGACCAGGAGTTACGCCAGCTAGTGGCGAAGGATGCCATAGAGGAATGTTCGAGGGAGCCCGCTTTCATAAGCAACATGTTTCTGGTGCACAGAAAGGAGAAAGTGCGTCCAGTCATAAAGCTAAAGGAGTTGAACGGGTGGATTGTGTACCGACATTTCAAGATGGAGGGCATCCACCAGCTCCGAGACACGCTCAGAGAGAGAGATTGGTTGACCAGGTTGGATCTGAAAGATGCATACCTGACAATTCCGATAGCGGAAGAGTTCAGAACTTTCCTAGCTTTTCGCTGGAAAGGACAGCTCTGGCAGTTCAAGACTATGCCCTTCGGGCTTGCTTCGGCTCCATGGGCCTTTACCAAAGTAATGAAGCCAGTAGCGGCGGCCATAAGAGAGAAAGGCATAAGATTGATCATTTATCTAGACGATCTACTGCTACTAGCCGAGGATCGAGAGACCCTCAGGTACCAGACAGAGTGGGTAATAGACCTGTTGTCAACTCTATGGTTCCTAGTGAACAAGGAAAAGTCAGATACCGAACCGGCGTAGAGGTTAGACTTTCTAGGGTTCTTTCTGGATACCAGGAAAGCGACCCTGGAGCTGCCAGTTCGAAAGATTCGCAACATCAAGAGGGAACTCAGAGGATGTCTGCAGAAGCAGTTTGTATCTCTACGGACCCTCGCAAGAATAGTAGGGCTGCTTGCAGCTTCTATTCAGGTCCATTCATTGTAGAGCACTGCAGAGGTTAAAGATACGGCATCTACAGCAGGGCCTGCGCTACCATCAGACAGTGCCATTGGATCACGAATCCAAGACAGAGCTGGAATGGTGGTTACAGAATATGGACGCCTGGAATGGGCGTGCCATTTTCGGAGACAGACCAGATCTAGTCATAGAATCCGATGCCAGCCGGTTAGGCTGGAGCGCAGGTGCGGAAACCTGCAGACAGGAGGGAAATGGAGCGAGGAGGAACTTTGCTTACACATAAATTTCTAGAACTCCTTGCAGGGTCCTTTGCGATCAGGGCCTTCACGAAGGAGAAGATGAGATCTTGTGTCCTCCTAAAGATGGACAACATATCGGCAGTGCGTTACATAAATCACCTGGGCGGTACCAAATCCAGGAGGCTGGCCGAACTAGCGAAGGGCTTTTGGCACTTCTGCCTACAGTCAGAGACGTCCATCACGGCGGAATACCTGCCCGGAAAGTTGAACGTCATAGCAGACTGGAACTCTCGGTACTTCACGGATTCCAGCGATTGGAAGCTGGATCCAGCAGTCTTTCAGAGGATGATAGAGAGATGGGGCTCAGTGCACATAGACCTCTTCGCGTCCCGGTTGAACGCCCAGACAGCAGAGTATTTCAGCTGGAGGCTGGATCCGGGAGCTCGAGGAACAGACGCATTCCTACAAGACTGGAACGGAGGTCCACATTGCGCATTCCCGCCATTCATGATGCTGAGCAGAGTTCTAGAAAAGTGTCGGAGACAGCGGAGTTGCTATTGGTAGCACCATGCTGGAAGTCACAAGTATGGTTCCCGACACTCATGGAACTGGTGATAGATTACCCGAGGCTTCTTCCAGAAGGAGAACAACTGCCCACGGACCCAGCTGGGTCATATCACCCTCCGACAGTGAGAGGGACTCTCCCGCTCATCGCGTGCAGAATATCAGAAGACGCTGGGCGCTGCCAGGCATTTCGGCACAAGCTGCGCAGCTCATTGCAGATTCCTGGGCCCGTCCACAAGAAGGAGCTACGACATGGCTTGGGCCAAGTGGACTAGCTGGTGCAAGGGGAGAGGTCTTCATCCCATTTCGGCCCCTGTTGTGATGATTTTGAATTTCTTAGCTCAAATACTACAAGGTGGTAAAGCGTTTCATACCATAAGGGTGTACAGGTCAGCCATATCTGCGGGGCATCTCCCTTATTGAAGGAGTGCCAGCAGGGGAACACCCAGCGGTAGTACGGCTTATTAGAGGAGCCAGATTTAAAGTGCCTCCTGAACCTCGATACAAGACGGTCTGGGATGTCCTATCAGTTCTTAAACTAGTGGAGAGTTGGCCCGGGAACAGATATTTATCTATGAAGCAGTTATCAGGGAAGCTAGCGATGCTGTTATGTCTAGTTTCTTGTAAACGCGTATCAGACGTAAGAGCCCTGGAGGTAGATAGGAAGTCATATGGGGCCGGAAGGTGTGACTTTTACAATCATGGGAAGAACCAAGACGGGGACATCTTCAGTTCACTACCCATATTTCCCGACTAGACCTAAATGGTGCGTAGCGAGCTGCGTGAAAGAGTACGAGAGCAGAACAGAGGAGTTCAGAGCAGCGAGTACGAAGCAATTGCTGATTGCGCGCAGGAAGCCATTCAAAGGGGTGGCCACAGCTACTATAGCCAAATGGGTTAAGGAAGTGATGCAGGCGGCAGGAATAGATGTAGAGAAGTATGGAGCGCACTCTGTGAGAGGAGCGATGGTGTCCAAAGCCTATAAGACAGGGGTATCCCTCAGAGATATTATGCTGACAGCAGACTGGTCGAATGATCGAACTTTTAAAGAATTTTATTTGAAGCCGACCGAGAGTTTAGCGGTCGCGGTGTTGGGAAGCTTTGAACAAGCTTAATGCTCGCCTCCAGTCTTGTCATAGAATAAAGATTACCCCTGCTAGCTGCGCAGGGAGTATTAATTCTATTAAAGACTAGGAGGTGAGCATTAAATTCCCACCCAAAGATGTATTGAGCTTTACATTGAATGATCGTATGTCATTATAATATGATAATAGTGTCAAAACATGGACACCACCCTGTTTTTTTCTACTTTCTGTTATTCCTAGGTGAGGAGCAGAAGAATAATTGATGGAGGAGGCTAGCAGAGGTAGTCGACTGGGTCGAGGAAGTTCGACATTCGCTTGGAATGGTTTAAGTCGTTGCCCGTTGCAGGACTTAGTGTGGAGTTCTTATTATGACTTTCAGAGTGAGTAAAAGAGAGGAGGAGCTCAGGGACAGGATGTGGTCATAGCTGAGCAAGGACTGAGATGGACTACAGAGACTATGGGAGTTGTAGTTCAAAAGGAGAAAAGTCTGTTTAGACTGTTTTCAATGTTGGTTATGGTTCTGAGTTTGTTGACATTGCTGAAGAGTGGTAGTTGAAGCATAATGGATAATGCTTGTCTCCTAGTCTTTAATAGAATTAATACTCCCTGCGCAGCTAGCAGGGGTAATCTTTATTCCATGTGTCGCCTTGCAAAACTCCCTTCGCCCTCTCCAAGAGTAGCCCTTTGCCATTCCTATGCATTTCTGGCAGGTCTGCAAAGTTCCAGCTCGTCAACTAGAAGTTATGTTATATGCTGTGCCACATCAGACTGCAACTGCGCGTATCATGTCATGGGTATACTTTTCTGTGACCACCAACATGTATTTGTACATCACAATAGTGTAGGCCTCTCAATTAGCAAACGTGGCAGTGGCCGGAAACCGCAATCACCCTGTGTGCTCCGTATACAGTTACATAATGTGGAAGGACCCTAGCATGCAGGACGGAGAAACTGAAGAGAAGCGTGTAGAATCTCCCAGCGTGCCTTAGAAGCATGCCATCTTATATGAACACGTGACGTGACAGCTGTGTGCAACATTGAGCAGCATCCACAAAAAGAATGAAACAGCTCCTGCTGCAAAAATACTGTTTGGTTATGTATTGAAGTTACACAATATAACGAGAAAAAAAAAACAAGTTGGGTTACAGGAAACATGCATCTTAACCTGTTAGGTATTTCGATATATGGAAGCTGGCAACACATAAATGTGTGATTTAAATCTGTATCCTCCACTGCCTGTATGCCTGCCAAATTGTAACTAAGAGCCTCTAGCACAGGTATGTAATCTTAAATCTGTGTATCCTCTGTAACAGCGCCTCTGGCACCCGTATTATTCTTAAATCTGTGTATCCTCTGTAACTAAGAGCCTCTGGCACGTGTATTAATCTTAAATCTGTGTATCCTCTGTAACAGCACGATGCCTTTTGGGCTGCAAGTGCACTTAACAAATGCAAATAAATAAATAAATAAATAAATAAATAAATAGTTCACGATAGATGTATTCCTGTATGATCGATTCAAAAATCCAAAACTAATTTAAACAGGATTTCCTTTTTAAAAGCAATATGATATTGATGAGATTTGACGACTCGAGATTTAAATGTCACTACACGCACAGTTCAAATTTGCATACAGAACTAGAAACGCCTGAAATTAGAAGCACATTAAATTAGTATCTCGTACTACTCGGTAACCACTAGATGGCAGTGTAAGAACATTGACAGCTTTAAACGAATACAACAAATTATGGTCTTCGAAACTAAATTGTTCTATTTAAATTATGCACTACCACCAGTGCTGTTGCGGCCATTTCCTTGAAAGCCATTAAAATAAACCAGTACACATTCAAGGAACTATATAAACATCAAAGAACAAACAAACACGCCCGAAACCCGGGCCCATAAGCACAATACAACGTTAAAAAACAAAAAAAGAAAACGCACCTTCCCGACCATCTGGCAGTATCTGAGCGCCTATTCATTATCAAACAAAAAGGTGTCCTCCACTAGAAATAATAGGCTGCAGTGGCCCAATGATTCGACACTACCGTTTGTTTGCCTACGAGCTGCTGTACTCTGAAGCACTGCTCGTTGTAGAAGGCTTAGTTGGCATGTGTGGCATTCATTAGAACCAAGAAACTGAATCCAAACTTAGTGAAATCTGCTGTACTGTCGCTAAGTCTCCAACAAAGGAAACACGCATTGGCAAAGCCAACAGTTTGGTCGTTTGCAGTTGTACATAGCGTTTTACATTCAAAGATATGACTTTGTATTTCCCTGCTCAAACAACATGCAAGCTGAAGGGCCGGTCCTGAATGGAGTATTATTATGCAAGTTGTTAGCCTCTACTGGTGGATTACATATTTCTAATATTTTACCTCAGCATCTGAGGTATGAAGCCTTTGCCTTTTACATACTGCTATGTGTTATGTGGTGCGTTAATGCGCTGTAATAAAATCAACATCACACCCAAAGTGAGGCATTCACAAGTGGGGGAGGTTACTGAAGACATCTTAGGTGTCCGTGTCTTCCTTTTGCCTCGCGCCCTCTGCCAAGCGGCCTGTCTGTGCTTCCCCCAGTCCACGGTACCCCGACACCACAACAATAGCGACAAATGTGTCCCACACGCAACTCTGCTGACTTGCAACCTGTGATCCACATGGCTAATTCAAGCGCTACAGCGGGGGCGCTCGTTCACGGGGTACGGGTTTGAAACGCGCTTCAGGCTCATCGTGTGAGGACTGGGGAGCAGCTGATGCAGTTTCCATCGCCAGCATCCTGCCGGTAAGGGTACTGAAAGCATCACCAACACACATATGCTCACCACTCGATGCAAGGCACCCATTGCCTCACGTTTTTGGACACTATGCTAGGCATTGGGCTTGCAGTTAATTTGCACCAGGGGCCTGCTCCACAGCAGTGTTGGCCCCTCTAGCCCTGCCCCCACGGCCAGGTGCGGCTCTCCGGAGTGCTTGTGCGCCCTTCCGGTGTAGTGAAAGTGGGGGGGGGGGCTGTTGGTGCCCCAGGGCAGCCCTGCAAACAGCCACCATGTCAGGGGAGGATGACGGTGCACCAGTACTGCCAAGGGGCATACAATCTCGCCAGCAAGGGTCTTTGGGCCCCATATGGGAATTTGACGTTGACGGTTCCCCAGACCACACTGGGAACTCTGGTGCGAGTGCCTGGAAATGTACTTTGATACCATCAGGGAGCAGAATGACAAAGCCAAACGATCCACGCGTATATACTCGTCCGGGCCCACTGTTCACAAAATATTCAGGACGCTACAACCAGCAGACAGATCACACAACACGGCCATTGCTGCTCTGACTTTGCGCCCTGGTCAACACGGATTATGAGAAATTTGTAATGAGGTCCGCACTGCAGAAAAGTGAGGAAAGTGTTGACGCATTCCACTGTCGCCTCAAGCAAATTGCAACCAAATGTGCATGGATTAATGAGGAGGAAGAAGTCAGGCTTCAAATAATCTTCGGCTGTCATTCAGTCAAATTACGCAGACCAATAGTCTGCGAACCAGGAATCATATTGCCGCGTATCCTCGGAATAGGGAGCTCCCATGAGTTGGCCAACATCTGAGCTACAAAGATGGGAGTCTACACTAAAATCTTATGCCCTGCCAACAATGTGGATACAATCTCCCACATCTCAAAGAATGCCCAGCCAAAGGGCACACATGTAGCAGAAGTGGCACGCAAAACCACTTAGCAAGAGTCTGTAGGGCCCCAGCGCCAATCATAGTGCCTCGAGGAAGGGAACGATCGAGAGCGCCAGTACAGACTCAGTCATCGCAAGTCGCAACCATAATGCCATAGAAAATGCAGAGATAAATCAGGATAATGAAGACATATTCTCCATCTCTGCCCTAATGAGTATGACAGGAAAGTAAAAACAACTTTGAAGATGCTCAGTAACCATATTGAACACCACAATCACGGTTCTAATAGACACCGGGGCATTTGTGAACATAATGGCTGAGTCACACTATCAAAAACTACAGAACACCCCGCCACTTAAAAATACCAGTGTACGCATCTTCACATTTGGGAGCCATTGTCAGCTGCTTCTAGAAGGAGTGTTCATAACACCGGTGCAACGCGAAGAAACGACGATCAAAAAAGATTGTTCATGTCCAAAATAGGAGAACAGACCCTGCTAGGATGCACAGCGTTGGAAGCACTCAATCTGTTGCAGTTTGCGCACAGAGTATTCGTAGAGGTTGTGGAAGCCCTTGTGAAGTGCTTCAAGGATGTTTTTGAAGGCATAGGACGGATGCATTGTGACTCCATATAGATGAAACAGTCCACCCATGGAGCTAAAACATAGAAGAGTGCATTTCCACCTACAAGAACGAGTGGTGAAGGAAATACACAATTTCATAGAGCTAAACATCATTGAACCAGTCTAGGGTCCCAGTCTGTCGGGTGTCCCTGATCGTAATTGCACAGAAACCGAAACAACTGGACTTCGTTAACATGTGTGTTGACATGAGAATCCTGAATAAAGCAATTAGGAGGGAACGCCACATAACACCAATGATTGATGAAATAGTAGCCGACCGGGAAGGCGCTACCTTTTTCTCTAAGCCGGACTTGGAAGCCGGTTATCACCAGCTAGTCCTGCATGAAGAAATCCAACAACCTTTACTACGCACATCAGTTTATGCTGGTACAAAAGATTTAACTTAGGTATATCATGAGCTGCCCAAGAGTTCCAAAACGCTGTGTGAGGGGCTCTGGCAGGGCTAAAAAGGACACGGAATGTCAGTGACGACATTCTCGTGTTCACCAAGTCAGAAAGCATGCACTTACAGCACCAGGGTGCAGTACTGGAAAGAATCTGCTCACTCGGCTTAACCCTTCAACGTGAGAAGTGTGAATTCTTCAAGAGAAAATATAGAATTTTTTGGATTCTTTTTCCAAGAGGGTGGTTTGCCGGACGACCCCATCAAGGTTCAAGACTTAAGTCCACACCTTGGCAATGGACCCCACTGGAACAAAAGGCATTCAGAGAAATCAAAGAAGCTTTATCTGCTGACTGTTTCTAGCGTGCTTTGATCCAAATAAGGAGACATACATTGTAGTGGTCGCCAGTCCATTCAGACTGGCAGCTGTACTCGTACAGGTGGATCATAATTTTATTTATTTATTTTATTTATTTATTTCCATTTATAAAGCGCACAGCAGCCCGAGGCATCGTGGCGCTGTTACAGAATATTCACTTGGATACAGTTTGAACAGGTCAGTACAACGTGACATAAAGAAGTTAACAATAAAAATGCAATAGGAAAGTTCCATGGTTACAGCAGAACAGCAATAAGGTAACAGTTTTAGTTGAATAACTTGGTTTTTAGGGCGCTTTTCTGAATGCCATGAGAGAGTTTTCCTTTCTGAGTCTACGTGGTAGGGCGTTCCAAGATTTTGGTGCTAACACTTGGAAGCTGGTACCGCCAGCTTTAGCTTTGTTGAAGGCAGGGACTGAGAGTTGGTGTGTGTATTGATCTCTTTTTGGCCTGTTTGAGGGCCACTGATGAATTTGTTCCACTATATAGGCGGGGCAGATTGAGACAGGCATCTGTGTGTGATGGTTAGCGCTTTGAACAGTATGCACTCTTTAATTGGGAGCCATTGGGCGTCTCGTCTGGCTTGAGAGATATGCTCCCTCCTAGGGATACTTAGGGCAGCTCTGAGCGCATTGTTTTGCGTGATTTGCAGTTTGTTAAGGTTTTTGGCTGATGTACCTTGGAGGAGGACGTCACAGTAGTCCAACTTTGTGCCAATAGTGGCTCTCGCAATGTTGAGGCAGTTTTTTGATGATAGATGCGGTTTTACTGCACTGATCATTTTTGTCGTGAGCGCAGCTGAGGATGAAATGGCACTGACCTGTCTTTCCATTGACAAAGTGGAGTCAAGGTATACGCCTAGGGTTTTTACTGCAGCAGAAACTGTGATAACAGTGTTCTCAATGCTAAAAGCGCTCTATATGATGTCAATTTTTTTCAGGCACTCTTTTGGACCTACCAATAAGATTTCCGTTTTTTCCCCATTGAGGCAATGGCCATTAGCTGCCATCCAGGCCTGGATGAGTGCATATGTCTTTTGGAGGGTGTCGAGATCTTTCTCATAGTCACCAGTTAGTGGGAGCAGAACTTGTGTATTATTGGCATAGTGGGTAAATGCTATGCCAAACTCTTCTAGGTCATTGAACAAGGGTGGAGTGAAGAGATTATAGAGGGTGGGGGAAGTGCAAGACCCTTGAGGGACCCCACAGTCGATGGAGGATGGAGTGGCTGATGCCTGGTCGGAGAAAACCCTCCAGGAAGCAAGCTATTCAGGTAGTGGCTTCTTGGGAAAAGTGAGCGGTTTCCGTAAGGTGTCTGCACAGAATTTTGTGGTCGACCAGGTCGAAGGTGGCCGAGAGGTCGAGGAGTAGGAGATGCAAGGATTTACCCTGGTCCATGGTTTAATGGAGTTGATTCTTGAGGTCTAGCAGAGCTGACTCCGTGCCATGGGGAGGCCGAAAGCCAGATTGCCTTTTCCCAAGAGTGTTGTGTGCGTCAAGGTAGGACTGGATCTGCAGAAATGCTGCCTTATCCAGAATTTTCACCAGAAATGGAACAGTGGTGATTGGTCTATAGTTATTGGGAGAGTCTGGATCAAGGGTCGGTTTCTTAAGCAACGGCCTAACCCAGGCTTCATTGAGGGAAGTTGGGACGATATCTTAGGCAAAGGAGGCATTAATGAAAGTTGTGACGAAAGGAGCAAGTGCTTCTGCAAAGTCTTTGACTAAGCTAGCTGGGCAAAGGTCTCCTTTACATAATGATGGTTTGATATGCTCCATGATATGAAGTACTTCCGGTATGGTTACTTGAAGGCAAATGGTTTTGGATCTTTTGTGCCCTGTGGGCCATTTGAGGCCGAGCCGTTGGCAGTGGGCTTTGGGTTAGAGGGTGTGACCTTAGGCAGGTTGTTGAGTTGGGTCTTAATTTTATTCTGAAGTGTTTTAATCTTGTGTAGCCTGGCGTGCTGGATGTTGTTGCACCATGTTTCATTTTTCACAGTTTGCTGTGTTGTGGTAGGTGGGACGACCAGTTCATTAAAGATAGCAAATAATTCTTTGGATTGGGAGTTTGCTTTCTCAATACTAAGGTTGTATGCAGATGCTTTAGCTCTATAGATAGCCTTTTTGTATTGTTTAGCAATAGTCAAATACGTTTCTCGAGAGGACACTGATGGGCACGATTGCCAATCGATGAGTGCTGTCCGTTTGGAGGCTCTTATGTCCAGGAGTTTGTGGCTGAACCAGGAGTTAGCATGTTTGGTATGCTTTGCCTTTTTTTCTCTAGTGGGGCCACAGTGTCTACTGCTTCTTTGAGAATGGTGTTATAGAGCTCTACTAGTTCCATAGGGTCTTTTGAGAGTGGGCGTGCTAAAGCTGAAGCTTAAATGAGGGGGAGGATTCTGTCTTTGGTGAGCAGTTTCTTTGACCTGGCCATAGCGGCGGGCACAGATGGGCTTGTTTGTCCCTATTTTTAGAGGGTATGAGGAAATGCAATAGAGGTTGGTCAGTCCAATGATGCGGAGTGTTGGAACTGATGTCAACAGCATAGTTGTGGTCAGCTATCCAGTCCAATATGCGATCATTGATATGAGTTGGGTTGTTAACTAGTTGGATGAAGCCCAGCTCAAGGATAGCTTTCACAAAGGCTTTACCTTTCTTGTCTTTGAAGCCAAGGTTTAGATCTCCTAGGAAGATGGCTCTTGTATTGGATTTCAGATTGTCACCCAGTAGGTGTGTGATGTTCGCCTGGAAGTCGAGACGGGGGCCTGGAGGACGGTAAACTATGTGTAGTGTCATTGTGTTGTTGGGTGAGAATTAAATTTTACTGAGAGGGCGTCAAAATATTTGTCTAATGTTGAGGGTGTCCTTAATAATTAGGGTGACCCCTCCTCCTTTGTTGGAGGTTCTGTCCTGGCAATAATGATGTAGCCTGGATGTAAGGGTTGGCAGGTAATGGAGATACCAGACCTGTAGCCTACACAAGCCGTGCACTGTCACCTTCTGAACAACGCTAATCTCAGATACAAATGGAGGCGCTAGCAGTGCTCTGGGGGTGCCATCATTTTCATATATAAATATACTGGAAACCCATTCAAGTAATAACGGACCACAAGCCATTACTTCCCACCATGGTTGACAGCTCGGCAAAGCCCCCAACTCTCATAGACAAATTGATGCTGGCTCTACAAGACTACAGATTGAATCTGCGTTATCAACCGGGTATCAACAACGCTGCTGATTATTTATCCAGGCATCCGACTAGAGAAGTGAAGGACAATGATGTGCAAACCAGAGAGACAAAGTGTTTGTGTGACTGGTGACTGTGGGCATAATACCCAACTCAATGGAAATTAGTGAACCCAGGGAGGTATCCGTCAGTGACCGCTGTTTCCAAATCTTAGAAGATGCAGTGCTGACTGGACACTGGAAGACTGCTGTGACGAACCTGTAAGGAAAGATACGCGAACTGCATCAGCCATTGAAAAAATTATGGAGCGTAAAGTATGAACTCACTTTTCCAGATGACGGCCTCATGCTGAGGGGCTTGCGCATTTTTACCCACCACCTTCATTACCAGAGTTATCGAATTAGCCCACCACTGGCATCAAGGGACAGCAAAGACGAAGAGTCATCTCCATTTGAAAGCATGGTTCCCTGCTCTTGAGCAGAAAGTTGACAATTTAATTGGGTCATGAGTATGGTGTCAAGCCACTGCCCTGAAAATAAAGAACCCCTAATACAATGCATGCCACAAAGTGAGGAGGCCTGGGACTCTGTACATATTGACTTAAGTTACACCCAACAGAGAATCACACTTGGTAGTCATGGTCGACCAATTGTCCCGGTACCCAGAAGTAGAATTTCTCCAATCCATGACCCTTCAAGAGATTATTCTAGTAATGGTGAAAATCTTTGCTACGCATGGTTTCCCAAACATTATGTGTTCACACACTTGGCCCACCTTCCAGAAAGCAGATCAGGTGATAAAGCAACGAAAAATCACCCCGGTGTGGCTCTGGGCAAATGAGGTAGAGAGACTGATGCGCACAGTGAACAAGGCTTTCTGAATTGCGCACCACCATAGGGTTGTGTGAAAAGAGAGCCCTCTTCCAATTTCTACTTGTATATTGTATAACCCCATATTGCTCGACAGGGGTAGCTCCGGCTGAGGCCCTATTCAGAGATGCTCACAGAACCTGCTCCCTGAAATGGGAGGATGGGCACCATGGACCATTGACAATGAAGCTGTGCGTGTCAACAGGGAGAGATTGATCAAGCGGGCAAATGTCTGCAGAAGACTCCATGACAGTAACATTGCAGTAGGCGACATGATACTGGTCAGCACCAGAAACCCTGCAGGGAAGATGTCTCTCACCCATGAACCGATCCCTCTTCGAGGGTCACAGGTGACCGCATCAGATGGACAGGGATGGGTCACCCGCAATTCCAGTTTTTTTTGTAAGCTGTCTGGAACACCAGGCAGGGGAAGAGAACACAGTGGAAGAACGTCCAATGCCCTATACCTAGAAGTGTTGACACAGGACAGCAATGTGGACGATGACCACCCGAGATGGCTAATACTGAGAGACATGAACAACCCTGGAGAACGCGATATTGCAGCAGAAAGAGAACCTGAGCCGATAAGCGACCAAAGGTATCTGATGCATGAATCCAGGTGCCGACCAGCTTACCTAGATGACAATGAAACTGGCACATAGCTGCTGTGAACATGTTCAAATGTTTGTGTTTTGCAGCAAAGGTTAATCATATGGCCATGTTGGCATATTTTGAACTGTTTTGTTCATTGATGGAGGAGGAGGGATGTTATGTGGTGTGTTAATATGTGCTGTACAACAAAGTCAGCCCCACACCCGACGTGAGGCATTCATGACTGGGGGATGCTACTGAAGACATCTTAGGTCTCTGTGTCTTCCCTTTGCTGCGTGCGGGATGCCTGTGCTCCCCCACTCCACGGGGCCCTGAAACCACAACACTATGGCGGGCAAAGTTTTTGATCTCTATACCATGAAGCATTGCTACGTCAATTATGTTGAAAAACTCCTTCAAGTTCCAATAACCTAAGGCCGTAAAGCATCTCCAAAGTCCAACTTAACAAGGACAAAATGTCATACCATTCCACTTTAAAAATCAAAAAAGGAGATACATGACATGAAATGCCATGTGCAAGAGAGGATGTATTTTTTGCAGGACAATAGAATATTGCACTGTATCAAGGCCCAGCATTAGTTTACCAACTGTGTCCATGCAAAGAAGGCCTCACGAATAATGTAAACTCTCTAGCAATAGCTGATGAAAGTAAGACCGCAGAGCTTGAACTCTATATGACGTTTGTTACTGAGAACCATTTCGGCAGCATTTGTGCCGTAGCATTTACCTCTGGGACAACTGAAGCAGCTGCTCTACTCAATGCTTGCCTGCAATTGTCATGCTTAAGAAGATAACTAAAATTATATGCATACCTCAAACCCTCCAACAAAGCAATACTCTCAGTTCTTAAATGCAGAACTGCCACACATACCCATATTGAGGCTTAGGGCGTGGGTGTTTGGGCATAACAGAGCAAGATTTTCATACATTAAAAAAAAACATTGTGCATATTTGAAAATGATTTGAATGTGATATTTTGCATCATTAAGTCCCTTCAATTAGTGTGGGATTTACAGACTCGGATGACAGGCCTTGGTTATAACAATCAAAGCTAATTTAATTAAAAAGAATTGTCTGAAAGAGTTTACTTTCCAAGCAGCATGCGCTCATCCCACTCGCACAGATTCCAAAACACAGGTTATTCGATCATAACTTCAGTTGTTCAATAAAATCATGACTCATCAAATATGTATTTCCTATTAAAACAGACCTTTACTTTAGCATGAGTTTAATTGGACAGTCAGTTTTGTTTCTGCTTACCAAATGATAATCAACATTCAGTTGTTTGCCAACACGTGTTTCGCCCAAATTTAGCTTTCTCACTTTTATTGTGGAAATTATAGCGTCCTCTGTGATCAGTGGCCCTCTAATAGTCTCAACATTTATTTTGTTTCCTCATTATTGTCCTTGTGAACAACTTATTTGCATGTGCTTAATATGTTCATTGCTAGGAGCTTAAGGTTTTCACCTTTTCCTCTTTGGTCTTAGCATATATCTTGATTGTTTTATAATTTTGAGGAGCATGATTCTCCTAGATTCCTTTCTGCTTCCAGGTTGGAGTAGATCACTAAATCACCAAGGCATTAGAAATAGGATCTTGGACCTTTTCTCCTTTCTAATTGAACAGACTGCAGTTTATTAATGTATTATCTGTAGGTGTTTGAACAATATCATGTTAGATCTGTTTGTGTATGTTTGTTTGTTGGTATTGTTAAAGAGCTGAAATATAATATTTAAAATAAATTGAAGATGAAATGTCATGATTAAGATGTCTTATGTTTATTTTTTTATTTGCAACTGAAATATACTTTAATTTATTATGAGGACCACCCGACTGAAATGAACTGACAACTGTAAATAGTGCAAGGCTGTTTCTGAGTTATGGCTGTTTTACAAGGGCGTGGCACAGTTTTGGTTGCTTTAGAAACCACAAATGGCATCGTTTCTTTTTTCTTATGCTGCAACCATTGCAACCTTTTAAGACTAAACAAAATCACTCACTTTGTGTATTTTATTCGTTATAACGTTCATCTAATCAATATTCTCACACAGAACAGCAATTTCTTTAATGCTATAAAGTATAATATCTACAGTGCACTACATGCATGGCCTGCCAACATACCCAGTGGACCCTTTAGCTGGGCAGGGCCTTTGCCTCCTGACCAAGGTACTCTCCAGACACTGTAAGTGCCCTTGCCATTTTAGAATGGAGGAGCTGAAGGATGGGTATCTTGGGAAACATATTTGTTGAACTTGTGGGGGTTTGTTGTGCTGCGCTTCAACACTAATATCCCAATGACCTAAACAAATAGAATGAGAACTTCTTTTAAGGTAGACTTGTATAGTCAATGTAATGTTTTGCTAATGATATGCAAAACCATACACACATTATCCACTGGGCATCACATATGGCCTACTTAGAGCACAAAGCTATTGGTATCCTGCAGGCCCTGCTATCAAAAGACCCATTATTTTTTGGGGCTATATTCAACCTGTCGCCGTGATCCCCACCCTCTCTAGGATGGGGCGAGGAGAGTCCCCAGGAGGCAATAATCTGCTGTCCTTCCATTTCCTTTAGCATCTCCCACCCGCTTGCGTCTGCCCTAGCTCTTAATCGTGGTAGAGAGAACACAAGAATGCTGCAATATGTCCCTTTTTCAAACACTTGCAGCACGTGGTCTGTAGGACCCTGCAAATCATATTAAGTCAACAATCGTAGTAGTTTGGGAATGTTTTCCATGCAACAAGCCAATAACTTTGGTTGTTTTTTCTACTAGCCAATTTGGTTTACCCTCATTAAAATGTGTTGAGTTGTCTTTAGTCAGTGAACACTTGAATGACATGTCTGGACCCTGAAAATCGTCCTGTGGCTCAAACATCACTAATGGTGTTTTAGCCACTTTTGCTCAGATTGGAAACAAACTGCTTGACAGATTTATACCAATCCACAACAGGAATGTACGTCATACCAGATACCAGGTCCGCATGAACGTCTGCCATGGACCTCATGAAGGTCTCAAAGAGGTAAGAAAATAGGAGGCTGGCTACCCCTCCCTTACTTATTTCAAGGCACTTAATGCTTCCCTTCTTAGATTGCCTGACCATAAGCTATTATTATGCTTATGGTTTCAAAGAGAGTATCACATTACTCGGTTGTTTTTGTGAACCAAAAACTATTGTATTCTTACAAAACATAAAAAAGCCTAAACAGGAGCTTCATCGTTGAATCACAAATGATAAACATAATGACATACATATTTGAATCGTGTGCATGTGACCAAAACAGGCCTCCCAACAAGCTCTGGAATAGCCTCAATCAGGTGGAAAAAGACATTGCTTGCCAGTCTGCTATCTTCTGGTGAAAGGGACATTTGCCTTTTCCTCCCTGTAAAAAGGAATTGCTCGGAAATTACGATGAGCAGCTTCTGTGATTTCAATGAGCTTGAAGAGCAACCTGAATTATGATTCTCTTCAGAATTATACTCAAACATTCTGTGTTTGCTGGATCGCGAAGAAATGTCAAGACATCAGTGTGTCTCCCAACAAGATCTGGACAGTCTTCAATTAAGCGAAAGAATAGCACGCTGACAAGCCTATTCGCTGTTTCTTCTGCCGTGGACATTTGTCTTGTCCTCGCTGTATTCCTGAAGCAAAACTAACTGCTCGGCAATCATAATGAGCAGCCTCCTTATTGTCTTTTCGTTTTCAGTGTCTTGAAGAAATTTGGTGATGTTAGTGAGCCTTCCTACTAACGACCAGTAAAATCTCAATACTAATTCGAAATATATTAAGATGTCCTTAGTGATGTCAATGCTGTGGGAGACCATAAGTAAGTCCAAACAAGGCTCCTGTATGAAAAGAGTCTGGATACTGTATTTTCGTCCAATTTATATGTCCTCGATCAAAATTTGGCATATCCTTTTATCATCAAGGCTTTAGTGGTGTGCCTCAGTCCAAAGTTCAAAGTCAATAAACTATGTTGTGGCTTATACGTGCAATTTTCTTCTTCACCCCGCAACTAGGATGCACAGAGTGTCCGTTTTTATGTCCTTATCCCCTTTTTCGCTCAGAGGAAATGTCCAAATTAAGCCACAATTTTGCACAAAAGTTCTTTGCCTTTGCTTTGCTGGTCATGCGTCCTTCTTCCTCGTCATGGATCTCGTCTGCTCGTGCTGTGGTTCTTCCCCGACTTCTGTAGTCTCTTTGCGTTGGGGTGCGGGCTGAGGGCCTTCTCTGTTGTATGGCTTCATATCACCCAGGAAGATCCAAGCTCTTCTTCCTTGTAGCTTGACTGCAGAGGGAGTGATGTCCTCCACTCTAAATGGTCTGTTGAACCTTGGCTCTTTCCACTTTTTTCTTGTGTGGTTTCTCACCAGGACCGTGTCCCCAGGGAACAGTTGTGGTAGAAATAAACCTTGAATTGGGTCTGTTGTAGCATCTCCTTCTGTGTTCTGTGCTGCCCTGCACCCTTTTTGTCGTCGCCGCTGCTGTCCTGAACTTACAGTAAGACAAAATGGGGGTCATTACGAGTTTGGAGGTAGCCATGGCGCTATTAGCGCCATGGGTGCCTCCAAACTCGTGTCTGGGTCAGGGTTGTCGGAATGGGGACTTACCGGGCCATTCTAACCTCGGAGGACCCGGTAAGTCCCCATTCTGAAAACCACTCCCCATTCCCATTCGAGCCCCCATCGGGCTCAATGGAAATGGGAAGGAGCTAATAACGGGCCCGCAAATAGCGGGCCCGTTATTAGCTCCCTGGTCCCTTAGCGGCTCTGGCTAAGGGCGGCTGGTAAAACCAGCCAGCCTTAGTGGGACCCGCTAAGGGACCTCCGAATGCGGCGATAGGGGGTTAACAGCACCAGCATCCTTACCGGTGCCATTAATCCCTTACCGTCGCACTCGTAATGAGGCCTGATGTCATGCAATTCCAGTAATTTCGCATTTCTGATCCTAAAACTTCCCCTGTCGGCTGAGCATCACATCTAGCTCTATCTTGGGGTGTCAATGGTGTGTGCATCCTTCTGCCTGTCGAGATCTCATGCGGCGTAAGATGGTGGTCAGAACCAGGCTGGTTTCTGAGCGCATACAGTGCCAGTGGAAGGCAGTGCAGCCATCCCTTCTTTAGAGTAAGCTTCCAATTGGCTATACTTTCCTTTAATAAGCCATTGAGCATCTCGCATATCCCATTACCTTGGGGATGATACGCCAAAGAAAACTTGTGCTTTATTATCTGACCTTATGACCTCATGGACTCCCCATCTGGGAAATACCTCCCTCACCAATTTGGCCGCACAGGTAGAGTCTGGGTGTGTACATGCACCTGCTTCTATCCATTTAGAGAATGGACACACCACAACAATTAGATACCTGGACCTGTTACATACTTGAATCATATCGACATAATTGACATGCAAGTGCTGAAAAGGTCCATTGGGCCTTGGGATGACTCCTCTAATTACTTGTAGTGTGTGCCCGGCCATGAACTGTTTGCAGATTATACAGTTCACCATAAAAAATGCAACCTGTTCTGCTAAGTTCGGTGTAAACCAGTCTTCAGCAATCGTTGCTGCTAGATTCTCTTTTGTCATCTGCACTGGATAATGCAACTGTTCCAATGCTATTTTCAATAGGGCTATAGGCAGCACCGGTTTACCAGTGCTGTCTTGTCACCACAAGCTCTCAGAGGGGTTTAAAGAACACCCTTGCCGCTTCCAAAGATTTTTCTCCTCCTGTGGTGCCTCCCCTTGGAGTTCCATTAACTGGGTTTGCCCCATGTTACTATAACCTTCAGGTTCACTTCGTGCAACAATCATTCTCTCATGCACATCATTTATTTCACATTCATTATTATTTCTCCCTTGCTCGCCACACGCTTGGCTTTTGTGTCTGCTGCTTGATTTCCTCGTGAGATAAAATCTGTCCTTTTCGTGTAGGCAGCGCATTTTACGACCACTATGCCCACTGGTAGTTGTAGTGCCTTAATGAGCCTATCCAATAAGGCTGCGTGCTGCACTGGCGTGCCGTCCGCTCAGAGGTAGTGCCTCCTTTTCCAGCGTGCTAGGCCTGTGTGCACTGTCGATGTCACATAGGCAGAGTCACTGTACACCGTCACTTCCTGGTCTGCGTGATTCTCAATCACGAGTATAATCGCCAAAAATTCTGCAGCTTGCGCTGAATAATGTGATGATAATCATGCACTAATGAGTACTCAAAATTCTCCATTTGCTGTGTGCTTCATCACAGCGGTGCCTGTATAGCTCTGTCCATCATTTTGATTGATTCTCGAAGAACCGTCAACGAAGACAATTTCTCCTTCTGCCAACGCATTCTCTTTCACTCTGGGAATTTCATCATAGAATTCTTCATAGATCACGCAGTCATGGATTGGCTATCCTTCAGTGAAAGGCTCTGCTATAAACATAGCTGGGTTCACTATCTTACATCGAATTATCTTAATCGATTTGATATGATCACTTCATAAGCAGAAGCTCTCTGAGATGTCGATGTGCCTTTCGGTTTTTCTAGAATGGCAAATTATGCATGCTCAACGAACAACGTCATTGAGCATCCCATCACAATGGTTGTAGCTTTCTCTATGGCGAACGCTGCGGCAGCTAAACTTTGTTCGCACGGGAAGTGACCCCTCATCACTGGGTCCAAATTCCCACTGTACTATGCCAAGGGCTTGTACCCCAGCGTGGTTCTATGTGTGAGTATTGATAACACTGCCATTCGTGTGTGAAAACAGGTAGAATTCCTCTGCAGAATTGGGAATTCCTAGAACTGGTGCCATGCAAATGGCCTTTTTCAGTTCCAGAAACCCTTCTTCCATGGTTTTGTCTCACTCAATTTTTTCTTTTGTCACCTGTGCTTTCTTTAGGGCTTGTAACAAGGGCTTGGTATAAGAGCTGTAGTCAAAGACCCATACCCTGACATAATTGCATAATCCTAGAAAACTCTGCATCTGTTTTATCGTGTGTGGCTTGGCTGTGTTCAATATGGCTTCAGCCATTTAGGGGGTAACCCTTAGCATCATTTTCTGGGGCACCTCTCTTTTGATCATTTTCACACAACAAACGAGATTAACCTCAACTGTTTCATCGATACCTGTTTGCTCTTCAAACAGATTGTCATCAGTGACGTCAGTCAATCTGTATCCTTCCTCAATGGCGATCACTGTGCACCATTGTCTGCCTTCGTCATCACAACCATTGATCAAAGCCACATTTCCTCATACTATAGCTGTGTACATTGCCAAGGGAAACACTTTTCCCTTTTCCTCATGCATAGCTATTCTTGGCCTGAATAGAAACTCATCAGGGGTTCTCATGGTTTGGTCTGCAAGGACTGGTAGCCCTGTCATTAGTATACGCACTCTATACGTGAATATTTCTGGTTCCAATGGAACAGCTCTCATAGCCGTATGTCCTGCGTATGCTCTAATCATTTTGCATACGTTCAAATAGTGCATTCCTGGAGTTGAACATACTATGCCCTTCTCCGTAAACGAGGTTGTCATGTTTAACTTTGTCATTAGGCCTCACCCAATATATTTACTGGGGTCTGCCGTGAATACAGTAGTGGCACGTTCATGTCACATTCTCCTATAGAAACTGGAAGTTCATTTGTAAAAGGAACACGACTTTTGAAGCCCTGAGTATTTATGGCATCGCCGGACAAGGAAAACTTGCCTTCACGTATACACAAGCGTGTTGCACCTGTCTCAACTAAGATGGAATATTCTTTATCCCATATAACAACATCTACCCTTGGTTCCTTGTGAGGGTTTGGTGTCACTGATAGGATAGAACACACCCCCTGTGAGCTGTCCTAGTCCATATATAACTTTGCCCCATGCTGAGTGAATGGACTTCCTCCATCACCAGTGTTATTTCTCATTCCAGAATTCATAACCTGTCCTGTACTTGTTATCTGTGACAGTTGCATCGGTGACTGTTGAGACAGTCCTTGCAAAAAATTAGTCACATTCTAAGGTTGCAAGCTTTGCTGTGCTCCCGGCACTTTCTGCTGCACCGTGTGATTTTGTGCGACTCCATTTGCACCCTGCTGTAAAAATACATGTGGATTCACCATCCCTACTCTTGTTTCTTGGTTGTTTTGCACCATGCATTGACTACTGCATGTGCATGCTAGATGCCCTGTCATTCCACATGACCAACATATTGGCGGTGGTCTGATTATTTGCCCATTTCACATATCCTGATTGCCACTTTGCATGTTTTGAAAACCTCCCTGATTACTCTGGAACCCTCCCTGATTACTCTGCCATTCTCTTCCTCGAAAGCCTTTCCCCCTTGGGTAGAACCAGTTATTGCCGTTGATTATTGGCCTGCTGCATGTTTGATCCGTCTGTGCTAGTAATCATTGCCCCTTCAATGGAATATTTTGACAATTTTGTCTGCACTAATTTTGCTTCTTGAGTTTTTCGTGCAGCTTCTTTTTTGCGATTCTTCTCTTGCAGAAGCCTGCAATAGTGTGCTATGGTCAACTGTATCTCAGACTATGGTTTGGCCTCAATTTCTACCAATTTCTTCAGCTGCTTCTGTACCTGATCTGGCAGCCCTTGGCATAATATATGGTAAAACACGGATATGGATTTCACTCAAGATTCGCGAGTTTCCAGCACCCATGCCTCTTGGAAATTCTGAATATAAAGCAAAGGATCCTCTGACTCCTTCATTTTATGTGTCATTATGCCTCCCATGTCTGAAGTGTTTGGGTATAGCAATCTAAATGCTTTCTATACCACAGCTCTGCAATTGTTAAACAGCACTCCATCATGCACAGTATTATCTGTAGTCACGCCAGGGTAACCTGCGCGTGTCCACACATCGTCAGCTCTATCACCAAATATGGTGATGAAAAGACCCTTAATATCCCCTATAGCTAACGTGTTCCCGCCCATCATTTTTTCAAACTCATGTATCCATTTTCCAGCTCCCGATGTTAACATTGTAAGCTTATTTTTCAGATTTTCTCGATCCATTTGTGGCCAGGATATATACTGTGGCCTCGTTCCTCCCTTTTCAAGTTACGGGAATTGTCACACATGGCACTCTTTTTCTTCTCTCATCATTTTCCTATTCACTGCAGGGCTAATATTCCTGCATCACCGTCTACCTGGCAATGTCCTTAGTCTGCTCACATAGGGTAATGGAGACACCCCCCTCTGACTGTAAAATACTCCTTCGTGTCGGTCTGATTGTGTGGTTGACTCTGATGCATTAGGTGCAAATCCACTAGAATCTGACCATCTTATTCCTTTTCCCCCAGAGAAGTGTTTTTCACATCTTCTCTCATCTTCTTTTTCCTCATATTCCTCTCTTTCTGCATCTGATATTGTCTGTGCCCAATTCGTGCAACTCCTCTCATCTTCCTAGTTTCTATTTAGCGTCAAACTGTCTAGGGACAGCTCTCTATTTCTGCTACTTCGAGAGGCGTCCTCAGTATCGTACAACTGAGTGCTTTGAAGATGCTTGTTCTCTCTTTTCCTTTGGGGTACCTGTTCTAGCCCCATTCCATCATATATTCTATCGATCGTCTCTCTGATGCTTCTGGTGTCGAAGTCATCTTCCATATTTGCTCTAGACGGGCCTGGTACTGAATCATACTCAGGAAATAATTCTTCTATGTCTTCTCAGTCTGCTACTGGATCGGGTTTTTTAACCTCTCTCTCAAGATATTCAAGTTCTCCTGCTCTCGGTCGTCGCTTACGTTCTATGTCGTCATCAAACTTTCTACGCTTCCTCACTTCTTCTCTGACCCTATCTTCTTCTTGTTTCTTTGCATCTCTACATTCATTTGCCCTTCATATTTACTCATCCCTTTGTCTCTTTATTCTCTTTTCCCGCATTGATTTTCTTCTTCTTCAATTCTCCTTTGTTCTTGCCTGTCCTGATCATTAGCTGCTCTCTGCTTATGATCACATTTTCTTTCTTGCTCTTCGCGATACAACTGCCCTCGTCTCTGTCTATCTTTCTTCCTGATTCTTTCATCTCTCAATCCTTTTCCTTTTCCTTCTCTTTTCTTTTTGAATCGTCTGGCTCTCCCTTTTGCCTCATGTCTTCAATGCCTTTACCATCAAGTTACAATACAATCTGACCTCCCATCCATTCGTTCTGTGTGAATACCATCTCATCAGTTCTGTCCTCATCTCCTTTCCATCTCTTTCCCTCTCATTCTGTATCTAAAGATGAATTTGCTTGTGTGTGGTCTCCTTTTTCTTTCTTGCGTCTCTCCTTGTCCCTTGGGACTTTGGTGGTGATATCTCTGTCTCTATCCTTCTCTGGGTTTTCATCACTACTTTGTGTAGGTGACTCATATGCCGGGTTGCTATATCCCGTGGCTGCCTCAATAGGTATAATCCTTTGTCTTTGTTGGCTTCACTTTCGTTTCAGACGGGGCGGGTGGCGCAGAAGGTGCTTCACCCCCCTCTGTGTATATGTTAAGTATCCAATCTAACGGTGGCTCCTCCTCCCTCTCCTCTTGGTATATCTTCCAAAGTTCTAAACTAGCTAGGCGTTTGTCTAACTTTTTGCCAGTTTATGTGGCATGCAAATATGTCGTCATATGTTGCAGGGTTATTTTAGATAGGGATCTGCCCTGGGGCCATGACATAAACATTTTTTAGGCGGTTCCCATTCTGCACTGTACTTTTTCAGCTTAGGTGCATGTTTTGCAACTGTTTGCACAAGTGTACTAACGGTGTAACATCTTCCATGCTTAAATCTATTTATCTTCTCTTCACATAACACTTTGTTATGCTTTACGTTTCTCAAACAAATCAACAATGAGCGAGCACCAATCGTCGCAAGCTCGAATCCTGTTTTTTCACAAAAGTGTCTTTCAGAATGCACTGCGCAGGAACAACCATCAGTTCATATCATACAACATCCTGGCTATACAATCGCACAATTTTCATGCTATTTCCCCCAAAACTTTCTTACCTCGTGACGTCAGAGAAAAAGAAAAACACAAGACAGATGAGACAGACTAGACAGACTACGGCAAGCTACATGAATCTCATGTTCCTATGTTCCTATCACTATTCCGACATGGAACATGGAATGTAAGTCCATCCCTTTCAAAACGTCTTTTTAATTGTTTTGGTCTCCTATAGCGTCCTATTTTTTCAGGACTTTGAATGCATTCTTCTTCTAGAGCTATATTAAAGCGTAGGCATCTGGGTGCATCCTCTAGCTCGGGTATCCTCCCGGTATCCTCTCTCTGGCTGGGGTATCCTCCTGGTATCCCCTCTAGCTTGGGGATCCTCCATTATCTTTCTCTAGTGCTCGGGTATGCTCGAGTCAATATTTCTTTCCCCTTATATATACATTATACTTTTACTCTGACATTATTTTATCCCACCTCCCTCCATTACCTTCCCTTACTTGTTCTAAGGCATGCAACTTTTTGCCAAAGTATTTAGTCTTTTTTCACTCACAGTTTGCATTTTTTTCCGCTCTGGATGCTCGGGCTCACCTCCTTCGTTATGGCCACTCCTTGCTGTTCGCCCGGTCGTCTGCTTGTAGAAGTGGGAAGGGGTTTGTGAGGGAAAGCACAGGTTCCCTCAGACCTGAACCTGCAGGGTTTTCATTTAGACTGTCCACTATCTATGGGGAGCCTCTCAGTCTACTTAGCCGGATGGCAAAGGACTTGTGATATTGCTGAGGACCCAGAGTTACTTATGTCGAAGGCCAATAGATGTCTTATCTAATCGATAACCATCCTCTGCTACCACATACAGCACTTTAAGATGAGCAGCAGCACCCTTGAGATGGATGAGGATGTAGATTAATACTCTAGCATCAAATCAATAATGACAACTTGATAGTTTGGCAAAGGGAGTCCGTTTAAGTACAAAAAATGGGGCGTTCATGAATATCAGCAATCGCTCGATCTTCCTTGTCGCTTCAACTCCAATTAATTTCAGAAAAAACACATAATTTATACCAACAACTCATCACTGATATGTAACTCTTAAAATATGGCATGCAATTCTATTGGTTCTAGGAAGGTAACTTGAATATAGGTTCTATATCTGTTTATGGTAACGGGGAATGGGGATTGGATAAACACTGTCAGTTGGGGAATCTAAGCCCTTCCTTCAAAATGGCTACTGTAAACATCGCTAAAAGTACGACATCTCATTGGTTCTACTAACTATAGGCCCCTAAATTACTTGGTCCACTATGATTGGGTTGACAACAACCCCACTCATACTTTCCCACTTGCTTAGCAATGTGCAGAATAGCCAGCCAGGTGCAGGGAGTTTGTCTGCACTCTCAGCTTCCCTCCAATTATTGCTACAATCACTCATCACCTCAGTGGTCATGTGTCAATTATTTCTTTGTGGTTGGCCTCAAGACTGCTTCTTGGTCTGGAAAAGTTAAGTCATCTGTGCAAGTTCAACCCTTCTCGCTCGTCTGGTCACGTGATTCTGACACCGTGAAATTGTCTTATTCTTCATTAAATTTATGTATTTGATTTAATTCTGCCAGCCATCTGCCATCTGTGGCTTATCTTGACCTTTATGAACTGGATACTCTGTTCTTCTTTTCATAAATTGTATCTGCCGTTGGTCTATTTCAGCCGATACGACCTTGGCTCCTTGGCAAGATTTGCCTTTGTCTGAGTTTCTCTCTGTCTTTAATTCTCGATTTGTTTGCTGCAAAGCTCTTCTCTTGAGACATTTAGTAACCTTTGGTTGATTCTGCTGTTGTGCATAGTGGAATTATACTTATATAAAGTGCTCCTTTTGAGGTAGATATGTATAGGTGGTGCTTTTCCCGAAATCTATTTTATTACTAAGCATAAGCAAGCCTCACGATTTCTATACTTGTTGTGGTTCTTTGCATATGTACGTGTTTAAACTAACTGAATATCTTCATCGTGTATGTGGCATAATTCCTGCCATCTTTGACATTGATTATTTCACTTTAGGCTCAGTATATCACTTATCCATGTGTTCCATCTCTTTTCAACATTCACAGGTCATCATATATCCCAGTCCAGGTTCTTGTGACGTCACCATTTGTCTTCCTTCAGTATCGTTTTAGCTTCTTCAGGGATTACATTCTGACAACCCTCATTCTGTCTCATTTGTCAATATGGTTTTCTCAATGGGTACCCTACTGTCCAGTTTTTCTTAGGTGTCGGTACTTCAACAAATGCTGTTGTTCTGATAGGTACGGAACAGAGCCCAACAGCGGCTCTCTGCTGGTTTATTTGCTCACCATACATCACATATTTCGGCGTGAATGTTCCTGGTACTTCAAAATGGGTGGTTGGAGTGTGAATCAAGCTTGGCACCTCCTCTACAGAGTCAAATGCCATGACAGCGTCTAGCAAGGTTACTGCCATGAGCCGGGTGCTTCCCCAATTATGATCAATAACATGGTGTAATTGTCTTAAATTACATGTAATGTTCGTGTTTGGGACATATCCTGATTTGTCCGGGTGTATAAGTTTATGAATTACTGGCTTCAGCCTTTCAGCCATCAGAGCTGTTAATATCTTGCTGTCTTGATTAAGCAGCGAGAGAGGCCCATAAGAACCGCATTCAGTTTCGGGTTTATTACGCTTCAATAATGGGACTATAATTGACTCCCTTAATGATAACGGCAACATGCGCTCGTCCAACGATTCATTCAGCATTGTCAAATGTGAAGGTGTGACCTTGTTATGAATTCTTTATAGAACTCGATAGGGAGTCCATCCGCACCCGGAACCTTACCTGTCGGCAACACTTTTATGGTGCGTTCCAGCTCTTCCATGTTTATAGGAGCCTCCAGCCTCTCTACCTCTTCTGCATCCGGTCTTGGAAGGACTATCACCTCCAAGGCTTCTTCTATATCTGATTCATGGACTTCTGACGTCTCCTCACGTAATGTTTTATAAAAATCATATAAGCATTCATTTATGTCCTGTTGCATATCCTGGATCTACCCGTTCGGCGTTACAACTAGTCAGATCATACTTCTCTTACTTTCACTCTTATATAACCAGGCTAGTAGGCATCCCAGTTTTTCCCCTTTGGCGTGCTGCTGTTCCACATACTTCCTATGACTCAACTTGCCTAGCCTATCCCAATATTCCAAGCACTCCTGCTTCAAGGCAATGGCCTCTCGAGCTAATCTACTGGGTGGATTCTCTTGACCATTAATGGCCTCTAGTTTGGTTTCCGCTTTACAGGTCTCTCTCTATTGCGGCTTGCACTCCATTTGCTTTGGCAATTGCTGCCCCTCTGATCACTACTTTGAAGGCCTCCCATAAAGTTCCCGCTGATGCCACACTGCGTGTATGATGTATAAAATAATCCTGCACACACACTGTTAGCTGTTCCTGGAATGCTTCCTTCAGAGACTCGCTTCGAAGTCTCCATGTCGGGATGAGGGCTCTAGAGGTGGGGGAGGAACCCACCATGTGGCCACTAGCACGGCATGATCTGACAACACCCTAGCTTTATATTCTGCCTTTCCAAATTCACCCACGGTGTCTTTTCCTGTAAAAATATAATCCAATCTGCTGTACAGCTCTAAGTGAGCAGCATAATGCGAATATACCCGGGACTGCGGGTGCAGTGTCTGCCATATATCCGAGATTTTGAATGCTTGCAGCAATGTGTTCAGGACCTTGGCCAAGGGGGCAGGATGAGTATACTTGTCATCAGATCTATCCAGGTTGAGCATACAATTAAAGTTGCCACACCCATATCAGTGTGCCAACTATATGCAGACTTATTAGTGGGTATAACGTGCAGAAGTAGGCAGCAGTCTCTTGTTTAGGTGCGTATGTGTTGCTGATACAAACATCTCTGTGTTCCAGCCGACACTGCAATATAAACACCCTGTCTTCTTTATCCTGTAATGTCTCAAGCACCCACAGAGGTCCCGACGCTGCCACCCATATTAACACTCCCCTAGCGTATGCAGAATATGCTGAGCCTAGCGTAGTACCACTCAGTTTTTTCGCCAGGGCACCCTGTTTCTCTTTAGTATGATGCTTTTCTTGCAGGAGTGCAAAGTCTAATCTCTGACGCCTAAAGTAAGTCATCATTCTATTCTGTTTAATATAACTCTTAAGGCCCCTGACATTCCAGGATGCAATTCTAAGTTCCCTCATCACTCATAGAAATTCTAACACATACCAGCAGCCCAATGAGCACGTTCAGCATATTCAATGAGGACCGATAGGCTAACCCCAACTAACTACCACAACTCTCCACCCTCCACCTCCCCCAACAATTGCGCAACTCTGAACCTCGTGCTCAGGCATTCCCACTTCTCTCCCCAGCCACAGGGAATCTTCCTGGTGCATGGGGGCAGTAGGCAGATACATAACTGCTAGTATCCGAAAGAAACAAATCCAATCTGTGGTGAAGGACGTTCCTGCGCAGTGCATTCTGAAATGGGTACCACTGTGTTGACTCCTGTATTAGTGTTATTTCATTCAAGGGTTGTCCCACACTCTGGTGATAAACCCTCCTACCAAGTGAGGATATAATATATCTATTTAACCAAAAAGAAGGGACACGTATATAATCAATCAACATCACACGTTACCCTCAGTATTAGAAACACTACCAGCAGCCACTTAGCAAATATGGGCTATGTATAATCTAATGAGATAATTACTCTCACTTCTCTAAAAAGTCAAGTTTTAATTCATAGCACAAGTATCAAAAGCATTAAAAAACATATACACAACATAAAAGTATACAATGTTAAAAAGTAGTTTTTCCAACACACAGAATCAAGTTCATAAATGCTTGAAAGACAAACGTAGTAGCAACTTAATTTACTCTTGCTCCCTACTACGTGAAAATAGCCCAACTTATATAAGTTTCTGTCCTTGATGTTGTAAACAACTGGACATTCTTCAGGGGCAGAAGTTTGTCTTGCGCTTTCTGTAGGATTGTCTGTTCTTTCCTTTACAATTCCAGTTCCTATAGCTGAGGGTACATACAAACATATACACATTACTACATGGGCATTGTTGGTTCATTTGCTAAACCTAACCATCCCTAATCACCACTAGGGTGTAACAAGTATACAATTCATAATATACCTGTTACGAAAACTTGTAGTCCTGTTTACAAGTTCATTAACAATTACAACTATTGTTATACACCTACCAAATGGTAAGGAGAGTTCGCCTATACCAAAGCACACCTCATAGGAACTCGTAAGTTCCTCATCCTGCCACATGGACAGTATTACCATGAGTCTCATTAAAAACTACCAAGGGAGAAAGCATAAATATGTGGTTTCAAACCTCACCTTGGTCACAAAGACTGGTCACTTCTCTCTCGAGGAAGACTATATTTTTTCTTTCTTTTTTTTTTAGAGTGTACCACCTCCAATGTAGGTCACTTATTGGACTTTACCCCTTCCATGGCTCTAAGACACAAGAAAAGTGTTCTAAGGGTGTCATGATCTCTGCTTCCAAAAGATCAGGACTTGCCCGACTCCCTTGGAAGCAGACCCATAACCCCGGTTCCGAGTGCCAGCCAGTCCCAATTGGGACCTTTTGGACCCTGTCCTGGCGCCAGTGGCACCAGGCTCATAAAGATGCCCAGTCCCAGCGCTGGAAGCGCCGGGCTCATAATGCTTGGGTGGACTTACCTGCAGCAGACCATGCTGCTTACTTACCTGCCAGTTGAACCCCTGATCCTCTTCTGTTTGGGACTACTTTTCCTGTTGGGTGGGGCAGGAGCCACTCCCTAGGTTCAGAACACTGGAACTCTTCTGGAAAGCAGGAACTCTTTTCTTACCTAGGCGTGGCTGTGGAAGGAGACACTTAAGCACTACAGGAGGCTATTTAAACCACACCCGATGGATGAATCTTGCTTTGCGTTATTCTGCATTCTCTGCAGCAGAACGCTCATTGTGTCTTCTGCTTCTGATCCTGGGCCTAAGGGAACAAAGGCTTACCATCCTGGAATCCAGTCTTCAGCAGCACCTGTAAAGACAAAGAAAGAACAGGTTAGCACTACGGTCTTCAGTGGCAGCGCATCTCTTACCTGGTCCATCGGCTGTCACCAACGCCTCGCGCTGCATTCCGGCATCTGAAAGACAAAGGCTTACCTACTCTTCGCATGCTCCGGAGGTCTTCGCACTGCATTCCGGCATCTGAAAGACAAAAGCTTACCAGCTCTTTGCACGCTCCGGAGGCCTTCGGCGCTGCATCCCGCATCTGAAAGACAAAAGAAGGTGCGTTTAAAGACATTGGGCAACTTTATTACTCACGTGCCATTACTCCTTCCCACGCCGAATCCAGTGGGTATTCCAGCACCCTTCAGCTTCTCTAAAGCTCCAAACTTGTACCTGCAAGATAAAAGGGACAGTTAGTGCGCATCGTGAAGCAGGCTACACGCGCTTACTTACGTGCTTCCAGACGCTTCTATTCCTCACGCGGGTTCGATCCTCAACTCTCATCAGCCCGCCATCCGCCATCGCCGGAACCCTGCAAAACAAGAGATATCATTACAAAAGACTTTTAAGACATTTGAAGTGCCCAGAACTTACCGTTCGTGCAGTTAACGACGGACAGCAGTCCTCTGAGGTCAAGAGGCCTGCACCCTTATCCAGTGAAGAAACTGGTTACGGCACCCTGCCCCGAGGCAGATGGAGAGCTCGGCGTTCACTTACCTAAGGTGAGGGCGTTAACCTTTGGGGTTCTACAGGAGAAGAGAAAGGGAAGAGGAGAGAGGCACCCAATAACCCCAGTTCATTAATCCGATATTTTCTATCTGCAGACATCTTACTCTTCGAGTCAGACATACAGTGCACAGAGGTCCAGCCCAAAGAGCCAACCGTGTTTTACACATCACCTTTGAAGATACGGCATTCACCCAGTCAAGACCGGCGCCTCTGCGGGAATCAGGTGAGCGTTACAAAGGGTTACTAGGATTAGGGGTGGGTAATCTATTTCCCCTTATAAGAGTATGTCATGACCATTACCTCCATAAAATGGTATTCGAAGTGCCAGGGCCACAATTTTCAGGTCCAATTTCCATATAAATTGTCCACTTTTCATTACATGGATGGTTCAAGTTTCAATGCCTTGTCTGTAACAAAACACAGACCCCTCTTAGATTAAGTTAGGATTCCCTCGACTGAATTAAAGGTTCAAGACCTCAGTTCCCTTCTAGGAGTAAAGCTTACCTTTGTCACAGAACCAGTGTGTCTGTAGAGTAACTCCTGAAGATCAGCACTCAGGAAGGTTTCCGAGATGGGATTGTATAAAAGCCTAGAAAATGCTATTCTCATTGCGGCCGCACGCTTATCGATGACATCATCATGTACGATGTAACGTGATGACGTCACGATAGGCCGCGTGTCATAGCTGCGTCGTAGTCTAGGAGCCGCATAAACAGGTGTAGGTTCACCGCACAGGTTCATTCCCTATAGCAAACCACTAATTTGTCTTAAAAAGCCGGTAAGAGCCTTATTTACACTGTGCTTATCTGACCTAGTAGGTTCTCTAAATTCAGTAAACCTGCCATCCCAAGGGATCCCTAATAATCAGGTAGAGAGTTTTCTGGAAGTATATATTCTCTTGGTACTAATGGCACTAAATTATACATCACATCGCCCTTTCTTAATATACGAAAAAGGGGGGGACTCCCCAAGGTGTGATGACCCCACATTGTTGGTAGTGCTACAGGTTTTTTAATTACACAGTGATAGTTTTTATATATCACAAGTTCTAATTGAAAAATGGTGAAGACAGTACAGCTGGCTGAAAACCCTTATGGCCATGATTAATGTACCCCAATGGAATGAAAAAAAGTATGCATATATCTTATGTTTACATGCAGCCAAATCATAATTCAACAGAACAGAATGGTATCCACAATATGCAATACATCCATTATCCACATAGATTAATCTATCCGTTGCCTCTGACATGTACAGAGTGTGGACTACACCAGGTTACTTGCAGAGTCTAAATCCTATACATTCTGTTGGTAGCAAACCTCATTAACATACTGAGGTTCACCAATGGACGTGCATGACTCAAGATCAAATGGCTGTTTTGATCCGATAGTATCTTATTGAATATTGTGCCACTCAATATTTTCGTTTAGCCCCGTCACATGGCTATTGGTTAGAAAAATGAGTTTCTGTTCCAAATTAATCAATTTTCTATTAATTTCTTCCTGAGTTCTCCCTCTTACTTTTTCCAGGATACACCACTCAAATTCCATAAAGGAATGGCCCTTCTCATCATAGTGTTTAACCAATGGGGCTTTGTCAGTATGATTTTTGAGACAGCTCTTATGTTCAATCATGCGCGTCTTGCACTTCCTATTGGTCTTCCCTATGTACGACAATGCACACGGACATTTAATCATACAGATTACATTCTCAGTTTGGCAATTAGTATGTTCTTTCATAAGCAAGTCTGACTTTAAACCTAGATTCACACAGGTCATCTTCTTAGTTAGAGGGCACATAACACAGTCACCACAAGGATGGTGTCCCATTACTCTAGGTAATCCCCATAGGGTATGTTGTCTAAACTCAGTGTTACTCATCTTTTGTATATCATTTTTCATAATAAGGTTGCAAATGTTTGTACTCTTTTTGAAAGCCACCAACGGTTGAGGGGTGGTCATGATCTTTTGCCAATTCCTATGTATGATGTTTTTAACTTTGTAGGAGACATTACTAAAAGTATTCACAAACACCAATGGACTGTCCAGTTTCTCTTTATTTTTCTTCTCAAACAGAGCCTCTCAATGGTTGTTGTAATCTCGCTTGGCTGATTGTTTAACAATTTTTGTTGGATACCCTCTATCAGTAAGTTTGTTAATCAGTATATTGGCACCCTTTTCATAATCCAACCTGGCGCTGCAGTTGCGTTTAAGTTGCAAAAATTGCCCAAAGGGTAAATTGTCACGTACATGTTTAGCATGGTGACTCCCATAATGAAGCAAGGCATTTCTGTCAGTGCTTTTCACAAAAGGTTTTACCAACAGTTGATTATCTTTATGGTAAATTGTCAAATCCAAATAATGCACCTCGATAGAACTCATGGAAGCCGTGAATTTCAAATATCTGTTTTGATTATTCAACCATCCCAGAAAGTTGTTTGCTTCTTCTATCGATCCATGCCATATCATGAAAACGTCGTCAATGTATCTCAACCACTGTGTTATCTGGGGTCTGAATGGATTGACCACTGAATAAATCACCGTTTGTTCTACCATGTCGACGTACAAGTTGGCTAAATTAGGATCCATGGCTGCCCCCATGGCTGTCCCTTCTACTTGTATGTAGAATTGTCCCAAAAATAGAAACAAATTATTGGTAAGGGCTGTTTCAGCACACCATAAAATGAAGGCATTGCTTACAGGGTGATTGTCTTCTCGTTGTAGCAGTGTTTCTTCTACCACTTCTAAGGTAGCTCTCTGAGGGATGTTGGTATATAATGATTGAATGTCCAAGCAAATCAGAATATCACTAGTTGGATCAAAAGCCATCCCTTCAATTTTCACTATGGCTTCTCTAGTGTCTTGTATGTAGCTTTTCATTTTGTTTACAAAAGGGCGCAGATAGAAGTCTACATATTTAGACAAGGGTTCCAGAATGGAGTTCACCCCAGATACTATGGATCTGCCTGATGGTTTCTCCTTGTTTTTATGTAGGTTAGGTAAAATGTAGAACACAGGGATTTTCGCTGTTTCCCTGGTAAGGTAATCCCCTTCCTGTTTACTGATTAATTGCAAATCTACTGCTTTGTCTACTTTTTCCCTTATCATTTTGACAAGGCCGGGGCTAGGATCTTGATTGATTTTCCGATAGCTGTTGTTATCTGATAACAGTCTGTGGCATTCGTCAATATAATCTTTTTTATTCAAAATGACGATGGCCCCTCCCTTGTCAGCCTGTCTAATAACAATTTTGTCATTTTTCCCCAGGTCACGCAACATAGTGACTTCTGATTGACTGAAATTGGAGTTTTTAGACATCCCTTGAGTTTCGAGTTTCTGTACTTCTCGAAGGACCTTTCTTTCAAAAACCAGCGATTCCGGCCAATGAGTGTGATAGGGAGGACAGAAAGTGGAAGGATTTCTCAGGCCACTAAAATTAGTGTGGATACTGGTGGGTTGATCTTCAAAGAATTCTTTTAAATGCACTTTACGCATAAATGCATTAAATTCCAATCTAAATTTAAAAGGGTTATGATATTTAGACACAACAAAGTTTAGACCTTTATTCAAACAACGTTCTTCTTCTCCGGAGAGGGTCTCACTGGACAGATTAACTACCAACCCCGGTAACTGCGTGTCTGCATTCGATCCGTCGTCCACTCTTGCCGACTGTTCCGTCTGCCTAAAAAAGGTGGGCGCCTTGACCCATTTCTTACACCTTGATTTCCTCCTGAGTTACGGCCTCTTTGTGCTAAGGCATTCGTATTTCTTCCTTTTTGATCACCCCCATTGGTGTCTTCATTTTCATTGGGTGCCACCCCTTCTTCACTCGAGCTGTAAAATGTGTTCCTAAATCTCACTCTCCGGTTTGCTCTTTGTCCCCCCGTTGGAGGCCCAAAGTTGTAATCCTTAGTCACGTATTGGAAAGCTTTATCATGTGCAAAACTCGCTAGATCTTTTTTGAGTCTTTTAATTCTTTTAGTACTTGATTCAACCTTAAACGCTTGCATCTCCTTCATGTGGGCTTCTAATTTAGTTTTAAAGATCTCGATGTCGAAATTCTTTTTCATATCTTCTTCCAATGCATTTAAATCGACCAAGATTTTTTTCATGGTTTCTTGTGCTGTTTTGATGATTAATACCAGCCAATCTCATCCACACTTGTTGGCTATATAGCTCCATTTAAGTTTGAATTCTGCATTATCTAAAAAGAGCCTCGGTTCATTGTGTACTATCAGACCCTGTGGTAGGGCCTGGTTCTTGAGGTATTCCAGCATGATAATGGCATGTAGCTCAGTTCGTACCAGCCTCTTCCGAGTCTGTGTGAGTTCATTCCATTTATCATCTTTCCCAATGTCACAAAGCTCATTGTCTAGGCCCAATCCTGGTATAGAATTAAGGAGTTGTAAAATGTAGTCTTCAGTATAAGCAAGACTCTTGTCTGATGCCGTTGCCATGGTAGTGTTTTGGTATCAAAGAATGGTGGAAATTATCACCTCAATTGACCCAAAAAACATTGGTGTGGTATAGGCCTAGGCACAAAAAACTTTTCTTCCTACCACCATTAAGGTGGATCCCTACGAAACAAAGGTTGCCTCACAGAAGCGTTATTTCATTCAAGGGTTGCCCCACATTCTGGTGATAATCCCTCCTACCAAGTGAGGATATAATATATCTATTTAACCAAAAAGAAGGGACACGTACATAATCAATCAACATCACACGTTACCCTCAGTATTAGAAACGCTACCAGCAGCCACTTAGCAAATATGGGCTGTGTATAATCTAATGAGACAATTACTCCCACTTCTCTAAAAAGTCAAGTTTTAATTCATAGCACAAGTATCAAAAGCATTGAAAAACATATACACCACATAAAAGTATACAATGTTAAAAAGTAGTTTTTCCACCACACAGAATCAAGTTCATAAATGCTTGAAACACAAACGTAGTAGCAACTTAATTTACTCTTGCTCCCTACTGCGTGAAAATAGCCCAATTTATATAAGTTTCTGTCCTTGATGTTGTAAATAACTGGACATTCTTCAGGGGCAGAAGTTTGTTTTGTGCTTTCTGTAGGATTTTCTGTTCTTTCCTTTACAATTCCAGTTCCTATAGCTGAGGGTACATACAAACATATACACATTATTACATTGGCATTGTTGGTTCATTTGCTAAACCTTACCATCCCTAATCACCATTAGGGTGTAACAAGTATACAATTCATAATATACCTGTAACGAAAACTTGTAGTCCTAACTGTTTACAAGTTCATTAACAATTACAACTATTGTTATACACCTACCAAATGGTAAGGAGAGTTTGCCTATACCCAAACACACCTCCTAGGAACTTGTAAGTACCTCATCCCGCCACATGGACATTATTACCATGAGTCTCATTAAAAACTACCAAGGGGGAAAGCATAAATATGTGTTTCAAACCTCACCTTGGTCACAAAGACTGGTCACTTCTCTCTCGAGGAAAACTATAATTTTTCTTTCTTTTTCTTTAGAGTGTACCACCTCCAATGTAGGTCACTTATCGGATTTTACCCCTTCCATGGCTCTAAGACACAAGAAAAGGGTTCTAAGGGTTACTAGGATTAGGGGTGGGTAATCTATTTCCCCCTATAAGAGTATGTCATGGCCCTTACCTCCATAAAATGGTATTCGCAGTGCCAGGGCCGCAGTTTTCAGGTCCAATTTCCATATAAATTGTCCACTTTTCATTAAATGGATGGGTCAAGTTTCAATGCCTTGTCTGTAACAAAACACAGACCCCTCTTAGATTAAGTTAGGATTCCCTCGACTGAATTAAAGGTTCAAGACCTCAGTTCCCTTCTAGGAGTAAAGCTTACCTTTGTCACAGAACCAGTGTGTCTGTAGAGTATCTCCTGAAGATCAGCACTCAGGAAGGTTTCTCAAATGCAATCGTATAAAAGCCTAGAAAATTCTATTCTCGTTGCAGCCGCGCACGTAGCGATGATGTCATCACGTACGACGTAACGTGATGATGTCATGATAGGCCGCGCGTCGTAGCCGCGTCGTAGTCTAGGAGACGCATAAACAAGTGTAGGCTCACCGCACAGGTTCATTCCCTATAGCAAACCACTAATTTGTCTTAAAAAGCCCTTAAGAGCCTTATTTACACTGTGCATATCTGACCTAGTAGGTTGTCTAAATTCAGTAAACCTGCCATCCCAAGGGATCCCTAATAATCAGGTAGAGAGTTTTCTGTAAGAATATATTCTCTTGGTACTAATGGCAGTAAATATACATCTCATCGCCCTTTCTTAATTATGAAAAAAGGGGGGACTCCCCAAGGTGTGATGACCCCACACCAGTGTCTGTTCCGGTTGGTAAATTCTCTGTGTCCATCCATTTATATACATCTTCAGGGTTATTGAAGAAAATAGCACGACCTTTGTGAATTATCTTCAGTCTAGCAGGATCCAATAATATATACCTTAGATTTGGCTTACAATCTTCTTTTGACCGATATATAGTTCATCCATTGCTTCTGTACTTGTAAGGTATAATCCGGGCATGCCGTTATCATGGCAGACGCACGTTGGATCATACTTCCTTTGCGGAAGTGCTCAAGGATCTTTTCCCTATCTCAGTAGTTCAGTATCCAAGCTATTATTGGCCTCGGTGGGGCGCCAGGCGGCGGTTTCCTCATCAGTGATCTATGCTCCCTTTCTACCGTGAAGCCTTGAGTGAGGAACCCTAGGCCTATCTCCTGCAGCAAGAGTGTCTATGTAGTCAGTTGGGTTTGGTCCCTCTTCTCCTTGCGGGAGCCCAATAATTCTTACATTGTTGCATTTGACTCTTCCTTCTGTATCCTCAGCTCTCTCTTCCAGATTACACACCTGTTGTTGCAGTACTCTGACTTCTTCTGAAGTAACCTTCAGGCTACTCGTGTTCTCCGCCATCTCCTTCTCAAGTGATCCTGTGCTTTCAGCCAGTGACTGCACATCTTGCCTCAACAAGTTCACATCTATCTGATCGCTTCCATTTTGGACTCCAGCGCCACCTTCAGAGATGCTATGGCCTCCAGGATCTGCTGGTCGACCCCTTCTCAAGCGGCTGTTCCCCGAGATGTGCGGAGGTCGCTTGAGTAGTGGTCTCCGCTGGGTGCATGCCTCCAATGTAAGCTGTTTCCCTTTTCCTTTCTGAGCTTTGGATGTCATAACTTGACTTTGCCTTGCTCTTCTGCAGGCCTCTATTTCGATTGTGCCACTCAGGAATACCACTTTCACTGCTTTTCCTCCCAACCTTACAGGATGGCTCCTTCTTTTTTCACCACCTTCTGTGCGCTTGAGCACTACACATTAGCTGATAGGTACCCCTCACTACGCCATTCTCACCAGGTCCGTCGTGTTGTTCAACAGTTACATACTACTATGTTATGTTTGCTATGGGTATTTGGCCAAAAGTGCTGGTGCTTACTGTGGGTTCCTTGCCCTTTGTAGGGCCCTCAGTATGCTACAGGGTGCAAGCCTGGGGCCCTCAGTATTGTCTGCCGGTGTACTTCAGTGAACCAATTGCCCCGCTTTGCTCCACAATGTTATCTGCTTTTGGACAGGGGAGGACCCCTATGCATCCACTTCCTGCCAGCATGGATGCTATATGTCTCTGCTCAAGCCTATGTATAGTATCCAACATGTAGGCCGTGTTGCCAAGCTTACAGCGTGTGTTCCATATGCTCCTGTGTCAAGTATGTGTGCTATAACTGCAGGCCGTTATTCCCTTTGTCCAGCCCCCATTATAACGTTACTTGGGCCTTTGATGACCTGTGCCGTATTGGATAATGTTATCAGTGTCCACCAGCTCACATTTGGTGACTACATTCCCTATGAAATTGCTGGTCATATAACTCTTATGGACCCTTTGCAGCGTCCAAACTATTCATTTACCTCACCGTACTGGCGTGGGGTTGTGCAAGTCAGTACACCCCTGATGAAATTGGCTATCGCTCATGTGGCTATGCTCTGTACCATCCATAGTCTGTCGGGCTAGGTCAGAATTCTGCCTGTGCCCTAGCTTAAATGGCTACATGGCCCTTTTCTCTGGGGCTCGTAATTGATACCGCTGGTCCACTGCTCACTCCCTCACCAGGTCATACAGGTTTGTGTACAATTATCCGCACTTCCTGCAGCGGAGACTATGAACACAGCCCTCTACCTTCCTAACTTCCACGACCCTGCATGTGCCAGGGACTCTTCAGCGTTGCCTAGAGTCACATTCTGGTCGCCTGTGCCATCGTGCGACCCCCGGTAGGATCATAGCACTAACGAGTGCTCGAGCCCTCCATGCGACTCACTGTGAGGACCGCTGTCCCAGGCGTGTGAATGGCTGGTCAATCAGCAGCGCTTCTGATCCTAATACCGGTGCTGTGCCCTTCTTGCCAAGCTGTTGTCCCTTGGCTTTTGCTTCCGGTGAGGTTTTGGCCTGCGCCTGACTTTCAGCGCTCTGCTGCTTCCCCTTTGTTCTGCACCACCATCTTTGGTTCTTTTTCCATCGAGCCACGTCCCGGGGTTCAAACTGCTAGAACTCCATGAATAGGGCTCTCTACGTTCCCTGAGAGTGCCCAGATGTGCACACCGATTCCCTCCACACAGTGCTGTAACCACAGACGCTTAGGCTTGCATACTCCTCATTCTCAGGATAGAATCATGTACGGATCTCTGGAGCCACAGGAATCTCGTCCTACTGCGTGGCTACCTAGCCATGCCCCCATGCTGGTTATACTTAACCATGGGAGTTGCTGAGAATCTGCCAAACCTCCTGTCAAATGCTGATGTTTCAAAGGTTTTTGTTCTAGTTTGCTTGATTATACGATAACAGTCAAATTGCTTGGCTCTCTTTGTGCTGATCTAGATGCGCAAATATCTAAAGGTTTGGACCACTTCCAGTCGTTCTTTTGCAACAAACCGGTTATACTTCGGTTTATTTTTTTAAATATAATTTATCATTAGAATGTTTGATTTTATTTACATTCAATAGTAAATCCAATGCTGCAAAATAATCATTGGTCGCTGTCAAGGCCCTATGTAGGCCAATGGGGGTCGAGTCAAATAGTACTATATCATCAGCATCTGCCTGGTAGATAATTTGCAGATTCCCTAGCTTTGGAAGGAAATTTCGATCTCTCAAAGATTTTGCCAAAATCACTAATGTATAAGCTAAATAAAAAAGGCACCAGTAAACAACTCGCAGCAACTATTTATCCACTTTGTGAAATTCCCTTTTCAGTCTAAACGAACCATCAGCTTGGTATCAGTGTGCAAAACAATCAAGATGTCTACCAGTCCGACGGGACAAATTCATCTCCATTACCTTTTCCCAAAGGTGTCGACAAACAAACGCATGAGAAATATCCAGAAATGCACAGTAAAGTACTGTTTTCTCCTGTTTGCCTGCGTTTGCAGAAGATTAATTAAATGAATTACAAAGCAATTATGAGCAGTATTCAGGCCTTGCTATGGGCCGGACTGGTATTTGTTGATAATGCCGTTCCTATCTGCCCAAATACATAGATGATACAAAATAATAACCCCAAAGATTTTACTAGCGGCACCAAGGAGGGAGATTGTGCGGTAATTAGATGGAATAGCCCTGTCTCCCTTCTTGTAAATCACTACAATGTTTGCTTTCTTCCAGGAGGATGGCAAATTCTTGGCCTTCACAGTGTCACAAAATAAAACATACAGAATAGCTGCCAGAGGTTTGGGTTCAACTTTAATGTAGCATTCACTAAGCTATCCGGCCCTGGAGCATTTGAGACCTTGCCTTTCTTAATAGTCTCTTTTATCACTGATAAATCTATCCCAACCTGTTCTGACCAATTACTATTGAGTGAGAGAGACCCCCCCAACCCCTCATTTTCATGATAAAGGGAGGAGAAGTGTGTCTCCCACACACCAGATGCAACAGGCTGACATTGGAGAGAACATTGCTCTAACAGTTCTTCAATCAATCTCCAAAAGTAGGACGAATTTTTGGGAATAATTGAGTAAAGCATTGATTCTGCATCATTAATGTTCAGCAGAAATTGATGACTATTGGCCCAATTCTTATAATGAAGTCTCAAATTGTTTGCCTTTTCCTCATAGTCTAATCAAAGTTTTCTCAGTTGTCTCCTTGCTTTGTTAAACTTCCTCTGTTTTCCCGCAAGAAGGGTATCATACTTTTGTGTATAGCCTCAATTCTTAGTTACATTCTTTCACCTCCCCACATTAGGGGAATATAAACTACTCAAGGCCCTTTGAGGTGTCTTGTCATATATGGCTGGATTGAAAAATTCCCCATCTTCATTGGGTCCCATGTACAAAATAAATTCATTAAAATATAATGATAATGCTGGCTTCCAGGTCAGTGCTTGATTTATCGGATTGACCTTCAACACCACCAGGAAATTTAAACTTTGTTCATCACCGCAGTTATGCTTTAAGATCAAAACCAACATAGAGTGGTCACTAGATTTTCAAGGTAACACTTTTAGGCAGTTAGATTTCCAGAATAAGGATTTGGATATGAATACATAGTCCAAGGTGGATCTCAAATGGCCATTAGCCCAAGTGAATTCATGGGGGCTATCATCAATAAGGTTTCCATTGGCAAGGAATAAATCCCAATTTTGTAATTCTGGTCTTACTAACCTCCCTTTTTTTCTCACCAGTGAAGATAACCCAATCCTGTTTTTTTTCACAATACCACTTGGGATCCGGGCATTCATTATTAAAATCCCACAATATGATTTTATCTACATCCTCATGTTCTAGAGCATTTGAGACGAGGACAGAAGGGGCTTTCAAGAAGGTTTTGTCCTCAGATTTTGGGCTGAAGTATACATTAAACACATAACAGCAAACATCTGTTCAATTTCCACAACCACCAACCACTTACACCATTTAAATATCCTCCCGGTATGTTTCAATGCTAAACATCTTTAGACCAATACCATTTCTAAGGGCACATAGGGGACACCACATAGTTTGGACCAATGCTCCCTGCATAGCTTCCACTGTTAGACCCACATAATCATCTATTATAGGAAAAGAGGTTAACCAAGATTCCTGCAAACATAAAGAGTATTATGGCAGAGAAAGTAAATCTGTTTCTAGGAACTTATGTCCTCTACAATTTCAAGAGGCCAAACGAAGATCATCTATTCACTTAAAGATATTCTGAGTACTTCCCCCACCATGCAAAACAGACACACAGAGTTCCATTCATGTGGTGCTAGTAATATTGTAGGGTTTTCATCTGTAATTCTTCGCTGACCTGGATCTGAAGTATTAATGTTAATTGAGGGCGGACTACAAGATATCAAGTCATGAATAGACATAGAGGGGCGGGGAATTACTACAGGAGAAATCTCATTCAGCAGAGACTTTGGCTTAGCTAGGGCCTGCAACACGTCGTAGCCAAATGTTAGGAGCAACTCCAACTCAGACAGAACCAGGGCACTTACCATAAAGTATAACTTTGCCAAATTTAATCTGCCCTTCACTGGAAACTGAACCCAAGCAATATCGCTAGAGGAAATCAGTCTTAAGCTAGGTATTTTTAAAAAAGTGCCAGAATTTGGCTCCGATTTAAAGGGAGTGGGTCTCTATTAGTAAAAAACCTTGTTCAAGATCAATGTAAGTTCCTTTGATAGAGTTGTTTTCCCTTTAACTCCTTGCTTTTCAATTTCAAGTTGGCTGAGATTAGTCCCTGGGTAATGACGTGACATAGGGTAGAAATGTCCCCCTCTTTCGTTGTGGCCATTGTGAGTTAAATTACCCAGGCCAGTATTCTGGTTTACAAATTCTAGTGGTTCCACTGTCTCACCCAACCCGCTTAATACTGAACTCAGTGTTATGAACCTTCTGTCAGTTATCGCAACAGAACAAGGGGCTTTGTCCACTAATGTGAGAAAGGATGACTGTAATGAGTCATGCTGGCTCTTAAACTGATGATCTTACTTTTCTAGAACAACCAATGGAGCATCAAAATACATGTTTATCGAATTTTGCACATGCACATGCTTACTTTTGCCTGATCAGCCTTTGCTTAAGAAACAACCTGATTTTGGTGTAAATGTTTTTCTAATTTTTTTTATTTTAAATTCCACCACAATTTACAGACTTTGCATCACAGTATTCAACATATCACAATACAAGTCTCATCCGTGTGTTCCCCTATTCCGCCCAAATCCCCCACCCCTGTCGCTTTCCACCCCATCACTATTGTGCGTTTTTAGCTAATATATATGCTAGATCCCTCATTTGTTCAAATGTTTAGCCCTTTTAGGCCTTGCGAATCCTCCCAGCAAAAAGGCCAGGGGGTTTCCAATGTTCAATGTGATATCCGCTTTTGCTAGTGCTTGCGCAACCTCCTCCCAAAATCTCCACACAGGGCCAAAACATGTGAACCAGATCTGCATTCACCTCCCCACACTTCAGACATGATTGCATCGCTGTTTGGCTAAATTTTGCTATTCTATTCAGGGTTAAATATGCTCTGTGGGTGATATATAGTTGAATCTGTTGAAGCCTTGTGTTTCTAGATACTTTCTTGTGGTACACTATGGCTCTCTTCCACACTGCGTCTGACATTGGTTCTTCCAGATCCGCCTCCCATTGCTGTCTCGTCTGCCCCAACTCCCTCGCCACTTTAGACATTAGCAACTTGTATATCCTTGAGACTTCATGCCCCCCTTACGATACATCGTAAAATGTCTCAATAGTGTCATCCATCTGTAGTGGAGCTGCGGTCTGCGGCCATCTGTGTCTCACATTCCTCAACAAGCTAATATGTGTAAGGTTTTTCCCCGGATGCACTCCTGTCTCCTCTATCAGCTCCATAAAATCTTTGGGCACCCCTTCTTTCATCAGGTCACCTACCGTTGCTACCCCTTCAGGTTTCCAATATCTTCTCACTTTCAACCTCAATTGGTCACTCGTACCTTCTAACGCCACTATCGGGATCTGCAGGGAATATGGTGCAGTGTTCCCCAGCAATTGACAGGCCCTACGACACATTGCACACCCCAGTTTCAGCAGCCTGGGTGAGCAGGTTGTACAAGAGTCCCTTATCCATATGACTTTGTTTAGAAAAAAAACTGGGTCCCATTGTTTGCAACAACCTCGACTCATTTATCAGACAGCCATTTCGCTACAAATTGTAACTGACTAGCTAAGAAATACACCTCAAAGTTGGGTAGTTTTATAACCCCTAGGCCGTACGCATTCTGAAGCTTCCAAAGTGCCACCATGCACCTCGAGTTGTTCCACAGGAAGGTCCTGCATATACTGTGCAGTTTAACGAAGAACAACCTCGGTATAGCAAACAGGACATTTGTAAAAAAGTGAAGGAGCCTAGTCAGTACAATCATTTTCACTAGCGATTCCCGTCCCATCATGGATAATGGCAGTCGAGCCCAGAAAGAAATGGAATTCTCAATGCCCCTCATTGCCCTCACTGTATTTCGTGTGTGTTCCATTTGAGGATCATGATAGATGTCCACTCCCAGGTAACGGAATTAGTCTAGTTCCCATTTAATTGGCAGCACCGGTAGCAGAGTTTCTCATATATCTTCTTAATGGAAATAAACGACTTTTGCAGATTAATTGTTATACCCGAGAATACTGCTTATCGCTCCATCATGTCTAGTATATATTGCAGATTAGTCTTGGGGTAGTGTAAGTAGAGTAGCATATCATCTGCATACAATGAGATCAAATGTCTTCCTCCTGGTGTATCTATCCCTGCCTCCCCATATTCATCACGTTACCCATAAATCTCGTTCAATAACATCTTGTATACCTTTTGACCACTACATTAAAAGCCGCCCATAGTCTGCCTGCTGACCTTACACTGCCCTTATTATGCTTGAAATATACCATCACCTCCTCTCTCAGGTGTTCTCCGAACCCTACATCCCTTAGCACTTGTGCCCTGAGTCTCCATGTCTGAATCCTGGCACGGGGCGGGAGAGCCTGCCATATGACCACCAGAGGGGCATGGTCCGAGAAGACCCTAGCTTTGTAGTTAGCTTGTGCAAACTCTCCTAACAATTCTCCCCCCGCGAACACGTAGTCCAACCTCATGTAGAGATTCATATAGTGAGAATATACGCACCCCTGCTGATGCATTGTTCTCCACACACTCTTCAATTTAAATGCGTGCAGCAACGTGTTTAGTTCTTTCGTTGCCGGAGCTGGATGAACAAATTTACATTCTGATCTGTCTAGTGCCGGGTGCAGTGTACAATTAAAGTCACCCCCCCATATTAATGCCCCCTCCCTATATGGGCCTATCTTGGTATAAGGATCTGAAATACACAGCTGTATTGTGATTAGGGGCATATGTATTAATAATGCATATGTCTCTGTTCTCCACTCTGCCCCGTACCATGATCATCCTACCTTCCGTATCTAAGTGGGTCTGGAGGACCCTGAACAGAACTGTTAGTGCTACCCATATCAGCACTCCCCTGGCATATGCTGAGTATGTAGAACCCAAGGTCACCCCACCCCATTTACGTGCCAAGGTATCCTGTCTATCTTTGGTCAGATGTGTTTCTTGCAGTAGGGCTATGTTATTTTTTGGCGTTTTAAGTATGCCATTACTCTGTTCCGTTTGATGTAGCAATTCAGCCCCCTAACATTCCAAGTTGCTATCTTAAGTTCTCCCATCTTTTCCTAGCATAACCACACTCCCCTTCCAGCTCATCTCACCACCCCTCTCCTACTGTGAATGTCTATGAGCCAACTTCCCTCTAACTACCCAACTACACTCCCCTCCCTATCCCCAACTGTTCCCAACATTTGCCCAGCTTCGAAACCGACGCTCAGACATCTCTGCATCTCTCTCCGAACCCGGCTAATTGTCGGAGTTCAGCGTGTAGCGGGAAGATACTGAACTACTAGTATCCTATTTGTTGTAAATGGTTTTGAAGACAACGTGGGCCCAGATCCCTGAGGTACAAAGATAGGTGCCAATGTTAGCACCCTCTTTTGTAATTGACTCTAATCCTCTGTAAGGTTACTCGCTGGCACAAAAGCCCCCACAGGAGATCTAGTCAGTGCATCCACCAAGGAGGAAATGGGCGTGCGTTCTTCCACAATGGCCAAACCTAAGTCGGCCGATTCTCCTATGCTCTCCATCTCAGAATACACTTTGGTGTAACGTTTTGATGATGATTTTACAAAATTGTAAATGGGACCCTTAGGCACTCTCTTCTCAAGATTATTAATTTCTTCTTTGCCTTCCTTGATATTGTTAATGTTTCTGTTTGGGGTGACATCCTCTTCTCATTCTGATTTAACAGAGAGCCACTAAACAAGTCTTCCTTCAGGACTCCGTGGCAGTGGGAAGACAGACACACTGGCACCGTCGCTAAGGGTGCTGGCACTTCTGTGAGGACTCTGCCTATCAGGGCCGCAGACCTGTCGGGCGCAGCGGCCCCTGCAGGCAGATTCGTAGCGTGGAGGACCGCCACACTTGTAATGAGGCCCATAGTGTTTAAAATGAAATGTTGGTCATGGAACTCCTCTGCAATAACGTCATAAGAGTTAGCCATTTTGACAGAGGGTAAAGTTCAGAGCATGGAGGGCCGACCCAGGGGTATTTGGGGCCTCATGTGAATTTGTGTGTAAAAGTGGGTAGCAATCTTCCTCCTGCGTCAATTCCCCTGGAGAAAGATCCAATGGTGATGTTATTTTGTGACCTAGGGGCTCAAATGTAAATAGTGACGTAATTGCGAAAGATTAGTAGCAAAAGTTAGTTGAGGCCCTGGGAAAAAAGATATACGGCGGGCTCCAGGTGCAGTTGCTACTGATTTAAGCAATGAGCCATTGCCTTTCAAACTGTCCATATCCTGAATGGCCTCAAGAGCACCAATGTTTTTGTTTAGGCAAGATAAGTTCAATAGCGCTGTATCAGTCAATGATGACCATGCCAATGCCAGAGGAGGAGGGCTCATGGGAGGTGACAATGCCATGGCTGCTCTTTCAAGGCAAAGAGCTTTCCCTCCTTTGACAGCCAAATTAGAACTGTGGCAGAGCTCATCTCTGCTCCGTAGCAAATAAATGTTCATTTACACAAGTCAATGCAGAAGTTCCAAAGATTTGGTGCTTGGTGAGACCAGAGAAATTATAGGCGATCAAGTTAGATTGAGCACTCGTTTAGCATTTTCACTCACCAATACTGCAGGGTTTAACAGGTAGGCTATGGAAGACATGCTGGATGTTGGCAGCCCAGTAACCACATGTGCTTATCACACACCCACAGAGCCCCAGCGGACCACTGCAGACCACATTCAACACCACTTCCACGCCACGATGCGCACCGGGGCCGGTGTTAAGTAGGAAAAATATTCAGGGCTCCACTTCAGAGCTCCGCCTCCACTGCAGTAAAGATAGACTAGATATTGTTCGCCTCTGCACCGGTATCTGCCAATACAGACCACTTTAAAACACCACGTCCATGCCGCGCTGTGCGCCTGGAAGGGGGGTAAGTAGGAAAAATGTTCATGGCTCCACTTCAAAGCTCCACCTCCACTGTAGTTAAGATGGTGGAGATACTGTTCCCCTCTGCACCGGTATCTGCCACTGCACACCACTTTCAATAACACTTCTATATTTTTGTGAATAGTTTCATAAGATTCACCAAATGCTGCTAAAGTCATAAAAGTTTCAAAAGGTGTTCTTCCTAAGGGGAGATTCACTTAACCGTGACAGCAAGGTTATTTTCACTGACTTGTACTAGATCGATAGATATCTAGGAGGATACGTAGATACACAAATTGATAGTCATATCTGCACACAAACACACACACTCACTTTTATCATAATTTTTTAATGTAATGGTTCATATTTTCTCATGCATATTTCATTGAATGAGTGTCAGCACCAACACTCTGAACCATGCTGTGAGTGAGAAAAGGGTAGGACATTTAGTTATTGTCAAGCATGCAAAGTAACTGCCAATGCTTAGTGAAACCATTATTATATGTATTCTATGTACCCACTAATTACAACCTTGAACTAGAGAATAAATTGTATACATTCCTGCAAGTTCAATTTAAAGGTTCAACAAATCAGGAGGCACCAGATTGCCCTAACCAGCATTTGCCATATGCAGGACAGGGAATACAGTACAAAGGGGTGACTACAGTAGGTAAAAATAAGTAATCTAAATGATTATGAACATTTTGATCTCATCACAATAACAGAGGTTCTAAATCATATCATACAAGCTGACAATGTGAACAAAAAGTCTGAACATGTTTAATAAAAACAATGAACATTTAATTAATGTATTATACCGAAAACACTAACTATGTGTAGTTTTTCTTGCGGATCTGATATGTTTTATCACATTACAGCAACGACCTGAGTTGAAATAGTGTGCCAGAAGATTATTTACCTTCTTTTTTCATTCCTGCCCGAAAACACTTCTTCAAACGGCAGTATCGACATTGATTTCTCTTGTCTTTATCAACAACACATTGCCGGCTGAACCTAACGGACATAAATATTGTTAAAGTCGTTAGTAGGCCCACAATGTTTCTGTTGCTGTCTGCAAACTGCCATACAAATCCAATGTACTGCCTTAGATACCGATATAGCATCACTAGATTGTATGTTTTAGTTAGGGACGTTGTTCTTCTAAATACCAGTAGGTTTGATCTCCAAAATGCCACTTCAGAAAAGTCCATAACCACCACCAGACACATTTGATCCAATGTCATTAGAACTAGCAGGATAAGGGAATATATGGCAAAATGGACCATAGACTGATATGAAAATGTCAGAAAAAATATGTAAAGAATTGATTCTTTGGAAGCAATATCATGTACTGTAAGGAGGTCCTAAATAAAATTAATACATGAATATCATCCATGAATTGGTACAAAGTAGGTCTGTCGAACATCACCTCTAACCCAGAACAGACAGAGATTTGAGAATTGATCCAGACATACTGTAATTTCCCCACTATTGTGCCAACTGGTGGTCATTTATGTCCAGCAAATTTAAATGGATGTTCTGGCATGCACATCAGGTATGAACTTCAAAGACAACAGGCACTGGCTAGGCGTTTACGCAGGCCCAAGCTTGGACCTAACACCACTAGTAGAGAACTATTGTAAGGGTATGTAGATGGGTCAGTGGTACACCTTACTGATAGTGGTAGTCCAAGATATTTATGAATAATTAGCTGAGCACTACATAAGGTATAGAGAGATCGACTGGACTAAGTATTGCAAAACTTTCCATATGCAGTGTTGTTTAGGGGAAGCAGGACGCCTAAGTTCTCGCTATGTCGCTCTCAACTCTAGAATTAGTATCTCTTCAATTTGTATGTTTAGGTTGCTGTCAATACTATTTTGCCTTGTTTGGCTCCTGCATTGCAGGGATGTGTGCTAGGGTATAAAGAGCCGAGCAGCAGCAGAGTTGCTGTCACCCCACCCAAAGCTGATGACATTAGGCTATGAGATTACAGAGATGGGGAAAGGCTGCATAGAGCAGAGTTAAATCCTGGAGGCACCTAAATGGCACACAATTAAGTACTCCTATTATTGATGTAGTTCAGAAAAGGTAGCAGGCGCTCCTCTCCAGAAAGAACATGCCATGATACCTGTTCTGAGATGAAAGTTTGCAGCACACGCTTTTTGCTGACTGTACCTTTCACAGATGGGAAATATCCATTTGCATATCAGTTTTTGTCCCGCCCACATGGGCAGTCCAGCACCAAAATGCTATGGCAATTCCTCTCTGAACAAGAGTACCAAAAGCAACCCCATACGCGTGTTTCAGCCTTGTTGGGCCTCATCAGTGAGGTGAAGCTTTGTCCTCTGCTGCAGCCCACCAGCACTATCAGTTGAGTAAAAATAAACATCTGTTATCTGTCAATAAATCCAAGATGCCCATCCGGGGGTGAATGTGCTCTATACAAATACCTATGTAAAGTTATGTTATGTTATGGTATGGTATGGTATGGTATGGTATGTTATGTCATGTTATGTCATGTTATGTTATGAGCAACAATCACCAAGACTCTCCAGCCATGAACCACCAAAAGCTCTTTGACTATACCATCAATGCACCACACTAAAACTGTGATCCAGGATTATGAAATAGCACTGGATTATTCATTCACTTAAATTTCAAGCATCAGATACAATGAAAAAAAAAATAAGGCACTGCATGGTAATCAACAGATTTACAAATGCGTATGTAATGGTGCTTGTTATGAAAAAATTCCCAAAACATGTTAATACTTTTGATAACATGTTATTTTCCTAAGCAGGGTAGAAGTGGTGAATAACACAGATCTGGTTTACAGCATAATGAAGAAATAAAAATATTGAAACTGGTGAGATGGAGTCGGTAAATTAGGGAGTTTGAAGAAGCAGGCAGGTTAGTTGAAGAATCTGGGATTTGTGAGAGTGTTTTGTGCGGGACATATCAATGGGGAGAGGTGGGCTGGCTAACCTGTGCATAGGACACAAGTGGTCAAGCAACATTTAAAAAATGGGGGTTGCTGATGACAGGAATGGGCGAACATTCCCTGCTTTGAAATTACTTTTATGGGACCCAGATGTTTGGAGGCTAGTAACCTCCTCAGCGAGAGATCATCATAATACCCACAAGCACAGAAATCATACTCCTAGCTGTACTTTAACCTAAATGACAACGCAAGGCATAAAACAACCAGTGTCGCATAGCAATTTGCTATGCAATTCTGTAGGTTTGCTAATTAAATTGCAACTTGTGTGGCACAGCTAGCTATTTAAATGACCCTGTGCAATGAAACAGCAGCTCACCCTTCATTCCTCTCTTACCCTCTGTGCTCTCTGTGCCCTTTTTTCTTGTTCACTGCAAGTTCAGAGAGGCTAATGGAAAAAGAGTGCAGGAATCGTCTCCTCAACTCTTGAAAGTGCCAAAAGCCTGTATGGAAGTTCAAGTCAAGAAAAGTTTCTTTTTCAAATGATTGCAAACCAGAGATAATCAGGATGATACTTGCACTAAACAAACTATATCCAGTTCAGCAAAGACCAGTATGTGTTAACTTTATTTTCTTTAAAAGATAATCCTGCAATTTAATTCCTAAACATTTTAAGTTGCTACAAAATGCATAATTTCAGCATTGCTACTGTAAAACACTGTACTGTCTCTATTTCTCAGTACAATGTAGGTTAGTATATCTAAATCTCAGCATCAACTATATTGCATTTTGTTGGGGAAGGTGTTTCATATTGACAAGTGAACACTTTTGAAAATGTACATGGTCAAATTACTTTGATGGCAATCCTAGTTCTGTGACCTGCTGGTTGCATTCATCTTTGCAACAGGTGCTCAACCAATGAGCTGATCCCAACCTCCTTGACATTCTTTTTGATAACCTGGTTGCCCTATAACAGCTAACCTGAATGTAAACTGGCTGCAAACGTACACTATACCACTGAATTCGGCCCATTCTCTGTCCATTACGCCGTCCACTCTGCTTAGTCTCTTACTTTCTTCCCTTTTACATAATGAATACACAAACTGAACTAGATGTTTGCACAAAGTATGATCAAAAGTTCCATCCAGTTTGTACATCTACAGATCTGCAATACCATACATTGTAGTGAGTCCCCAGAGCTCGCTTTCCGGTACGTGTGTTTGTATTATATATTAACACCTGCAGGAGAGCTCTATCCAATCCGAGACTGGTAACACAAACGTAACCTGCAAGTAGCCGCCCGCATTTCATGCCGTGCTGCTGCTGCTCCTCTGCCCAGCCTTCACCCTGTCCCTGGAGACGGTTCCCCAGGACAAGTTTCCACTGGAGTGGCACACCTCAACCCCCCAATCACCCTCCTGCTGCTGATAAACCTGCCCACCTCCAGATCCTGGAAATAATTATTTCCAATCTCAGACATGTGTGATTTATTTTTTGTAATGGAAGCATTAATTAGGCAAAGGATGGTTTTCTTAAAAAGGAACGAAATTAAAATATCAGCACCCCTGATGGCACCGCTGAGTGCTAATAGCGCAAAATAACGCTTTCATGAGTGCACAAGGCTGGAATGCAGTACTTGGGCCTGCATGGCTAGGCTTAAGGACCTCTAACGGCACTGCCCTTCACCAAAAGTGAGATTTAATGCTATATTGGAAACAGTTGATATCAATGACAGGCAAGGGCCATTTTGTCCACCTGAAGTTGATCACTGCACTGGCTGTCGCAACACTATACTACGTACTTAGTCTCAGGTTATGACTTTCCTTTAACATTGTGAACCTTTTGCTTTATGAAACTTCTGAACTACTCCTTGCGTAGCAAATGATGGGTCAAGCCTAAAATATATGGGACACTGCTCTGTGCAACACCAACGGCATCCAGCTGGACAAGAACCTTGCATTGAAAACTGTTTTCAGAGCCATTTTATCATATCTATTTGTGTCTATTCATGCAGCTAACCTTTTCATTTTACAGACACTTCTCAAATGTTTTCAGCAGTACACAAAATGCTGTATTGTTGCTCATTTCATGTCTTGGTACAAATAACTTCTCGTTGCATTATAAATATTAGTTACACATTGCTAATCAAATAAAGTTTATTTGATAATCAAGAACATATTAATTAGCAAACTTTGCTAATCAATTTTTGAAAACTAATGTATGCCTTGCAACCCCACTGCAAAAATAATTCAGTCCTCAGTAACACCTATCAGAACACAATCCAGCGGACTTGTGCTTACAACTGCAAAGTCACCAATTTAAAACCTTCCAATGGCATCTTAGTCTTTTCCTCCTCCATCACAAGGGCTTCACATCTAGGATCAAACTAAACTGACATTTCCAGAAAATAAATCACAGGCTATTTAGAGATCTGCACGCACTTTTGGACACTGGGTAATTATTTTGAAGAGGCTTATTTACAGCAGAATGCTAAGAAAACTGAAGACAAGAAAAACAAGAATTGCCCAGGCTATTTGATAACCTTGATCTACTAGAAGAACAAGAAAACAAACACACCCTGATTCAGCTCAGTGGGCAGCTGGAAGGAGGAAGTACAAATCCAAATAGTACTACTCAAATAAAGCAGAAATGGCACCCTTTAGAAATAAACAACACTGGGAAGGAGGGGATAAAGTGGGAACATTTCTGGGCTGCAACCATAAAACAATCTCCTTGAGAAATGCTATCCTCATTGTTACTGACATGGCCAACCATCAACAAAATGTTTCAAGCATAGTACACGAAGCTGTTCAGTGCAGCGCCAACACAACTCGGTAGAGACACCAGACGAAAAGGACCCTGAAAGTGATTTCTTGAACATGAGGATAACGGAGGAAGTTAGATCTACCACCAGGCCATACCCACTCAGCCCTCACACTGCTACAAACCAAGAGCCGACACAATTATAGTTAAAGCTGGGTGAAAGAAGGCTGTATTCTCAAGATGGGTGTGAATGTGATTTAGTAGTGACACAAACAGCAAAGCATAACAATCCAAAATAAAGGGAATGTCAAATCAAGGTTCCATAAAAATAGATATACTTTAATCAAACACACCGTCTGAAAAAATAACTAAATAGAAAAACACTACACAAAACCCACCACTGAGGAAGAGCAGACAATAAGCAAAGAAAGCACAATGCAGCACTCTGAGTAATGAATCAGGAGAATAAGGCAAGTAAAAACCACAATGTACTTTAAAGAGGATATGTTTTGTGGATGCAAAAAGGGAATTAGTGACCTAACCAGTCTCTAAGGCCCATAACTGGACCTAGGGGGAAGTTAATACTGAATAGTATCTTTTTACAGTGCTTGGCAGTCCGACAGTCTTGAACCAGGTGTTGAGCTGTTTTGCAAGTGGGTTAAGCCAAGTTTGAGGATGGTGCATAGTCGTTGATCCAAGCGTAGAGCGGGCAATGAGCCAGGTCCTATTCGGATGCTCAGGAGTTCTAAGGTGACACTAGAGCAATGCAGTTCAGAATAGGTAGCAGGATCGGTTTGAAGTCGAACTGGTTCAATAGGGGTACATCAGCTGCTTAGGATCAATGAGTGATGCTCCAGCAATTAGAGTTGAGGTCTGGTATGGGTTTGAAGCAGTGACCATGATATTCCAGAATGCCGTTTGGCAAGGCAGCAGTTTGAGGTTGAGTGGAATTGAATCATTTGGAAACAGCTTGGAACAAGTTGGCAAGTGACATCCCAGTGGTACAAGTCAAGAACCAGCAAGGAGCAGCTGATTTTAGTCAGGCTCAGCAAGGTTCGAGGTGGCCATCGAGGTGGTTTGATCAGTGCAAGCACGTTAGGCTGAACAGTTTTTGGGCAGCAGCTGCATGGTTCCAGGTGGCAAGCAGGATTTCTGAGCTGGATGCAGAAAGAAGAATATTACATTTTGGGATGGTGACTGTGAGGGCCACTAGTGTTGGTTCGACCACCCAGGTGACAGAGAGGATGCTGGTGACTGGATGCGCAGATAGGTTTGAGCAGTTCAATGTGATGTTCAAAGATCGCTGACTCCCACAGGGTCTGGTGGACTGTTGATGAAGATCGGCAACAAAGGTGTTGGCCGTTCAAAGGCTGCAACAACGATCGTCTGTGCTCAGCTGGCTTGGTGTGGTGGCAAACCTGTTCAAAATCACAGCAAAGCAGTTTGCGAAGGGAGCGCCATAATGTCCCGTAGGTTCAAAAGGCTTTGAATCAAAATTAATTCATGGTTTGAAGTATTTTGATTGGAGAACACAGGATTCCTGGCTAACTTGGTCCTCTGGTTGCTGTAGACCCGATCCAGGTGATCAATGATATGTTTTGGTCCTTGTTCTCATTTCCCCAGGCACTTGGGAGGCTGAGCCATGACTGCAGATGTCCTACAGCACAGTGAGAGATCAACTCTTCCAACAGAGGGCCAATTACATGTTCTTTAAAGTTTAAAGGTTTAAGTCTAAAAGATGATTCAAAGAAGTGGTGGGAGACCCCTTCTTTTAAGGTAGAAACCAAAAGGCGGTAGGATTAAAGTTAGTCTTCTTGAAAGAAGTAGGTTTTGTCCTTCTGACATCACACCCAAAGTGCTTTTCTCTAGAGGAAGTGAAGGGGACAGGTAGGAGAAAGAGAGGCCAAGAGAAACAACACTAACCCTGCCCCTTCATTTCTCAATAGGATCAAAGACCCCTTTGGTATGCAGCACCCTGATGGGAGGCTACTCCCTTTGAATGGGTGTGCTCCTTTGATGTCTGGGCCAGGACAGGTTACTGTTGAGAGGCTGTGTCAGGTGGAGGGTGCTACCTACCCTCACAAGGAGATCCAAGAAGAGGTATGGCCATTCAGGTTCCTGTCTTATTGCTTGGCAGGATCAGCCAATCTGGGAGAAATACACATCACCTTCCACAGCTGATCCGGCTCACAGGAGCGGACACATATATCAAATTGGATATGACTGCAAGGATTATGAGCAGTGCCATGCACCATATCCTAACTCAGGCATGGTTTATATTTAATGTTTACTCTGCCACCAGCCTGGGCTAATTATAATCATGATGTTTTAGTACAGGGATGAATATCTTAAATGCAGCCCCAGTGTTGCAGGAACTTGGCTGTCACTGCACCTGTCAGACTGGCATCTGTGACCTCTGAACCTGCTCTGTGCCACTGGTAGAGCAAGTATTGCAGGTCAGAATACTGAATCAGCAGAGCACCGGTACATGCTATGCTTTTGGCATGGAGCTTAGGAAAAGGGAATCAAATCAGCGGAGATGGAATTAACTGCATAAAGTAGATTATATTAATAAACAAATAAAAAAAGACAGGCTTCTATATCCTTGCAAATGGCAATCCGTTAGACCATCAACATGGCCAACTCAAATGGAACAGATGGGTATAATGCATGCTTTTATGAAAACAATCTAGATGTACATGCATAGATTCCGACAAAAATATTTAATGAGACATTAGGAATGTGCAGGTTTCTGTAGACAATGAAAAACAACAAACCTATTCTGATCCGCACACCGGGTAAAACTGTGCTATGTGCCTATTTTGTTAAAAAAACCTGGATGCAAATATGCTTAGATAACGAATCTCAGCTAACATACTGAGCAACTTCATAGAGAAGATTATCCTCCCTATCCTAAGTGACGTGCATTAGACTTTTAGGAACAGGCTGGACCACTATGTTATGGTGAGTTTAGATGCTAAGATTCCCCTTTCAAAATATGCTCAAATGGCCAATTTGACCACATGTTTGAAATGCTCATGGTCATGAATTTTGGTGAAGATATTTACAACAACATACATGACCTTTAAAGAGGTTCCAACGACTAGAGGAAACAGAAAACGGACACTATTGAAGAGGATCCCACATGCAAAATGTTCAAAGTAAGACTACACACTCGCAATCATCTTATTTAAGAAGGCCTGAAAACGACCAGTAACAATCATTGGGATGAAAATAAAGAAGAAGAAATTCAGGGCTCTTCCCTTCATGGACAACATGTTGCTCACAATCCGTAACTCGAACTTTGGGATACGAGACCTTCTGGAACTGATGAAACATATCAAGGTAACGCATCAACTAGTTTGAAATAAAGTATGATGCCCATCTAGATGATGATTAACAAAAAAGACTATGCACACCCATCCCTAGATTTGGAGGCAGAGAATCTGAAATACTTCAAATTCATGTTCCTAGATCCACTTACAATGCATTTGCCTATAACATTGAAAACGGAAAAATTGATCACCATTATAGAGCTAGACATTAAACACCAGAGTACACTAAACGGTAGTGCATACGTGTGTGTAAATACAATCAAAGTGAATCTAATGCGTCACAATGTCTACCTTTTCAGCTCCCTCAGTGTAACAGTAAGATTTGATAAATACATGGGAGAGTGGTGTGAGAGTGGGCAGTCTGAGGCAGTCCACAGTCTTTTCTCGTTTGGACACTGCAGTTTGGCGCAATCTTTCTACAAAAGCCACTTCCTGGAGCGAAGCGGAGCGGAGTGGTGTGAGAGTGGGCAGTCTGAGGCAGTCCACAGTCTTTTCTCGTTTGGACACTGCAGTTTGGTGCCATTTTTCTACAAAAGCCACTTCCTGGAGCGAAGCGGAGCGGAGTGGTGTGAGAGTGGGCAGTCTGAGGCAGTCTAATGGCGTCTGGGGCAGATGGGGAGACCTGAGACTCATTACCTCGGGTGGTGAAGATGAGGCTCGTAGGTTGCGGAGTGCAAACAGCTCTTCTTTACCCCTGTCATCCTCACCCTCCTACGACGTTCCTTCTACCCTTTAAATAATCAACCTACCCAGTGCAGGCGCACTAAAGCGACCAGGTGGCAAATTGCAAAACAACCCATCAAAAAAAACGGCCAAACTCACAGTACAACAACAAACTGCAAAAATCAACTATTCATCCCAAAAACAAAAACTCTTGCCTGCGGGTTGGTTTGAGCCTGTGTGTGATCCACTTCAACAGGAGAGGTCGGCAGTGGACACAGTCAGACGGAGGAGCTGGAGGTTGGCTGCAGCACCAGCAGAGCCATAGCACCTGGTTCCCAGCCCCTGATGGTGGACGACAAAGTGGGGCACCCCCTCGAAGGTGGGAGGGCCACCTGTGTCGGAAGCCGAAGGGAGCGGGGGGCGGCCTTCATGTGCTACGACTCGCAGCCTGTGGCCGGCTGTGGGCCCGCGGAGGAGCAGAGCTGCAGGGGAGTGTCCCCGCGGCGGCATGTGCAAGAGGGAGCCGGCTGCGCTCCGGGCTTCAGCGGGGCCGGCGGAGCCGTGGTGCCCAGGCCGCGGCCTCTGCGGATGGGGGAAGACGCAGAGGAACCTTCACTCGAAGGAGGGGGGGGCCACCTGCGTCGGAATCCGGGGGGTGCCGCGGCCGGGCATCGAGGTCTCCGTTGCGGCCACAGAGGACCGGTGCAACTTGACAGAGGATTGGAGCGATGACGACCCGCTCCCGGCTCGGCTCTCATCGAAGCAAACCAGAGACTCGGGGAAGGCGCGGTCTCTTAACTTGATGCTTCCCATCACAGCAGCCCCACAGTGCCATCTGGTGGCTAAAGCTGTGACTACACCAACCCCTTCAGAATCAAACACAAAGGCACAGATACACAGTACACCACCTTTGACATCGGCTGAAAGTACAGATGCAGAACAGAAAGAAAGAAACAAAATACAGCCTCATGAGGGGGTTGTTAAGACTTTGGGATGCCCTGGTGAGCCAATGACAACGTTCCCTGCAACAACAGCCTCTTCGGTCCCTTTGTCCGGTAAACCTAGTGATCTGAGAGAGGGGATTAATCAAGGGCCACACAACAAGCATGCAATTAGAATCCCACTCAGGCGGATCACAAAAAAAAACTTTGATCTCCCAACGTCTAACAAGCGAGCTCAAGCAAAAAAATGTTTGAGATCTACTAATACGTCAACTCCATCAGCGAGTTCGCGCCTGGAAAACTCCCTGAAAACGCTCTTTCAAAGACAAGCAAAAAAGAAACTTCAACAAACGGGGAATGGTGAAATTTCAGACGCAGACTTGCTAGAAGCACTCCTTGAACCTCTACTCACAGCCTCATCAGGCAACCAGAAGAACTCGCAAGGCAATGGGGTCCAAGCACCCTTACAACAACAAAAAGAGCAAGTTAAAGAAATCTCTATTCTGGTACCAGTAGTTCTACCAACCATTGTGGAAACTCAAGAAAATCGGTTTGGGGAAACTTCTGTCTTTTCACCCTCACCAGCTCAAAACGAGATTCCGAGTGAATATTTATTCTTATTAGAACCTGATCAGATAAGCCATTCTCCACTGGGAAGTTCGAAACCAACGCCCCATTTGGATTCTACAGACTCTCTAATGGCCTTACCAGTGCTATTTGGAACAACTGATCTGGATCTACAGAATAATGGAAGTCTACCGCCTCAAACTTGCGGGAAAAACAACTCGGCAAACAAGCCCATGGAAACGGCAGATCGCTTTAGCATTGGGGGCCAAAGGGGAGACGGAAGCAAGGAAGCTCTGTCAGAACCTAGAGAGGGCTCTCTTCCAAGGATGGCTACCCCAAAACAAAAAACCCATCAAATTCCGCGCTTATGGCCGCCTACATCACCAATAAGTTCTTCAGCAAATAGAAGACTAAGTGAGCCATCTTTCACCATTCCAAAGGAGACTCCATCGAAAAAAGCAGACTTCATGTACATTATGTCTGCGGTAACGATTGCATTGGCCCCATTCTGCAAGCTATATGAGGCGATATATGACTCCTTGAAAGATCATACATCTATCTTTGCGATGATGAACTCAAAGCTCATATACCTAGAAGGTTATATCAACGCCTTGGAGAGAAGGAAAAATTACCTAGCCGGAACTCCCCTACTTCATCAACCGGAGTTAATGGAACTTTTAACAGAATTAAGAAATAACAACAAGGGCCGGCCTAGGATAGATGGAAGTTCTCAAACAACAGCACATGATACTCCTCAGCATGATGTCTCCCACAGGGACTGCGGGACAAGGCCAAAACTTGGTTCACGTACTTTGGAGGGCCCTTACAACTCGGCATTCACCAGACCGGACTCTGTGCACATCAAGCCTGGAGATTACGATGTGATGTGTATAGATGACTTTTCCCCTCACAAAGCCCAGTCAAGCACGAGTATAATTCAGGGAAAACCTCCAAATCCCCTGATTGCAGGGACAATTCTTGGTGTGAACCAAGACATGGGAAGTAATCAGCAGCCTCCGACCTCCCAAGTCTGCCTCAAAACGGCCCCCTGTTCAAGCTTATCCCTGAGACTCATCAACTTGCACAGCGCCATGAGGAGACTCTACCAAAGACTATTCAGAGTCTGGGAGGGAAGACTTCAGCCCCTGCAATCGTTTCAAACACCCATGAACCAGCGGTAGTCCTCCCTCAGTCACCAAAATCAGAAGACGATTTCCTCACTCAGAAAGACTTGATGGATCTAAGCCAGCATCTAGATGTCAGCGTGGACAACCAACAGAAAGGAGAGAACTTGCATCTACCCAAGATGACCCCTAACCTACAGATAGTTACTAGGGACCTCTCAGGCTTTACTTCACTAGATGAGCGCTTTAAAGCTCTACGAGGCGAGAAATGGGCACATTCCAACAAGCCCACAGGCAAAGGTATTGAACAAATCTCCCATCTAGACTCACCACCCCGTAGACTAAAGGCGAAATATATTTCGAGAGTCCATACCCAAACAAAATCTGAAGTACTGGATAAGAGCAAGGACTCCAAATATGCGCAGCAGAGAAATGGTCACCATGATAATAATCAACAAGGGAGAGCGACTCATATTCTCCACCAACAGACGAAACAGCACGAAGGGGCTAACAGACAGAGGTTGAGTCCCTCTGTCAAAATTCGACAACGGTCCGGCAACCACAAATACTTGGTATTAAACAGACGCACTGTGTTGAGTCTGTTACACAGCATTTCTACGCTAAGGAATCTAAAATCAGAAGATTTCAAAATGGTGGAACCTTCCCACGAGGGGCAAAAGGCCTCGTGCTTGCTCTAAATACCATCAGACAGAGTAATTACCTTGTTGTCAGCAGCAGCAGAGGTTTTATACAAACAAGGTTTTGACTTAACTTTACTCAGGTCAAACAAAACAGACTACGACAGGACAAAAGAGGACACAAGGGATGGCCTTTCTTCAAGAGAGGAACATCAGCATTTTAGCACAAGAGACGATTCACAACTAAATTCTTCAGTACCCGCCCGGCTTGACAATGTTCAATTAGTCCCCCATGGGCAAGATATTTTGCCACGCCTATCAATTAGTACAAAAGCGAGCACATTAATAAAAGAAGATCAAAAGACCTCCCAGGCCAGACCAACCCAAAAGTCTCCCACATGGTCCTGGCTACCAAAAGTCTTATCTACTCAGCTCCACAAATAGCCACCAGTACACACTAAGACTGTTAAAGAGCATCAATCACTCTCTTTGGCGAGTTGGAACACAAGAGGGTTCCTACATTTAACAACACCTGGAGATATCAACTTGGGGGATTACGACATCCTATGTCTGCAAGAGGTTTGGCTAAAAACCAAACCAACACTGGATGGGTTTGAGATCGCCTTTTCAGAAGCTCTTGCAGGAAATAAATGAAGGCCCTCTTCAGGACTAATTATTGCGGTCCGGATGGGTATGGGTCTTGAAATAAGCAAAATCATCCTAAAGTCCTCCTATGTCCTGGCAGTCCTAATCTCTTGGCTGCGAAAGGAGTCCACGCATGATCAATCCACGCACACCTCCCTGGTGGTGATGTCCATCGATTGGAACCATAAAGCAATACAAAAGACAGCTTTGTTTGACATAGTTTCAGCTACTTTGGACTCGGTATACCTGGAGCATGGGCCATGTGAGGTCATCGTTTGTGGAGACTTAAACATCAAATGTCCCATGGCCGGTTCGAACGCCACGGGCTTCCTACACCACAAACCCTGTACCCAAGGTACAGCTTGGCTTAAACTGATGACTGACAGGCAACTTTTTAATACTGCGACCATACTTCCTGACTCCATCACTTTACCATCATGGAAGCGTGGCACAGCTTATTCAACTATAGATTACATCTTTGCCTCTGAATTCCTTCTAGCTCGATTGACAGATTTTAGCATGCACCACTCAAATCAAAGTGACCACAATCTTCTGGCTATAAAATGGACAACTGCAAAACCTTTATCAGCTCATTACCCAGGAAGGATTGAATTAGAAGGCAAAGGCAACCAGGTAAGAGTCAGTCGGGCAAACATCCGGGCGATCACAAATTCATATGGAAGTAGCCAGTCTGTATTAGAGGTCGATTACAGACCACTTTTGGAACCTTACAGAGCCACGATGAAAGGTTTGAAGGGGAAAAACAAAGAACATCTTTATCATGCACACAATTTTGATGCCCTCTTGGTGGCACAGCGTAACATACTACGCAGAGCAAAAAGGAGTGCTGCAAGAATCAACACGCACTCCAACAGATCACATGTCACCGAGACAACAAGAGTCTAGAAAAGTTGGCTACGGCACCATCCTCTAACATTACATCAACAGGACTCTGAAGCTATGTTAGACCAAATCCGAAAATCTAATTCCAGAGATTTTTGGAGACTTATCAATCCACGAGCCAAAGAAGTAGACTCAATGTTGCTAAATAGCATCTCGGAAGCAACATGGATTGGGTTTTACTCAATATTGTTCAGCTCTCCTGACTCTTGCGATGTGCCTTTTCCATCACTGTCAACAGAACCTTGGGTCGACCTTTCAGATAAAACTGAAATCCTGGGTAAAATCTCTAAGTTAAAGAAATCGAGGGCTCCGGGGCCCGATGGTCTATCCAATGAAAATCTGAAATCCGCGCCAGAAGATTGGACAAATTTATTGAGTATGATTTTCCAAAAATGCACGAACTTGAGTACAATCCCGCCTTAATGGACCTCAGCGGTCATCATCCCCATATTTAAAAAAGGTAGGAAGGATGATCCTATGAACTATCGTCCAGTGGCTCTCCTGGACGTCATAGGGAAGGTATATGGATCCCTATTGTTGGACAACTTCAACCATTGGGCGAAAAGCACACCATGTAACAACCCTCTTCAATCCGGGTTCAAAAAAGGAGAAGGAACCAGCATCAACATCTTTATTCTCAGCCTATTAAAAGCAAAAGCCAGAGAATCAAATCAGAACTTGTACTTGGCATTCATAGACCTCTCCCAGGCCTTTGACTTAGTCAATCGAAGGAAACTTTGGGAAAAACTCAACAACTGGAACTGTCCACAGGAGATCTTGAATCCCATCAAAGCTCTACATGCTGCTACAACGGTGCAGGTGCGTTTGAATACTAGTGGTCTGCTTCCATCAGCCATAACAACTAGCAGAGGGGTCAAACAAGGTTGCCCTCTAGCTCTGGCTCTTTTTCTTTCATACTTAGGGGATTACAAAGAAGCATCAACTACAACACGAGCATTTTCCGCACAATTAGGCTAGGAGAAGATCCCAAGACTCTTGTACGCGGACAACCTTATTCAACTCGACCAGACCCCAATTGGCCTACAACGCCAGCTAACTGCACTGACCACATAGACTGCTGCCAATGACCTGGAAGTGAACAAACAAAAAACAAAGATCATGGTGTTCGAAAAAAACAACAAGAGGAAGAAGATCAATTCATGGTTCTTGGCGGGAAACAAACTTGAACAAGTAGCAAAATTCAAATATGTGGGGGTTCTCATTGACTCGACAGCTAAAGACTTAGCGATGCAACACCACCTCTTGGAAAAAATGAAAACCCTCATCTCACAAGGGAAAATACTGGACAAAAAATATGGGCGCTTCTCATTGATGCCCTTACTTAAATTCTATCGGGGCAAAGTTATCCCAATGATTACCTATGGAGCAGACGCTATGCCATCTTTACCTATCTCACTGTGGTCCAAACTGGAGAGCCTTTTTTAGCGTTCTTTGTTGAATCTACCGCCTTCCACTCCACTAGCTTTGATAAGACGTGAACTGTCTCTTTCAGCTCTGGAGTCAATAGTAACTAGGGCTTCTGTTATGTTATACAGGAAGATCAAAGATCCTTCTTCCCCGACAATTTTTTCATTGGTGCAGGCGGAGATGAATCTAGGTACAAGTATACTTCTGTCCAAATGGGAGGCAATGTGCATAGCACAGCTTGAAATCTGCGGCAGCTCTATGGAAGAACTTTTGGGTAATCCAACAAAAACCAAAACTTGCATGGAAGAAATGGATTGGATAAATACACTCGACAAAGCCTCTGAGTATAAGCTGACTAGCAACCTACCTCCAACATGCAGAAAATTAAATACAATCCAACCATTTTTGATAAAACATCCAAGCAGAAAAACCCAGAATACTCTACTCCGTGCTAGGCTCAATTTGCTCCCTACAAATGAAATCCTGCATATAAGAGGCCTTTCTTCAACTAATATCTGCTGCTTTTGTACTGACACCCAACAAATCGAAACAGTACGGCATCTTCTTCTATTGTGTCCAGGAACAGACAAATATAGATCGCCGTACCTGCTTCACCATTTAAAGCAAGCTTACTTGGTCGACGAAGCACTCTGGTGGGATCGCCTAATAGGAGGCTTGAGACCAATAGCAGCCACCAAAATTTTAGATCAAATCTTTCCTCACACAGAGTCGCAGTCTGGGCAGAACGGACCTATCTAAGCACAAGCACAAGGGGTGAAATGCGAGGTTGGGCGTTGGATGGACCACTCACCAGGAGGGCTGAGTGTGTCTTTGAACTTGCTTTGAACTTGCTCATGCTTCCCTTAGCTACAGCTTCTCCTGACTTTGAATCTCTTCTCTGCTTCAACCATTCTGTAACGATTTTTTTTTAGAAATTGTAAATTGATGTTTTCTTTTTTTCTCATCCTCTTGTAAAAATCACTTCAGTGATTATATACTCGTAATAAAAAAAATAAAATAAAAAAAATGCATGGGAAAAGGAAAGCATTTTCCTCCATGGACAAAATGAAACTGCAACCTGACAAGGAGGGGGTTGTGCCACAATAATGGGAATAATGTCAGGCCTTCACACTGGCTAATTTGATAATTGGTTTTAGGAAACCATTGCATGAGGAAGTAGGGTGGGTGTCTATGGAGACTCTGGAAGAAATGCCTAACTCCCTATTACAAGTGCTACGCCGAACTCAGAACATTTCTGAATTTGAATTGACAGACCCAATGCAGTGTTCAAGAAAAAACATTTTAGGAGGTCTGTGCAAAAATCATCCACATGTCATGCGGTGCACGGTAATCAGGAGAAATCTGTTTCATAAATGATCAGTGCTGACTCGCATGCGATCCTGTTGATTCTAAGGGAGTTTCTGAAAGCTTGGTGAGTCCATCGAAGGATCAAAGCAATCTGCTTTTTCAAAACATGCAGTGGAGACACGGACTGCTAAAGAACAAATTGATATATACCTAAACCAGGTAAAGATGTACCCCCAAAGATTGACTCCTATCAAGGGTCGACCTATCTCTACAGTCAGGGGTAGACCACAATGTACATATAAGAAAAGAGATAGATACTCTATGTTTACAACAATGCTTTCTCACAGAAAGTGATGTGTCGATGTCCCTCTCGATACCAATCATTCTGAATAAATTGACTTAGTACTGGGAGTTTTAGTGTAGAGTTCCTTTATTAGTGCCTAACTTACATTGTTGTCATTTGTGTCTGGTTATTCTTGTATGTTGTGATTTTTTATCTTGTTAATGTGACATTTGTATCGAGCTATTATCCGCTTTGTGATTATATGGGTGTTTTGTAATGAATTTTTCATACTACATTTGAATTAATAAATTGAATGAATTTGGAAATGTATGTATTCTAGGAGTTCTAAGTCAATTTTTTCAGGACAACTGGTATTGAGAGGGACATCGACACATCACTTCCTATTAAGCAACTGTACTCCCAGTCTGTTTAATGGCAGTACGCCTAAATGAGAATTAAATATGTGAAAATCAAATTAAGAAAACCTGAAGGCACTGAGAGAGGGAAGGTAGAAGAGGAATGCGGGACGGTTCTCCTCGCATGAGCAATACATCCATCATTGTTGCGAAAGCAAACTGCAGCCCTACAGTGATTGTTGGCACATTGCAGAACATGCAGGATTGTGACACAGGGTGTTCACTTTTAAACTGGTGACGAAAACACAGGAACAAAGTCATTTTTGGAAAAGAGAGAGTCATGTTGAATTATTACATTTTTATTTATTTGTAATCTTTTGTGACTGTTATATTTCATTTGCAACATAAAGACTACAGTGATTCACCTCTACCTCCTATTACAACCCAATGGCCTCAACATCCACCCTCATACCACCTCCATGGCCCACACCACCACCATAACCCATGATCTCCACCATCACCCAATCAGCACAAAGCACCATAACCCATTACCACTTCCTCCCACCAGGGCTGTGTGCCACCACTACGACGACTATTCCACCCAGAAGCAGGTTGCAAGGCCTTGCAGTGTCTTCGTTTTCTTGGCACCCATAGGAACGTGTAATCCAACAGTGATATTTGAATAACATGGCACAATTAATACACTTGACTGCGGTTTTGCTGTTTGGAGGAGCGTGTCTCATTAATATCATCCAATGGCTTAGCATTTACAGTCCTCGCACAGCACTGTTTTTTAAGAAGTTTGAGAAGGAGATGGCTATAGTGATGGGGCACTTGTTACTTATCACTTAACATCAAACAACTGATGGCTTTCTCCTGTGACATGACAACATAACATGATTGTGCAGTCTGCCTCCCTGAAACCAGAAAAATAGTGGAGAAAGAGGCAGTGAATGAATGGGATTTAGATCATTCACTGCCTGCAATAGGCAATGGATTTCAAACCACATCACTGAAGGTGTGAACGCATGGTGACCCCGCATGGCCAGTAAATAGTCTTTCTGTGCAGCCCATTTCCCATCCTCCAAAGCTGTTTGAGCAGCAGCTAAACATTTCTATGTGGTTTTACAGTGTTCTGGTAACATTGGTAGCATTGTTTCAGAAACGTAATTCCAAACGTAATGGTGCTCAGTTGTTTTTATTTATTTAGTCGTTGTTGCTAGCCTATTTAACCAACACGTTTCATGTTACACGTATCAATTTCTCAAGGTCAATATTATAGTGTGTGTGTGAAGCTGAGAAGTGGAACCTTTAGTAACCAACAGAGGTAAGAATATGGAGAGCTGGAAAAGAAGAGGGTAAAAATTAATGGGGATAAAAAAGTCAGTAGCAAGTCAAGAATTTGAAGGGATAGTACTATAATTTGGTGACTTTCAGGTGCAGCGCTCTGCAGAAGGAAAGGGTGAAATAAAGTGATTAGGTGTGGTGTATCAACCAAATATGTTGTGTTGATATTCTGAGAAAAAAGTTGCAGCACACTTTATTGGTGTTTAAAAGTGCTGTTAATGTTGGAGTAGTAAGCATATTTTTGGCAGCGAGTTGAATCACTTGCTGAGCTACATAATCACCCTACATTAAACAAGTGTTTGTTGCATCAAAGGCATTACTCAGGGTATTTCAATTGTGGTGATGAATAGGATCAATGTACAGGTTACCTTTCTTTAGTCGGGTGGGGAAGATACATTCAGATTACTGCACGTCACTCAGGGTGAGCAACCTCAACCGTCTGAAGAGGCTGGCTAACATCTGTAGATGGGGATGGGTAAACATGTTGTGGAACTGCACATTCCCACATCATTGCAGTCCGTAATTAAAAAGAAACCGATGAAAAATGTTATGTGGCGACTGACTATGTCCAATGCTGGTTGCTGGCAATGAAACATTGCTGTTGAGAAGGGCCTGAGTGGTCTACATCAGTGCTGCAGAAAATGCAACCGGTCTAGTAGATATGCAGTATATGGCAATGGATGATGCAATATATTGGTATTTGCATTGAAACTATGAGGGGCATGCAGCCAATGACAGGGTCGAAGCTAAGGGGCCGGTAGGAACCTAAATGAGCAGCTAGTGTTGTTAGGTCCATTACATCCCAAGGAGTGGTAAGAACTAAACAAAAACGTTGTGTGGCAAAAGAGGAATAGTACCTCAGCACTAGTCTTGCCTGGGGTGATGCAGTAATTGTTTTCTCAGCATTAATATCCATTGTGCAGCCCCGAGCCAATGGCTTACTGGGTTTTTGTGAGGGAAGGGTCATTCAAGGACAAGGTCTGATAAGGAAGGAGAGAGTGGGTTGTGGTGACGACATCCATTACTGAGTAGATTCAATGTCACTGGAACCTAATGGAAATTATTGTTGATGCATATCGATGATCCTGCATAACCCCTCTTGTTTGTAGCATACAGACTACAGTAGGGACAATGAAATGGGGGGAGGAACAGGTTTTCTATAAGAGAAATACACATTGGCAATCGCTCATGAGAGAGAGCGCTTGCAGAGTAATCAAAGTGGCAAAAGAAACCAGGAAACTATGTGCCAGTAGGACGTTCATAGTTGGGTGGGAATGAATTGATGGGAAAGTGGGGAACTGGTTGTGTCCTAAACGTCAATAAAAAGGTAAAACGTGCCAGTTGAAAGTAGGTTACTAAGCAATTGAAGGATAATGTAGTAATAGGACAAAGTATCCTTATAAGCGGTTTTACATTCATAGACACCTTTTTAAAAGTGTGCACTTTGTTTGTGCACTTTTGGTCTATACTATTTCGCCCACTTTTTAGTGGGGGGTACCTTGCATTTCCCCCTTCATTTTTATGTTTCACATGGATCCAAGGAACATCCCTGAATTGGAGAATAGCTCAGATATGTATTTAGGGGTTCATGTTTTCAGTGTTCACTTTTTCTAATTTCAGTGGTGTTTATCCATGATTTTTTTAAAAGTTTCAAAAGCTGTATTCAACAGTATTTACCCATTGCTTCACTTAAAAAATATAGGCTGTATTTTTCAGAAGACACGTATGTTTTATTGCTGCATATAAAGTATGGTGAGGGTGCAGAAGTATGAGACTGACACAGTGGTTGCATGGTAATTGGCAAAGACTTTTATTCAGGCAAAATTAAAGTGGAAACCTATCTTTCCCTAACTCCAAGAGGGTTTTCTCTGCCTCTACTAAGGAACCGGGCAGAAAGCCCAAGTAAATAAAAGAGTCCAACATCATGTCAAAATGCCTACTTCTATCCCTCACACTTGTAACGGACAAGAAAAGGGTAGCGGATCTTCTTGGTCCATAAGAATGGCTCCCTTCTTCTGGACAATAAGCCACTGTTCCAATCGTAGAAGATGTTCAACTGTGAGAATGACTCCCTTCTCCAGTTCTCATAGTTCCTGTCTGAGGAAAACAAATCAAGTTCCAGCTTGTGGTGCTGTACGTTTTCAGTTACAATTCAAAAGTAAATGTTCCAACTCAAACATCATTCCTTATTGACCATATATTTGTTTCACTATTGGGTTCCTAGAGAATGCCTCCCTTCTACAGGTAATTGGTTCTCAATGTCTCCAAGGTGCCAGAGAAATAGCTCCCTTCCCCATGTCTTCTTCTGTTTGTCTTCATGGTTCAAAATCTTCACAATTTAGGGTCCTGGAGAATGCTTCCCTTGTCCAGCTATTCAATTCTCAAAGCTCTCACAGTGCCAGGGGAATGACTCCCTTTCCCAGGCCTTCTTTCTCATTGGCTTCAAGATATACAATCTTCGGAAAAACCACCAGTAGGCATTGTTTCCTTCTCCTGAGGTCTCTTGGCTTCATAGTTCACAAGAGATGGGTGGAATTACTCCCTTCCCACAGGCCTTTCTTAGACTTTAGCATGCAGTTCACAATGCCAGCAGGAGCTCCTTCCTTCCCCTGGCTTCATTGCCCCTTTTGGCAATGAAGCCAGGTTATGCCTACCTTGGCGGACCCGGTAATTGCCCTTTTCTTGGTCCCGGTAAAAATCAATCCCCATTCCCATTTGAGCCCCACAGGGCTCAATGGCAATGGGGAGGATGCTAACAATGGGCCTGTTAATGACGGGCCCATTGTTAGCATCCTGCCCTGCTCGCTGGTCCCGCTTGCAGGCCTCGTAATAGGGCATCCTGTAATGACCGGTGCCGGTCCCGTACTGGCACCGTTCATTACGGGAGAGCCAGGGTCCTAATGAGGCACATATTCCTGTAACAGCTCCTTGATGCCCCCGGACTGTGTGAGCGCTTTAGAAATCTAAATGAATAAATGAATAAATACATTATATTTCTCTCTGGTGGCATTATTAATGTCCACCAACCATCCTTCATGTCACAGAATATGTATGTTAGTTCCCGGATTCCTGATAATTAACATCCTTGCTCCCATATGTTTTCCCTTCAACTAATCATCGAATGTGGTCCCTTTTCACTCCCAAGTAATATGTCACACGGGGTGGATGATCTCTTTTATTCAGCGTTTAGAAATAATTTCGAGCATCTTCCTCCACTTATTGTGCACTTCCTTGCAACTCACCAAAGTATGCATGTTATCGTCTATTTCATCAATTTATTAACCCAACAGTAATATTAGGTAATTGTTCAGTATTATAACACGTATAAAGTGGAATGTACCCATGTGAAAATATTTGTCCGGCTATACAAACCCACACTGTTGGACCCAAGTCTACCGAATTTGCATGGATTCCTCTTTTGTCTGGGGCAAGATCGTAGTCTATATTTGGATGCAAAAATCTTATATGCGAAAAGAATGTTGGATGGGTGTCTGTATGTTAGTCCGGCTATACAAATCAACACTGTTGAACCAACTGCCACCAAATTTTCCATACATTCCTCATTTGTCTGAGGCAACATTGTAGTCTATGTTTGGATGTAAACATTTCACTCCGTAGACACCCTCATTTACTGATGCTCACACCGATTCACTTCAGTAGGTACTAGAAGCAGGCAAAATTTGGAAAAGTGTCTGAAGCAAAATGGTCGATGTCTTGGCTATTCCTTTGAAATTTATTACTACTGTATGCAGTTCGAAAGTGTTTATTAAAGTATTTTAAAGGGAATTCTAACTTTTTTTTTGTTTTTTTATCACGCCACTCTAAATATGTGAAATGCCAAGGTCACAATTTATTTAAGTTCATTTACGAGAAGAGAGCATGATCAATCAATCTTTCTTGGACATTTTCTCCAATGTGCTGAAGCAATTGCGTGATTGAAACATGCCACACAAAAAATGAACATCACTTGGGAAATCTCCATCTGATGCAAAGCAAAAATCAATATCAAGAGCTTCTGAAACACAACAATAAACAGCAGCACGACTTGCTGGCCAGAGGACAAGAGCAGCTTACTCCAGAGCAAATGAGATGCCATAGCAAACTGAAGCAAGACTTGCTGACATGAGGACAAGAGCAACATCTTCCAGGGCACAAGAGACACCACTCGATCAGGACACGGGCAAAGCTGGGTACCCCAGCTAGTCTATTATATAAACATATGTTTTAATAGTGCCTCATAATCAAGTATTGGGTAGAGAAGATTTGTTTTTCTTTACATAATCATGATTAAACACATCATCCCATTTCTATAATCCTGCGTCAACAATGAATGGCTGTCATACAGCAAACCATTTGCAATATTTAGTGCTATGTCTCTGTATTACCACCCATCTAAACAGGGTCAACTAGTCTTAGTCTTGGAGTCGTAGTGTTATGTTTACATTTAACTTGACTTCACTTAGAAATGTAAGCAACCCATGGAATCAAACTGGTTTTCCCACAGACCCTGACTACCTGCACTACTATAAAATAAGTGTTCTTCCTCTCTATAATGCTCTCGCTGAAATAACTAAGTTTTATGTTTTGTTTTCACAAAAGATGGGACTACAAATGCTACTATAGAGCTAGAAGGCTGGAAGAGCTACCCAGTTGTTGATTTTTTCAGGAAATGAGCGATGTAAGGAACTATGTGCCTATGAAGATGACACAATGTTGTTAAAATTGTGTTTTTATAAATAAATGTTTATTATTAAGCGATATAACCCACAACAGTGGACAATACTGATCATTAAGAGCCCTGAGCCCAGTAGTCCTAGGGAAGCGAAGCGAGGGGCAGATAAAGGGTGAAGAGTTCTTAAAGAGAAGTACTGCCTGGGCCCCCAGGAAATAATGTTATTAGTGCATTGCTGGGTGTTAGTAGCAGGCAGGGATGTCGTCCTATGGAAAAGAGAAACATGCCAAGAAATCTATTGCAAAATGGCAACTAATTAACAGAATCATGGTTACCTGCATGTTTGAATTATTGGCACAAGACAGGCAGTGAGAAGGGATTCGTGGAGGAAGAGTGTGCAGAGCAGATGGCAGTGTGTGTCAAGCAGACGGCCACAGAGGGAGACAGTAGGCAGGAAGTTAAGTTCTCAAATAGGAGTGAAGTGGCAGCAAGACAGGGGAATATTGACCCTGGGAGTGGAGGCCAAAGCAGTGACTGGTGTGGCACCTGGAACCCTTATTGCCTGGAAGCCATGGATCTTGATTGTCTCCCAGCCTTACAACATTCCATGCAAGGAGCTAATTAACATCAAGATTATGTTGGCCTCAATTTAAGCCAAAAGAAAATGGATAATTATGAAACTTGCAGGTCATTCAGACATTGAGATTGGGGAGCAGGTGGTGGTACCCCAGCAGCATGGCGTGGTAGCCACATATGTGCAAGGGAAGGATGAGAAGTGTGAGCAGGAGGAGATTATGCAGCTGCAGAAGACTGAAGGGCACTAGTGGGGGAAGCAATTAGATGGCTCAGCCGGAGGAGACAGAAGCCACTGAAGATTTACCTGCTCAGGAGGTGAAGAGTGGAACCACTGCACCTTTGCCTGCACAGCAGGGGGCAGTGGGGGCATGGGCTTATATTAAGTGAGCAAAGGTGGGTCAGAAGTCAGTCATCCCCAGACTTGGCATCTGCATCATTCCAGTTATGGCAGTACTTCAGCTTGCCGGAGAGTTACACTGTCTGGTGGGGGCAGGCAGTGTAATCTGCACATCCTTGCTGAGTGAACACTGTTACACATGGCACAAGGATGTATATGAACAAACATGTTCCATAGACTTCTCTAGTGCAGCCCCATCCTCAGTTTGTAATGTCAGCAACACAGGAGTGTCACATAACACTCCACCTCATTGCTAGCAATTCAGAAGCAACCACAGTGCCCCTCTGACTTTGGGCTCGCACAAATGCCATTTGTACCCCCATTATTGGATCTAGCACAACATAATCCAATGGCACCATAAATGCACAGGGCCACAGCTTTATATCCCCAGGCAGAGTGGACTCCTGCTGGTGGTGAGTTTCAAGGTCTGGTTCTACTTGGGCAGGGGAGGAGAGATTGAATGAGGCATGTAGGCACATTCTGTCTATATTGCGGAACATTTATAAGTTAGGGGGATCTGGACCACAAGACAAGGAAGTATGCAATGTTGAGGCAGATGCTCCAGCAACACCCTAACCCATGTAGGCAATTGGGCAAGAGGGTAGAAAAAGGGGCGTCTTGGTGCACTGGAAAAGTGCAGGAAAAAAAGCAGAAGTGACTCCGCCGGTAGATAAAGCTGAATAAATTGAGGCATAACCCCCAGTTTTAGAGCGAGGGAGAAAAATATCACACTTAAACAGGCAGAATAAAGAAGAAGGCAGGAAATGGGGCACCATTGCTAGGAGCAGTGCTTATAATAGACTGAAGTGGAACCAGTAATGATGAGGAATAATGGGCGGGACTAGGCCGAGCTCTGGAGTTTTGGAGTGAATTTGACCACGAGTCTTAGACAGGTCTGGCCCTTGTGTGAGGCAGGACTCCCACAGAGTACAATGTCCTAATAAAACAGGCTAAATAAAAGCGAACCCAGAAAATTGGGCACCACCTCTAGGTAGAAGCAAACAGAATGAAGTGTAGTCACCAGGGATGTGGAATCAATGGGATGGGCTAACCCCTAGATTTTGGGATGTATTTGGCAATGGGAATATGGGGGGGCAGGTTCTGGATTGAGGCTGAAACCCACCTGATTAAATTATTGACAATAAAAGGCTATATGAAGAAGATTGGATGGAAAACAATCTTAAATCAACGTAACTTCAAGTAACAACTCAAACTAAAATTCAAAGGAAGGAGAAACTAAAACCAACTCAAATTCTACTTGAAGAGAAATTAAACTTAAAGGAAAGAAAAAGTAAACTTTAATTCAAGGAACTCAAATGTACTTACTCTGATTAGTCTGCTGTTTGGTCTCCCAAGTCCTGTACCTGCTGTGACCTCTTGCAGTAGTCTTCTGAGAGAAGATACATGTTCATTTTATAAAAAAGAGCGCTATCACATGTATGCCATAAGGCACCGTGTGTAGACTGAGATGACGCCCTAAGCCCACTGCACACTATCTGGCAGGAGGAGCAGAGTACAATTTTCCACAGCCAACTGAACAAGCACAGATGACCACATTGGCCACGTGGAAAGCCAGAATTGAAGTGAATCATTACCACTAACCAACTGGCATGTGTCAATATCATAGAGATTAGTCTTCTGGCTGTAGTGGGACAGCTACATTCTTGGAACCCAATGTACACAGCAATCTACTTTCAAAAGATTCTCCAATGGCAGCACCACTCTGAGTGGCATTCTGTACACTGGGTGACCACTTCAAAAGGCTGCATTAAATAGCAAGCATTGTCCAACATTTGCCATGGTGTAGGTTTAAGGTAGGAACCCTCGCGTTGCTGGCTATGACTACTGGAGTAGTCAGTTACTGCACTGCAATGTTCTTGTAGGCAGCCCATCATATGGATGGTTGAATTCCATTGAGCCAGAAAGGCAGATTTGATCTCTTTGTCAGAAATGTGGTGGAGTGACTGCAGATTTACTAACACATTTCAAACATGCTAGGAGTGGTTAAAGTGTGAGCAGAGTTCCGGGGCCACACAACCCATCTCATCTAGTGACTGGGAATGGTTTATGAAATGGATCACCACAAGATGGAGGACAGCCAGGGTGCCACAGGATCCTTTACATTCTCCAAAAGATCACAACTCCAGTGGGACTAGCTGTGAACACCCTCCATAAACAGGAAGGTCATCTGTCAAATGTCATTTGGTAGCTGCTCTCTTATACTTGGTGACTGAGTGGAATTGGGAAAGGTGACCTGGTGTGCAGTGGCATCTATCAAATCAGTGCTGTGAGCAATGGTACACATGTCCACTCCCAGGTGGATTTCTGACCATCAGAGTGGTCCAGTCTCATTCCCACTGCTAATATATCATACCTGTAGAGGCATGGGGCTGCAGTGCGTGTACATTAGTGCAGACTGAGAAATTTCCAGTATTGATTAACTAGACCAGGTAGCTGTCTGAATTGTCAGTTTTCCACAAAAGAGTAGAGTAGAAAATCAATTGCCAACATTACAGCACGGTTGTCACTAAAAGCAGAAGCAAAACTGGTGCAGAAAAAGTTATCAAAAATAAGTTTGGAGGGTTCAGAAATTACCAATACAATGGAGGGGCAAGATGAATCAGGAACAGTCACCAGGCTGGACAAGAGGACAAGAAGTGGGAAGAACGGATATGGGAGGTTAGCAAGGAGGGAGAAACAATGCCCAGAGAGGAAGGGGTGGGGGCTTTGGAGGGATGAGACCCCAATAAGGAAGAACATGTTGGGCATGTGGGCGAATGGGACATTTTGCACAAGACTGGCGAAGCAGGCCCAGGATGCAGTATCATCCAGGTGCACCACCAGACCAAATTCTTACATATCAACCACCACATAAGATGGCAGCATACACTCCAGAGCCCACTTATGCCATGAATATGACACGAGCCACCAAACTCTATGTATGCCCACCTGGACAGTCCCCAATTTTCCATAACTCACAGGCGGCGGCCCCAATCCAGGAACAACCCATACAGTATCTAACCGTGCACATAGTGCAACCCCCTACACATAAGGCACATGCCCAAGCAGAGACCCATCCATGGAAGCAGAATGCATTGCTACGAGGTACTGTAACACATTACACAGGAGTGTCTTAGAGAGCAATCCTTTTCCACTCCCTGGGACAAACCCATACTCACAATGGGACAGCCCACAGAGAGCTCTGTCATGCCCAATCCTTTCAGTCATCCCCGACCTGCAAGAGGAATCCAAAGTGGTACAAAGATAGGAAATAGAATGTTTAAGTTCATGGTAGACATGGGGGCCACCAGGTCCTGCATAAGAAAAGGGAGGTTTCCGTTTGCCAACAAAAGCATGGGCACACCAAGATTCACTGGGGCTGTTCTCACGGTTCCATTCACTGAAGAGTTACCATAACCATAGGGGAGAAGAAAGAGTTAGCACCCTTGTATTGTACAGACACCCCAGTTAACCTTTGGGAAGAGATTTACTAAGCAAGTTGAATATGACCATTTCATTCACTGAAAAAGGAGCAGTGTGTGCGACACCAGGCATGCATGGCATGACTGTAGCAGCAGTCCTCCACGCACATTGTTATACCAACACAGTGCGAGGGATACCCTTACATGAGCACATCTTCACCTACGCAATTGCAATCCCTAAAAGGAAGGCTACCCAGAATACAAAATATGTTATTCTCGCCTAACTGCTAAATTCTTGTTTAGACCAGCTGTCCCACAAGAAAAAGCACCAGGAACAATTTTCATCCTCAACATAGAGGCAGTGATCACTAGGTAAGACAATGTGATACTCACAGGCACAGATGAGGAAGGGGTAGAATGGCGCACTGTCCACTGCATAGGCTTCACACTGCCACTAAGAGAAGTGTCAGGTGAACAGAATGTTTGTTCGCAGACACGGAGGATGAAGGAGAGGTAGTGTACTAAATCTGAATCCCATGCCACATGACCATACAATACGGAGAAGTGCCACACACTGGAATGATTGCCAGAGCAACACCATCACGGTTGTACGAGGACATAGTAGCAGTACCCATTTGTCTACAGACCGAAAACTCTTAAGATGCTGGGCTACTAGGAAGAATAGCGGCAATGAAGATCAAGCTTAAGCCAGGTGCAATACTTCTCTGATGGAAGCAGTACACCCAATCCAGAGAGGCTGATAAGGGAATTCATGACACAAGCATTGCACTAATTGAGCAAGGCATCATAGTACCATCCACAACTCCATGTAACACGACAATCTACCTTGTGAAAAAGCAAAAGGGTCCAATGGGAGTATGATATAAAATGATATAAGCAAGGTATAAGATCTCCACCCTCTGAATGATATAGTTGAGGCAGAGTTCCCAGTAGTACCAAATACATTGACCATTTTGTCCAATAAACCCACAGATGCAACCCATTTTACAGTGATTGAGCTAAAAAATGTATTATTTTCAGTACCATTGCACTCAGACTCGCAGTACCTCATGGCGTTCATCCACCGTGGGCAGCCATTGCAACACACTTGTTTACCCCAACGGTACTGCCAATCTCCAAGTATTTTAAATAGGGTGCTCCAAATGGTTATAACAAACATACAGGTACAATGCTATAATCCAACATGCGGATGACCTTCTAGTGTGCAGTCCAACTGAAGAACAGTGCAGTAAAGACACCATCCAGCTCCTAAATATATTTACAAACAAAGGGTACACATTGGACAAAAATGAATTACAATATTGCCAAAAAGTCTATTTGGGAGAGACACTATCATCAGAAGGAAGGAGAGTTAACCCAGACAGAGCAGCAGCAGTTTTGGGATTAGGTAACCACTGCAGAGCCTGGATATTCGATTGTGCCAAATATGTCAGGCCCCTATAGCAGGCATTGAAAGATGCACAACAGATAAAAGGATCCTTCAATGTCAGATGAGATAACAGAACGTTTTGAGGACCTTAAAACAGCAATAAGTGGTGCCCCAGTGTAAGCTACACCCGATTACAGCAAACCATGTTTTCTGTTTTTACATTCTGACAGTCAGGTAATGACAAAAGTGCTTGCTCAGGGTACATCTTTGGGACACAAGCCTTTAGCATACTACAGCAGGCTATTAGACCCAGTAATGCAGGGTAATTTCCCTTGCGAGCAGGCACTAGCAGCCACAGCATTTGCCGTGCAGAAATTCTCAACAATAACAATGGGATGTCCAGCAACATTATATGTAGAACACACTGTTTTTTCCACCGTAGAAATTAACCAATCCACCGTGAAGACGAACACTAGAGAGACAGATATATGCGGGCAGAGCTAAAAATACTGCAGATTCAAGAGGTTTCGGGGACCAAAAGGAACAAGAGAGTGAGAGAGTCTAGGAACCTGGGAAAAGCCAAGAGAGTGCAGAAGGGGCCATATGCTTGGCAGGAGAGTAAACCAAGCTGTTACAAGCCTACAGTGCGAGTCTGGGACCCACACCCATATGAAGACAAGAGATGAGAGGGTCTAGGAACCTGGGAAAAGCCAAGAGAGTGCAGAAGGGGCCATATGCTTGGCAGGAGAGTAAACCAAGCTGTTGCAAGCCTACAGCGCGAGTCTGGGACTCACACCCATATGAAGACAAGAGATTGAGAGGGTCTGAGACCCTAAGAGAAGACAGGAAAGTGCAGAAAGCAACATATGATTGACAGGAGAGTAAACCAAGCTACTACAACAGCATACTGCGATTCAGGGACATGCACCCACACATGAATAAGAGAGAAAGGGGGTCTGGGACCCTGAATAAAGCAGATACACTAATGAAAGGAGCACATGCTTGGCAGGAGAATAAAACGTCATTGCAACAGAACAGTGCAAGTCTGGGACCCAAACCCTTATGAAAGCTAAAGAATAAGAGGGTCTGGAACCCTGAATGATACAAAGACAGTCCATGAGATGACAAATGTTTAGCAGGAGAGTAGACCAAGCTGGACGTACACTTGGCAGGAGTGTGAACCACGCTCAAATGGTCATCCATCGCAAGTTTGGGATTCAACCCAAAAGAGAGTTTGAGAATGAGAGGGTCGAGGACAATTAAGACAGGAGAGACTGTTTTATGAAAAAACAATGCTTGGCAGGGAAATACACCAAGCCGGTATTATAAATAATTATGAATCTGGGACTCACACCCTTATGAGGACATACATTGCTGTGGCATTTACCTGAGAAGATACAGTGTCTTTAGGACCCAAAGAAAAGGAAAGTAGAAACAGAAGAAATCTAGGGGAAAGGAGCAAACCCGTGAAATCTGGGACTTTTACTTGGCAGAACATTTCTTTTGTTTTTCAGACCACCCAAGACATGAACACTTTACTTTGGAAGGAACCAACCATGCACAGTTAATTTAGATAATTAGCGTTAGGAACAGAAGTAGGATTTTGGGACAAGACAGTAACAGACATTTTGCTATGACATCCTGATGTATTCCTTAGTTTGCTTTGAGGCAGAGAAACCCCACCTGTTATTTAGGAGTAGAGAGGCATTTTTCCAACGCATTTATTGGTTAATAAAGGTTTATAGACGAAAATATGCCTCTTGTGTCCAAGCCTAATTTCTGCACCCTTACATATGGTGTCAGCAGGGGTGGGATGGTGCCTGGTTGACACAAGGTGGGGGCCCCCAAACCTAACCAGAACCATTTCTAGCCACACTTTCATAAAGGATTGAATCAAGTCTATTTCATTTTTAGTGGATTAAATGCACAAGACGGAAGTAGGTCTAGCCCCTCTCTAAGAGGCTGTGACCATCAAGGGTACCGCTAAAATAAAACTTTAAACTCGCCCGGTACCCCGAAAGAACAAATGGAGTTAACCCTCTCCAGTACTCAGTGGCATAGTGAGACCTCTGACCCCACTATCGAACACCCGGGATTAGAAACTGATGAACACTCCTATGAAAGCAGTAATAGGTTGGGACTTACATTCACTTCTTTAACCTCCCAATCCATTTATCAGGTTTGGAGGAACGTTGAGGGAAATAGCTGCAAACTACTAAGTCCCTATGACTGTCAGATCCCTGGGAGGGAGAAGCTAATACTCTGCTTAGACTTTCAGGTCCATGTACCCCCTGATCTAGTTGCTTATTTGAGAACGAGACAGAAGGGAGGGCTGAGAATCCTACTACTCTTTACCTGTGGTCACAACATCTAGGTCATAATCCTGCATTTTTTGACAACACTATTAACATCCAGAGGGGGGGAATAGTCAGGTATTTCAGTTATGAAGTCTCAAAGGAAAGTCCACATAACATCCTAGAAAACTTATCCCATGAGGCTAGGACCAAAGGAAAAGGTTTTCATCACACAGAAGTGGATCTGTGTCCCATTCTAACTAGGAGTAAGATCATGCCATGGGCGAGGCCTTATGCAAAAATAGCAACCTTTCGAATTGCCTAACCTCTTGGGAAAGTTCTTCATCCCGAGTAGAAGGCATGAACAGGTCAGGAACTCTATCTCCCACCTTGAAAACCCGGGAACACAGACACTTATCAGCAACAATAACCTTGTGGTGACACATACTGTGGAAAGGTACGAGGGTCAGCTCCTCTCTCACCAATAGTAACATCCCAGGACGGACCCGTGGAGAGCTCATGTTGGGAACCCAACCAGGTTGAAGACAACCATCCCCTAACCAGAAGCTTTCCTCCCATTCCAAATAACAATATCCGTGAGGTACAGGAAACCTTACAGACACTCAAAAGCCCTCCTTCAGAGGTCTAAGACCCAGATACCAAGAAGAAGAGGAGGAACGAGATACATCTATCCGAAGGACACCCCACAGTGATTTCCAGGGATTGGAGACACCCGATAGACCTAAAGGTAGCAGGCTAGGCTCTGAAGTTGTTGTGGTAGAGGATGAAAAAAGAGAAATACCATTCATTATACTTTCATCCCCTACCATAGACCAGAAGTGCTTCTCCTGTAGATACGTTGGCCACCACGCAAGACATTGTCCTCTGAATGTCTTACCTTGACAGTTATTAATATCTGAGGAGGAAGACCCTATGGGTGATCTAAGTCCCAATAAGATCCGGGAAACCAAAGTATGATATGATATGATATTTTATTTCTATCGCGCTCGTCGACATGTGTTTCACAGTGTGGCAAGGAAGGGGAACAGAGGAGAACGAAACAACAATCTTACTAGGCCCAGTGACATTGGAACGCGCAAGTGCATGGGATAGGTGGAGGGGGATGGGAAAAGTGCATGGAAGGGGGAGAAGTGGAAAGTGCAGAGCAAACTTGAAACAGATTAATAATAAATAAATTAATAATAAAGGCAACAAAACAGTGGTAGTACAGCCAGCAAGTGTCAAGTGCTGGGTGTAAGGCAGCAGACAGGGTAGGTCTGATAAGTGCAGGAAGAAAAGGGGGGGCTGTATGGGTACATATACAGACCCCAGTTCAAGGAGTGGCCCAGAGGGAGTGAGGGAGGGTGGCAGGGTGAGCAGGTACCTGGGCCCGGAGGACAGAGGGTGGCCAGCTGCACAGTGCCAAAAGAGAACAGATCAGCAGGGGGAGGGAGAGCGAAGGCAGAAGCAAAGAGGAAGGTCTTGAGGTGCTTCTGAAACCAGAGTTGGTTCTCCTCAAGTTTTAGAGTGGCAGGGAGGCTGTTCCAGATGGAGGCCCCAGCCGAAGACAGAGATCTACCCCAAACCCGTTTGTTTGACCCTGAGGGAGTTAGAGGTAGAGGAGCGAAGAGCTTGAGAGAGTAGGTATTTGCGGAGGGATGGCTGAAGGTATTTTGGTCCCAGGAACCAGAAAGCCTTGTGGACAATGCACATGGTTTTGAATGTAATCCTTGCATCCACTGGGAGCCAATGGAGAGATTTCAGAGCTGGAGAGATATGATGCCAGGGCTTGAGGCCAAGGACAAGTCTCACAGTCCTGTTCTGGATTAGTTGCAGAGGGCGGAGAGTAGAGGCAGGTCGATTTAGAAATAAGCTGTTACAATAGTCCAACCTAGAGAGAACCAGAGCTTGGGAGATGGTGAGCTTCTGGGAGAAGGAGAAGAAAGGCAGAATAACTCTGAGGAGGTACAGTAGGAAGTTTGACTTTTTAGAGACATCAGAGATGTGGGTGGATAAATGTGGACTCAAAGATGACCCAGAGGTTCTTAGCCTCACAGGTGGGGGTAGGGGGAGGGCCAAGGGAGGCCGGACAGAGAGTGAGGGGAAAGGATGGTGAAGGTGTGCCAATGAGGAGGATCTCTTAATTGCTGGCATTCAGACAAAGATCATTGGCGGAACACCAATCTCGAATGGCAGTTAGACAATCAGAGATGAGAGAGGGAGAGGAGGTGGCCTTGGACAGCCTGAACATGAGTTGAGAGTCGTCAGCGTAGCACTGGAAATTTGAGCAGAAAATGGCAATGCAGTGGGCGAGAGTTGCCAGGTACTGGTTGAAAAGCCTGGGCGAGAGGTTAGACCCGTGGGGAACACCACAGGTAGAGAGGTAGATAGATGATAGGAAGGATCCAAGTTGGACCTGGGAGGGTCGATCAGAGAGGAAAGAGGTAAGCTAGACCAGAGCCTGATCAGTGATACCGAGGCTATCACAGAGACGGTTGAGAAGGATGGTATGGTTCACCGTGTCGAAGACAGATCGAGTAGGATGAGGACAGAGGGAATGTTACAGTCAAGGTTGGAGAGCCGATCTTCATGGATGTTCAGGAGAGCAGTCTCCTTGCTTCTGGCAGCTCTGAAGCCAGACTGGTGGTCATGGACACAGCCAACAGAATCGAAATGAAGGTTAAGCTGAGAGATGGCCAGCTTTTCCAGGAGTTTGCCCAGAAACGGAATGATGGAAATTGGGCAATAGTTAGCTGGACAAGAAGGAACAGCTGTGGGTTTCTTGAGAAGAGGATGCTCAAGGGAGTGCTTCAGAGGGGAAGGGAAGGATCCTGGGGAAAAGCAGTGGTTGCAAAAATGGGCACGGGACAGAGCAAGGGTGTCAATGTGGATGATTTTAGAAGAACAGGGATGAACCTGTTTTGATGAGGCTTTCATAGATCGGACTTGTCCAGCAACTTCCTCAGGGGAGAAAAGAGGAAAGGACGAGATCTGAAGGAGGGTCAGCAAGTACAGACCGAGAGGGGAGAGGAGGGGCAGGTGAGGAGAGGGTGGACAGGATGTCCTGGGTTTTTGAGATAAAGTGAGAGGCAAGGGCATTGCAAAGAGCCTGGGAGGCAACAGGAGGGGTAAAGACTGCAGCAGGGTTGGCCAGCTCCTTGCAGATTTTAAAGAGTTCGGCCGAGATGTTAGATACCACAGAGGAACCAGCTTGAATGTGGACTCTCTTCTTGGTGAGGACAGAGAGTCGGTATTGCCTTTGGAGCAGGTGACAGGCCAGTTTGTCAGAGGATGACCAAGAATCCCTCCATTTCCTCTCAGCCGCCCTACACTTACATTTACGTGTAGCTAGGTCGGAGTCATACCAGAAATTGCATTTGGCTTTTGACTTGGAGGCGGGGAGAGAAGGTGGCAGCAAAAGCCTCAACTGACACACGCTTCATGGGCCGGATGTCCGAGAAGGTAGTTGGCAATGTTGGGGTAGGCTTGGCTTGGGTGGAAGAGAGGGAGAGATGAGAGGAGAGGAGGGAATGATCATAGGAGTTCTAACCCACTTTCCCACTTTTCACCAACATCCTTTGTTTAGAGACCACCACCCTAAACCTTGAAGACAAAATCCAAGAATGCTCCCCTAAAAAGAAAAAACGATATCAGAAAAAAAACATATGCCTGTTCACAAACAGGAGTGACCACTATAGTGTAGCCAGAACTATTCAATGGTAAAACATCTGGGCAGAACTACATAGTGGACATAAGGTTTGTTTCATCCATCCCCAATTTCTGCCCAAAGGCTGGAAGGGAATCTTCTGGAAGGAAGTACAGTGTATACATGACCATACATAGGCTTACCCTAGGACCAAGATACCACTGATCATTCTGGGGAAAGAAGTGTGGATCCCAGTGGCAATATTCCCAACTTACCGGCCCAGTTAGTCTTAGGAAGTGACTTGCCCCAATTCAATCAACCATGGAGAGACTAAAAGCTTCCCATGTAGCTCTACCATGTCTAGTGTGATGAAGAAGAGGATCAGGAGTATGATGATTATTCCAGAGGACTGGAACGAACGGTCTAGTCTTTCACCATATTTAAGTGGCACAGAGAAATACAAAAACATAGAGGGAAATCAAGATGGAGCGAGCAGTCCTCAGCGAGGAAGCTGGGCAGACGCCTACCTAGCGTACCGGGAACTGAAGTAGGAGATGCTGTGCACAGAGCTGAGCAAGACCAAGAAAGCAGGCAGAGGAAGAGGTGCTCCTGTGTGCGCTGCCCAAATGAACCTATGGGCATCCTGATGCCTGGTAAGCTGCCTGGAAGTGAAGCCCTGTACCGCGAATGTAGAAGGGGCTGGGGGAGTGGCCACGAATGGGAAACCAAAGAGAAACTGATTGGGGGAGATACCGCCGATCGAAGCAAGCAACTTAACGCTACTGGAGCCCCAGAAGGAAGTACTGCTGCCCTGAAGGTGTGCACCAGAGAGACAGGTACGCAGGCAGAACTGAAGGTTCAGAAGGTCTAGAAGGTGTCGGAGAGCAAAAGGAACAAGGGAGTGCGTGGGTCTGGCACACAGGAGAAGCTGAGAGAGTGCAAAAGGGGGCCTATGTTTGGCAGGTGAGTAAAGCAAGTTATTGCATCCATACAATGTAAGTCTGGGACGTGCACCCATATGAAGACAAGAGATTGAGAGGGTCTGGAACCCTAAGCGAAGACAAGAAAGTATGGAAGGGAGCATATGCTTGGCAGGAGAATAAACAAAGCTATTGCAATGGCACACTGCGAGTTTGGGACACGCACCCACAGAGGAATAAGAGAGAAACGGGGTCTGGGACCCTGAATAAAACAGATACGCTACAGAAAGGAGCACCTGCTTGGCAGGCGAATAAACCAAATCATTGCAACAGAACATTGTGAGTCTGGGTACCCCACCCATATTAAGCTAAAGAATAAGAAGAGAGGAAAGGAGGAATCACCTAGAAATCTGGGACTTTGATTTGGTAGTACATTTTGTGTTTTGGACCATTCAAGATATTGCAAGCATTTCTCTTGGCAAGAGTAATCATGACCACTTTACGTTGGAAGAAACCAACCCTGCACAGTTAATTTTTCTTTTTTCGTGTTAGGGACAGAAGTAGGGTTTTGTTTTGACATCTTGAAGTATTCCTTAGTTTCATTTGAGGCTGGGAAACCCCTCCTGGTATTTAGGGATAGAGAGGCATGTTTCCAACTGTTTTATTGGTTAATAAAAATGTATAGCCAAAGATATGCCACTTTTATGCCCGAGCCTTCCTTCTGCACCCTTATAAAAGGCATACCAGAAGAAGATACCCAATTGAGAGAAGACACACTAAACACAGAAGATGTTTTGAATGTTGATGGATCATCAGTGATAGATCAGGAGAATGGCCAGAGGCACACAGGGTGAGCAGTAGTGAGATATGTGAACAAACAATAAGTTGAGTATCAGGGTGTGACACAAAAAAGATTGCCTGCATATTGTTCCGCGCAGGCAACAGAACTGATGAGAATTTTAAGAGGTCCAATTGGTTCCCCATGCAACATGCACCACTACTGTCCAGATTAATTGATACCCTGAAATGCCCCAGCCGAGTGGCCATTGTAAACTGTTTCACTCATACTAATATGCATCTGCCAAACAGGCAGCATATTAACCATATCCAGAAGAAAAGAAGACCCTGATCATTGCCCTACAACAAGAGCAGTTATCAGAACTGTACAGTTCATTGTCCATGGCTCACATAGCAGAATTGCAGGAGGGTTCCCCATCATACGAAAAGGCCCTTTGGGTCAAGAGAGAATATGCATGGTCACCCACAGACCTATTATGGAGTCAAAGTGTTACAGGTAAAATACTGATACCGTTGAAAATAATCACCATAGCCAGGGAAAAGCTAAATTACCCCACCCATACATCTAAGCAGCATAGTGCTGCAGATATTATGGTAGACTGGTTTGTCCCGAACTTATCAGAACATGCAGAGAAATTCATGGCCAACTGCACAACGTGTCACTTGTACCACACACGTCACACTTTGAAGACTTTGAAAGCAACATTGCCCCTCCCATCAGTGCCCTTCAAGGAGCTCCAAATTGATTTTATTGACATGATGAACAGATGCAGTACCTTTCGTTATATGATTGTTGTTGATTGTCAATTTTCTTGATGGCTTGAGGCTGGCCCCTATGTCCATGCGGACACCAAATTGGCTGCAAATGTTTTGTTCACATCAGTATTTACAAGATGGGGAATATGTGAAAACCTGAGATCTGACAATGGACCCCACTTTGCAAATGATCTCTTTCAAGAGATCACTAAACTAGTGGGCATAAGACAAGTTCTGCTCAGCATACCATCGACAAGCCAACATGATACATCGGCGAGATCTCTGCTGCCAACCTCTAATCACCACCAATAAGCAGCGCAGCAGACCAGAGGCCCCATTCTTGCAGGGCACCGTGGCAAACCCACCCAGCCATCCTACCAACACGATCTTCTGAAAAAGAAACCCGCGCCATTTCCATAAAGCAACGTGGTCAATGGCCCCCACTTTGATTGGCTGATCTGCCCCATGTAAAGAGGCGGAGTCAATCGTCAGGCGGAAGCCGGCACCAGGAAGTGCGGCACAGAAGGGCTAACGAAAAGGGCCTGTTTGAGCCTGTCCGTGATGGGCCGCCGAGTAGCCTCCTGCTTCTACACTATTGTAAGTACACTCTTGTGAACCTTTGTGAAGCACCTCATTGCTATATATAACGCCTGCAGCAACCTGATTCTGACTAAGCACTGCATGCTCTAAACCTGCCCTCACACAACACTGTGTACCTCGGAAACTTAGACGTATACATGACGATGCGCACCAGCCACATTCGCAGGGATGGATCGCAGTCCTTAATACTGAACATTGCTAAAATGCTTTTCTCTGCAATAATTTTGTGTTGATCTGCATGCACTGTAAGACTGTGATCATGCAGGTCTAGGAACCTGGGAAAAGCCAAGAGAGTGCAGAAGGGGCCATATGCTTGGCAGGAGAGTAAACCAAGCTGTTGCAAGCCTACAGCGCGAGTCTGGGACTCACACCCATATGAAGACAAGAGATTGAGAGGGTCTGAGACCCTAAGAGAAGACAGGAAAGTGCAGAAAGCAACATATGATTGACAGGAGAGTAAACCAAGCTACTACAACAGCATACTGCGATTCAGGGACATGCACCCACACATGAATAAGAGAGAAAGGGGGTCTGGGACCCTGAATAAAGCAGATACACTAATGAAAGGAGCACATGCTTGGCAGGAGAATAAAACGTCATTGCAACAGAACAGTGCAAGTCTGGGACCCAAACCCTTATGAAAGCTAAAGAATAAGAGGGTCTGGAACCCTGAATGATACAAAGACAGTCCATGAGATGACAAATGTTTAGCAGGAGAGTAGACCAAGCTGGACGTACACTTGGCAGGAGTGTGAACCACGCTCAAATGGTCATCCATCGCAAGTTTGGGATTCAACCCAAAAGAGAGTTTGAGAATGAGAGGGTCGAGGACAATTAAGACAGGAGAGACTGTTTTATGAAAAAACAATGCTTGGCAGGGAAATACACCAAGCCGGTATTATAAATAATTATGAGTCTGGGACTCACACCCTTATGAGGACATACATTGCTGTGGCATTTACCTGAGAAGATACAGTGTCTTTAGGACCCAAAGAAAAGGAAAGTAGAAACAGAAGAAATCTAGGGGAAAGGAGCAAACCCGTGAAATCTGGGACTTTTACTTGGCAGAACATTTCTTTTGTTTTTCAGACCACCCAAGACATGAACACTTTACTTTGGAAGGAACCAACCATGCACAGTTAATTTAGATAATTAGCGTTAGGAACAGAAGTAGGATTTTGGGACAAGACAGTAACAGACATTTTGCTATGACATCCTGATGTATTCCTTAGTTTGCTTTGAGGCAGAGAAACCCCACCTGTTATTTAGGAGTAGAGAGGCATTTTTCCAACGCATTTATTGGTTAATAAAGGTTTATAGACGAAAATATGCCTCTTGTGTCCAAGCCTAATTTCTGCACCCTTACATATGGTGTCAGCAGGGGTGGGATGGTGCCTGGTTGACACAAGGTGGGGGCCCCCAAACCTAACCAGAACCATTTCTAGCCACACTTTCATAAAGGATTGAATCAAGTCTATTTCATTTTTAGTGGATTAAATGCACAAGACGGAAGTAGGTCTAGCCCCTCTCTAAGAGGCTGTGACCATCAAGGGTACCGCTAAAATAAAACTTTAAACTCGCCCGGTACCCCGAAAGAACAAATGGAGTTAACCCTCTCCAGTACTCAGTGGCATAGTGAGACCTCTGACCCCACTATCGAACACCCGGGATTAGAAACTGATGAACACTCCTATGAAAGCAGTAATAGGTTGGGACTTACATTCACTTCTTTAACCTCCCAATCCATTTATCAGGTTTGGAGGAACGTTGAGGGAAATAGCTGCAAACTACTAAGTCCCTATGACTGTCAGATCCCTGGGAGGGAGAAGCTAATACTCTGCTTAGACTTTCAGGTCCATGTACCCCCTGATCTAGTTGCTTATTTGAGAACGAGACAGAAGGGAGGGCTGAGAATCCTACTACTCTTTACCTGTGGTCACAACATCTAGGTCATAATCCTGCATTTTTTGACAACACTATTAACATCCAGAGGGGGGGAATAGTCAGGTATTTCAGTTATGAAGTCTCAAAGGAAAGTCCACATAACATCCTAGAAAACTTATCCCATGAGGCTAGGACCAAAGGAAAAGGTTTTCATCACACAGAAGTGGATCTGTGTCCCATTCTAACTAGGAGTAAGATCATGCCATGGGCGAGGCCTTATGCAAAAATAGCAACCTTTCGAATTGCCTAACCTCTTGGGAAAGTTCTTCATCCCGAGTAGAAGGCATGAACAGGTCAGGAACTCTATCTCCCACCTTGAAAACCCGGGAACACAGACACTTATCAGCAACAATAACCTTGTGGTGACACATACTGTGGAAAGGTACGAGGGTCAGCTCCTCTCTCACCAATAGTAACATCCCAGGACGGACCCGTGGAGAGCTCATGTTGGGAACCCAACCAGGTTGAAGACAACCATCCCCTAACCAGAAGCTTTCCTCCCATTCCAAATAACAATATCCGTGAGGTACAGGAAACCTTACAGACACTCAAAAGCCCTCCTTCAGAGGTCTAAGACCCAGATACCAAGAAGAAGAGGAGGAACGAGATACATCTATCCGAAGGACACCCCACAGTGATTTCCAGGGATTGGAGACACCCGATAGACCTAAAGGTAGCAGGCTAGGCTCTGAAGTTGTTGTGGTAGAGGATGAAAAAAGAGAAATACCATTCATTATACTTTCATCCCCTACCATAGACCAGAAGTGCTTCTCCTGTAGATACGTTGGCCACCACGCAAGACATTGTCCTCTGAATGTCTTACCTTGACAGTTATTAATATCTGAGGAGGAAGACCCTATGGGTGATCTAAGTCCCAATAAGATCCGGGAAACCAAAGTATGATATGATATGATATTTTATTTCTATCGCGCTCGTCGACATGTGTTTCACAGTGTGGCAAGGAAGGGGAACAGAGGAGAACGAAACAACAATCTTACTAGGCCCAGTGACATTGGAACGCGCAAGTGCATGGGATAGGTGGAGGGGGATGGGAAAAGTGCATGGAAGGGGGAGAAGTGGAAAGTGCAGAGCAAACTTGAAACAGATTAATAATAAATAAATTAATAATAAAGGCAACAAAACAGTGGTAGTACAGCCAGCAAGTGTCAAGTGCTGGGTGTAAGGCAGCAGACAGGGTAGGTCTGATAAGTGCAGGAAGAAAAGGGGGGGCTGTATGGGTACATATACAGACCCCAGTTCAAGGAGTGGCCCAGAGGGAGTGAGGGAGGGTGGCAGGGTGAGCAGGTACCTGGGCCCGGAGGACAGAGGGTGGCCAGCTGCACAGTGCCAAAAGAGAACAGATCAGCAGGGGGAGGGAGAGCGAAGGCAGAAGCAAAGAGGAAGGTCTTGAGGTGCTTCTGAAACCAGAGTTGGTTCTCCTCAAGTTTTAGAGTGGCAGGGAGGCTGTTCCAGATGGAGGCCCCAGCCGAAGACAGAGATCTACCCCAAACCCGTTTGTTTGACCCTGAGGGAGTTAGAGGTAGAGGAGCGAAGAGCTTGAGAGAGTAGGTATTTGCGGAGGGATGGCTGAAGGTATTTTGGTCCCAGGAACCAGAAAGCCTTGTGGACAATGCACATGGTTTTGAATGTAATCCTTGCATCCACTGGGAGCCAATGGAGAGATTTCAGAGCTGGAGAGATATGATGCCAGGGCTTGAGGCCAAGGACAAGTCTCACAGTCCTGTTCTGGATTAGTTGCAGAGGGCGGAGAGTAGAGGCAGGTCGATTTAGAAATAAGCTGTTACAATAGTCCAACCTAGAGAGAACCAGAGCTTGGGAGATGGTGAGCTTCTGGGAGAAGGAGAAGAAAGGCAGAATAACTCTGAGGAGGTACAGTAGGAAGTTTGACTTTTTAGAGACATCAGAGATGTGGGTGGATAAATGTGGACTCAAAGATGACCCAGAGGTTCTTAGCCTCACAGGTGGGGGTAGGGGGAGGGCCAAGGGAGGCCGGACAGAGAGTGAGGGGAAAGGATGGTGAAGGTGTGCCAATGAGGAGGATCTCTTAATTGCTGGCATTCAGACAAAGATCATTGGCGGAACACCAATCTCGAATGGCAGTTAGACAATCAGAGATGAGAGAGGGAGAGGAGGTGGCCTTGGACAGCCTGAACATGAGTTGAGAGTCGTCAGCGTAGCACTGGAAATTTGAGCAGAAAATGGCAATGCAGTGGGCGAGAGTTGCCAGGTACTGGTTGAAAAGCCTGGGCGAGAGGTTAGACCCGTGGGGAACACCACAGGTAGAGAGGTAGATAGATGATAGGAAGGATCCAAGTTGGACCTGGGAGGGTCGATCAGAGAGGAAAGAGGTAAGCTAGACCAGAGCCTGATCAGTGATACCGAGGCTATCACAGAGACGGTTGAGAAGGATGGTATGGTTCACCGTGTCGAAGACAGATCGAGTAGGATGAGGACAGAGGGAATGTTACAGTCAAGGTTGGAGAGCCGATCTTCATGGATGTTCAGGAGAGCAGTCTCCTTGCTTCTGGCAGCTCTGAAGCCAGACTGGTGGTCATGGACACAGCCAACAGAATCGAAATGAAGGTTAAGCTGAGAGATGGCCAGCTTTTCCAGGAGTTTGCCCAGAAACGGAATGATGGAAATTGGGCAATAGTTAGCTGGACAAGAAGGAACAGCTGTGGGTTTCTTGAGAAGAGGATGCTCAAGGGAGTGCTTCAGAGGGGAAGGATCCTGGGGAAAAGCAGTGGTTGCAAAAATGGGCACGGGACAGAGCAAGGGTGTCAATGTGGATGATTTTAGAAGAACAGGGATGAACCTGTTTTGATGAGGCTTTCATAGATCGGACTTGTCCAGCAACTTCCTCAGGGGAGAAAAGAGGAAAGGACGAGATCTGAAGGAGGGTCAGCAAGTACAGACCGAGAGGGGAGAGGAGGGGCAGGTGAGGAGAGGGTGGACAGGATGTCCTGGGTTTTTGAGATAAAGTGAGAGGCAAGGGCATTGCAAAGAGCCTGGGAGGCAACAGGAGGGGTAAAGACTGCAGCAGGGTTGGCCAGCTCCTTGCAGATTTTAAAGAGTTCGGCCGAGATGTTAGATACCACAGAGGAACCAGCTTGAATGTGGACTCTCTTCTTGGTGAGGACAGAGAGTCGGTATTGCCTTTGGAGCAGGTGACAGGCCAGTTTGTCAGAGGATGACCAAGAATCCCTCCATTTCCTCTCAGCCGCCCTACACTTACATTTACGTGTAGCTAGGTCGGAGTCATACCAGAAATTGCATTTGGCTTTTGACTTGGAGGCGGGGAGAGAAGGTGGCAGCAAAAGCCTCAACTGACACACGCTTCATGGGCCGGATGTCCGAGAAGGTAGTTGGCAATGTTGGGGTAGGCTTGGCTTGGGTGGAAGAGAGGGAGAGATGAGAGGAGAGGAGGGAATGATCATAGGAGTTCTAACCCACTTTCCCACTTTTCACCAACATCCTTTGTTTAGAGACCACCACCCTAAACCTTGAAGACAAAATCCAAGAATGCTCCCCTAAAAAGAAAAAACGATATCAGAAAAAAAACATATGCCTGTTCACAAACAGGAGTGACCACTATAGTGTAGCCAGAACTATTCAATGGTAAAACATCTGGGCAGAACTACATAGTGGACATAAGGTTTGTTTCATCCATCCCCAATTTCTGCCCAAAGGCTGGAAGGGAATCTTCTGGAAGGAAGTACAGTGTATACATGACCATACATAGGCTTACCCTAGGACCAAGATACCACTGATCATTCTGGGGAAAGAAGTGTGGATCCCAGTGGCAATATTCCCAACTTACCGGCCCAGTTAGTCTTAGGAAGTGACTTGCCCCAATTCAATCAACCATGGAGAGACTAAAAGCTTCCCATGTAGCTCTACCATGTCTAGTGTGATGAAGAAGAGGATCAGGAGTATGATGATTATTCCAGAGGACTGGAACGAACGGTCTAGTCTTTCACCATATTTAAGTGGCACAGAGAAATACAAAAACATAGAGGGAAATCAAGATGGAGCGAGCAGTCCTCAGCGAGGAAGCTGGGCAGACGCCTACCTAGCGTACCGGGAACTGAAGTAGGAGATGCTGTGCACAGAGCTGAGCAAGACCAAGAAAGCAGGCAGAGGAAGAGGTGCTCCTGTGTGCGCTGCCCAAATGAACCTATGGGCATCCTGATGCCTGGTAAGCTGCCTGGAAGTGAAGCCCTGTACCGCGAATGTAGAAGGGGCTGGGGGAGTGGCCACGAATGGGAAACCAAAGAGAAACTGATTGGGGGAGATACCGCCGATCGAAGCAAGCAACTTAACGCTACTGGAGCCCCAGAAGGAAGTACTGCTGCCCTGAAGGTGTGCACCAGAGAGACAGGTACGCAGGCAGAACTGAAGGTTCAGAAGGTCTAGAAGGTGTCGGAGAGCAAAAGGAACAAGGGAGTGCGTGGGTCTGGCACACAGGAGAAGCTGAGAGAGTGCAAAAGGGGGCCTATGTTTGGCAGGTGAGTAAAGCAAGTTATTGCATCCATACAATGTAAGTCTGGGACGTGCACCCATATGAAGACAAGAGATTGAGAGGGTCTGGAACCCTAAGCGAAGACAAGAAAGTATGGAAGGGAGCATATGCTTGGCAGGAGAATAAACAAAGCTATTGCAATGGCACACTGCGAGTTTGGGACACGCACCCACAGAGGAATAAGAGAGAAACGGGGTCTGGGACCCTGAATAAAACAGATACGCTACAGAAAGGAGCACCTGCTTGGCAGGCGAATAAACCAAATCATTGCAACAGAACATTGTGAGTCTGGGTACCCCACCCATATTAAGCTAAAGAATAAGAAGAGAGGAAAGGAGGAATCACCTAGAAATCTGGGACTTTGATTTGGTAGTACATTTTGTGTTTTGGACCATTCAAGATATTGCAAGCATTTCTCTTGGCAAGAGTAATCATGACCACTTTACGTTGGAAGAAACCAACCCTGCACAGTTAATTTTTCTTTTTTCGTGTTAGGGACAGAAGTAGGGTTTTGTTTTGACATCTTGAAGTATTCCTTAGTTTCATTTGAGGCTGGGAAACCCCTCCTGGTATTTAGGGATAGAGAGGCATGTTTCCAACTGTTTTATTGGTTAATAAAAATGTATAGCCAAAGATATGCCACTTTTATGCCCGAGCCTTCCTTCTGCACCCTTATAAAAGGCATACCAGAAGAAGATACCCAATTGAGAGAAGACACACTAAACACAGAAGATGTTTTGAATGTTGATGGATCATCAGTGATAGATCAGGAGAATGGCCAGAGGCACACAGGGTGAGCAGTAGTGAGATATGTGAACAAACAATAAGTTGAGTATCAGGGTGTGACACAAAAAAGATTGCCTGCATATTGTTCCGCGCAGGCAACAGAACTGATGAGAATTTTAAGAGGTCCAATTGGTTCCCCATGCAACATGCACCACTACTGTCCAGATTAATTGATACCCTGAAATGCCCCAGCCGAGTGGCCATTGTAAACTGTTTCACTCATACTAATATGCATCTGCCAAACAGGCAGCATATTAACCATATCCAGAAGAAAAGAAGACCCTGATCATTGCCCTACAACAAGAGCAGTTATCAGAACTGTACAGTTCATTGTCCATGGCTCACATAGCAGAATTGCAGGAGGGTTCCCCATCATACGAAAAGGCCCTTTGGGTCAAGAGAGAATATGCATGGTCACCCACAGACCTATTATGGAGTCAAAGTGTTACAGGTAAAATACTGATACCGTTGAAAATAATCACCATAGCCAGGGAAAAGCTAAATTACCCCACCCATACATCTAAGCAGCATAGTGCTGCAGATATTATGGTAGACTGGTTTGTCCCGAACTTATCAGAACATGCAGAGAAATTCATGGCCAACTGCACAACGTGTCACTTGTACCACACACGTCACACTTTGAAGACTTTGAAAGCAACATTGCCCCTCCCATCAGTGCCCTTCAAGGAGCTCCAAATTGATTTTATTGACATGATGAACAGATGCAGTACCTTTCGTTATATGATTGTTGTTGATTGTCAATTTTCTTGATGGCTTGAGGCTGGCCCCTATGTCCATGCGGACACCAAATTGGCTGCAAATGTTTTGTTCACATCAGTATTTACAAGATGGGGAATATGTGAAAACCTGAGATCTGACAATGGACCCCACTTTGCAAATGATCTCTTTCAAGAGATCACTAAACTAGTGGGCATAAGACAAGTTCTGCTCAGCATACCATCGACAAGCCAACATGATACATCGGCGAGATCTCTGCTGCCAACCTCTAATCACCACCAATAAGCAGCGCAGCAGACCAGAGGCCCCATTCTTGCAGGGCACCGTGGCAAACCCACCCAGCCATCCTACCAACACGATCTTCTGAAAAAGAAACCCGCGCCATTTCCATAAAGCAACGTGGTCAATGGCCCCCACTTTGATTGGCTGATCTGCCCCATGTAAAGAGGCGGAGTCAATCGTCAGGCGGAAGCCGGCACCAGGAAGTGCGGCACAGAAGGGCTAACGAAAAGGGCCTGTTTGAGCCTGTCCGTGATGGGCCGCCGAGTAGCCTCCTGCTTCTACACTATTGTAAGTACACTCTTGTGAACCTTTGTGAAGCACCTCATTGCTATATATAACGCCTGCAGCAACCTGATTCTGACTAAGCACTGCATGCTCTAAACCTGCCCTCACACAACACTGTGTACCTCGGAAACTTAGACGTATACATGACGATGCGCACCAGCCACATTCGCAGGGATGGATCGCAGTCCTTAATACTGAACATTGCTAAAATGCTTTTCTCTGCAATAATTTTGTGTTGATCTGCATGCACTGTAAGACTGTGATCATGGAGGAATGCTTAGCCTTGTTATAAATACTAATAACGCTGTCTCTCGCCTATATGATACTTATTCTACCTCTAGCCTCTACAATTCGTATGTATTACCATTGCACTACTAGCAGTTTCATGTAAGAACAGGCTAGGGGTGGTTAGCACACTAGCGCATGATTCTAACCCGTGTGAGCAGCACTCCAGCATATCTAGCCTATATTATCCATAGTACTACTGTAAAGTTCACATGCTTGCCCGACTTAGCAGATCTGTATTACTGATAGCTTAGCACTCCTAGGCTACTCGCTACACGAGCTTTCGATTGCATCCAGCCTGCTATGCCCGGTGTTACTGCTAAGTATTTTAGATGCTACACACTTAGCATAACTGAGTTTTTGTAACTTAGCACATTAAGCTAATCTGTGTTCCTAGTAGCCCATTATACTTCCTCGTATACAGCCATCCTCAAGTAATCTGTGATTTACACACCTAACCAATTGGGCATACTGACAGTTCACTGCATTCGTGGACTATGATCTGCTTTGCCATTGACTGAACGCTATTTTTAATTTCGTGCACTCCCCGTAATTAACCCAGAACACCCACGCTTTTTAGTTCCTCTGATTAATTCAGACTCTCTATCTGCCCACCAAGCATTAGACCCATACCTAGCATAAGTTCACTAAACCTAACCTTGGCATACCCCTACTCAGCCCCTCCTCATCGTCAACACAACTATGCTAGCTTGGCTATTCCTTGGCATGTTCCCCTTTTGTGCTGTACCCAACAATACGCCATGCACAGGTAACCATTTCCTGATTTTTAAAAATGGCCTTACCAGACAGGCATGCCGCAGACACCATCCCATACCATGCCCAATGTCATTCCTCTCACCCATGCCATCATTCTCAACTAACCCTGAACAAGCCCACAACACCAGCATTACCACATTTTCTCCTCTGAGTTAGTATACACTGTTTAACCAAACAGTAAACCTCACTCACCAACAATAACCCAATAGATACCTCCGCTATTGTTGGAATCAACAGAACTAGTCGCCTTAGATCACGCACCAAGCCCCTGCATTCCCATCTCTCCTTCTCACCCAGAACACTCAAATCTCCCATTCACAATGACCTATATCAAAATAAGAAATATGAGATGCCCTTTGCCGCGACCACCAACAAAAATACATACTCTTCCCAGCCCCAGTCACCCAAGAGCGGCACAACTGCTACTCCTAAGCCACCGACCAGCCTGAAAAGCGCCCTTATTAATGCCCGATCACTAGGAGCCCATGCTATTGAAATTCATGATCTTATCATTGAACAAAACCTTGATCTACTGATTATTACAGAATCCTGGCTTCACCAAGCCTCATGACTCTACTCACGCTTGCCATACCTCCTGATTATAGTATATTTAGAAACGACAGAACCCATACCACAAGAGGAGGTGTTGCTATCATAGCACAGAACCACCTACAACTTAGACCCAGCCCCATTGAAGAAATCTCAGGCTATGAACTCTTGCTAGTTGAACTCGCCATGAATGACAAAACCACGATTAACATCGTAGCGATATACAAAACACCTAGCTCCAACAGCCATCCTGAAATAGACATACCACTACTGTTTACACCTATCATTAAACCCAATACTAAATGTATTATCCTTTGAGACTTCAACCTAGGATTCAATGATGACAAAGACCACAGAGCTGCCTCACTACACCTAGCTCTTAAGGATATGAACTTCACCTAATTGGAGAAGAGGCCCACACATGTCAAGGGTAGAATCCTGGATTGGATACTGTCACTTAACACTAGCCTAACCATTGGACAGACCACCACTGCATAGAATTCACCATGATGAGCGAGGATCCCCCTCGACCGAAGACCATCCCTATGGATACCTTCGAAGCCAGAAATCCCTGCAAACTCACGCTGGAAAATGTCATCCCTATCCTTAGCAAAACTCTTGAATCTAATCTAAGCACCAGCAATGACCCCAGTATCATTGCAGACTACCATCACAAGTGCCTTACCCTCACCATCGATGAAGTTGCACTGTTGTCAACTAAAACGTGCCGAACCGACAAAGAGAACCACTTTTGGTTTGACACCCGAGACTGCCAAAGCCTTCAAGGACGCCAACAAAAACTATAAAACAGCCATCATCACCCATAAAGCTAATGGATTCAACACTCGCATCAGCAATGCCTCATCAGACTCCAAGAAACTTTTTACCATTCTCAAAGAATTAGAAAGTCCCACCCCAAGTACAACCCCCATCAACTCCAGCAAAGAAGGGTGCACCACTATTCAAGATGCACTGTCTGCCAAAATTGTCCTGCTACAAAATAAAATCTCTGCCAAAAAACTGGCTCTAGTTGATAAAATCACTGTCACGCCTAATATCGTGCCTAACCTCCCTTAAAAACCTAATTCCTCTTTCCATTTCTCTATGGTTACTCAATAAATGGTATTTGACACCATCTACAAACTAAAAGCCTCCAACTGAAAAGGAGACAGCGTTCCAGCCAAACTAGTGAAAGCCTGTGCAACAACCCTCACCCCTACCATGACCAACTTTATCAACTCCTCCTTTAATACTAACACAGTCCCAGCAAGCATTAAAAATGCCTGGGTCACCCCTCTCCTAAGAAAACCCTCATTAGACCCCACAGTACCCACTAATTATCAGCCAATAACAACGGTCCCGTTCCTACTTAAACTCAGACAAAATAGCTTACACACAGTTCAATCTCACCTCGAACAGAACCAACTCCTAGGAACTAGACAATCAGGCTTTAGGCCTAACCACAGCACAGAAACAGCCCTCTTGGACCTAAAAATCCAGATGGACACTATCAGGGACTCTGGGAAACTTTGTATCCTGCTGCTGCTAGACCTCTCTGCAGCATTTGACCTTGTGGACCACGACAAACTTTGCACCTCACTAGCCAATGACTTCAATTTCTCTAAAGACGCGACATTGTGGGTAAAATCTTTCCTCTCTGAACGGACATCTAGAGTGACCATAGGCAAGGAAGCTGCTGACCCCATACTAGTACCCCTAGGAGTATCACAGGGCTCGTGCCTCTCACCTACACTCTACAATGCCTATACAAAACTTCTCTTCTCTGCCCTCGACAACATGGGAGTCATCTACACCAACTTCGCAGATGACAACCAGATCCTCATACCCATAACAGGGATTTATGTCCAGAATACCCTTACCATTAATAAAATATACAGAACTGGATGGTGCTTAACAGCCTCTGTCTTAATGACGAGAAGACAGATATCCTCATTGTAGGATCACCAACTAAAATAGCAACCCTCCATTCTGACAACAACTACATCAACATAGATGGCTCTCTGATCCCAGTCCTCAAGCAGGTAAAAACTTTAGGCGTTTACCTAGACGCTAACCTCAATATGACCAAACATATCAGCTCCCTGTCTTCATCGACGGCTTACACATCCAAATTGATTGCACTAGCACCAATTCCACTGTGGAACAAGACGAGGACCCCGAGGAAAGCAGAACTGTCTTCACACATCTTAAAAGCACAAGTAGAGAACCTCAGAAGAACTTTTTTACAGGGATTTGCTGTTTGTTTTTCTCTCTTATTCTTTCTTTTTAATGAAGATTATGAATTTGGAAGGTGGGACTAGGAGCAGGAATGGGAATAATGTTATATTTGCACCAATAACCAGTAGAGATGACGTGACCAGACACAAAAGGGATGTTCAAAGGGGAAGACAGAATATATACTATTATTGCAGGAAAATGCCAAGAATAGCAATCTGTGGTACAACGGCATGAAAGAAATAGGCAGAACAAAGCATAATGATTCCTGTCATGTCGATGCACTTATTCAGCATTCAGTTGCTCCCCCAGGTTGTTCTTACCCCAGGGAGTGTCACCCTTAAAGGCACAGTGTTCAGTGCACCTTGTTCTCTGTAAAGCACAGGGGCAATTACAGGGACACACAGTCCAGGTAACATTGGAAAGAGTGGACAAGGGCTGCTGCGAAGGACAAGAGTATATAAAGTGGACAACAAAACCACAGATGCTATTAGATGGAGCACTTTTTTGGAACAACAAACGGGTGAAGGGGCAACCAGTGTTCAAACCAGAGGGACTATTGGGATATACAGAAGATGTAATAGAAAATACAAACAAGCATTGCAAAATTATCTTGAATGCTCATGTAATGTCAATGACTTTGTCTCTCAGAAAAAGAGGCATTTATTTCTCCCAAGAAGTATAAAATGCCCTATAGGAAGTAGCTGTTCAATACAGCCTATTAACAAGAACACACACTGTTTTGCATCATATCTACTTCCCGATATACAAACAGCCACTAATAGCAAGTGGCTTCAGATAGTTCGCTGGAACGTAATGAAGCTAGCCAACGCAACTAAGCATGGCCTCAATGCTGTGCGAGAAGAGCTTTGGGCAATAAGATAATGACACTACAAAATAGATTTGTATTTGACCTCACAGCCATGGAAGAAGGGGTTTGTAAAAATATCAGCCCCACATGTTGCACATATGTGCCACCTAACGATATGAACAATGGTTAATTAATCACTGCAATCAAAGCACTTCATAATTTACAAACTTGCATGGAAAAGGAAGGAGCGATTGACAGAGAATAAGACTGATTAGCTGAATTGTTTTCATGTATGCCTACATGGATAACAGTGACATTTAAAATACTCTTCCCTGTTCTGGTCTTCCTGATTTTGATCTTCTGCACATGTCACATAACAGTGGCCTGCTGTCTGTTCCGTGGTAATAAAACAAGAGTGCTTACAATAAGAACAGATGATGTCACTTCTCATTGCACATATGAAAGCACCCAGACAGATAGATGGGTTGACTATAACAAGCCAAATATGGTAAGTATTGAGTGCCCTATTGGCCCTCCAGGCACACTTTGGTTACCACCCCCAGATCCAGAAAGATACCCCAAACATTATGTACATCCCACAGCAGATGGAGATTGCAACTTTCTAGGATGTAGTCCATGAGATTATGCAAAATGGAGACGGAATCTGAGAAATGTCAGCAATGTATGGGTCCCCAAAGATGTATATGATTTGGCAAGAGTTGAGAGATAAGTAATTAATGGGTGAGAAAGTTACAGAAGTAACAAAGGGGGGAATGTTTGGAAGCAGTTCCAATGTCCCAAACATGAACATATAATTTAAGAAAATCCCTATAGAATGGATGATGGACCAGTTACAGTGCCAGTGGCCTTAGTCACAAGTGCACCTGTCATACGCTGTGCAAGCAGCAAGGGGGATGGATTTGTTTGTGAGAGCATTCCATGAAGAAATAAAGGACAGAAACATATAGTAGAAGTTACACTGAGAGTATAGATTATTTCACATAAGGCAGCAGGTAAATAGCATGCAGTAGCTCTTTAGGTTTGCAACACATTCATAAGCAGAGAAAAGTGCAAAGGGCACCACAAGTAGTTGGAAAATCTTTCCTTTATAATGTCAAGGGTAGTAGCTATACATCACAGTACAAATAGGTTTAACAGCCCCTTGACTGTATAGACTCTAGATTGCACATTCCTGAAATAGGCCCCATTGTAGAAGCATCTAGCTTCCTTGGCTACTTGAGATTATTGGCCACAGCAAAACATTGATTCGTACCTGAGGTAAAATACACTGTATACATGTTCATGTTAGACAGTGCACTGACAAATCAAGTGCCCTTAGAGGTAAGGAAGGAAGTTGCAGAGAGTTCTCAGGCCTCGAACATTGTACATCATTACAAGTAAATGTTGCAACTCAGAGCTGAAGTTTAAGCAAGCAGAGGACACCGCTTGGTGAGACTATGGTAATGCTGAGGGGGGCCAGAAAGAGCAGATCTGGTTGTTAACACACTCTGCCCTGGCAGAAAAGGGTCCCTTAGGATGGAAGCACAGGCAGGTAGTTGGGAATGGGGTTGACAAATGAACAAGAGGAACCGGTAAACATGACAACAAAGGGAAATAAGTATCTGAGTGAGGAAGGGGGTCAACTATTGAGCCATGAGTAGGTGGGGGGAGTACTCCTTCCCCCAATCAATGCTGTCCAGAAAATAAATCCAAGTGAGTTGAAGCACACACATACACTAAAGAAACCAAGCTAGAGAAGTGGTTTTGGCCACTGTATATTGTAAATGTACAGCATTTAGCTTTTTTTGAGTTGCACTGTTCCTATATTGCACCTTGCAACCAAATATTACCCATAGTCTGGTTGCATTTATAAAGCCACAATGTATTGCCAAACCTCTGCATATATTTAGTTTACAAAGCACTGTATTACAAAAATATAATTTCCATCCAGCTATGTCAACATTTTAGTTACCTGCAGGAATACATGTGATTTTTCCTTATGCTGCGTCTGAAGAAGCCTTTGCACCCATCACAGCTGTTGGCACCATAATGTTTACCAGTTGCTCTGTCCCCACATATTGAGCAAGTGCAGTTCATTCCATTGTCAGCTGAGTTCATGTTGAGTGGTTCTGATGGAGAGGTGTCTGCAAAATATAAAACAACACTCAGTCTTTAGTTATGGTTAAGCTTTGACTAACAGAGGCTAGACTTGAAGCAGGCTCTGTATGGGTGAGCACTAACCTGCCGGCAAAATGAGTTTGTGTCATACCAAACAACTAAATGCTGGTGGTTGGCTTGCCAAAATAGTTTTCGATCCAGTTTGGAGAAAGAGCTCTTCATTTGCAAGCCACAATTCTATTCAACCATCTAACCTCTGCCTCATGCTTACAAAGGCCTGATTACCTTCCTATTCCATTAAGAATTGAATTGCTACCCTACCTAAGAAAGTCATTTATTTCGAGCCTCACCATACCTTGTTCTTCTCCAAATCATCCTTCATTTGACATGTACTCTATGCATGAATGTGCTTGTCACAAATAAAATGCATAAGAAAACACAATAGATAATGCAACAACACAATACTCTATTCCCACACTGATGTTTTCCCTCTTATTTAAATTATTTATTTTTTGAGATTTGAAAGATGTCATGCCCAGCTATATAATTTCTTACTCACACTGGAGCCTCTGGCTGGCCTGTCTCTGTGGCATGCCCGAGTCTCCAGCACAGCCAGAAAGCAAGACAGTGCTCTGCAGCAGGCATGTGATACAAAGAGGCCAACTGCCCTGGTCGGTTCTGCTTGCAGGCAGCACAGGAGCTGCGGGCCAGTTTCCTTCAGAGTCTAGCAGTGCTAGACTCGGCAGATGGCACATGGGTCTCAGAGGTCTGCTGCCCAGCCCAGTGTAGGTAGGGAGAAAGGACACGTGGCTTACTATGCTGTACTCAGCTTTTACCCAAAACCTGTTCAAGAAACTCCCAGTTTAACATTCCCAGTAAGCTCCCAGTTCGATCTTCCAAGTAAACATAACATTTTTGTTATGCAAAGCCCTCGCAGGACAAGGCTGCGGTTTTGATCGACGCAGGTTAGCAGGAGATGCTGCCCGACCTTCCACATAACACGTTTGTTATGTCCACAGTACCAAGCCTATATAATCTGAGGTCCGGGACCCTCTGCAGCAAAGCACCCGCAGGACAAGGCTGTGGTGTTGAGCAACGCAGGTGTTTGGTGACAAAGGGTAAAAAGTGGGGAGTTTGCTTGCTGCTCTGCACTTCCTTGCCCTCTTCCTGCACACTCCACCCCTGCTTATGCATGCACCTCTGCCACCTCGTCCTTGCATCTTGCACGTTCTCGCCCCCTCACTTGTGCGGCCCCTTGCACTCCTCCCAGGCACCGCCCGTTGCCTCCTTGATTGCGTGGTTCCTCGCCCTTCCACCGGCTGTGCTAGCTGCGGTGCACCCCTGATTGCGTGGCTCCTCACTTCCCCCTGATTGCGTGTCCTTGCAACTCCCTGATCACGTATCCTTGCTTCTAACTGCTTCTCTATCGACTGCCATGCTCTCCTCACTAAATTTGGTAGGAAGAAGTTTAAAAAGGGCATACTGGTTTCCAATGCAGGCCTCCCTGTCGCTGGCAAATATACCAGTGTTTCCTCGAAACAAACCCTCACCAACATCCTCTTTGTTGTTCCCTCGCCAGACCTATGGACTCTTCATATAGTCTCTGTGCTGTCTCCTTTCTCTTCTTCTCCCATTAATAATGGCACCCGTTGGAAGGCCCTCCTGGCCCCCTTCCACTCCTCCCACGTCATCATTAATGTTTACCTGAATGGTACCATCTTGGTCCAAAGCCCTCAGGCCAACCTTCTCCTCTTTGATAGATGCTTCCCGCGCCTCATCAATTTCCTTTCTTCTCTTGTTGTCCCCTCCACAGCTTCCTTGCCTCCCCCTCTGTCTCCTACTTGGCTACCTTGCCCTCTCCTCCCTCCTCTTCTGCCCCCCCTCGGACTTCTTCTACGACTCTGCAGGGCCTACCTCTGATTTGTACCCATCCCCAGAAGTCTTTCAAGGATGGCAACCTTCTCCATATTTCCATTCTTAACTCTTGCTCAGCTGTCAAACAATCCTCTGACATCTGCCGTCTCCTGGAAGAACTTGACCTTGATGTCCTTGGTCTCACCGAGACATGGTTCATGGCCAGCTCTGTCACAAGACTTGACACTCTCCTCCCTGATGGCTACAAGATCCTCTCCACCCCCAGATCCAACGGTTCAGGAGGGGGTGTAGCCCTGATTTTCCCAGAGTGGATTCCTGCCTCTGTCATTCCTACGCAGGCCTCCTCCTCTTTCGAATGCCTCATCTGCAGGCTCTCTCTCTCTCTTGGCCACTCCCTTACTGTGGCTACCATCTATCGGCCACCTGGTCAGATCTCCTCCTTCCTCTTTGAGTTGTCGGACCACTCCTCCTATCACCTGGCCTCGACCACTCAACTCCTCCTCCTTGAAGACAGGAAGCATCCACCTGGATGCTTCCTGTCCTTCCTCTGGACTCATTTGCGACCTCTGCGACCCTCTCTCACCCTCTATCCTCCCCTCAGACCCGAATCACTATGCAGGGCACACTGTGGATGTTCTGATCTCTTCAGACCTTCCCCTTTCTATCTCTCTCTCCTGGAGTGATCACCTTCTCCTGTCCTTCCATCGGACCCTCTCAACCCCTAAGGGCAAGCCAACTCCAGCACTGCCACCTACCTTCTCAGTTATCCGACCTATAAAGCGTGTGTCAGTTGAGGCTTTCGCTGCCACTTTCTCACCCCCTCCCCCTTTGGCTGACTTAAATCCTGACACAGCCCTTTCCATGCTCCACTCTGCTATATCTGATACTCTTGATGTTCTTGCCGCTATCATGAGGATCCGCTTGAAACACAAAGCCTAGTGAAATTCCTAGTACGACTCAGACCTCGTCACCCTTAAATGCAAGTGCAGGGTGGCTGAGACGAAATGACGTGCCTCTGGTGCATCCTCTGAAAAACTGGCCTTCTGCCCGCTCCAAAGGCAATACCGGCTCTCTGTACGCATCAAGAAGAGAGCCCACATCCAAGCCTGCTTCTCTGCGGCATCCAACAACTCAGACAAACTCTTTAAAATCTGCAAGGAGCTGACCAATCCTGCTGTAGTCTCTACCTCTCATGTTCCCTCCCAGGCCCTCTGCACGGCCCTGGCTTCTTATTTCATCTCTGAAACTCAGGACATCCTGTCTTCTCTCTCTTCCTCTCCCCCTCCTCCCTTTACTCTCTGCTCTTCCTCTGGCCCCCCTTTGGCCACCTCTCCTCCCTCCTTCTCTGCCTTTCCCCTGTTCTCCCCTAATGAGGTAGACAAGTCTAATCTATGAAAGTCTCGTCAAAACAGGTTCTCCCCTGTTCCTCCAAAACCATCAAGGACCACATTGACACCCTTGCCCCGGCTCTGGCTGACTTCTGCAACCACTCACTCCTTTGCCACTGGAGTCTTCCTTTCCAACCTGAAGCACTCTCTTGTGCACCCCCTTCTTAAGAAACCCTCAGCCGACCCCTCAGGTAACTATCGCCTGATCTCCATCATTCCTTTCCAGTGCAAACTCCTGGAAAAGCTGGCCATCTCCGAGCTTAATCTTCATACTGAATCTGTTGGTTGGCTCCATGACCATCAGTCTGACGTCAGAGCAGCCAAAGCACGGAAACTGCTCTCCTAAACATATGTGAAGACCTGCTCTCCAGCCTCGATTCTAATACCCCTGTGTCCTCATCTTACTTGATCTCTCTTCTGCCATTGGCATGGTCAACCATGCCATCCTGCTCAACCGTCTCTGTGATGACCTGGGTATCACCGATCAGGCCCTGCCATGGTTATCCTTGTTCCTCTTTGATCGACCCTCACCGGTCCAACTAGGGTCCTTCCTCTCCTCTCTCTCTCTACCTGTGGTGTTTGCTGGGGCCTAACTTCTCTCCCTGGCTGTTCAGCCAATATCTGGCACTTCTTGCCCACTGCATTGCCGCTCTCTACCCCAACTTTCATTGCTATGCGGATGACACTCAGCACGTTTTCAGGATCCCATCCTCCACCTCTTGTTCTTCTTCTTCTCTCATTTCTGACTGTCTGTCTGCTATCCAGGAGTGGTGTGCCGCCAGTGATCTTTGCCTTAATGCCAATAAGACAGAGATTGTCGTCATTGGCACACCTGTTCCCTCCTTCACTGTCACTCTCTGGCCAGCCTCCCTGGGCCCTCTTCCTGCTCCCACCTGTGAGGCTAAAAACCTGAGGGTCATCTTCGATTCAACACTCTCCTTATCTCCTCACATCTCTGACGTGTCTAAGAAGTCACACTACCAACTACACCTCAGAGGTATTCTTCCTTTCCTCTCCTTCCCCCAGAAGCTCACTGTCTCCAGAGCTCTGGTTCTCTCTAGGCTGGACTACTGCAACAGTCTCTTTCTAAATCTGCCTGCTTCTACTCTCTACCCTCTGCAACTTATCCAAAACAGGACTGCAAGACTTGTCCTTGGCCTCCAGCCGAGGGATCTTATCTCTCCAGCACTGAAATCTCTGCACTGGCTCCCAGTGGATGTGAGGATTAAGTTCAAAACACTGTGTATTATCCACAAGGCCTTCTAGGGCCTGGGGCCCCAATACCTCCAACTCTCTCTTTGTAAATATCTTCTTTCTCAAGCTCTTCGCTCCGCCGCCTCCAACTCCCTCAGGGTCAGTCACTTCTCCAAGCAACACATTGGTGGTAGATCTCTTTCTTCGGCTGGGGCCTCCCTCGGGACCAGCCTCCCTGTCTCTCTGAACCTTGAGGAGAACCATCTGCGGTTCCGGAAGCACCTCAAGACCTTCCTCTTTGCTTCTGCCTTCTCTCTTCCTCTCCCTTGCTGAACTCCTGGCTGAACTGAAACTGCACTGGTCACCTGGCTATCCGCTGTTCTCTGGCCCAGGTCCCCTGCCCACCAGTTGCACACATGCACTGTCTGCCTGGCAACCCTTGCACTTGGTGTCTGTTTTTCTGTATCCCTACAGTCCCCCCACCAGAAGTTGGACACGTGATGTCTCCACTTACCCTTTGCACTTGCCACCAATTGGCTGCACTTTTTTATAGTTTTACTGTTTCATCCCATGTACTGCACTGCCCCTCCTCTTTCCCCTGGCACTTTTCCTCTCCTCCCTCCCTACACTTGCGCAATCTCAATGTCACTTGGCCTAGTAAGATTGTTGTCTCTGTCTTCCCTTTGTTCCCCCTCCCTTGCCCCATCGCGCCTTGAAACACTGGTGTATAGGCGCGTTATAAATGCCATATCATATCTTACCCACTGTAGTTTAGGGCCTAACTATACTGAATAAAATGTGTTCAGGGTTAATATTTCAGGGTGTTTCCAATAAAACATTTCCCTATGAAAGGTGAAGCAGCTCTTTCAACTCTATTCCATTCCTTCTTATTTTTTCTGAAGGCACAATGCGGGCCATTTTTATTTATAAAAGTGTTAATTGCATGCACAGGACTACCGACGTTAGCATTTATGTGCAGTTGGTCCCTGACATGCAATTTTCAACCTTTACAAAACAAAGGGTTACTTTAAAGAGTAAACACAGGTTAAATAAACTCTTTACATTTACTCTCTGCTTTGTACACATTCTAAATGCTGCCTTCAAATTACAATCTCTGGTGGCAATTACAATGGATTACTAGGTAATTCACCTTCTTTTATAATATATTAGAGGCAGGTGAATTTCATAGGATTCCATTCATTTTACACCTTGCTTTTTGTGACCTGAATTTTGGTATTACAAAGAGGTGGGAATGAGAGGATTGTGTCAGTCTGTTGGATTGTGGTTTGGAGAATTGTCTTGTGAGGTATGAAGGGAGAATGTCAGCATGGCATTTTTGTATTATGGACAAGGTTTTGAATAAGATGCACTCTTGCATTGGGACCCAGTGTAGGTTTCTTCTAGCTGGTGAGATGTGGTCTTTCTAAGCGATGTTTAGAGCCGCTCTAATGAAATTATTCTGGATGATCTGGAGCTTTTTGCTATTAAAAGGTAGTAGTTCCTGTGAAAAGAGCATTGTAATAGTCTACTCTTGAGAGTATCAATGCTCTGACTAATGTGACAGCTCTCTGTCGAGAGGAATGGTCTGCTGGCGGGAATCAGTAATGGGTTTTTGGGTATATGCTGCTGCTGATGAGATAGAATTTACCTGTTGGGTAAGGGATAGTGAAGGTTTTGACTTTTTTGGTGACTTTGATGGTGTTACAGTCAATGGTGAAGGAATTGTATACTTTGTCTAGTTTGTTCAATTGTGGTTAGGAGCTGATCAAAAGCAGCTCCATTTTGTTGTCATTTAAGCATCGTGAGTGCATAGCCATCCAGGCCTGAATAGTTTGGGAGATTCCACCTAGGGTACTCGAGTGTAGATTGTAGGAGCCTGATATGGGAATTATGATTTTATTATGGTCTGTGTAATTAGTGTAGGAGATACCCAATGAATCGAGCTGGTCGAAGAGTGGTTTTGTGAATATATTCTACAGAGTAAGGGAGATGCAGGAGCCTTTGGGGACTCTGCAGGAGACTGGGGCTGGGAGGGCTGATACAGTGGATGAGAACACTCTCATAGTTCTTGTAGATAGGAAGGGTGCAATCAAAGCTGTTGCTTTTGGTGAGAAGTGATCAGATGAAGACAGTTGTTTGCAGAGGTTTTTGTGATCTACTAGATCAAATGCTCCTGACAGGTCCAGCAGAAAGAGGAGGGTAAGTTTACCTTTGTCTTTAAATTCATTTATTTCAGTTGTTAAGTATAAAAGAGATGATTCCGTGCCATGGCCAGGGCAGAACTCAGACTGATCTAGTCCAAAGAGGTTGTTGGATTTTAGGTGCTTCTGGATTTGTAGATAGGCCCCTCTATCTACGATTTTAAGTAGAAATAGTACAGGTGTGATTGGGCGGTAGTTGGTAGCTGTGTCAGGTTTAAGGTAGGTTTCTTTAGAAGTGGTAGTACCCAGGCATCTTTAAGATTGGCATGCACCGTGCTGGAGGTGAAGGATATACTGATGAGGGAGGAAATAAAAGGTGCCAATTCTTGAGCTCAGTCTTTGATGACTTGGGCTGGGCATATGTCTGCTTGCCATCTGTATGGTTTTAGACCTAGGATAAGTTTGGTTATTTCCAGTTCCAGAACTGGATTTAACTCAAATTGCTGGGCCTGTAAGGTGCCTGGAGCAAGTTTCGGTTCACTCATGTCCAGTAGAGCTTTAGAAGGGGCATGTTTTTTTTTCTCTAAGATTTTCTTCGGGAGATCAGTGATTTTCGTGAGCAGGGCATTTTGAATGTTAGGACACCAAGCCGTGTCTTTGGAGCAATTGGAAGGTTATGGGGCAAGGGATTTGAGTTCTTGTAGTATAGTAAAGAGCTTGCGAGAGCCTGAGTTTGCTTTAGCAATTCTATCGATGAAGGTAGAACTTTTGGCTAAAGGTATAGCCTGTCTGTAGGTCTTTGCTCTCAAAATAAAGTTATCCTTCTTTGAAGGTGATGGGTTCTTACTCCAGAGACTCTTTGTAGTTCACCTGGCTGATCGAAGAGATTTGAGGCTGGGGGTAAACCATGAAATTAGGCGGCCCAAAGGTTTCTGTTTTTGATTGGTCGTGGGAGCTAATTTATTAATTGCTAATAGAAGAGTTTGGTTTGGACATATAACGATTCCCCCTTTGTTTAAATGGACCATCACAATTGTTGCATTTTCTCAGAAACCACAGTCATGTATGTTTAATTTTTTAGATAATTTCAAGGTGATTTGTTGAAATAAAATGTGTCCACCTGAGACTTAGGGAAATGTAATGGCAAGCTAAAATGTGTTTCTGGATGCTCTGGAAAGCATTGGCATGCTGGTGGATATAAAATTAGGAGTGTGGGGAGTAAATTGCAGGTGCAGAACTGTTATGCTTTCTATAAAAACTACAGAAAATTGCCAATCACCTGTGCAACACAGTGCAGACCTGGCTGTCATTTTATTAAATTCCCCATGATGAGCTGAAGCGGAATATAGATACATTATGGCAGTTACTAGTAAATGATGAAGTTTTGCTTGCCACAGAACTAGTTTTTGCCAAAACGTTGACATGGACACAAAAAGGGATTTCAAATGAGAGTTGCCATATGTCTTTTCCAGAATCTTAAACCAATCCTTAGAGAGAGTCTGGATTTGGGAGGAGGGAGAAGGGTAACTGTCCAATCCTGGTTGTGATAACTCTTGCGGGGCACTGCCCAATATTGAGATCTTGATGGTGTCATCACTGGTTTCTAAAGTGGATGCACTATGAGAGAAGGGGAGAGCTGCTAAAAATTACCATCCTACAGCCACAAGGAAACACTGAAAGGAAATGTTGCTGAAAGTGCATCTGGTTGGAGCTTTCTATTACTGGGAAGACCTAAAAGATGACTAGATCCTATTCTGAAGAGCTAGGGACCATCCTTGAAAGTGGAGTGACCAGACCAATGCCCTGCCCTCCCAGAGGGTCCTGAAATGCAGCTGGATGTCCTGAATTTTAAACAGGGGTTTTCAAAGTAAGTAGAATTCAGCCCTTTGAAACCAAAAGGTGGAGAATCTGATGGCCTTAGGGGGAACTGTGTATATCCTAAGCCTATTTAACTTAAAATATTAATTTAATTAATTCCACTTGGCAGCACACCATGGGTTGATTTTTGTTAAAATTCGAAATTAACAAAGCTCATTTACAGTGTGCGCTGAAAACTAGAGACTGTAATGTAATTGGTAACCCTATTTTGTCTATAAACTAAAACAAAATAAATCCCTTACCTGCCAGCTTCTGCCAATACAGGCCTTTAAGGTGGGTCTGAAACCCAAAATTCTTAAATCATCCCATTTTTTTTCTGTCCAGCTTCCCCAACACAGGCTTTTAAGTGGAGGGGGTTCTGCAATCCAAAATTCTCAAATCATCCCAAAATGGTTCTTTCCAGCTTCCCCAATACAGGCCTTTAGGTGGAGGGGGGCCTGGAATCCAAAATTCCTAAATAATACCAATTTTTCTGTCCGACTTCCCCAACCCAGACCAAGGTGGGGTTGGGGGGGTGGGGTGAATAAAAAAACAGCTTAATCACCCTGTGTTTATTTTAAAGCAAAATTGTGGGTGATAAAATAATTGCCATGTGCATTTGTACAAATCTGTAAACCAAACTGCTAGCCTTTTAAGCGCACAGAAAAATCGAAATTGCACAGCATTGAATATGTAATTGATTTTGTTCATTGACCAGTGTTAATTATTTCTTGAAGTGAAATCTGTAGAAAGTAAATAATTGTGATTTGTGTTTTTCCCAACCAATTTGTGTGATTTATTTGTGTAACAAGAAGCTTAATTGAGTGTCACAAACAAGGTGGCGTGTGTCGCTTTCGTGTGATCTCCATTCTCAATTTTTCAAATAACTACAAATATATTCCTGTACACCAGCCTGGTTCTTGGCTCATTGGTGGCTCAGGGGGAGGGATACCATGGGCATTATATAAATCTGAAATAGGGCTGAACAAAGAACTGACATTAAACAGTTTGTTGTGTGATTTATCAGCTAGGTTTTGTGCAGCCTATGGCAATTGTTGGCGAGTAATTTAGATCGTTGTTTTTGATATTTGTTGTGTTATGAATAATACTGGAGCTGCACCGATTGACTTTTAGACTGCCCAATGCTTGACCATAATGTATTAAAGACTCCAGTCATTTAAATCATGCGCTACAATTCGATGTTTGGATTTTTTTATTTTAAGTTTGTCTGAATTTGAATTCGTTATTTCTCAATTTTCAACAAATTTGCATCAATTCTCTGCATTTATCTTCAGTATGAACATTAACTCATCAATTTTCAACATTCACTTTCATTGTTGACAATTGCTTTCTTTCCTTTATGCAATCCCACGACAAGTGTTTCCCCATTTATGCATGGTTCCTCAGGAGGGTTTTTAAAGTATTGTGCATTTGTTTTTTGGTGAATTTCTCACTAATTTAGCAGTGGCGCTGCATTATCTTGATTGGATTGTCTTACTCGTGTATTCTCAAATTGATTTCAATGTTTTTCCAAGTGAATGATATCTTAGTGTTTACAGTGCTCTGTTTAAGCAATTCCTTTCGGCGGCATGTTTTGTTGTCGGCGCAGAGTTTGTTATGTGACACCTTGATTGGGGCGGGAAGGAACTCCCTGTGTTGAGGGTGGCCCCTCAACAAACCGTTACAACCTCTGTTCATATGTTCATGTCAACAGCATTTGGATATACAGAGTTGTCACTGTCGGTTTAGTAGTGATCTGTTAAGCAAGGGATGAGAAGGCTTCACTTTAGGGTTAAAAGACGATTTAGGACAGTGAAGATCAAGCAAAGATAAAATAGACTTATGAATACATTAATTACAAGTATCTAGATCCAAAGCAGATATTTCTGTATGAGAAGGTAAAAAGCAGCAGACAATAGATTCTGTCAAATTTTTTTTCGAAACATGTACAGTATCACAAAGATAAAAGGTGTGATTAGAATGATTACAATTGATAAAAGCAGGAATATTCAATGAAAAGGAGGAAGAAAGTAAAAAGTGATCACTTGAAGGAACACAGACTGTAGAAGCAGAATCTAGGTAAGAGATGTTAGGAGGTACACACTGAGATCTAAAGTGCCACCTTTATTATGAGAATGAGTAGAAGGAAGTAGAAGGAAGTAATGATGAATTATAAGAAGAGATGAGACTTACTAAAGGAAAAACATCAGCGGTAGAGTGGGATGAAAGGGATGAAAGGGATGAAAGGTTAAAATCACCAGCAAGAGATATGAAAAAAAGGAAGTAATTAATCAAATTCTTCCGAAATGTAGGTGTCGGGCCAGGTAGATGATAAATAACTACAATTCCCAATTGCGCAGGGGTGAGGAAGTGTACATACTAGAATTCAAAGCAGCCCTTAGAAGTATTTGCGGCAGCATTAGTACACAAATCAAAAGGACAAATCCATGTTTCTGTAATGCACAAAAAAAGACAATTCTAGAGATAAGAAATGATTTAGAGTAAGATCAGTTGTATTTGCTATGAACAGAGTGGCCCAGAAATCTAGATTAAAAGAAGGAGGTTTAATAGATATTTCATGGGACACCAAAGTGTTTGGGTTTGACCCGCCTATCTGTTTTTACAATGCTTCCTATGTGAGGTGATTTCGACAAAAATATTCACAGATTTAGTTAAAAAAGCCAACAGCTAACAATGATGTAGAAGTATTACGAGGAATGACAAAGCTGCATGCCATGTGACAATATTGAGGTCCTGCTGGTGGGTCCAGTATGAACCGCTGCCAACAGGACGCAATTCTGAAAGTGCCCTTCAAAGAACGCCCTTAAAATGGATGCCCAAGGGCTGGACTCCGTAGCTGCTGGAAGAAAAAGAGCCAGTCACATGGTCGCGATAAGGCCTGCACATGCCCTGCCTTGGCAGATTGGCAGAGCCAGGAGCGGACTCTCAGGCAAAGGGATGGCTCACTAATGGATGATATCCATCCACTAATCCCAGCTGCTAAGTCTGAGCATTTGATCTGTCTGGCTTTGCAAGAAATATGAACCTGATATGCCTTGTGTCCATGGGTGATGGGGTAGAGGTGAAGTGGGAAAGACAGGCATGCCAAAATCGGCATTCAAGTAACATCTAATTTAGGTGGTGTTAAGATAGATTTCTAAATTCTGACCTGGTGGGTTTAGTAAAACAGGGGAACCTTCTGGAAAATCCGGACCATTCTAGGTAGCTTGGCAAGCCATCAAGACTAAGGGCCTCATTACACGTTGTGTTGTAGGGATTTAACGTTACCGGTAAGGGAATACCGGTACCGTTAAATCCCCATGCCAATTACGACCCGGCTCAATGCTATTTGCGGCACCGCTAAGTACGGTGCCACTAATAGCGGCCAGGCCGCGGGCACGCGACCCTCTATTCCGTAAATAACGCCATGCCGCTAATAGCACATCATCACAAGCCAGGCGGACGTGCTAATAGCGGCATGGAAAAGCCCCCAAAACCCCTTACCGGCATGGCGCAAATACCGGCATCGCGAACCACCCGTTATCAGAACCTAGCAGTGTTCCCACCTGCCACAGGTGGACAGAATCAGCACAGGTGGAGGCAATGGAGACTGTGGCAGCACAAAAGGAACACACCACACCCCTTCACACACCCATTCCCACACCAAGATGGTTCCAATACTAGCAGCATTAAATGGGCTGGAAGACAAGATTGCAGTGCAACAGTACCAACAACAGGCAGCACAAAGGAGACGCAGGAGGAGAAGGAGGAGGATGGCAAGACAGGCGCAGCAAGCACCACCAGGGCACCTAGTAATACCACAGAGGCAGCCACCAATCCCCAGGATCCGAGCCAGTCCATTTAACCTAACCCCTGAGCAGATACACACCCTGTACCGTCTGGACCGGGATACCATCACCAGCATCATGTACATGACACATGACGACATTGTCAGCCTCATAGACATCAGAACTGCCATACCGCCCCTCTACAGAAGGTGGTGACTGTCCTCCATTTCCTGGCCACAGGCACCTACCAGCATACAGTGGGGCAGATGCATGTCATCACACAACCAGTTTCCTCACGCACGCTGAACCAGGTACTCGATGCCCTCCTGAAGCATGCACGGGAACACATATTCCTGCCACGGACTGCCCAGGAGATCGCAAACACCAAAGTTGGCTTCTATTCACTGGCAGGCATCCCAAGTTGCATCGGGACCAGCGACTCTACCCATGTGGAATTGGTGGTCCCACATCAAAATGAAGTAGTCTACCAAAACACAAAAAAATTCCACTCCATCAAAGTGCAAATGGCATCTGATGCTAAGAAGATAATCACACATTGCACTGCCCAATTTCCCGGATCAACCCATGAATCCATGGCCCTGCGTAACTCAAACATGCCACGCTACATGGAGCGACAAGCCGGTCAACGTTCCTGGCTACTTGGTGAGTAGCAGGGAAAGCACATGGCAGTGTGATGTGGTGGGGAGAGATACATACTCCTACTGGGTGTTGACTGTCGTCTGTAGGACAAATGGACATACAGATGTAGGCCAATGTCCATCAGGGAAGGCCGCAATGTCCTTGAGGAGAACCCACATGCAATTATGAGCTGCACAACATAGAGTACAATCCAGGTTTCTGAATATTGCACATCAATCCACATCCACATTGCACATCATGCCACACCACATACCACACAAATCAGCAACATGGCGTCAAGATGGTACTACAGAATCAGCACTGCACAACATCAAGACAGCAATGTGCCCTTGAATGCATGCAAAGGTAACACCCCTAGCCATACCATTGAACCACACACCTATAGCACCACTAAAGTGATGCCACACAGCATGGCAACATCCTGGCCATCGCCTCTTGCATGGCCAGGAGGGACACGATGAGCATCAGCATCTGATGTATCAAATGTAATGAGATACAAGGGATAACTATTATGGATGGAGATGGGTATTGTTGCCCTGATGTATGTGGTGAGGCCCACAAAGGACGCTGTCCCCAATGAAGTACACATACACAATGATGGAGACCAAGCCTGTGTTTCAAATTTTCAACAGTGTATTGTGATCATAATGTGTACAAAAAGTGCATGGCCCCAACTGTGCAAACACCCTTTCCCCTCTCCCCCCACAACACCCCCATGTGAGTTTCATAGTGTGCAGGTGTCCTGCTCGACATGTGCCAGCAAGTTCTTGATGGCCCCAATTCTCATGGGCTCCTCCGCCATTGGGTGGTTGGGATGGCGTGCGCCTCATGGTACACAGAGAGCGGCAGCGGGGGCTTGTTTGTCGGGAACTCGCAGAGGAGGAGGTGCCCGGTTGATCCTGTGGTGGGGGGGTATTGTCGCTCCATGGCGTCCGCAATACGTGTGAGTGCCTGCCTAAATTGGGCCATTTCCTCACAAATCCTGTTCATGCAGGCCTCCATGGCATCCCTTGTCTGGCTTGCATACGAACTAAGGTCATCCCTCAGACGGGCTGCCTCTGCCACATGCTGGCCAACCAGTGCAGTGATTTCAACCTGCCTCTGGCTGATGGTAGCAAGGTCGTGTTGACTGGATCCAGCTGTTGGGGTGGCTGCTGCGCCTTGGTCCATGCCTCTGGCATCAGGTGAGGACACCTGAGGGCTCCATCGCCCCAATACAGTCTTGTTGCCTGATTCTACATGGCTACCTGATGGTGATAATGGCCTTGGGCTTGGCTCAATGGACCATGGTGGGCTGGGGATCTGGCTTTCAGAACGTCAATTGCCTCCTCAACGTCCGAAAGCGGGGTGGTGGCTGCTGCCTCACCAGTGGAACTGGCGGCAGCAGTGTGCGGGCCCTCCGTGCGGGTTTCCAATGTCATGGGGTACACTGCCGTGGGTGGAACAATTGCAGCAGCCGTGGCCTCATGCTGTGTAGAACTGCTGCTCTTGCTGCCTTTGCCCCTCTGCTGCTGATCACTCCTCCCTGTTCCCCTTGAGGTGGTGGCGGTGTCCCCTCTGTCATGTGTCCTGGGCTTTTTCTTAGCTGGTGGAGCAGGTGTCACAGTGCCCGGTTCATCAGTGTCTGTCTGTGACCCTGTAGGGGACAAAAATAGGGAATATCATCGTTTATGGTTCTACGTGCCTTATGCAGAATGTTTATGTCATGCCGTTCTATGCATTGGGGAATCTTTATTTTGGAATCCGGTAATGGGGATGTCGGGTGGGTCATTCATGAATGGGTCTGTGTTGCACGTGTATGTGGTGATGCGTGCATGTAGGTTTGTGACTGGTTTGATGGCCTGATTATGGACTCATATTTGGGGGGCCCATCACCCTTCACTGTGCATGGTTTTATGTATACACTCACCTCCGTCTGATGAAGTGGGCGCACCATGCTCCATGTCTCCAACACCCTCGATCGATTCCACACCAATTGTGGCAGCGCAGGTCTCCTCCCACTCCCGGAGTTTTATAGGGGAATCTGCGCCACCTCCTGTGGCCATTGCCAGCTTGCAATTCACGGACAGGATGTTTCGTACACGGACCCGTAGGTCGTCCCACCGCTTTCGGCAGTCCTTGACAGTGCGGGTGGTGGTGCCCAACGCACTGACTTTGTGGGCAACCTCTGCCCAGATGGCCTATTTCTTGAGGAGGGTCTCCCGCCGCAAGTCATTTGTAAAAACGACATTGGCATTTTCCGCAAGCGTCTGAGTAAGCATGATCAGCTCCTCGTCGCTGAATTTTTCTTTTCACTGGGGATTAGCGCCTTTCTTGACGGCCTTGGGCATCTTCGCGCTGTCCTGGATGATTTTGTGTTGGAGTCTTGCCGAAAGAGGTCCTGGATGCAGAGGATGGCAATGGATTGTGTTTTTAAAGATGGCCACCGTGCTCCTTCCCGTTCCTGTGCGATGACGCTATTTCCGGTTCCGCATTTTAATGGTTACCGCTAATAGCGGTGACCGCTATTTGCATGCAGAGTGAGGCAGAGGTGCTATCTGCACTTTCGTAGAAGCCGGTAAGGGACTTTTTTGGGTCTTTAGCGGCATGGCGGTAGGGTCATTACCGGCATGGCGCTATGCTTGTGTCCGCGTATTCGTAATGGTACGCTATTAGCACCCTCTTGCCAAGGCGGACACGTTAATAGTGCCATGCCGGTAAATGTTGATTTTTACCGCACAACGTGTAATGAGGCCCTAAGTCTCAGGAAGGGTGATAGTGATCGGAAGCCCAAAAGGAGCACACACTGTAACGAAACACAAATTACTCTTAGACAAGTGTATATGGAAAATATCTATACATGTATTGTTGGCCGGACCAATAGAGACAAGTAAACTTTAATTATATGAAAACAGTTATCACACAAAATCATTATACTAGATAACATATTTACATTACTTTTCCTAATGCGACACAGCATTAAAACTCACCCACAACCTGTAAATAGAAGGTTGAGTTAACACACTAGGAGCATTAGACAATTCTTCAGAGTCGTTCCCTAACTTTCGAGCCCAGCCCTAAGAAGAGGGGGGCCTTGTGCTCAACAGCACAGTTGTGCGAAAAAAGGCACGATTGTGCAGTCAAAGCAAAAAGCAATCTTCTTGGGAGGGCTGTAGCAAGTCAGGAAGGGGTTTGAGGCGATGAATAATTGGTTCCCACTATTCCACTAGGGCCTGCCCTTGGCAGCAGAGCAGTTTTAAAAAGGTGAAAATAGCTAGGAAGCACAGGCTAACCCAGCCAAGCGTGAATACCTTTCAAGGGATATTCGTGTGTAAAAGTGATCGGTTGTGCCAGGGGGTCACTGGTAAGCAATACGAGTACTCATCAACCCTCGGCACAGTCCAGAGCAAACATTGACAGTTTAGTTGAGGTCACTAGTAGGCTCGAGTACTGCACTTTTGCGGTTCTCCGGCTCTCAGTGACTGCAGGATAGAACAATCGTCTGCAACGTGACAGTTGCCTTTTCTCAGCTTCCCCAGGAGATATGGGGAAAATACCAGTGCAGCAGGCTTCAGGGCACAGGAGAGCAGAAAAGCAAGGCACCTATAGTGACCATCACCAACAGGTAGTGACACAGGAATCAAAGATGCAGGCCACGATACACACTATAATTTGGGACCTAGAGGAGCTATGCCTGCAGAATTTGGCGGTATAGGGAACGGGACAACAAGCTAGCGATGTACCAAGTCTAGGGTTTCAACTCGAGACAGCTGCGATTCTGCAGGATAACCTAAGGTAGAGCTTCACAGTTCACTGGATGGCCCAGGAACACTTCCAAGGGGGCTTGTTTGGTGGGTAGGTAGGGGGCACCGAGAGTAGTTGTTCCTACTGCTCCAAAGGCGCAAAGCCCCTTGGCAGGCCTTCTTGATTGATGAAGAAAACAGGGGTCCGATGGGAGAGCAAAGGGCGAGGGGTGCAAAAACCTTCTAGTACGTCTCCGGTGGTTACACAAGTTCATTTCTTCGTGCTGGATACTTGGCTCCTTCTTTAGTTCAGGGAGAACTCAGGCAATTGACCTGGAATGGATGCAGAGCCCCTTCTCTTATCCAAGATTAGCTTTACGCCAAAATATCGAGGACTTCCAATTCAAGATCTGCACTCATGTAGGCATCCCAGTCGTGGCCCAATCATGGCCCGCAGAGGTTTCAGTCTTTCAGGCACTCCAGACATCCTGGCACCAGTAGTGTGGATTGGGACCCTACAGTCCCAACCCACTTCCTGTGCACACACACGTGATAGGCAGAACCCTGCGAAACAGATCAGTGTTCGCGAGAGGCTCCATGCTCAGATAAGGGAAACCCGGGTTACTCGACCTGGGTGAAGTCAAGGGACAAAAATGGCAATGGGACAGAACAAAAGAATTTGTGGCTCTGCCATTTTCGGACCTGGCCACAGTCTTAAACCAAATGCGGTAAACACAGTGTGATTTAAAAAATAAATGTATAAAAAGTAACTGCTGCCACCAGGCACATTCGTACAATCACTAAAAAATCCTTTGAGGGTGTTTAGGGCCATAAAACAAAAAGGACCCCAGCGCACAGTACTGGAAGGTACATTGTGCACTGTTAAAAAATGACCAAGAAATGGCAACATAGTCAAAGACTAAGGGAAACATAATTTCCTAGTACTGACAGTCTGAAAGACATTCCAGTTTCCCTATAACAAGTGAGCAAAAGCCCAGGGGAGCTCAGTTTAAGGCTGGGCTATACTGGCAAAATTCAGGATAGGAAGGCCAACCAAAAGCAAAAGGTTTGGGTGGTGCACAAATGGAAGGAAAATTACACCTAAAGTAAATCTTTGCTAATGACCGCCCCTCCCAGACCAAGGACAGGGGGAACTATTCCACCCTTGGACGGGGCTCATGTTCAGGTTGGTTAAACATTCTGGACAACCCATCAGCATTGCGATATTGGAAACCTGGCCTGTGCTCAATGGCCAAGTCAAACCCTTGCAAGCTTATGGATCATCTGAGCAACTTTGGATTCTCTCCCTACATGTTCATTAATCACTTTATGGCGTATGGTTAGTTTGCACAGTGAAGTGGCTCCCATAGAGGTAGGGTCTCAGCTTCCTTAGGGCCCACACGACAGAGAAGCATTCTTTCTCTACTGTAGACCACCTGAGCTCTCTGGCCTTAAGCTGGCAACCAATTAATCCAATTGGGTGTTCCTTGCCTTTCTCATCTATCTGTGATAGTACAGCACCTATCCCAGTGTCAGAGGCATCTGTCTGCACAATAAAAGCATGTTCGTAGTCAGGGGCCCTGAGGACAGTGGCCTGGCACAGGGAGTCTTTTAAGCCATTGAAGGCCTTCTCACACTCCTTAGACCAAGAGACCTTCTTCAGCTTCTTAGGAGTGGTGAGAGCAGTCAGAGGGGCAGCTATGGGCCATAGAATTGAATGTGTTGGCAAACAATCACTATGTTTCTTGGCGAGTTTTCTGATAGTTAATTGTAAGTTTCCCTGTCGCTTGACCAAAGATCCACTGTTGTGTTTGCCCAACAGTAATAGTATAGCTTTAACGTAGATCTTTAGAATGCATACGATAAGGAAAGGCGAGGTATTCAAATTTCTAATATTTTGTTTATTTTCTCATTTTCTGCTGTATTTTCAAATGATCAATGCATTATATTCATAAAAATTAGTGTTTTCTTAGTATGTACATTGTTCAACATAAGGTTCTGTAGATTGATCAAAATTTACCTCCAGGTGTTTCACCACTATATGTGGATCCTCAGGAGGTAAGTAGTGTGTGTGTATTTGTTGATTGTTCTTGTTTGAGATGTAGCTTAATTTGTTTATTTGTTCCTCAGTACAGATCCTTATTTCAGGTCTTGTACGAGGTGTGTTGCATTTCCAATGTTTGTTTTTGGAAGGGGTGGATAAGAAGAAGATACTTCTTTTGGCTTCAGGTTCTGAGCCTTAGTCTGCCATACAATTTTGATAGTACGCAGTGAGTACTAGGTAAGCTCTCAATTAGGTTTGTGTAGTTGGGGGTGGCCAGTCTTGTACTGCTTGTACTTTACTGGGTAGAGGCTGAATTCTCCCTACTTCATGTCCAAAGTAGACCACATATCCTTGACCAATCTGACACCACTCTGACAACAGCTGGACTTTATGGTATAGTGGGCCTTCTGAAGAGCCTGTAACACAATTCTAAGGTACTCCACATGCTCCACCAAGGTGGCACTGAAGACTGCTATATCATCCAGATATGCTAAGTAGAATTTATACATCCCATTTAGAACATGGTTCACAAGCCTCTGAAAAGTGGCAGGTGCATTTTCCAACCAAAGGGCATCAACCTGAACTGGTAAAGGCCTTCTGGAGTTGAAAATACTGTCTTCTCATTGGCATGCTCTGCTATGGATAATTGCCATACCCTGCAGTGAGGTCAAATGTGCTGAGGTACTCGAAGGCACCCACGGCATCCACCAACCAATCAGATCTAGTTAAGGGGTGGGCATCGGTCCTGATGACAGCTTTCAGAGCCCTGTAATCCACATGGAACCTAGGCTCGGATGTACCAGCTTTACCAGCTTTAGGTACTAGAACCACATGACTGGACCATGTACTACTGGAAGGCTCAATCACTCCCAGATCCAACATCTTGTTGACCTCAGCCTTGAAGTAGGATCTCAACGTATCCGACATTCTGTAACCCTACTTTTGGTAGGTACATTATCTACGGTGTCTCCCTCATGTTTGCACCAAGGTATCAAACCTGGAGTCAGTGAGAACAAGGAGGAAAACTGCCTCAGCAAAGTTCTTACTTCCCATTGCTGGTCGACCACCGAATCCTGCAATCACGCCTGGCTCAGATAGGAATATCTGGCCAGGTACTTGCCTGGTTTACTTCCTTCCTGGTGGACCGTACACAGACCCTTGCCATGCACCCTTTTCTTTCATCCCCCTGCTATCTCACTTGTGGTGTTCCCTAGGGCTCGTCTCTATCTCCGATTTTATTTAATATCTATATCTGGGCATTGGTGTGTCTCATCCACGCCCATGGCCTCAATTGCTACTCCCATGTCGACGACACCCATATTTTTATCCGGCTAGACCGGGATTATACTGAGGTGTCGTCGTGCCTTCAGAGCTGCTTGAGGGCCGTTGGTGATTGGATGGACCACAACTGGCTCAAGCTTAACGGAGATAAGACCGAGGTGCTGGTGGTGGGGTGCCCCGCCCCCTCGCTTGGGTCACTGCCTTTTGGCCTTCCACTCTTGGTCTACTCCCTTGCCCAGTTGGCAAGGTGATAAATCTCAGGGTCATCCTTTCTGCTTCTCTATCTATTGCGAAACAAGTCGCGGCTGTGTGCCAAGCGGGCCACTACCAACTTAAGGTCTTGAAGAAGGTTCTTCCTATGATCCCGCAACCGCTTCGTCCTCCGGTAGTTGCGGCGTTGGTGCTATCTCGCCTAGACTATTGTAACTTGCATCTGGCTCAGCCTGCTGACCTCATACACGGTTGCAACGTATACAAAACCTGGCTGCTAGGCTGGCTACAGGCACCCCATATGGAGCTCATATTACCCCGGTGCTGCGCTCTCTCCATTGGTTGCCAGTTAGTCAACGTATCAGATTTAAGGCTATGTGTATAGTTCACCGGGCCATCCACTGTCAAGGGGCTGAGTTCCTTCAAGCTAAATTTCTTCGCTATCAGCCTGAACGGTGTCTTCGCTCTTCCACCGCCGATCTTCTTGTTGTCCCGAGGTTTTGCCGGAACAGGATAGGTGGCCACGCCTTCTCCATAGTTGCGACCAACCTATGGAATGGCGTACTACGTGTAATGAGAAAAATTCCTAACCATCTGGCCTTTAGAAGAGCACTTAAATCCACGGTCATCTAGGCTTATCTCTGTACCTGGCTGGCATGATCTCCCTCTCCAGCGCCATGATACCTTTGGGTGACTGTGTGCTTTACAAGTGAATATAACATAAGTCAGGTGAGGGGCCAATTGGACACCCTCAATGGAGCCATCTGAAAGATCATTCTGGAATAAGTCAGGGAGAAGCTCTGATTCCTCCTCTTCCATATCTGATGCCACCAGCAGTGAAGCTATTTCAACCCTAGGGATGAAAGCCTTCAGTCTATTTATGTGAAACACTTTTCGAGGCCTGTCCATGCCTTCTATGGTCTATCAAATAGTTGCCCTCACCCAGCTGCTCCACAACTGTGTAAGGGCCTGGCCATTTATCCTGCAGGGCTCAATGCCTAATTGGGTTCATGATCAGGACTTTTTCACCTGGGGTAAAGTGAAAAAGTGAAGCTTTCGGGTCATACCAACGTTTGACCAATGCCTGAACAGCCTTCAGCTTGTCACTGGCCTGAGCCATCAGGAGGACCATCCTCTTCCTTAAACCCAGCATGTAGTCTACTACATTGGTAGTTACTGGAGGAGTGGGGAGTTCCGACCCCTCCTTGACTATAGCTATAGATCCTCCAACAGGGTGACCAAAAAGAAGCTCAAAAGGGCTGAAGCCAACCCACTCTTGAGGTACCTCTCTGTAAGAAAAGACTGAGGATGTTAACAGGAGATCCCATTTTCTCCTTTGGGGTTCTTCCAGAGCCCCAATCATGCTCTTGAGAGGTCTATTAAACCTCTCAACTAAGCCATTTTTTGTGGATGATAAGCAGATTAAAACGTATAAGTGACCCCACACTCCTTCCACACGCTTGCATATACTTGGACATAAAGTGCCTCTGTCAGACACAACTTCTTTAGGGAAGCCAACCCTAGTAAATATGCCAAGTAAAGCTTTAGCAACTAACTTGGCAGTCACTGGGCCGCATTACAGGTCCGGCAGTAGCCTGTGCCCGTAAAACCAGCAGGTAGCTGCCGGACCCGTAATGAATTACCGGTGCCTGACTTCCCGGTGCCACTGGGCTATTCCAAGCCCGGTGGCCGGGAAGTCAGGTGCTGGTAATTTTGTTAGTCCCCAGAACTCTGGAAAGTCTGACCATGGTGGGTGGGACGGCACCCGCCTGCAGAGTTGTACTGTGCTGGTCCGATAACAATGGGGCTGGTAGGCTTACTGACACTGTTGTTACCGGACCGGCACCGTTATAATGAGGGCCCACTGTCTTTAATGGGATGGCTTCAGTACATCTGGTGGCATGGTCGACCAGCACCAAAGTAGTGCTTGGTGTTGTCAGATATCCTAGCATAAGCTTCTGAAATTCTTGGCTCCCAGGAACCTAGGGAAACTAAGACTACTTCAGACTCTATACCACTGGGGAAGGAGTCTGAAGAGAAGGATGCCCCTGTAATAATTTCTTCCTCCTTATAAGTGGGGAAGGCCAGACACACAGAGTGGACCCCAAGGTTTTGACCTTACATCTGGGGTCCCCTTCACATGGTCACTTGCTCCACAAGCCCCACAAGATCCAGTGGGTCTGTGTACATAGGGAGGCTTACTGTAACCCAAGATATGCTTGGGAGGATTACTCCCACTACTCTGACTATTCTCTGGTGACTTACCCTTTTTAAACATGTTGTGGCCCTTCTGAGAGGAAGATTTTTCAGATTCCCCATCCTCCTTATCTTTGTTCTGGTTCCCCTCTTCCTGCTTACCAGAAGCAGGCTTGTCCAAACGGGACACTCTGTGTGACACCCATAAATCTGCTGCAATCGCACATTTCTTAGGCTACATCCCCTTAGAGCCAGCCAAGTGCTGCTTAATCTAAGGCGAACAAGAAGCAAAAACATGTTCTAGCATGACTAAATACATCATACCCTCAAAGGTGGTGACCTTTTATCCTTCCACCCAACCAGTCAAGTTTTCAAAGGAATCAGCCACATAAGAAACCCAAGTATTACCTTATTTCTTTTTGAATTCTCTGAATCTTTTCAAGTACTTGGCAGGAGTCTTCCCAAATGTTAAGACTAGAGTTTGCTTCAATTTCGCAAAGTCTTTTCTGTCAGACTTTGACATATGCATAATAGCGCTGCAGCCAGAATGGGGTAGTCGACTGAGCAACCATGCAATCTTATCAGCATCCACTACTTCTTGCACCTCACATGCAAACTCAAATGCAGTCAACCAGCCCATGATGTAATTCTTGTCATCATACACGCTAACAGATCTTTTGGAAATCTTGGATGAGAGGATGGGTCTGACCCATTACCAGGCCCTTTAGAAGAACCATTGGTGCTTTGTGGTCTAGCAAGCTCCAATTGGTGGTCCCTGTCCTTCTGCTTCTCTGATCTTTCCAGGTCTAGCTTACCCATGCAGAATTTAAGTGCCTTCTGACGAAACAGCAGCTCTTACTTTATGAACTCCAGCATGGCCTCAGCCTCCGAACCGGTCAGCTAACTATAGGACACATCATCATCATCTTCATCAGTATTGTATCTTTCTAGAACATCACTAGATGTACATTACTGGTACTTGGGATTGCCCCACTACCTTCTGTGCCATCATAGGAGGCCAAAGCCTAAATCCTAATTTCTTGCCAATCTATGCTCCTCTGGATCATTTTGGACTAGTTACCAGTGGCCGCCAGGCCCCTTTTGACACAAATCTTTCTTAGTGTCTCAGACCTTGAGGCACTCAAAGCAATGTCTGTAATTGCTTCCATATTATAAGTAAAGACGGGTGGCTTACAGATAATTTTATCCTAAGGACACTGTGTCTCTCGTGTAAGTATAACCTGGGTACCTTACAAGTGTGCAACACCGGGTACCTCCAATCTTAGCCTACCACTGTACACCAATTTGTTAAGATGGATTTCTAAACTCTGACCTAGTGGGCAGAAGTTTAGGAGGCCACCCTCGGTTTAGTGAAACTGGGGAACCTTCTGTACAAGCCAGACCAATCTAGGTAGCTTGGTAGGCGGTGAAGACTAAGTCTCAGGAGGGGTGATAGTGATCGGAAGCCCACAACGAGCACACACGGTAACAAACCACAAATTACTCTTAGACAAGTGTATATCAAAAATATCTATACATTTATTGTCGGCCGGACAAATAGACACAAGTAAATTTTAGTTATTTGAAAACAGTTATCACACAAAATCCTTATACTAGATAACATATTTATATTACGTTTCCTAAAGTGACACAGCAGTAAAACACATCCACAACCTGAAGAGAGCGGGTGATGATATGATATGGCATTTATAACGCGCCTATACACAAGTGTTTCAAGGCGAGACAAGGCAAGCAAGGGGAAACAGAGGGAGGACAAAAACAACGATCTTACTAGGCCTAGTGACATTGAGATTGCGCTCGTGCAGCAGAGTGGGGAGGGGAGAAGTGCCCAGGGGAGCGGTGGTGGGGTGATTAAGTGCAGGACAAGAAATCAACACAAGTAGTGCAGCCAGCAGGTGGCAACAGAAAGAGTTAAAAGCACAGACAAGTGTATAATACGTGCAGGAAGGTGCAGGGGGTGCCAGGAGGCAGTGCAGGTTGCAGCTCGATAGGCAGGGACCTCGGCCCGAATTCAGAGGGTAGCCAGGTGACCGGTGCAGTATCAACAGAAAATCAGCAGGGGGAGAGGAAGAGAGAAGGCAGAGGCAAAGAGGAAGGTCATGAGGTCCTTCCGGAACCGAAGATGGTTCTGCTAATGTTTTAGAGAGGCAGGTAGGCTGTTCCAGAGGGAGGCACCAGCCGAAAAAAGAGATCTGCCCCCACTCGTTGCTTGGAGAAGTGACTGATCCTCAGGGAGTTGGAGGTGGAGGAGCAAAGCGCTTGAGAAGGAGGATATTTCCATAGAGTGAGTTGGAGGTAGTGCGGTCCCAGGCCCCAGAAGGCCATGTGGACAGTGCAGAGGGTCTTAAACTTGACCCTTGCAGCCACTGGGAGCCAACTGAGAGGTTTCAGAGCTGGAGAGATACGATCCCTGGGCTTAAGGCCAAGGACAAGAGTTGCAGTCCTGTTCTGGATGAGCTGTAGAGGATGGAGAGTAGAGGCAGGCAGATTTAGAGGCTGTTGCAGTAGTCCAGCCTAGCGAGAACCAGAGCACCAGAGCACAGGAGACAGTGATCTTCTGGGGGAAAGTGAGGAAAGGAAGAATTCCTTGAGGAGGCGTAGCTGGTAGTTTAACTTCTTAGAGACATCAGAGATGTGAAGAGAGAAATAGAGTGTGGAGTCGAAGAGGATGCTCAGCTTTTTAGCCTCACAAGTGGGAGCAGGAAGAGGGCCCAGAGTGGGCGGCCAGAGAGTGACAGGAAAGGATGGTGCTGGTGAGCCGATGAGGAGTATCTCTGTTTTACTGGCATTAAGGCAGAGGTCATTGGTGGCACACCACTCCTGGATTGCGGAAAGACAATCCGGGATGAGAGAGGGAGAAAAGGTGGCTGAGGGGAGCCTGAAACCGAGCTGAGTGTCATTCGCATTGCACTGAAAGTCGGAGCAGAATGCGGCTAGGTGGTGGGCGAGAGGTGCCAGGTATTGGTTGAACAGCCAGGGAGAAAAAGTAGATCCCTAGAGAACACCACAGGTAGAGAGAGAGGTAGAGGAGAGGAAGGACCCAAGTTGGACCTGGGAGGGTCGGTCAAAGAGAAAGGAGGTCTGCCAGGCCACAGCCTGATCAGTGATACCCAGGTTATTGCAGAGCTGGTTCAGCAGGATGGCATGGTTGACAGTATCAAAAGCAGAGGAGCGATCGAGTAGGATGAGGACAGAGGGGTGGTTAGTATCCAGGTTTGAGAGCATGTCTTCACGGATGTTCAGGAGAACAGTTTCCGTGCTTCCGGCGACTCTGAAGCCGGACTGATGGTCATTAAGACAGCCAAGAGATTAAGTGTGAAGGTAAAGCTGGGAGATGGCCAGCTTTTCCAAGAGTTTGCCCAGAAAAGGAGTAATGCAGATCGGGCGATAGTTAGCCGGACAGGAGGGGTCGGCTGAGGATTTCTTAAGAAGAGGGTGCACAAGAGAGTGCTTCAGGGGGGAAGCGAAGGTTCCAGTGTGAAAGAGTGGTTACAGAGGTTGGCCAAGGCTGGAGCGAGGTTGTCAATGTGGTACTTGATGGTTTTGGATGAACAGGGAAGAACCTGTTTTGATGAGACTTTCATAGATCGGACTTGTCTAGAAACCTCGTCTGGGGTGAACAAAGTAAAGGAAGAGAAGTGAGGAGGAGAGGTGGCCACAGGAAGGTCAGAGGTAGAGGAAAAGGTATAGGAGGAAGGAGGAGAGGAAGAGAGCGTTGACAGGATGTCCTGGGTTTTCGAGATTAAATGTGAAGCCAGGGCCATGCAAAGGGCCTGGGAGGGGACAGGAGAGGAAGAGACTTCAGGAGGATTGGCCAGCTCCTTGCAGATTTTAAAGAGTTTGGCAGAGTTGTTAGATGCCGCAGAGACACAGGCTTGGATGCGAGCTCTCGTCTTAGTGAGGCCAAAGAGTCAGTGCTGGACTCGCGCTCTGAAACACTTGTGTATGAGCGCGATAGAAATAAAATATCAATATCAATGCTGCCTTTGGAGCAGGCAGCAGGCCAGTTTGTCAGAGGGTGCACAAGATACCCACCATTTCCTCTGAGCCACCCTACACTTGTGTTTAAGGGTGACATGGTCTGAGTCGTACCAAGAGTTGCACTTGGGTTTGTGCTTCAAGCTGATCCTCATGACAGGGGCAAGAACATCGAGAGTGTCGGCAATAGAAGAATGGAGGTTTCAAAGGGCTGTGTCAGGATGTGAGTCAGCCAGGGGTGCAGAAGGGGGAGAGAAAGTGGCGGCGAAAGCCTCAGCTGTCACACGCTTCATGGGTTGTATGACCAAGAAGGTGGGTGGCAGTGCAGGGGTTGGCTATGCCTGAGGGATAGAGAGAGTGAGATGAGAGGAGAGGAGAAAGTGGTCACTCCAGGAGAGAGGATTGGTGAGAGGGTCACATAGGGGGAGTTCTGAGGAGATCAGATCATCAAAGGTGTGCCCTGCAGAGTGAGTCGGCAAAAGAGTGTAGAATTGAGAGAGAAAGAGAATCACAGAGGTTGCAAAAGAGTACAGAGGAGGGACAGGAAGCATCCAGGTGGATGTTGAGGTCTCCGAGAAGGAGGAGTTGAGTGGTCGAGTCCAGGAGGGAGGAGAAGAGGTCAGCTCAGTCGAAGAGGAAGGAGGTAGCCTGACCAGGTGGCCGGTAGATAGTAGCTACAGTGAGAGAGCGGCCAGGAGAGAGACAGAGAGCCTGCGGACCATGCATTCGAAGGAGGAGTAACCTGCATAGGAATGACAGAGGCAGGAATCCACTTGGGAAGATCAAGGCAACACCCCCACCGGGACAGTGGGATCTGGGAGCAGAGAGGATCTTGTAGCCATCAGGGAGGAGAGTGTCAATACTTGTGCCAGATTTGGGTGCAAACTATGTTTCGGTAAAACCGATAAAATGGAGGTAAAGTACTTCCAGGAGACGGCAGATGTCAGAAAAGCATTTGACAGCTGAGCGACCGTTGAGAGTTGCAATGTGGAGATGGTTGTCAGCCTTGAAAGAATTCAGCGGTTAGAGATACGCCCTGCGGAAGTGTAGAAGGAGCCCGAGGGTGGGCAGAGGAGGAAGGAGGAGAGGGCAAGGTAGCCAAGGAGGAAGATGAAGGCACCAGAAAAGTGGCAGAGGAGGGAGGCAGAGGAGTCAGAGAGGGTAAAGAAGGAACAGCAGGAAAAGAAAGGAAGTTGATGAGGCGTAGGAAGCATTTATCAAAGAGGAGGAGTTTGGCCTGAGGGCCTTGGACCAAGACGGTGCCATTCAGATAGACATTACGAAACCTTGAAACATTTGGTGCTATACTGCCCAGCCGTGAGGGATGCAAGAGTGATGTATTTGACTGAATGAACGACAAATAACGGGCATCGGACAATGAGAGAATGGTGGGCCGAGATACTTAGAGGATCTCATATACCATTGACAATAGCTTTGATAAAACCCTTTTTAAAGATCTTGGGTGACATTAATGAAATCAACCATTCTGTTATGTGATATTGATGAAATCAAATAACCTATTATGTGATTAAGGTGAGAAGGAACGTGGACTTTGTTTAAACGTTCAACATCGACCAAAAGATTGCTGTTGCTACTTTCAGTGAAACGAAGAAAAATTACATGCATGTCTTTTTATGTGTAACATAATGTTGTTCATTTATGAATTTTATAACATCTAAAAGGTTATCTATGTTGTGTAACCGATAAACAAAAATTGTAAAAATAAATTACAAAAAACAAAAAAAGAAAGAGACATTAATGATGGTCTTAGAGGAGTGGAAGGGGGTCAGAAGAGCCTTCCACCAGGTGCCACCATTAATGGGAAAAGAGGACAAAGGAAAGAGCACAGAAATCATATGTGAAGTCCATAGGTCTGGAGAAGTAACGACAAAGGGGAAGTCGGTGAGGGTCTGTCTGGAGAAAGTGCAGGTGTAGGTATCAGTGATGGGGAGGCCTGAGTTGGAGACCAAGATATACTTTTTGAACTTCTTCCTACCAGACTTAGTAAGAAGGACAGGATAGTCATTAGAGAGGATAGAAGAAACAGAGAGCACCATAGAGCAGTGTTCTTCAAATGTTTTGGCCTGGGCCCTCCTGAGCAAAATTGGGCAGGCTGGGCCCCCCCCAAAAATGCCAAATGGACAGTATATACAAATGGCTATGAACTATTGCATGCCGTCAACGCACCCTACTCCCAGTATAGTGCCTGGGCTCCCCCACCTCCTCCCATCACAATCGCTGGGCTCCCTCATCCCACTTCTACCCCTTCCTGGGCTCTTCCCACCCCATCACAGACCTTGAGCTCTCCCCACCCTGCTCCCACCACTATCCCAGTGCTCACGGCCATCTTGCTCCCATCACAGTCACTGGGGTCCCTCATCCATTACCTACCTAATCCCTGGGCTCTCTCCACCCCATCACAGACCCTGTGCTCTCCCCACCCTGCTCCCACCACTATCCCAGTGCTCCAGCACATCCTGCTCCCACCACAATCCCTGGGCTCCCCCCACCCCGTTCCCAACACAGTCTGTGGGCCAGTAGGAGCTGGTGAATTTTTTAAGTCAAGGGGCATAAATATTTCCCACAAAAATGCCATAGCGACCGAGCGTAGCGAGAGAGTCCGAAACAATCAAAGGGGATTCGTGGGGGGTTTTCTGCCCTTGAAATTATTTTAAATAATGGGTTAAAAAAATTGGTAAAAAGCGAAACAGTTTGCAATTGGCAATGGAGGGCAAAGGGCTAAAGCATGGTATTTTTGACCGGACCATCCTGTCCCCTGGGCACCACAGCGCCTCAGAAGGAGAGCTGATTTTGGCAGAAGGAGAGCTGATTTTGGCAGGTGGGTAAGGGGATTGTGCAACAAAGGCATTTTTAAAGTGCCTTGGTTGTACATCCCTGATTCTCCCTTCTATCCCCTCTCGCCAAAATCAGCTCAACGGACCAAAACAAAGAAACACACACACACATTCACACAGCAATCACTCTATCATTCATACCAGCACCCATCACCATACACTCACTCATAACACAAGCATACATGCACCCATACACATATTTAAATAAAAAGTAAAATAACATAAATGTACCTTCTGCAAGGGCCTGAGAATGGGTGCTGAAATGCCCCGCTCAGGTTGCTATGTCCGTATGTGCGAGGAGGCGCAGGAGCTCCCCCCGCACATAAAGACATGCAGTGCCCCAGCCAGCATTTCCAATGAGCTATGCAAGGCTGGCGAAGCAAAACGCCCCCAGCGTTGCATGGCTCAGTGAGCATGTGTGGCTTGGGATCTGAGCTGTCAAAGGGAAACGGTGTTTCCCTTTGACAGTTCAGCCAGTCCGGGAACACTCCCTCAGCTGGAAAAAGCAGCTGAGGGAGTGTTCAGTGTTTCACTGGGCTGGCTCCTCGGGTCCTCCATAATGGGTGAGGGGGACACTATGTTAGAACCTGCCCACCCATTATGGATGAACCGCCAGGCTTGGACTGACCTATAGGCCAGTAGGGCAATAGGGCAATGCCTGTTCCAAAAATGAAAAATGCTGGTCTAGGCCAGTCAAAATGGGCCACTTTTTTGGTCAACGTGGGCCAGTTTGATGAGTTACTTCACTATGCAGCTAGTAGTTTTGACCATTGTTGCTGAATAAATATTCTTTACATTTCACAATTTGCTTACATTTTAACAAAAAACACCCCTTGGGTACTATTCAAACAGCCTGTGACTAAAGGAATGAATATCCATTTGCAATGGCAGGCCACTTTTTCTATGGTGCCTAAGACAGTTTTATGGTCCAGTCTGACCATGTGAGATGCCCCTGCCCATTTCCACCAATTTATTAAAATATATATATATATTTATTTTTACATTTCATGTTCGGATCTTGCGCCCCCCCTTGGTATGCGGCCGTGCCCCCCTACGGAGACACGCCCCACAGTTTAAAGACCTCTGCCATAGAGGATGCAGAGGAGGAGAGAGGGGAGTAAAAGGGGAAGGTGAGGGGGAACAAGGTAAGGGGGGCACTAGGGGAGGGCACAAGAGGCGGGGTGCAAGCAGACAAGACAAGAATGAGACAGGTACAAATCAATAAGGTACATGATGGGCTTGATGAGAAAAAAACGAAGAGAGGTCAAGTAGATATGAAACAACCCTGTAACAGAGTGAGAACGAGGGAATCTGAAAGAGAAAGCAACACAACAGGGAACCACAGGCAAATCGAGGGCTAAGTGATAAAACAACATCAAGGGAACCTAAGGAGAAGAGTGAGAAAGTAGGCAGGACAAGTATCAGCAGTCAAAGATAGCAGACACAAGAACAGTGAAGTTGGGCAAAAAAGGAAACTAGAAGAAGAAAACAGCAGATCACAGAGTAACGGCTGGGATGGGGAAAAGGGGCAGGGGCGCAGAAAATAGCCTGCAGGGGGAGCGGGAGGACACGCAGTGGATGCAGAGGAGCGAGAGAACAAGGATGCAAGGGCTGAACAGTACGCGCGATAAGGACTGCGAGAGGACCACGTGGGCTGAAGAAGCACAGATGTAAGCATGGCCAAGGAAGAAACGGGCGGAGCACACTCAATCAAGGATTACGATGGAGCCGAACAGGCAGAGGATGCGCAGGTGTAGCCAAGGATGGAAGGTGTGCGGAACACACACGATCAGTGATTGCGAGGGAACCACGCAGGCAGAGAATGTGCAGGCGCGAGCATAGCCACGGATGGAAGGGGCCGATGCACATGCGATCAAGCATTGCGAGAGATGCGCAGGTGCAAGCGTAGCTGAGGATGGAAGTGTCGCAGAGCACATGCGATCAGGATTGCAATAGAACCATGCGGCCAAAGGAGGCGCAGGTGCAAGGGTGGCCAAGGATGGAAGGGGCGCGGAGCACACGCAGTAAAGGGTAGCAAGGGAACCACGTGTGCGCGGCCAAGGATGGAAGGGGTGCGAAGCACACGCAGTCAAGGAATGTGAGGGAACCGCGCAGGCCAAAGACACACAGGCACAAGCGTGGCCAAGGATGGAAGGCGTGCAGAACATGCACAATCAAGGATTCCGAGGGAGCCATGCAGGCAGAGGACACAGAGGTGGGAAGAGCAGGAAGGAAGGGGCAAGGGAGTGCACGCAAGGAAGAAAGCGATGGGGCCACGCAGAAAGGAATAACAGGTGGAGGGGACGCACCAGGCCTGGGCCGAGGGGCAGTACTCGGGGGGATGCAATTCAAGGGAGGTGGGCAAGGTCAGAAGGGCTGAGAAGCACAGAGCAGGCTAAATCGAAACAACTTCTTACCTGGTTGCAGCAGACAGGAGGGTGAGTCATCCGCACTCACTGTCTGCACCACAGAACCCTACGCCGCCAAACACCTGCGTCGCTCAACACTGCGGTCTTGTCCTGCAAGGGCTTTGCCAAAGAGGGTCTGAACCTCGGATTTCATAGGCTCTGTAGCATGGACATAGCAAACATGCTACGTTTCGTCAGGCAGCGTCTCCTGTGCACCTGCATTGCTCAACGCCATGGTCTTGTCCTGTGAGAGCTTGAGGATTGAGGTAGCAAGTCAGGAAGGGGCCTGAGGTGATGAAGAATTGGTTCCCACTATTCGAGTAGGTCCTGCCCTTGGCAGCAGAGCAGTTTTCAAAAGGTGAGAATAGCTAGCAATCACAGGCTAACCCAGCCCAGAGTGAATACCTTTTAAAGGATATTCGTGCATAAAAGTAATTGGTTGTGCCAGTGGGCCACCGGTAAGATAAGCAGGTACTCACCAAACCTTGGCACAGTCCGGGCCAAACTTTGCCAGTTTAGTGGAGGTTGCTAGTAGGCTCGAGTCCTGCAGTTTCACAGCACTCTGGCTCCCAGCGGCTGAGGGATAGAATGGTCGTCCGCAATGGGACAGTTGCCTTTTCTCAGCTTCTGAGAGAGGTATGAAGACAAATCTGGTGCAGCAGGCTTCATGTCACAGAAGAGCAGAACATCAAGGCACCTATAGCGACTGTCAACAATAGGTAGTGACACAGGAATCACAGATGCCGGCTATGTTATGCACTCTCTTAATTAGGGACCTAGAGGAGATAGACCTGAGATATTTGGTGGGAGAGGGCAGGGGACAATAAGCAAGCGATTTCCCAAGTCTCAGTTTTCAACTTGAGACAGCAGCAATTCTGCGGGATACCCTTAGGTAGACCTGGACAGTTCACTGGATGGCTCAGGAACACTTCTGAGGGGGCGCCAAAACCTTCGAGTGCATCTCCACCGGTTTCACAAGTCAGTTTCTTCTTGGCTCCTTCTGTAGTTCAGGGAGAACTCAGGTGATCGACCTGAAATAGATGCAGAGCCCCTTCTCTTATCCAAGATTAGCTTTGCGCCAAAATTGAGGACTTCCAATCGAAGATCTGCTGTCATGCAGGCTTCTCAGTTGTGGACCAATCGTGGCCCACGGTGGTCTCAGTCATATCGGCACTCCAGACATCCTGGCACCAGTAGTGTGGATTGGGACCAGGCAGTCGCAACCCACTTCCTGAGCACATGCACGTGACAGGCAGAAGCCTGTGAAACAGATCGGTTTTCATGGAAGGCTGCAGAAGGCTGTTTGCCCAAATGAGGAAAACCGAGGTTACTCGATGTGGGTGAAGGCAAGGGAGAAAAATGGCCATGGGACTGAACAAAAGACTTTGTGGCTCGACCATTTTCGAACCTGGCTGCAGTCTTGAACCAAACGCTGTAAACAAAATGTGATTCAGTAAAAAGAAGTAAAATACTTATAAAAAGTAACTGCTGGCACCGGTCCATCCCAGGCACACTCATACAATCACCTAAAAATTCTTTCAGGGTGCTTAGAGCCATAAAACAAAAAAGTGCTCCAGCACACAGTACTGGAAGGTACATTGTGCACTGTTAAAGAGTTACCATGAAATGGCAACATTGTTAAAGACTAAGGGAAACATTGTTTCCCAGTACTGACAGTCTGAAGGATGTGTCAGTTTCCTCATAACAAGTGAGCAAAAGCCCAGGGGAGCTCAGCTGAAGGCTGGGCTCTACTGGCAAAAGTCAGGCTAGGATAGCCAAACAAAAGCAAAACGTTTGCGGGGTCCACAAATCGAGGGAAAATTACACCTAAAGGAAATCTTTCCTAACAGGTGGCATGAAACTGTGTTTTGACATGGTAAGAGATACGGACTTCTGCGTCCATGTGTCATGTGTTGCATTTCTTTTTTTTTTTTTTAATTCTTTTTATTAACTTGACAGCACAACAAAGAAAAACAGAGGGAGCCACATGGCACCAGCGCAGAAATCAAGCAATGAGAATTTTAGGCAATACAAATTGAAACAAAATATGACATATTGGGAGAATGGAGAGTACAAGTTATTAATACATACATTTCGACAGGACATCCACTATGGGGAACCGCCTGGGGAAGCAGAGGCGGACGTTGATGGTGAGGCCAGGGCAGAGATATAGTCTCGAAATCTCGGCCAGACATCCCTCGGCCTGGAGCGGGAACACTGCATCGCACTCCAGGACTGCTCGGTGTCGTGAGACCATGTGACCGATCTAAGCCATTGTGTATAGGTAGGCGCTCTAGGGCGGAGCCAACATATTAATATACAGCGAACTGCCAGCAGCATGCAGAGACCTGCCAGCTTCTTAGAATCTCGAGGTAACTGAGGGAAGTCATGGAAAAAGCAATGCAGTGGGGTAGAGGTTATCGGGTGTTCCAGAATGTCAGACAATGTAGAGCAAATGTCTAGCCAAAATTGGGATAACCGGGGACAGAGCCACAACATGTGCATGTAGGAAGCTTGGTCTGTGCCACACCTGGGACAAGAGGGGGGGTTAGCATCGGACATACGATGAAGTCTCATAGGTGTATAATGATACCTGTGCAGGATTTTGAACTGGATGAGTTTAAATTTAGTATTGTAGGAGACCTCGTGGGTACGGGCGCACATCCGAGCCCACCTCTCATCAGTGATCTCAGAGCCAAGATCCCTCTACCATTTGCACCGAAGCTCGGTGAAGTGGGGGGCCGCTCTGGACTGTAGTAAGGAGTAAAGCCTTGACACTTTGACTCTGAAGGAAAGATAGGAGCAGAGTTCCTCCACTATCGGTTTGTCAGGGGGCAAGGCAGGGAAGTCTGAGAATCTGGCCTTAAGATGTCCGCGGAGTGACGAGTACTGTAGCCACACCGAGGGTCGGCGCCTAAGTGAGGGAGGAAGGTCAGGCCATTCTATAAAGTTCCCCTGCTCAAAGGCATCACGCAGATTCAAGAAGCCCGCAGCGGCCCAGCGGGTGACCACTGAAAGTGGAATGTGCGGAACATCGGGCAGGAAGTTCCACAGTGGGAGATCCCCGTGGAACGGACAGGGAGTGTCAACCATGGACCAGAATTTGGACAAGGCCAGGGATGTGCTGGCCACTGGATTCGCAGAGTTCAAATCAGGGGGGATCGGTTGGAGGATCAGGGAGCCGATCACACGGTCACAGACAGTCAGCTTCTCGAGGCGAACGTGTGGGGGGGGATCAACAGTATTGAACCAAAATGCAGCAAACTGTGATTGGGCCACCACCCAGTATCTGACAGAATCGGGTGCGCTGAAACCGCCCAACGCCTTAGGGGCGGATAGAGTGGAAAATTTGAGGCGGACAGCCCCGGAGTGCCACAGGAAGGTGTTACATATGCTGCGAAGTGTTCGAAAAAAAATTGTCCCCTGGCCATAGAGGCAGATTAGTAAATCGGTACAGTAATTGAGGCAATACAATCATTTTCAGTATTCCAATCCTGCCTGCAAGCGAGAGGGGAAGTTTAGTCCAGCTGGCAGCCTTAGCCTCCAGGTTAGTTAGATAAGTATGGAAGTTATCATCGCGCAACTGAGGTGTGTGCCGGGAGACCACCACCCCTAAGTAGGTGAAGCTATTAGGACACCAGTTGAACCAATGTAGCTCGGGGGGAGCCTGTGTGGAGTCTGTGAGTGGAAACAATACAGATTTAGAACAGTTAATCCTCAGACCGGATATGTCACCAAAACGAGCCACATCCGTCAGTATAGGCAAAAGGTTGACTGCAGGGGATCGAACATACAGCAGGGTATCGTCAGCGTAGAGGGAGACTATGTCGGTCTGGCCAGATGTGCGCAACCCCCTGTGCGAGTGCGATTGTCTAATCATGTCAGCAAAGGGCTCCATGGCAATAGCAAAGATAAGCGGGGAGAAGGGGCATCCCTGGCGTGTTCCTCTAAATATCTGAAAGGGGGAAGAGCCACCTATCTTCTGTGCGGACTTTGGCGGACGGGGCGGTATAAAGGAGCTTTATCCAGGTGCAGAAATTAGGACCGGTGTTACATTTCTCAAGAACACACCACAGGTATCTCCATGAGACTGAGTCAAATGCTTTTTGCATGTCCAATGCAGCCGCCACTGCCTGAGTGGCTGGGTCGATCCTGCTGATTACATTGAAAAGTCTCCTCAAATTCAGGGAAGTGGACCTGCCGGGGACGAAGCCGGCTTGATCCGGATGGATAATGTGGGACATGTACGGGGCTAAGCGGTTAGCAAGTAGTTTGGCAAATATTTTGATGTCACTATTGATCAGAGAGACGGTATGAGCTGCACTGCGTAGGGTTTTTACCTGATTTAAGGAGCACTGTAATCAGGGCCTCCCGGAGGGACGGTGGAAGTATGCCCCTGTCGCATGATTCTTCCCAAAGCATCAGTAGGTGCGGCGCTAATTGGGCCTTGAATAGTTTATAGAAGTCCATCGGGAGCCCATCGGGGCCAGGGGCTTTACCGGATGCCAGTGACTCAATGGCCTCCACAATTTCCTCTAGGGCGAAAGGCCTCTCGAGGGAGGCGCTAGCGTCGTCCGACAAGACTGATAGAGAAAGACTCTCTAAATAGGAGTTGATGTCGGAAACCTGGGAACTGTCTACCTCCGAGTATAGGGACGTGTAGAACGCGAGGAACTCAGAATTGATGTCCTGCTGGGAGGTGGCAATCCTAGACCTAAATCAGCCAACCTGCGGAATCTTCGGCTAGAAAAATCCCATATGACACTGCCCAAGGATGGACATATTAGAGATCTGGTACTGGACCATAGGAACTTATTACCAATCTAGTGAAACCCTCTGGGAAAGAACCAAGAGAAGCCCTACGAAAAAAGTACTTGCATGGCTTTGCACACGATCTGGGCCAGGGGAAGTTTGATGCTCTGACCTAAAGTTCCTGTGTAGAATAGAACTTGATGATTGCTGTGCCCAGAGGAACAGGGACTGTGTGTTGGTGGGATGCGGAAATAGTAAATTGCCCCACTTTCTAAACATCTATAAATACTTGCCTGTGGGTTCTTCGACTCTTGGACTAGTAGTTTGACACTTATTTCCCATCTGAACATTTTAATATGATTATTTTTTCTCTCTAGCTTCACCTCAGATAAATGTGTTCCTTTCCCTCCTTTTTCCTCTGTGTATTCTGTTATTTATGTATGCTTTGTTTTTAACTGTGTTTTCTTTGTAGCTCTCTGAGGCCTGCGGGCATGTAGCGCTTTATAAGAATCCAAATAAATAAATACATAAACCAAGATATTTATGGGCAAACTCTGAGCTTAACAAATGTGTAGCATAGAACATAGAATATATTTAGTACTGCATGACTGTGCAAGCAATTGAAATCTGACATGAGTGTGGAATCCCTGTTTTTTAAAATTGTCATAATTAATAAAATGATGCAGGCAATTCTCTCTCAGAAAGGGTGTTCTGCTCACTTAGACTATGACAGAATAGTGTGCATGTGTGCATTGCTGAATCAGTATCCCTCTCCCGTGGCAAAGCAAAAACAAAGAGGTGCCATCTGGTCTAGAAATGGCCAGGATATGGGGGGCACCAAGCTTGCGGCGAAGCAGTCTAGCTAGCATTCTGCCGGGCCATTCACCCTCGCCATATTTCCTCGCTGATTGAGGGGAATCCAGGAACCTAACCTCGCGCTCTGCAAGGCCACGGAACCTGTCCAACTCAGAGTCCAGCAGCGCTAGCGTAGCCGGGGAATGGTCCTCCGCGTATTGGGATTCATAGACGGACAGGGCCGATTCGCTGGCAGCGATATCGGCACGGATGTCCCTAAGTATGCCACTGCACTTGGAGATGGCAATCCCTCTAGTGTGTGCTTTAAAGGCTTGCCAGAGCACCGCTTGTGTTGAGACAGAATGTAAGTTAATCTCGAAGTATTCCTCGATAGAGGTCTCAAGCTCAGATACGAAAACCTGGTCAAGGAGCGCGTGGGGGCTCAGCCTCCACTGTCTTGTTTTATTGGCATCTAATCCCCAGTTTAAAGAGATGAGTACAGGTGAATGGTCTGATAGCGTCCTGGGAAGAATGGCTAAGTGGGTAATGCATCTAACGAGTATATCTGTGACGAGCCACCTATCTATTCTGGAGTGGGAATCATGCACTGAGGAGTAGAAGGAGTATGTACGGTCATCAGGATACATCAGGCGCCAGGCGTCCACCAGTGCCAAGCGGGGGAGCGAGGTAAGGATAGAGTATGCTGCCCTAGAAAGTTGGCAGGGACGAGAACCCGATCTATCCAGGGTGACATCTAGTATCGTGTTGAAGTCACCGCCCCATAGAATAGGAATTAGGGGGTAGCTCTCGAGCAGAGTGGCCAGATGAAGGTAGAAGTCAGGGTCGTCGACGTTGGGACCATATATGTTCAATATGGCTATCTCCTGTTGCTGTAATATACCGGCGATGAGCACAAACCTACCAAGCGGGTCTATGTGGGAGTGCTGACACGTAAACTTCAGGCTTTTATGTATTAGGGTGAGGGTGCCACAGCTCTGAGTGGAATAATTAGTATAATACCTCTGGGGGCCCCATTGCTTGGCGAAATGCTCACAGTGCTCCGAGCGAGCGTGGGTTTCCTGTAGACATAGGATCTTCACTCCGTGGCATTCAGCGTGAAGCTGAATCTGTCTCATCTTTTTATAGTTGCCCAATCCCCTGACGTTCCAGCTCATAAAGGTCAGAGTTGTATCAGCCATATTTGAAGGGGTGATGGTGGAATAGATAAAAGTGGATTCCAGTAAGGTGAACGGCGTGGACCCTGGGAGTATGCGGCCTCCCGACCATATGTGTGAATTGATTGAACGCGGTGCCTGCGGCGCCTCTGAAGGCTGTCAAGACTTTTACAAACCATAACATTCCCAACTTACCCCACACCCACATCCCTCCCCCAATCAGAGGGACGAAACCCAAACAAAACCACAACAAACGTAAACTTTTAGGCATCAACGCCTGGGGGTCTGCTTGCAGCCGTGCAATGGCGCGCCGGACTGGGAGAGCGTAAGGAGAGTTGTGCTACGTAGTAGGATTAGGCAGGGCATTTAGAGTGCATGCAAGTTACCTCGGGACCAAATCTATGAGCGAGAGGGCCCAACAGAGTTTGGGGTGCAGCCGTGTGACAAAACGCGGTAGCAACATAGTTGGGTGCGTATTTAGCCAGAAGGGGCCTGGGTCCCGCGGTCAAATCGACAAAAGTAACTGGGATGAAATGTCGGGTGACTCCGAGAAGAGACGCAAGAGAAATGGTCATTACAGTCAGCGGTGCAACAGCAGGGTGCGAAGACACACCCACACAGATAGGAAATGGAGCAACATCAGCAATATGAACTACAATAAAGTACGATGAATAGTGGCAATCGCGGGGGGGAGCGCCATGGCGGCCCCGACCCGCGGCCCAGGTACCACAGCAATCATTGAGAAACCATACAACCTATGTCAACATTGTTTACATCAACCAGGAAAGTGTTCATCTATAAATTTCGAGGCTTCTTCGGGGATAGTGAAAAAGTGTGTTTGATTAGAGTGTTCAATCCTCAGTTTGGCGGGAAAGAGCATGGAGTACTTGACCCCTAGGTCCCGGAGTCTCTTTTTCACCGCAAGGAAGGTCTTACGCTCCTGCTGCACAGCCACAGAGTAATCCGGGTACAAGTGTATCCTCGCCGCCCCAAGATGAAGCTCACCCTTGGCCCTGGCCGCCCGGAGCAGGGCGTCGCGGTCACGGAAATTGAGGATTCTGGCTATGATAGGGCGGGGTGGGGCACCCGACCTGGGTCTCGCGGTCAAAGATCGGTGAGCCCGCTCCACTGCAAATTGTGCCGAAAGCTTGGGGCTGTCCAGGAGGGTCAAAAGGGTGCACTCTACATAGTCCTCCATGGGCTCCCTGATGTCGTCCTCCGGAATACCAACAATGCAGAGGTTATTCCGCCTGGAGCAGGATTCGAGGTCGTCATTTTTCTTTTCGACCATAGAGACCCGGCTGGTCAGTGTGGTCACAGCTGTGCGAAGGGAGACCAGGTCATCCTCTGCGGTGACAACCCTTGTCTCGATCTCAGCAACCCTGCTGTCTGTTCTTTCGATATGGGCCTTTATGGATGAGATGGTCCCATTCATGTCATCCAGCTTAGTGTGGAGTGTGGTGAAACCCTCTCGCATGTATTCCATCATTTTCTGCGCGTCGTCGGAGGTAGAGGGAGTTGCAGTGACCGGCGACTCCTCCGGAGGGTCAGTCAGCGGCTTGGAGGGAGTTTTAGCAAACATATTTAGCGAGGCCTGCTTCTTGTTAGAACCGGCTCCCTTGGTCATGGTGATAGAACACGTCCAGCATCCAGGATCCGGTGCAGATATGGCGGGAGGCCTTCCGATCGACGGCCCGCAGGACGCCCAGGGGGGAAGGAGGCAAGGCGTGGAGAGCAGATAACGAGGCTGGGGAAGACACCAGGGGTCCTCACCAGAGCACACAGAGCGAGACCGCCGGGCACAAGGACCAGAGGGGTAGGCCAGACGTGGGGTTGCCAGTGATGTGTAGGGACAGTTCCATAGTTGTAGGGGCCGAGGGCCCTTCCACAAGGAGTGCTCCGGTGTTATTGGCGGACTGCTAGCAAGAGCCTGGGAGCACTGGAGAGCCCACACAGTTGGTAAGTAGTGGGTTGGCTGGTGACAGCGCGATTACGAGGTGAGGGAAGCCAATTGTCCGTGGGCTAGAAGTGGAGCTGAGAGGGGCATTACACCGGAGGTTGCCCAGTGAGGGGTCCGGATCCAGAGTTGTGATTGCGGGCAGCAATCAGTAGCCGAAGAAGGGGGGGGGGGCAGAGAAGGACGATGGTGCAGTGAGGGCAGGCGCAGACCACCAGGGGAGAGAAGTAGCGCTGGAGCAAGGCCCCCCAGCCGTGTCAGCCGCCGGGGTGGCAGGGAAACAAGTGGTCAGCCAAACCCGCAGCAGGCGGATGGGGTGGCCGCAGGGACCTCCGAGGCAGGACACAGCCGCACCCCCACACGCCCTCCGACCTGATGTGGTGCCGCGCCGCAGGTGTGGGGCGGATCGGTAGGGGGGGGCAGGCGAGGTGGAGGCAGGAGAAAGCAGCGGTGTCCAAGAACAAGTGTCCGCTGGGGCTCAGGGTCCAAAGTCAATGCAGGCAGGGTCCGCTGGAGCGAACAAGGGACAGCAGCCAAGGAGAAGTAGCACGGTGGCTAGCCCAGTACACAGGCTCAACCGCAGCCCAGGATCGCAGGAGACGGGAGAAACCAAGCGGCCCCCTCCCTTCGCACCCCCCTACCTTGTCGTGGATCAGGGGCTACGGTCCGCTGGAGGGGGGCGCCGGAGGCAAGTGGTGTCGAGAAGCAGGGGTCCGCGGTGATGTCTCCGCTCCCCGCGGCACGAGACAGGGAAGCCAGACAGTGCGGCGTCACGAGCGCCGCAGGAGCCTGAAGATGCAGGTGGTCACAGGCCCAGGCAGGGTGCGTGGGGTCCGCCGGAAGGGTGATGAGGCCGTAGATGAGGCCGTAGATGGAGCGCGGGGCCCCCATGGGAGCCGGCCGGCCCGGGGCGACGAGGAGGGCTCTGGCGCCCCTCCCCCACAGCGGCCCGCAGTGCCGCGCTACGAAGTAGGAGGGAGAGCCGCAGCTGGTGGAGCCGCGGAGCGGCCAGGCCCACTCAGTCCCGGCGGAGCCGGCGGAGTCGGAAGGCAGCAGTGCGGTCCCCAGGGGGCCGCGGGGGCCAGGAATCCGCAGGAGTGCAGCGGATGTGTTCAGGGAGAAGCACCGCCTGCACACAGGAGGATAGCCGCAGCAATAGGGTCTGTTTTCGGGATTTGTGCGCTCTCTCAGCTCGGAGCTCCGCAGTTAGGCGGCCATCTTACTTCGGCGCAACAGCGCCCCCCATGTGTTGCATTTGTAAATCTACATAGTAGCACCATTTGCTAGGTATTGCCATACAATGACCAGCTACTCCCCATTTAAAAAAAGGCAGTAGCATCATAATTCAAACAAACTATGATATACACTCATACCTGTAACTGCACTAGTAGGTCCATCTGCTAAGTCATATAGTTTGAAGAAACCCAGTTCCATGCACAATTTATGTCATGTGGAATCAAGTAATTGTACTATACACTCATCAAATACCCCAATATTGACCACTGTATAACACAGGTATGTTCAGATTTGGACCAACAAATAAAAACACCCACAGCCTCCAGGGCTACCAAATGGGAATATAATTCAGAAAGTATTAGCGAACCTCTGACTCCGACCTTTATTATAACACCTTCTTGGGAGGAAGGGGGTACCAAGTGTAACCGTGCTTCTCCCCTATACCTCCTGATAGGCTCTGAGAGAAGCAGTACTTCTGAGTCTTGTAGGCATTCAAAGGCTACTATCATCAAACAAAGAACTAGATGTGACACTTCCTATGACTTTGCTGCTTGGTTGGCCTCTGTAGATTCATTTGTTAAAAGACATTATGCTCACAACACTGATAAATGCAGCCAAACAGTCCCTTATGATCCACCTGTGTTACACCTGATTACTGATAAAGTGAATTGCTCCCAAACAGTCTTGCCACCTAAGAATGTTGATAATTATTCACAAACGTCACGGGATTTGCCTACAGGTACAAGACTCGAGCCAATGTCATCATTGGTAACAGCAGCATTGGCTCTGATCAACACAAGGAGCATGCAACCACCGATCCATAATCTTGCAATTTCTGCATCCTTTGACTCTCCAGTTAAATCTCATCCGGATGCCCCCACCCCCCCCCCCGACACATGAATCCTAGACCTAAATCAGCCAACCTGCGGAATCTTCGGCTAGAAAAATCCCATATGACACTGCCCAAGGATGGACATATTAGAGATCTGGTACTGGACCATAGGAACTTATTACCAATCTAGTGAAACCCTCTGGGAAAGAACCAAGAGAAGCCCTACGAAAAAAGTACTTGCATGGCTTTGCACACGATCTGGGCCAGGGGAAGTTTGATGCTCTGACCTAAAGTTCCTGTGTAGAATAGAACTTGATGATTGCTGTGCCCAGAGGAACAGGGACTGTGTTGGTGGGATGCGGAAATAGTAAATTGCCCCACTTTCTAAACATCTATAAATACTTGCCTGTGGGTTCTTCGACTCTTGGACTAGTAGTTTGACACTTATTTCCCATCTGAACATTTTAATATGATTATTTTTTCTCTCTAGCTTCACCTCAGATAAATGTGTTCCTTTCCCTCCTTTTTCCTCTGTGTATTCTGTTATTTATGTATGCTTTGTTTTTAACGGTGTTTTCTTTGTTGCTCTCTGAGGCCTGCGGGCATGTAGCGCTTTATAAGAATCCAAATAAATAAATACATAAACCAAGATATTTATGGGCAAACTCTGAGCTTAACAAATGTGTAGCATAGAACATAGAATATATTTAGTACTGCATGACTGTGCAAGCAATTGAAATCTGACATGAGTGTGGAATCCCTGTTTTTTAAAATTGTCATAATTAATAAAATGATGCAGGCAATTCTCTCTCAGAAAGGGTGTTCTGCTCACATAGACTATGACAGAATAGTGTGCACGTGTGCATTTCTGAATCAGTATCCCTCTCCCGTGGCAAAGCAAAAACAAAGAGGTGATGGCTGGAAGGTTTAGAATGAATCTTAACCACTGGCATTGCTCTGGGCAACCCTCCAGACCATCGTTCTTCGCCTGCCAAGCCATTACAGAAGGGGAAAGACCATATGCAAATCAGGCTTGGCCCCACCCCTAAAAGGGGCATTCCAGCCCAAACTGATAGGTCACATCCCTTCTGCATGAGACCACAAGCATCCCCAATCATGTTTTGGCCTTGTTGGGCCTCATCAGTGAAGAGTAGCTTGGGTCTCTAGGCCCAGCAGGCACGGGACCCACGTCTGGGTATACCCGTCCCACTCGGGGTGACAAAGCAAAAACAAAGAGGGAATGGCTTGAAGGTTCAGCAGTCAAAAGTGTCCTCTGACAGCTGCAATAGTAGCCAAGTAACGTCTGTGCAGGGCTGCATTTAACAAATGCTGCTCTGTTCCCAAAACCCCATTACTATGAGATTTACTATCCTGGTGGCAGTTGTACATTTTAAATATATGCCATACCTGAGTTTAAGGAATGGTGGCTAGTATTTCTCATACGCATTAAAGCCACAACAATTTGAGATCATAGCTGCGTCCCCACTTAGAGCCCAGTTTAGCTGTGGAAAGACTATGTACATTCTGGTCAGACAGCTGGGCCCAGAATCATGTTGGGCAGGAGACTGAGTGGCTATGCCTCTCCTTTGATCCTTGAGAGGTCTGGTAACACCTCTCTCCAGCAGGATAGACTTCCAGCAGGAGAAGCCCACGGAAACAGGCATCAAAGGGAACACCCATCCCAAAAGGACTAGTCTCACACCAGGGTGCTGCATACCAAAATGCCCTTATGCTATTGAGAAGGGAAGGGCCGGAGTTAGTGTAGGCAGAGATAGCTCAGCATGATTGGAGAAAGAGCCACCATCTTCTTTCTCTCTATGTCTCTCTTCTTCCTGTCGCCTTCATTTACCATAAAGCACTTTGGGCATGATGACTGATAGCAAACACCACTTATCTCAAGGACAGGGATTGGCCCCTAATAAGCAGACTTAGTTTAGTTGAATGACTTGAGGGCTTTTGCCTATAAAATATGGGTGTCTCACTCCTGCTTTGATTCACTTTTGAACAAAAATATAAGGGATTTTTCATTGGACCTCTATTAGGACAGTTGACTTTCCAAAACTCTCCATCAGTGAAGTGAAGACTGACTGTCCATGGCAGAGGCAAGCTCTCTTCCCTACACATCCCAAGGGCACATTGGAGATGATCTTGCTGCTGGAACAAGACCTTCATCTCTGCCAGCTACATTGCTGCCCAGGACCTCATTGCGGTGAGGGATTCCTGAAAGTGTGTCAGCCTCCCCTGTGTTGGGAGCCCAAGAACAAGGGCTACACTTCTCTGCAAGTCACTGGAGTGGGACTCAAAGCACTGGAGAGCCAAGACAGCCAGTATTCCTGCATTTTCAATCTTGAACTGCTGCGAGCCATGATTCAAGGCCATTTGTCACTGTTGAACCAACAGGACCCTGCAGAGCTGGTCTTGGGACTCAACTGATCTTCCAGCAGCTGTACCACACTTTTGAACCAGCTCACCTTTGCATGCCACGAGCTGAGCGCATCATTGCCACGGCTCGAACTACAAGTTCATCATGCTTTCAAACCTCCAGCATCTTTGTTACCGATCCTCATCAACAGTCGAACCAAGCCTGGTGGACTCATCGAACCACGATCATCAAACCCTGCATGGAACCACCTGACTAGAGCTGCGCATCCAGTCATCAGCATCTTTGCCATCAAACCGCCTGTCGAATTGACTCTGTTGGCCTTCACGATCTGCACTTACCTACTAGAACAGCGCATCTAGTCACCAGCATCTTCAAGATCAAACTGACTGTCAAACCAATCTGCATTTCTTCTAATGCCTTGTAGAACAACTTAGAACTTCAGCTCGATCCTAGCTCGGCACCTTCTCCCAGTCTGGAACAATTCAACCACTGCATTTGAGCCTGCTTAGAACAGCACGTAAAAACCTGGTTAGCTGTTGTCGAACCGCCAAGACCTCCGAAAGGTATTATTGACTGATAACTGCACCGTTGGTCCACCTTTGATCCTAGAAACTGGTTAGGTCAGCTTTAGTCCCTTTTCACACCAGAAGATATTTTTTAAATCCTTGTGGTTATTTATTGCTTGTCTTCCCCCGTTTCATTAGCCAGACTGTAGCATCATTCTGTCTCTGAATATTGGCTGTTCTTTCCAAAGGGGTGGGTTTTGTGTGATGTGTTTCTATTTAGTTATTTTTGCATATGGTGTGCTTAAAGTACATACATTTTAATAGAACCTTGATTGGACAGTACCTTTATTTTGGAATTTTGGACTGTTATACGTTGTTGTTTGGGTTGCTATTGGTTCACTTTGACACACCTGAGAGTATAGCCTTCCCTCGGCCCACCTTACCACAAAAGTCTAAGGAGCTATGCCTCTTAGGAAGTGCCTGTTACATCTTTATGACTGGGAGCACCCTTGTTCTGTAGAAGGGTGAGGTTGCGGTTTAGCCACTTCTCATTCATTTACTTCTGTGGGGCAGATGTCACTTCGGGGCAGAAGTCATTTCGTAACGATGGACGCACTAGCAGGTGCATTTTGAGTGTTCTGTCGTGTTGGAGATAGTGCCCCGAGGGCTACATTATGAGCGCCTTTTCTCGGCCCTACGTGATCGTCACTAGTGGGAGAGCGGGGGAAACGAATGGCACATACAAATACAAACCATACTTTCTGCGCAGCGATAGATGATGTAACTTGCGCGGACCTTCTGCTATCTCGGACTGGAGCGCATAAAACTTGTCCTGCAATTCCCGGAACCTTCGGGTGGAGTTAAAATATAACACTAGATAAATACCGAGGGATTTAGTTGGCTAACCATTAGCCTGCAATGACACCGGCATGACAGTGTCACCCATCTGCCCTGACAGGCTGATCTGTGAGATACTTGGTTCATTCTGTTCGCACACAATCCCCACTCGTCATTTAAAAGCAAGGCAGGACGCCTCGCGATATTCAACCAGCAACCGTGCAATTAAATATTAAATATTAAAATAAGCTCTCAAGACCGCCCTCGTTTTTTTTTTTTACACTTTAGATTCATGTTGTAAATACGGGATCATCACCCTGTCTTCCGTGAAATACGTCCACATTCGTGTTCCATTAGAGTGGCGCACGGCAAAGCACCTGCTGAAGCCACTGTGTAATTTCTGCTAGTAACTGGCCAATAAGAGCTGGGCTGTCATCGGAAACGTGTGACATCTTATCTATGGCGTCTAAGCGATGGGGCACGCGAGTCTCTAATGCGCTGGAAAACGATCTTTACGCCCCATTGCAGGTAGAGGGGCAACCACAATTCGCGGAGTTTTGGCATCTCTGTGCTCGTCGTCGGTTTCAACTTACCATGGCCGTGGCACAGGATCTGCATGGTTTCGAACTCCAGGGCCGTGTAGGTCGGGTCCAGGGCTTCGCTGTAGTCTGCCATTTGCATGTCCAGTAAACTGTCGGAGAGCCTCATCACGGGGGATCGACAGAGCCGGGCACTGACAACTCTCCACCTCCAGAAAAGAGCGCCGAGTAATGAGGTATACTTGTTTTTGCCGGCGATCAGTGATTGATCACCATCCCAAGTTGGCTGTAACTGTGTGACTTATGTGCAGGAATGGGAGGAGCCCCACAGCCACTTCTGTTTTACCGGTGACAATCTTTTTTTATGGTACGCCGAAGTCATTCTTGTGATAGTCTTGGAATGTTTAGTGCAGTGTTTTTTTTAATCTTGATTTCTGTTGGCAGAAAAACCTCTGCAGAAACTGAAAGGATGGCATAACGATTCCCTGTGATTAACGCCAATGGATACTAACAGACCTACCGCAATGTGGCTAATGATCTGAGGAAAATTAAACATTACACGATTAAGACGCCATGCTTTTCTAGGAATAGACAACAGCTCCCTGTGTTAAAATGGCATTAGTAGATGCTATCCATGATGCCGGCGATTATGACTTGGTCGTGATAATTCGCAGTATTGCCAGCTGCCAAAAAAGCAGCTCTGCCACATGCAGCAGGACGAGTGTGCAGCTGGGTGCCCAAGGAGTCACAGTGACTGAACACTGCACCCGCTGTTACAGAGCTGTTCTAGCCACCTTTAACTTCCGGGTAAAGATTGAACCGGCTTCACTGACCGACCATACAGGCCACGAAAGACAGGCACCAGGTTAACTTTAAACAATTGATTGCAGCCAATCACAGTACTCATTTCCACCACGTTCTGGTTACTTTCTCTTTAGAAATAGATGTGAATTCGAGGGCAGTACAGCACAGAAGAGTTCACATTCAGCCTCCAGCTTGGTACCACAACAAATTGGACTATAAAAAATCTACTTTTTAATGTTAGCTCATAGGTAAACCTATTTTCTAAAGAGTGTACATAGGGGGAACACGGATATGAAGAGGGGTACACAGCCACAGATATTGTTTGGTTATGTATCCAATGGAGTGGCTATTTTGGAATTGAGAGATTCACAGCCTAATTAGGGATTCCCTAGCGTGAAGCATTTAACACAAAAAAATGATGTCGAAATCATTGCTACTCATCACAGAATGAAGTGCAGTTGGAGCAAGTTCACTCACACATTCAGCCTCCATCCAGAACAGCACTATGCGCACTCACACAGACAGCGTGCTGCACTGCACACATCCACACCACCTCAACAAACACCAACTCCAGCACTTCCCATATACAATGCTTTTAACACTGCACAAGCACGGTGCCCCCAGCACTACACTACTCACACACGCATTGCACAGATACATGCAACACTGCCACCAGTGAAAACAGACCACACCACCAGCAATGCATACACTCCTCTCACAACACTATAACTACACACGCCTTCCTAGCGCTGTGCGCACTACTTCAATGCTGCACAAATACACAGAGAGCACCTAGTGCTGAACATAGAATACCCAAACACACACACACACACACACACACACACACACACACACACACACACACACACACACACACACACACACACACACACACACACACACACATACACACACACACACACACATATATATATATATATATATATACACAGCTACAAGAAATCTGGTCCTGCAGTGCTAATTGAGCATAGTTGATTCTGGGATAACTGGTTTTATTGTAATAACTATAACTATTGGAATGTGCCCTTACTATGCCAACTGGGCAAAATGGAATCTGGCACTGATGTTATAACTGACCAAAATAGTATCTGGACCTACAGAGTAAAGTGGGCAAAATTGAACATAGCATTGAACTCCTTGGGCATAATGCAATATGACCGTCCTATGCTAAAGGGGCATGGCTGATTCCAGCACTTGTTAGCTAACTGGATATAAAACAATCTGGTATTGCTATGCTACTTGGGCATAGGGGAAACCTGCCAATGCTCTCCTAACTACAGATATCCTTGACAATAGTTGTAGTAGCTTGGAATATGATGGCAATGGTGTAAAAATGTAGGATTTGATGGCAACACCTGCCAATGGTGTGAGTTCTTGTGAATTTCATACCAAAGACTTGTAATTATGTGAATACCTGGGCCAATGATGGCATTACCTGATATACCATAGTAATACCTGTCATGAGTATCGCGCATATTATGTCATTATCTGACACAAGATGGAGTGTTTCTTCCTGGACATTTGATGGCAATAGCAGTTGGATACAATGATATCAATGGCTATCAATCAACCCTTTGGCTTTTTAATGCTCGTTATATAGGAAGGTAAATCCTTGCTTTCAAACATTTTGCTAACAACTCCATCATTTTTACAGATGTATCTACAATCCACCGACTATGGTATTGGGGCCCATTTGAAGGGGAGCATTTTTGGAACAGATGTTTAGATGGATCTGTAACCTCAGATGTGATAGCAGTCGTGGGATTCCTTAGGTCCGTAAATTTGAGTTAAGGTGAAGTAATTTTAGTCGGCAAAAAGAGGGATGGATTATGATTTTAGATTTTTTAGATTTGAACAATTTCAAGAATATCATGGTAGGTTTTTTAGGCCTGAAGAGAGTAAATAGGAGACAATGTGGGTGCAATAGGATTTAAGAACAGGAAACTCTTGTGGACGCTTGCTAGCTCTAGTTTAAAAGGAGCATATAAAGATTCAGACATGCACACCCTGGAATAGGGTTGGGGACAGTATGTATTGCTCTTTGCAACTCTAACAAGGGCTCCCTAGTGAGGCAGGAAATATTAGGAAGCACAATGCAAAAAGAGTCCAAGGTGTGACAGGTTCAAGACATCATACATCTAGGGAGGCTGCATGACTTGATGGAATACCAAGATGCACTATCAATGGCAAAGCCAGGTGGTTAGAAACCTTTTTAAAAAATGTGTTTGATAACGTGCTGTTCATGTGTCATATACTGGAAACTTTTGCAGCATTATTGAAGGCTCCTATTTACAAATGGGGAAATAGGAATGACCATACTTCTTTTCAGGTGTTTTTCACTTTCAGGCATATCAGGTAAGATAGTCACACTTGAAGTCCTCCACAGTCTAAAAGAATGGGCAGCGGCCCAGGAGAGCTGCTCCAACAGATGGGTTTAAGATTTCAGAGAGTTGTGTTGTCTCTTGTCTTGTTCTGTGTATATTTGTAGGTTTGCTGTTATGTTTCGCAGGATAAAGCTATTATGACAGATTGAAGATGTATGATGCTTATATTCTGTAAATTAAGTTGTGACGCTTTATTGTGAGACATTGTTTACTTTATTGGTAGTTGTTGTTGTTCATTGCAAACTTAATAAAGTGTTTTAAAAAAAAAGATTTCAGAGAGTTGATGTCAACGCAGCACCACTGCTGTGGACTGGCATAACTGGATGAAATGTCAATTAGAAATCCGCAGAGTTTGCACTAATAATTTGCAACTTTATGCATTTGTTGAGTTCATTGAAGAATGCACGTGCATAAATTAGAGAACCAGGGGCAAGCTGGTGATTACTGAGACTGCGTCAGCAGCCTCACACACAAACGTGGTGTAGGAAAAGATTTGATTAAAGAGATAACCAACAAATAATGCCTTAAAACAGGAGTGCATTCTGGTCCCTTTACTATTTAGCTTTTTTTCTTGTAGCCCATGCCCTTGGGCTGGCATCCAGATCTTCTCCAGGTAGTGCTCAGGCAGATCATGTTACCTGTCAGTTACATACAGGCTATGCGGAAACCCTGGATTGCACTGCTATGGGTTTTAAATTGCTGATAAATAAACAGAAAGCCTACTGCAAGGTTAACATTATGCTGGTATTTAATAATAAAACAATGATATCCTTCAGAAGAAAGAGATGTAAGAAGTGCAGGCTTGGAGAGAACTTATTGGAGATAGAGGGCTTCTATAACTCTCAGGTCGAGCCTATCCTTGATGCCCAAATTGCTTAAGGGATCAACATGGTGTAATGGGCTATTTTTGACACCCATTGCATTCAAATATATAATACAAATCTGTGTGCCACTGCGCTATGCAGCATTGAAGTATGTCCTGTCAAAACTGTATATCCTGAAAAGGAAATGTTGGGACTGCGCAAGCTCTGCTCATAAAAGTACTGGAGGCATGTGTGGAGCTGGGCATAAATGCCTTGACATGAATAGCACATTTATCAATATACAAAGTTGCACATAAAACGAAAGTAGCGTTGACTGATTCTATAATCAGACAAAGTAAATAGGAGATCTTAGACGCTCAACATCATCCCATCAATCTGGTCATGTTCAAAGCTGTAGAGGGGGTACCCGGCATGAGTCACTGCGCGCACGTCCCGCCTCACTGTCAATTTTAGTGCAAACCGAAAGAACTATCCACAGAGACAGAGTTGGAGTATTCAGAGCACATCTAAGATCCCAGAAATCACAAGCTAGTGACTGCGTGTAGGACAGTGGCAACCAAGGCACCATGGTATCTGCAGAAAATACCGGAAAATAAATACTGTCAACAAAATAATCACGTGATTCCGGCACCATCCGTTCAAATGCCTGACTCCAGACTTTGTGACACTAGAGATCTCCAGTTCTTGCACTTTTGGACAAGTATGAAGTGCTCCAAAGTCATATAACCTATGCAAGACGCTGTTGAGACTGACATTAAACAAAGGTACAGGGACCACACACTTCACCTGCCTTGGAAAGAATATCGGGGAAGATAAATACCACAAAATCAGTGGAGATTGTACTTATCACTACGAGGTCCAGTTCCTTAAACCATGGATGACATTAGTTGTCCTACTTGTACTTCAAAATGTGTACTGATGTTTTTTTTCTTAATTTTTATGGCACACATTGACGGTGGTTCCTCGCCAGTAAAACATACTCTGCTAATCAGGCACTTTACAAATATGCTTTGTGGTTCAAAGGTGGTGTACGTGTGTTTAACATGTGATAGCCTGACCTGGCTCCTGACTCATTGAGTGTGTACCATGATTACTATCATTCATCTATCTTGATTAGTAAAATACATATAGGAAACTCATGGGCACCTCTGCTTTACACCTTCCAAAACTGCACCAGTAGCTGAAAAGTGAAATGGGCACATTTAAGATACAAAGGTTAAATGGAAATTCAAAGTGTGTAGATGAAAAACAAACGTTGTCTATTTATTTATGCCAACACTTTTGAAAACAAAGGCTTCTGCAATTTGCGAGTGATATTTCGGAGATGCATATGGGCATCTCTGACCTTGCAGGGTCCAAGGAATGTATGATATGAATAAGAGTGGTCCACTAAGCCTTGATTCTGAAGAAATGTGGCTTTACTTTAATTCATAAAAGCCCGTGTTCAATCCCATTGATATCTTCAATGCACTCATACCTGATGATGGTGTACTAGCTCCTAACATTGTAATGTAGGTATTTCTAAATGTAAATCAATAGTTCGCTACAGAACAATATTTTAATAAGAAAAATAGTCTATTGGCCAATTTCACTTTTAGTAAAATTAAGTTACTAATCCCGACTAACTCACATCTGCTGATAAAGTTGTGAAGTGATACAATATGACTTCCGTCTCACCCAGGAAAATCTTTGTGATCATCAAGTAAGACTTGCACAACTCAACACATGTTGCAAGGATGTTTTCCAAAGTTTGGCTGAAGCCATAACAAAACTAGAGTATGGGCAATAGGGGGTTATAACTCATGGCTGCTAACTGCGGGCAGTGGCTATTTGTTTCAGAGGAGGTAGGGAATGGGTGGATATAAGTAAGAAATCGATGGTGGACGCGGACAATACACTTCTCACCATCATTGACTCTCCATGCATACTTTGTGCTGCACTGCACCAATTCCATTGGGAGCTGAAGCCTGAGCAAATTGTTGGAAACTAAGATGAACACTTCTTTCGGAAGTCATCCTCATTAGACTCTGTCAGGAGTCAACGTCTTGCAAGAGGCTCAACATCTTCTTTCGGATTTCTCAGCAAGGGAAAATGACAGCTATAATGCCAGTGGACCCAATAGTGCTAAGGGTTTATTCCAGTTAACCACACAGACCTGGCATCTCTATTCTGCTCTGCCCCTACTAGAAGAAGTAGGCCGAGCCACTTCCAGACACACTGTCTCCCCAATGGTTGCATCAGTGTCCAAATCTCTGATCCTCAGTCCAATTAAGCAGCACAGCTCTTCCAATGAAATCCTCTATGTTCCAAGCGACGTTAAGAGAAGGGTTTCCAGCCCTCCTTCAATGAGTGATCTTGACCCTTGTGGAAGGGGACTTTCAATTGTCTAAATCTCGAAAATGTAGTTAACAGAGTGGTGAGGCACTGAATGTCATGGTAAAGGGTAGTAGGGGACTGGTGGCTTTCAGGTCTCCCTCTAGGATCCAAAATGGGGTTATCTCCAAGTGGAGTGTATCTTCTCTTTCCCTCTCTTAAATACCCTGCCCTAGAGGGTTAGCATGAGTGCAGAAATTAAGCATGCTGGGACATTATAGGATAGTTGAAGGGATCTTCACTGCCCGGGGGGGCGGAGAGGGTAGCAGATGCTGCAGTAGGTCTGTCTGTCCATATCAGGCTCCCTGATAACAAAGAGACTAACTGAAAACATCTTCTATTTTCTAACTGCACTCCGATGTTCACATTATTATGTATGGGATTAATTCCATCTCCTGAAGCTTTCATCGTCGCACGAGGTGTGGCAAATAATCAATGCACTCCAAACGACTGTATAGGCTGAGCCCAGACACACTGAGATGCGTCCTGTGAGAAGGGTCACAGTTTTATTCCCATGGACACACTAATTAACCTCCAAACACAGGCAAGCACGTTTTGGTACTTTAAAAAATGTAAAAGCAAAATTGGCTACAACTTTCACAATGTGCATGCCACAGCAAAACCAATTGTAGCTAATTTGCTTTTTCTTTATATCTGTCTAGCATCCAGGTACGAGAACTGCATTCAGATGTTGGAGCACACTCAAAAGTCCAATGTATTTTTACCATCTGCTGCATATTTAAAACAACCCCCAGTCTTAGAATGGTTTTGAGCTCAGCATTACTTTGCCCACTAAAAGTACAAAAACACAAAACAATGCAGGTTATAAGGGTGAAGAAGAAGGAGTCTGACACGGTGGGGTCATGTTGCTGGCTATAGACACTTTTAGATCGACAAACACCTAACCAAACCTATGTCTATTCAGGGTTTCCCTCCCTCAACCTAGGTAACTAAGGAAATATCAGAATGTCTGTCAAAGATAAAGTTCTCAGTCCTTGTCAACACCCTACTACTAGCCCTAAAACTCAAACTCAGGAAGTTCTAAACAAAGTAAAGTTCTTCCACCAGGAGAATGCCTCCCTTCTGTGGTATCTGGTGGTATTTCTGTAAGGTTAAAAGTCCAGGAGAAGGTCTCCCTTCTCCTGGCATGGAAATCATGGATCACTGTTAGGGAGAATTCCCAAAAATGTGCTAATTTCCCTTACCTTTTGAGACCCCCAGCAACTTTGCTGGATTTCCAGGATTTGATTTTTTACCTGGGAATATTGTGAGCCTTTTTTCCCACTCTTCCATGTATTTTGATGTGTGTTTTACTTTTGTGTTCTTTGGTTATGGAGTTTTAAAACAACTCCATAGGCATCATCTTTTTCTGTGTGTCACACAGCAGCTTCAGTGTAGTGGCACAGGGATGTCTTTCAGACTTCCCAAGGTTTAAATACCTTCTCTGGGACTGACTACTGTCTCCCAGAGCATGTAAAGTTAAATTGACTTTACTAGTGTCTTTAAATTTACAGACCCAGCACACACTATCTTCCTATAGAGTGCTGGAGGGGTTGCCTAGCATCCCCTGAGTCAAAACACTCATGTAACAGTCAAATGTTACCCTTTCCTACTTGAAATGGCTGGTGGCAGAGGTTTAGATCAAACGACCATGATGTTTCCCGGCCGCGAACAACAGTAGCTAAAAATCGGGTCAGCCATGTTTTTCAATATGGCGCCCAAGACCTATCTGTAAAAACAGAGTATGGTCAACTTTTTCACCATTTCTTTTTGGAAAGGTCCTTCTTGTGTTTTTCTCTGCGCGCCAAATCAGCTTTGGTCCCTTTGTTTGTTGGCCTTTGGCGGGCTTCAGTGCTGAAGCCATCCTCCGGCGCCTGAGTGTCTGGGGTGGACAGGATGTGAGGGAGGTGCCCGAAACTCCCTGTGCTTAGTCTTCTAGGAGACCCGAATGCACTCTGGTGTGATTGGCCGGCTGGCTGTCTGCACACATCTTTTCCTCACACCTTGATAAGGTCACAGCAGTGATACTCTCTCTAGGCCTGGCAATGGGGTCAGCTCCTGCTGGATCCCTGTTGGACTCCCACTCTGTGAAGAAAATAAATAAATAAATGTTGGGGCCAATTAGCAACGTTTACCTCCATCTTTGGGGTGGAGGTCAAAATAGGCTGACTTTCTAGGGAAAATCCATCTGGAATACCGCTGGCTGTATTAGGCCCAATACTGAATTGAGTGGCTAATAAAATTGGGCATTTTTGGCAAAGTCCACAGATTTTACCATTAACTATGAACTCTGAATGAGGCCTTTATAGCCTCGAAATTATTCACCGTTGTGAATAAGCATAAATCTGAGGATATTTTAAAATCATAAACAATATTTGAAAATAATGTTTCTAGTTAATCTTTTCGAGGTAATCCCATTCTAAAACGTGATTCAAATATTGGCCACTTAGCAATCACTTATCGCATTCAAGTTCAACTTGAGGTTAGTGATAACAATCTTGTAATTATATTTATAACCGAGTCCTGGTTTAATGAGGTCTCGGGCCCAGCTACACTTCTTTTAATGCTTCCATCATATTCAATGATAAGGCATGATGCATGTAGAGAAAGCGCGTGGCATAGCTATTATTTTTAAAAGTGAACATAATATTTCTAAGGGTCACATAACTCAATTTACCTCTTTTGAAAGCTTGATGGTAATACTGTCTATCTCAATGACACAAACTTTATTTTTCTTTGTTCATTTGTAGATTGCCACATATGGTAAAAACGGATTTTATTGCATACTTTGTTTCTTTAGCAATTGATCTAAACCTAGCTTTAGAAAATACCTCCTTTTTAGGGGATTTTAATTTATGGACTGATGACCGGACAGATGTCTCTGTACAAAGCTTACTGGGAACAATTTCTGATCTTGGACTGACACCCAATCAGTGTTCACACCCATCAACATGGGCATACTAAAGATTGTATTACAAAATGGTACTAGTTACATGCGCTTCGCCCAAAATTCAGAAATGCATTCTAATATCACACAAATGTCAATATTGGATTCTTGCTATATGAGTTGGGTTTAAGATTTATTTAATATTCTGACATTGCAGTACATTCAGCCGACACGTGTTTTGACACAGCGGCTTTCTCAAGGACTTATCTATGAGTGAAGGTGCTCCCGTACAATTATAGCTGTCAATTAGGTCGAATTGTAGCAGTTTCCCAGCTATTCTGCAAACACTTTGAGTGGTGTATTTTGTGTTCAGCTATTTATGAAACCGTATTTGCCGGTGCGGATCAGGTCTTCAAATATTAACCTGGTATCGAATTAGATGTCCTTTAAGGAATCATCTCAAATGCCAACACGTGTGTCTCATTCCTTGTTCCATAATAAATATTGGTTGCTACATATAAAGGTAACAATCCGAAGTATATATGGCTTTCCCCTCCCAATTTGCCTGACCATTTTAAGATTAGTTTTAGTATTTCAGCACCTGTGATGCTTCCCCGCTTCGCTGCTGCTAAGTTCCTAAAACCACCATCAAAAGGAAAACCCTCAAAGCTGAGATATTTAAAAATTCTATTCAAAGTTATGTTGTAAATATTTAGGCGCTACATGCCTGAAAACCTCAGAGCGCAGCCAGAGATATGGCCAGTCCAATTTCTTCTTTATTGGATGACTACTACCCAACGTTGACCAGAATTAGTGACGTATTAGCTCCACTACGAAGTAGGCTCTGTTCATCTAAAATAAACGTTGGTATATAGCGGAATTAAGAGTTTCATAATTCACTGCAGAATGCCTTCAAAATGTGGTTTGAATCCCAATTAGATTATCACAAAAATATACTTACCAAAGTGAGGAGTGAATCTAAGTTGCCGTTACTATGTCTAAGAAAGCCTTTTATGGCGCAAAAATTAATAACATGACTAGCTCATTTAAACAAATGTTTGAAAATCACTAATCTACCAAACCCATTAATTTGGTCATGATGGAGTGGTTTTCATCTATTCATTATAAATTGAAGAACAATGAAACTATGACTCAGACCCATATCCATTATTTCATATCCGATTTACACTGACCCAGCACTGAAACGTCGTTTTCACCTGTATCTAAATTTAATGTCTGCCTCATTAATATAGATGAACTTAGAATGATCATCATCTCTGTGAAAGGGACATCTTGTCCTGTGAATGCATTCATCATAGCAGTAATTTAAGGATGTTGCGAGGAACTTCTAACATTTTCTTACAACTTGCGTTCCTAGCTAATTCTCTAAGGGTTAAGTCACTTCCCTGATTAAAACATCCTGGGCACTCCACTTTTAAAGAATTCTTCCGTGGTCCCAGGTGATTTAAACAGCTATCTTCTGATAGCAAATACTCCATTTCTGTCAAAGGTCTCGGTGAAGGTGGTTACTCTCCAAGGAGTGTATTAAAATATTGCCTGTTGGGTGATGAGACAAATTGGGCTTAAACCCTCACTATGGGATATGACTAGCTTTGAAAGTGGATTGTGAAAATAAAGGTATCCAGTGCTAAAGTCACCTGGGACATGGTCATGGGTGTTAGGGGTGTCCCCTGTGGTGTGGGCTGCCTGCGGGGTCATGGTCAGGGGTGATGGGCTGCCTGTGGGGCATGGTCAAGGGTGTAGTGGGGTCCCCTGTGGTGTGGGCTGCCTGCGGGGCATGGTCAGAGGTGTAGGGGGTCCCCTGTGGTGTGGGCTGCCTGTGGGGCATGGTCAGAGGTGATGGGCTGCCTGCGGGGCATGGTCACGGGTGTAGTGGGATCCCTTGTGGGTGTGATAATGGTTGTCATTAGTTGGGTTTGTGCATTTGTCTGTTTGTGACATGCATGCATGTGCACAGGCATTTGTACTCACCAATGAGCCATGTGTTGCCCTGGTTCCCAGCTTCCAGGTTCCGGTGTAGGGCTGACATTCTGAATATGGAACTGTCACGGGTGGACCCGGGATAGTTTGCATAGACAGAGGTGATGATTCACTTGGCATCACATACAACCTGCACGTTGATGGAATGCCAGTGCTTGCGGTTGCGATAGATATGCTCAGTGGCCCTAGGTGGACGTAGAGCCACATGGGTGCAATCAATGGCACCAAGCACTTTGGGGAAGTGTGCTACCCCGCAAAAGTCCAGGACCATGGCCTGCCTTTCTGCAGGTGTTCTGGGCATATATATGTGCCTGCGGACTGCTGGGTGTGCAGTCATGATTGGCAACACCTGGTGTAGGCAGAGTGATGCGTGGCCTGTGAGACGCCCCCAACTATGGCAGTTGTCCGCTGAAGTGACCCAGTGGCCAAAAAATGCAGGACATTGAGCACCTTTTCCAAGGGGCTCAGTGCTTGGGAGCACAATGTGGGTGATGTGAGGTCATCCTCCCACTCAGTGACCAGGTCTAGGATGATATGAGGTGGAAACCTATACCTGCCATAGACCTGGTCATCAGGCATCCCAAAAAAGCTAGTCCTGGGTAAGAAAATGCAGGGCCTGGCTAGCCTCCTCCTCCTGTGGTGTCCCACAATCACTGCTGCGAGAATTGGGACATTTATTGTAGCTGTATATGCTTGTTTGTTGTTTTTGCGCACTTTTATGCTGCGAGGGAGCGCTTCCGCCAGCTTTCGCGTGGCTGACCTGTTTCCAGCTTTGCATGTCTTTTGGCGTGCACGGGTTTGTCCTGTTCAATTCCATGAATACGTGTTATTAGCGCGCGTGTGGGCGTCACAGGGATTTCGCTGCTGAACTTCCCCAATTACGCCCACATTTTTGCATGTTGTACCCTATTCTGCGTGTTCAGCTGCCTTTTTAGGTGTGTGCGCTGGACGTTGTGTGCCTTCACTGGGCGACTCGCGTACAGCTTTCAGGTTGCTGCAGTGACATGTGCGCCACACGCGGATTCTGCGCAGGCCCCAGGTACGCCAGGCACAGGGCCTTCCATGAATCGGGAAACGGGCGCACGCGTGCATTTCGCACGCGTGCAAAGCGTTTTTCACGCTTGCGCCACACATTTCGGCGCACAATCATTCCATAAATCACCCCGTGTATGTGAAACGAAGTAGTACATCTTTAGTACTTCTCAAACGAGCAAAGGTAAGAACTTAATTATAGATAGGAATTCGTCTGTAACAATCTTTTTGAGTTATTGTAAGAAACTATATGCTTACTCTAGTAGAATGATATATGCATTATTATCCTGATTTTGGCAAGACTCAAATAGTGGGTCACTATTTAACCGACTATCAAGTACACATTTCTCATACTTGCTGTGGTATGGGGCGTGGTCATCGGGCATCAGATGCAGATGGAAGCTTGAGAGATCCCTGCCACTACCTCCCAGATCCTGGAAAAATCCTGCCATTACCCAGCTCACAGATGCCACAGACAGCGGCAGTAGTACATGACTTGGGGATGCATCGGTTGGTCTGGTTACCAGCTGCGATGGTGTTGAACCGATGCCATTCCATCCTCCAAATGCTGAACTGGGAGGTAACCAAAAACCTACATTGCCGCCTCCTGCACTGATTGAAGCTCTGACAGACACCGCCAGTGACTTGGCTCCACAGGTGTGCCCAACCATGACTGGTGTGTTGGAGGAAGCCTCCTCCCCACCCGGGGGTGTCGCTGAACATTGGGGCCCCCCAGAGACAAGGTAATATGGAGGGCATGGCCTATCCTGCCGAACCCCAAGATGGCTGCTGCCCATTGCACTGTGACGCAGAGGCCTGCGCGAGCATACATATATCCTTGCTCGGTCTCATTCGGCTGTCAGCGGGACACCTACTGGATTGTCTGCCTTCCTGTCTTCCACTTCATCAGCCAAGTTCTGGCCTTTTCCTTCTTACCCCTTGGTGGAATGGCCTGGAGTTGTCCTCCTTAGTCCTTCTGGCCCGGGGCCCGTGGAGGATATCTGAAGCCAGAGGATGGTTGGACCCACTTTCACCAGTTACTGCTGCGGGAGCGGGGGTTGTGGACCCTCCATTGGGAACACCACACAGCGACCAGGTGTCAGTGTCTGAAACAGCATCTATCACAGGGATATCCCCTCCTTCATTGATGGGGATAGCAGACTACAGCAAGTCGTTGTGGGGAGAAAGTGACCCCGCAGTCACGCAGTTTGTGGTGGAGCGCACCATAGAATCATATCACAGAAACTTTCTCCAGGATCCAGAGCCAGACCGAGTGTAGCAAGAATATTTTAATACTATGACCATGACATAATCCTTCTGATGGCCAGATGGAAAGGCCAGTTATACATGGACAATGCCTCAATGCCTCAATCATGGTATTCCCGGATTATACTAAAAAGGTGCAACAACAACAACAACAAGATTTCGATGAAATTTAATGCACCCCGAGGAATCACAAAATAAGATACATGCTGTTGTACCCGGCCAGGCTTAAGATCATCCGTGGTGACCGTCATGGGGCCTGCAACTCCCCGGAGGAGGCATGGGACTGGTGGGTAACAGAGGGCAGCTGGACCATGACAGCAGATTATAAAGGAACCGACAACAAAAGGGACATATATCATACAAAGGGTCGCCTCAAACGCAGGAAGCAGAGGTCAGAATGTATGATGGTGGAGCCAAGAAGATCACAGTAGCGGAAGATGAAACTATAGTTGGCAGGTGAGGTGGGGGATAAACCGATGGTTGGGGCTGAATGCAGTACTTCGGAGGGGGATACACAGCAACTGTCCGATTGACTCCTGTGCTGGTTATCAGAAGGGGTCCTTCTGTATGGAAACTACTAACAGGCAGCTGCAACACTGATATGTTGAGGTTGGGCTGAGTGACATTAACAGTGGGATAAATGTGCAAGGGGCATGTAATGGTAACTTTTTAACATTCGACTGATTTCCTTACATACACAAGGGGTAAAAGGCCATGTAACCCCTTGTGGGCAGGACAACTAGGTTTCTCCCCTCTTGAGACATTGGATCATGTGTCCAACGTTTTTTTGGTTGTAAGATTTATAATATGGTTCAGTGGGTTTGGGGAAGGGAGGGGTGGGGTATATGAGATACGGATTGGATCGGCCCTTGAAGTCTGGAATTTGGTACCAAACAACAAGTAGTCTTGTGAGGTGGCATATTAGGAGGCTCCTAACATTGAAGAATGGAGCGAATCACAGTTATGACATGGAATGTTAGAGGGATGGGTCGAGCAGTTAAGAAGAGAAAGTTTACTGAATAACTGATAAGATGGGGAGTGCAGATCGCATCCATTCAAGGGATGCACTTGACAGCGGCTGAACTACAGAGGGTGAGAACGAGCTGGGGAGGAGACGTACACGGTACAATGTATTCATCCTACTCTAGGGGGTCAATCATATGGGTAGCCAAGGGTGTCCCTCTACAGATATCTAAGGTCCTTTGGGATGGCGAAGGGAGAATGGTAGTGGTGCTGGGGGTATTGGATTGGAGAGAGGTGTACCTGGTTAATTCCTATGCCCTGAATATGGACAATAACACCCAAACTGATGGGAGGTCACAGACATAGACACATTATCTGGGGAGAAGACTTCAAGTGTTTGCTTGACCACACCTGGAAAGATCATACAAGACCCTGGAATACAAATCCTCAAACCAAATTGTGCGAGACCTGTCCGTAGTTAAGTTGTGGCGAGAACATAGGGAGGAGACCATACTATATTCTTTTTACTCACACCCACACAGGACACATTCATGGGGAGGAATTTTCTGTTCACTTCTCGATGGTGGCTACATTAACCTGGGGGAGGCATAATGGAGCCATTCCTACTTGGAAACTATGTGTGTGACTCTTTGTTGGATGTGGCCTACAAGGAGACAATGAAAGAAGCCATTGAAGAATACTTGATGGATCCGTGGAGGATTCAGGTGTGGAATGGGAAGCATTAAACGTTCCAATCAGGTGGACATGCTTAGCCAATACAAACAGGGTCCGGGCATGCTTCAAAATACACTTAAAGCAACTGAAAGAACATTATGAAGCTGGAGGGAGACATACCGATGGGGAATGTGTGTGGGGCTGAACTAATTAGGGAACGTATACTCCAACAGCAAGCACAGGAAAGAATGGGGAATCATGACTACACAGATTACATGGAAAGCATATGCGTGTTGTTGCTCCTTGGTGCTTCTTTGTTTTAGTTGCCTCTTTGACATTTTAGAAATAAGCCTTCTTAATTCTTAGCATATTTTTAACCTGATTTAATTATTGGTGTTATTGGCGTTTTCTAATTGCATTCACAGTATATTAGACCCACACTGCCATACTGTGCTGTTGCTTGTAGCTAACATGCAGTTTTAGAAGGCAGACGTGTCAGTGTGGCCTCCAAACTACAATTTCCAAGTTCTTGTAGTTCAGCCACTGTTATAACCACCCAACAGGCGCATCAGCGCCAGCACATCGGGGACGGTTATTGATGGATTAAAAGATATTTAAGGCCATCAATCCAACCATTCCATTTAGATACGAGTATTCATGTTGTTGCTCTTGGTGTTTCTTTGTTCCAATTGCCTCTTTGTCATTTTAGAAATAAGCCTTCTTAATTCTTAGCATATTTTTAACCTGATTTAATTATTGGTGTTATTGGCGTTTTCTAACAACATTCACAGTATATTAAACCCACGCTGCCATACTGCGGTGTTGTTTGTAGCTAACATGCAGTTTTAGAAGGCAGACACGTGTTCGTGTGGCTTTCGAAATAGAATTCCCAAGTTCTTGTAGTTCAGCCACCAATATAACCACCCGACAGGCGCATCAGCACCGGCGTGTCGGGGACGGTTATTGAGGGTTGGTGGCGGGAGGCATGAGGTAGGCCTGATCTCTTACTTATACGTGTTAAAATCCTGCAGGTAAATATGGGAATTGTTGAGGTTCTTAATGCTATCAGGTTAGCCAGGGAAAAGCTGGATGCTAGGTGCCAGACCCAGCCTATCCCTCCTATTCGTCCTGCCCCCTCTCACTAATATCAGATCCCTCTAAGGCCGGGCTCCGTAATAGTTTAAAAACCTCCATTAGATCTACCTCCACTCCTTAGGTGGTATCCTTTAATGACCGGTCCAGTAAGGAGCGGTGCAAATGTTCTCAAACAGATAGGCATATGCCAGAGAAGGAAGATGTGGGAGGTGATACTGATTATGGAAATATGGCTTGTAGCCAAACCGCCACCCCCTCTCATTGTGAGGTAGCTTCTAAGGCCCACACGGAAGGAGAGTCGGCGGAGGGTACACAGGTTTAGTCCTCTCCCACTACAGTCCCTTCAATTACAGTCTCTCATCCTACCCCTCTAACCCCAGACCAGTCTAGTTGCCATTGTAGGAAAAAGTCTAAACTCTTAGCTAACACACATGATAATCCCATCCCAATGACCCTCCCTTCTCGTAATCTGAAACTCATGCTGCCTAGCACCAGATCACTCCTGAAACATGCTACAGAGGTAGCCATGCACATTGAGGAGCAACACTTAGATATCTGCGACCTCACTGAAACTCAGCGTCATGAGGCTGCAGGGCCTTCTTTGGCACAACCTATACCCGAAGGTCTGGGAAAGTAAGGCTGAAATGATCTTACGGACAGACATTTTATTGGTCAAGGTTGGTATTAGTGCAGAAACCTCTTTGAACATTCTGTTGCTATAGAGGGCCCCATCCTCAGCACCCAATTTTCCCATACAGCCGAGTAACTACCTGCTCTCTATCCTTAACCACAATACCAAGCTAATTCTACTAGGAGATTTTAACCTCTGGTTAGGTAGCAACATGGATGCTACTGCAGGAGCCATGGAGTTTTGGCCCTGGAATCCCTTGGATTCGTACAATTCATTAGCAAAACCTACGCATATAAAGGGACATACCCTTTATTGGCTCGTCTTTCACAACCTCAATCTAACCAAGGTTAAAATCTCACCATGTCCCTGGTCAGATCATTTTTGTATTTACTTTCAAACCTGTATCGCCCTTTTCTCTAAGAAACAAGAGGTCATGAAGGTCTCCACTGTTGTCAGAAGTTACAGGAACTTGACATTAGAGAACCTTACACCATGGGCTGAGTCCCTGAATGCAGAAATTCAGAATACTGAAAGTCAGGAGGCCATTACAGTCAGACTAGTTAAATCTCTAGAGTCTGTTACAGACACCTTACCCCCTCTCAAGGACAAATGCTTGGTGAAGCGTAAACGCAGTCCCTGGTTTATTGATAAACATTTAGAGTTCAAAGCTAAAATAAATGTAATTGTTCTATGCTTGGAGACAATCCCTGGACCAGTCTAGTCTGGACAATTATAAAAAAAAAGCAGCACTCACTAAGTGGCGATACTCTCAGTGAAAAAGGATTCCCTGAATAGTAGAATACTTAACGCCTCATCCGATAGCAAAGAGTTATTTAAAATTACTTGAAACTCCTAAGGGCCTTAGCCTGGACTCTATTCTTAAGAATGAGAGGTGGTGTACAGATATTCAGTCCGCCATGTTTAAGAAACCTGAAAAAATTAAAGAGACTATCCAAGAGAAAAAATTGCTTTTGAATCTGGTACAATGTGAATCAAAGGACCCTGTCATATCTAAAAAGTACAAAAAAGATCTGATCTGTATCTTTTCTCCTGTCTCAGAAACGGACTTAGCAAAAATCATTTCTCAATTAAAAACCACCAGTTGCAAGGGAGATTCTTGCTCTGCTCTAATTATAAATGAATGCTCACCCCTGCTTATTACAGCCCTTACCAAATTTCTAAACTCATCCTTTGCGCACAATTGTGTTCCTCAAAACCTTAAAAATGTGTGGCTTACTCCTTTATTAAAGAAATCTAACCTATGCCCATTGACACACTCCAATTACAGACCAATTTCCAATACCCCATTTCTGTTGAAAATCTTCGATAGGGTTGCATGCAACCTGATTTCTCAATATCTTAATGCGGCTGAAATCTTACACAAATTCCAATCAGGATTTCATCAAAATCATGGGACTGAGACAGCACTCTTATCCCTCAAATCCCAGTTGCTACAAGCTGTGGATGGTGGTCAAATTTCGTTACTTATGATTCTGGACCTTTCACCGCGTTTGACCTGGTGGATCACTCCATCTTGAACACCAGGTAAAGGGATATCGCACATTTTTCAGCCGAAGCCACACAATGGGTCTCATCATTCTTCAGCGGTAGATTGGTCAGAGAAGCAAGTGAGTCAACCAAATCAAGACCAACGCCTTTGCTCTATTGGGTCCCTCAGGGAGCATCCGTGTCACTGTGTTTCTATAACATCTTTATGGTCCGCTTTTTCCACATGCTGGAACAAGACAGGATTCTCTTTGCCAACTATGTGGATGATACGCGGTGCGTTATTCCCATTACAGGATCTCATGATGTTGATGAATTGTACATCAATAAAGTATATCTTGCTGTACAAAGGTGGATGGTCATGAATGGACAAGCTCTGAATAGTGCTAAAACAGAGCTTTTGATTGTGGGCTCTGATTCCAAATTGGCTAAACTTGATCCTATGTACTCCAGCTTTAACATAGACCAATGTAATATTAAGGTTCAAAGTAAAGTAAAGACTCTAGGTGTCATACTGGACAAAAACCTGAACATGAAGGCCCAAATTAGCAGCCTTGTTTCTACGTCTTCCTATTACATTAAACGTCTGCACCATCTCTGTCCTATAATCTCTGAAAAAAATTCAGAAACTCTAGCAAGAGCCATTATACGGTCTAAGATAGACTACTGTTGTAGCCTCTTAGCTGGCTTCACCCAAACTGATCTTCATCGTCTTCATGTAATCCAGAATGGGGCCATAAGAGCTGTGAATAGATTGAACCGTAGTGATCACGTCTCGGATGCAAGACAGAGTCTCCACTGGCTCCCTCTGCAAGCCAGAGTGCACTTTAGGCTACTACTGATTACTCAAAAATGGATGGTGGGGCTTATGCCAATATATATACATTGGAAGTTGTGGAAAAAATACACAAACCCAGATCCTTAAGATCTGACAACTCAAATATTCTGAAAAATATTCGCTGTAAAACCAACAAAGTACGGAATAGGGCCTTTAATATAACAGCTCCACTCACATGGAAGGCCCTGCCCCCGACCTCAGAATCATTGAGTGAACTGACGTATTTAAGAAAAAACGTAAAACCTTTTTATTCTGTTAGTCTTACTATATTCTCTGCATCATTCAGGTTTCAGTTGAGGTAGCGTTGGTATTTGTTATTTGTTTTGTTTTGTTCTTTATGTTTTGCGCCATTAAGCCCTCAGGTACCGGGAGCGCATTATTAATTCAGAAACATAAGCAACATAAAGGATCCATGATGAGGGGGAGAAATCAGAATGCCCATTGGCCTGGCTTCTGAGGAGGGAGAAATCACATGGCGTCATTCACCAAATACAATGAAAAGATGGCTCGTCGGCTATCACACAAAGATATTAATGAGGTCTTCCATGAATCCTATGCACACCTATTAAGCAGCTTGGCTCACGACAAACAGGACGATATTGCTGAGGTGCTTGATCAGTCGGCCCTCCCCAGGCTACAAAGAACTGCTATAGCGGCCTTGGATGAACATATCACACAAACTGAAATCCGGTTGGCAAATAATTCCCTTAAAGGCGGTAAGGCACTCAGAACTAATTGGCCACTGGCAGAGTTTTATAAAACCTATACAGACATATTGACGCCTAGTTTGCAACAATTGGATGACCACAGTTTCCATTAGAAGATCCTACCGGCATCCATGAGGGAGACACTTATCGTAGTGTAATTGAAAATGGGTAGGGAACCTAGATTTTGTGAATCCTATTGCATGATTTCTTTGATCAGTTTAGATGCCAAGATACTGGGGACAATTATAGCAAACATGTTGCTGAAGGAGACCATGCAACTAAAACAACCTGACCAATGTGGATCTAGGGAATAAACACTACGATGGACGTACATCAACTATAACATATTATAGAGAAGACAGGGTGAAATGGTAGTACTCTCACTGGATGCTATTAAAGCGTTTCATTCCATGGAATGGCAAAGGCTTTTTAGGGTGCTCGCATGGTATGGTATGGGTATGAACATGCTATCATGGATTCGGCTCCTATACTGTGAGCCAACGGCAAGGGTGAAAACGGAGAGAAATCTCACCAAGTTGGCGGATGGAGAGATGGACATGCCAAGGATGCACTCTATCCCCTATATTATTCGCTTTGGCCCTAGAATCCCTTGTGAAAATCTTTAGGAAGGCAGTACGAAGATGCAGGCTTTGTGGTGGCGGGTAATGCAACATAATATCCCTGAACACGGAAGACATACTACTGTATGTAAGAGAACCAAGAGTGCACATCCCATATATGCTAGAAGACCTTAAAAATGTTGTGAGGCTGTCAGGTTTCGGGGTCAACAATGAGAAGTCTGTGGTCTTCTCACTAGCCAAACTAGAGCAGGAAACACGGGAGAAACTCCCGGATGTAGGGATTAGATGGTAAACGGACTCCTTCAGATAACTGGGGATACAAATCCATCATACAGTGTCAGACACATTCCAATATAATACCTTTTCGGGCACTCACCGTGATGAAAGATAATATGACCTTCTGGAAGAGGTCTCCCCTGTCATTGATTTGGAAAATCGCAATCTGTAAAATGGTGATCCTCCCTAGGTCTCTATGCCTATTTACGAGCATTCCACACATGGTTAGGCCGCCTTTCCATAAGCCTCTGGATAGTAAACTGTCCGAATTTCTGTTATTGGGAGGGAGGCACTGAGTAGCACTTCATACATTACATAGGACGCACCAGGGGTTGGGAGGGGGTGCCAGTTGCTCTTCCCAATTTCGAAATGTATGTTTTAGTATCCCAAGTCCAGCAAGCAACCAAGTGGTCGCCACAGTGGGTGGAGGAGATGAGACATTAATTGTGAAAATCCCGAGACATATGCAGGGATTGGAATTACTTTGGAGAGACAAAGGGCTACATAGCACGTCATGTACAGTGCAGGTAGTACAACTAGTGTGGCAGCACGCCTGCCCTAGGCTTTGCCTGAAACAGGGATACAGCCAATACATTCCCATAATGGCAGATGAACGACTGGCAGCCACAGTCAGGGGCATAGGCGACGATAAATGTGCCAGGGTAGGGTGCTCCATGTTAGGGGGACTGTTTGAAGATGGACAGTTACTGTCCTTCACCAATCGGGCAGAGACATTTCAGATGTCGGCAGGACTGTTTTTGAGTTTTGCCAGGATAGTCAAGTCCCTCAGGTGGCAATGGGATCTGATACCGGAAGAACCCCAAGAAACTCCAATACTTCATACTTTGCTCACTATCAGGAGGGAAAAGCACATGGTATCTAGATTATATCGGGCATCACAGGTCAGTGAGACCCTTCCCCAACTGAAGGTCAAAGAAAAATGGGGGAGAGATATAGCCAAACCACTGGATGAAGCGTAGTGGTCATAGATTTGCTTACAAACTAAAAAAGTATAGAGGAATGCCAGATTTAAACTAATACAATTCAATAACCTACAACGGGTTTACCTCACCCCCAGAAGTTACATGCAGTATACCCTAGTACCTCATGCAGATGCCCAAGTTGCCGATAGGAGTTGGCAGGGTTTTGGAAGGTTTTGACAAAGGTTAATGAAGAAGGATAATGACCTTGTGAGGGAACAGTTTTAATGTATCCCTAGGGTGTGCTTGTTAGGGATGTTCTTGGGAGGGAATCGGCAGAAATGGCAAAAGAAAATAGTGGCCTTCCTGTTCCTTCTGGCAAAACGATGGCTGGCCATAACCTGGAGAAAAAAAAAACAAGGGTCCTACGATTGCTTAATGGCTCCATGATTTACAGCGATGGGTAACCGCAGAGAGCCAAGTCCTGCAGAATCAGAGGTGGAAAGAAGAGGGCAACGAGTTAGAGATGGACTGGGCAATGTTCCTAAATGAACTGACTTCTCTGGATATGCCGCTGTTAATTTGTCCTATGTATTTTTGTGTTGAGAAGACATGAAAGGAGAATATGGGGTGTCATAAATGTGGAATTAGTGCAGGGACCAGGGGTCATGCAGTGACTGTGTGATATGTTAACTGTGTTGTGATGTGAAGGGAGGAGGGGATTGATCTGGAGCTCCGTGGGGGGAAGAAGTTGCTTTGTGTGTTGATTATACAAATGAGAATTACACATATTTAAAAATATGTATATATATAATTTCTGTGGTATGAATGCTACTAACCTCGTATCAGGAATCAGTATTATTATTTGAATTTCCCTCACAGAGTAAGATATGTAGAATACGTTCACAGATCTGATAGAATTGAACATGAGTTAATCATTGATATTGTTTGTAACAAAATACAATAAACGCATTTTAATTTGGACTAGCTAAAGGGCAGCATGTTGGCATTATACCAAGTACTGAAATATGTATATATCTTTACTTCTATTCTACACACAGCATAACCAATAAACCCAGCATTACTTCAGACCCTGCTGCCGTCTCCCTTTGAGTAGTAAAGATTCGACATAGCACTGACATCATTCATGACATCAGTTCCGACAGGTCATGCATGTTCATGGCCTTGGCAAGTGTATCAATGTGAGATCAGTGATTAGAGCGTATTCATCAGTCGGCTCTTGCATTGTATTTGAAGAGAAGGATTATATTTTTGGTTCTTCTCAAACGAGCAGAGATAACAACTTAGTTACAGAATAGGAATATGTCTTTAAAGAACTTTTTGAGTTATTATAGCACGATATATGCATTATTATCCTGATTCTGGCAGGACTCGTGAATACTCGGTCACTATGTAATCGATTAGCAAGTACACATTACCCATAATTGCTGTGGTAAGAATGCTACTAACCTCATATCAGGAATCTCTATCATTTTCATTTCCATCACACAGTAGGCTATATGCTTACAGATATGATGGAACTGAGCATGAGCACATGGTTGATATTTAAGAAGTGTGGATCATTTTAAGGTTAGTGGTTTATGGATAACATATTAAAACATGTTTCATTCTTATAGGAAAAAAGTCAAGATGTACCCCCTGAACGTGTGTTGGAACTGTTATACATCTTGTTGGTTGATTTGTTTTGTTCTACTTGGAAAATACAGCAAGAAATAAGTTAAACTGTATTCAAAACAACTTGGACTTCTTGAAGAAAGATTTAAATTACTTGCAGTGAATATGATTTTAATGATATTTGTATACTGATTTGGAGTTACTGGATAAGTTATGTATAAAGCAAGATTTCCTTTAAATTAAAGAGACTTGTTTCTCAAGGAGAGTGCTAAGGGTTCCCCAGTAGGGCAGTACTGGGTCTTGTGAATTGCTTCTCCATTTCCATCTGTGCTTTAAGACATCTGTATCTTCCCTCAGACTCGGGCATGGTGCAAACCTTGTTTCCAATGGACAAGAGCAAGGGGCAGTAATGACAATGGCCATACAAGAACTGCATTTCTAGAAGGCAATGGTTAAATCACTGAATGTTTTTGGTTCCCAGGCCCAAAATAAACACGCACAGGCTGATTATAGACTTCAGTTCGTGAATGAGTTTACAATGACTCATTCTTTCAAGATGGGGACTGAGGCATCCTCGGAATCCTGTCAGTAGATCTCCAGGATGCTTGCTACCATGTCTCCATCCTCGGTTAGCATTCCAATTTCGTGAGGTTGACAGTGGCAACAACCATTTCCAGTTCAGAGTGTTTCTGTTCAGTCTGAAATCAGCCCCTAGAGTATTTACCAAGTCCCTCTGGTGGTGGTTCTCCATCGGGAAATCATTCAAGCGTATCCCTGCTTGTAGGAGTGGTTTGTCAGAGCTGCAGACAGGGGCAGGTCTTCAGACATCTGAACTGGGTAGGACAGTCATTAATCCAATGGAGATTCACGATAAACAATCCCAAGTCTCATATAACACCTTACCTGTAACTCCAGTTCATAGGATAATACTATCAAAATTCCGTCTTCCATTTTTAATTAGTTTTAAGGTTTACCAATAATTGTATTTCATTGTAAATAATCTTATCTGTTTCTCTTACTCTTTGCCTTCTTGCTTACCAGATTTAGTCTTGCACACTATTAGCACTGGGTCTTCATCACCAACCACAATCTATTATTACACTGCTTTGTCTCTTTCATGACTATAGTGTACTCTTATACTATAGTGTCATACCAACTGCATAAGGTATCTATACTGCATTGAAGTTTTCACTTTGCTTTATGCACAGAGATGAGCAATAAATGTGTTTTTACTCTATGTTGAAATATCAGTAAATCAATGTTCACGTTTTATGAATACATGTGCGTGGTCTGTATGTTTCTTTGGATGCAATTATTTTTTTCTGATTAAATCATTGTTCTATTACTTGTTGATACGAGAAGGTTTTGAATTAATAACCATACTGATTTCAACATTTGGTAACAGTCAAATTTGTTTTTGAAGCATTATTATTGCCCAATCTGCTGCCTGTCCACCCGGCACCCAATCCTTTTGCTTAACTCCAGTTCATAGGGGCACAGTTTTGTACAAATGAAGTTAAGGTCTTGCCACCTTCGGATAGAGTTCTTTGGATTCAGAATCTGTACCTCAAGATGCTCAACCGAGATATGGTGATGGCCAGGGACTTGTTGACATTTCAGGGGCACATGGTCTCAAGTTGTTTTGTTGTCCCATGGACGAGACTCCATTTGAAACCCTTGCTAGCCCACCTCCACACCTTGTGGCTCCAAGCATCCCAGCGTTACAACTACAAAATCCCAATTACCAACTCTCTGATAGTGGTACTCTCTGCCACACCTCTGAAAGGGTGTGAGTTTATCTACGTCCAGAAAGATCATCCTTAAGTCAGCAGTCAAACACTAAGGGACCTGGGTCACCAGGAGTGCTGGTCTTGGGAGAATTGGAGGCACTACTCCAACTGTAAGGAACTGGCTGCGACTCATCATATTATGGAATCAGTCTGCAGTGGTTAGGATGGGCAGTACCACGGCCCTGTCTTACATGAATCACCAAGGGCGAACGAGGGGGGGGGGACGAAGGCGACAGACTTTGGGGGTCCTGGCAATGAACATTGTCTCTGGGTGGAACAGCTGTCTTCACAGAAAGCTGTTCACATCAGGGGAATAGACAATGTGACAGCAGACAGCCTTCATAGAGTATCCCCAGTGTCAGGTGGAATGACATTGTGGAAGCAAGTATTTGGTAAGATATGCAGGAGGTTTGGGGGACTCAACACATATGTTTACATCTCCTCTAAATGTTCAGGTCTGCAGGTTCTGGCCATTTAGGCTTAAGGGTATATGTAATGTGCACAGCCATATATATTCCCTCCAATTCCACTTATTCTATGGGTGATAAGGAGAATATGAGAGAGCTTAGTCATGGCTATTCTAGTAGTTGCATTTTGGCCCAGTAGGTCTTGATTCCCAACTCATCTAGAGATTGAGATAGAACCTGATTGGGTGGCGCATTTCCACACCTTAACCCAGCTAACTCAATGAGCAGTTAGGACACTGAAAGGAGGGCATTGCAGAATGTACATATTTTAGTTCATGTGGTAGAAGCTGTTCAGAGGGCACAGAGATTATCTAAATGTAAGTCATATGGTCACCAATGGGCTAACCTTGTAGCCTGGTGCGATAGGAAGAATTTCCCGGCTCTTGTATATGGGATTCCTGAGATCACACAGTTTCTTCAAAAGGGTTTGGCTGTATCCTCATTAAGAACACAGTGGGCAGACATAAAAGCTTTTATCAAGCATTGGCCCTCTGCTATAAACAGTGAAAATTAGGTAAGACAACTGCTTAAAAGTATAGATTTACAACCACTGGAACTTTCCAGTGGCCATCCCTTGAACTTTCCATTAGTTCTTAATATGTTAGAGAAGGCCCCCTTTGGCCTATCGATTCTGTTGATTTGATCTTGTTGACCCTTACAATTATCTTTTTGATTGCCATCACTCTGGAAAGGAGGATGGAGGAGATTGGCGCTCTTCTTTGTAGACAATGTTTTAATTTAGACAAGAGGTCATGGTTACAATGTGACTTTAAAAAAATCAAATAGAAGGTTTATTGTATCCCAAACTTTAAGGTGTGTCTTGGGCCTATCTAACAAAAGAAAAGAATAATAAATGATGCCTCGCCCCACCGTGGGGTATGATATCTCTCACCCTTTCATCGGGTCACTTGGCCTTCACCCAGCCAAGGATTCTTGGTTTGCTCACCCCATTTTATGGTATCTCTCAAGCCTTCTCTGAGTCGTTTGGCCTTCATTGAGCCAAGGATTGTCAGTTTGGTAAACCTGCCATGGGGTATGATATCTCACCCATTGTTGGGGTCATTTGGCCTTCACCCAGCCAAGGAGTCTCTTTTCGCTCACCCCATCGTGGGGTTTGGTATCTCTCACACCTTCTTTGAGTCATTTGGCCTTCTCCCGGCCAAGGATTCTTGGGTTGCTTACCCCATTGTGGGGTATGGTAGCTCTTACTGTTTCTTGGAGTTGTTTGGTTTTTACCATAGTTAGGGTCTTCTGATCTCTCACCCCATTGTGGGGTGTTGCTGGGTCTTTCCCCCTCCTCTTTTCTCCCAGAAACGGTTGTGTACCTTCTGTGTTGTGGCAGCGTTCCTTATAGGAGGCAAAGGCCAGCTTCTTCCTGCTCTTCCCACGTCGGTCCCTCACTTTGTGCTTCTCTTCGGCCCTCACCGCACTGGTTTGGTGGTGCTGTGTACTGCAGGCACTGGTTCCTCCCTTTTGGTTTGAGGGTTGCTTCTCCATTGTCTTGGTGGTGCTTGACTGGCTGCAGACACGTTTGGAGCTAGCAGCATTCTACAGACTCTTCAGTCCCTCTGCACCAGAGGCCTTCTGTGTTGGTCTGTACTTGACTCCACCCACCAGTAGGATGATCCCTCATGTGGCTCGCTCCGCAGGACCTCCTCTTCTCGTTCTCCTGCTCTGATTTTGATCTTCCATCTTCTTTAAAGTTCAAGCTGAAACAACATTGAATGTTCCATTGAGTCTGTGTTTCTCAAAATTATTGTCGGATATAGGGGTCAGAAACGGCACCAGCCATTTCCAAAGGATTATATGTACAAAAGATATGGATAAATCCCAATATAACCAACAAACACATAGGACTTTTAACATGAGGGAGAATTGATAAAATACCTTTCTGGGGATTCCTTGTCACCAATGTGACGGTCACCCCCAGTGGGATCCCACTTGGCTTGTACTCATGGGGATGTTAAGCCTAGCAGGCACACCTCTCTTGTCCCAAAGTCGTGGCTCCCCATTGCGGGAAAGGTATGAATTCCCTGGATTCATCACAAATCCTTTTCTTGAAGGTACGTGATGAGGCACTCATTTTGAGCTGCGACCCAGCCTTTGTTCCCAAGATGACTTCTAAGTTTCACAGAGCTCAGAAGATAGTGTTACACAATTTTTTTCAGGATCCAGGTTGCCCTGAGGAAAGGGCCTGGCGCTGTGTAGATGTTAAAGGAGCTATGCCTGAATATCAGAATCATAGGGAGAAAGATAATTTGTTTTTGCATCATGACTCAAATCACTCCACAAATGCAACCACGTCACGCTAACCCTAATCAAACTACACGAGCTACTGCTGCAAGCACGTATCACCTTCAAATCTTGCTGCATCATCTGCATGGTTTTTGCTATCAACTCCCCAAGCAACTTCGCTGACAAGGTCTTCATCTCTGGAGGCCTACAATCCCCTAGAAGTTAGGACATGTGCTGACTTGAACTCCGCTGGCTGGTGCAGGAAGGAAAGAACAAGCAGATAGGCCTTCTTAGTTTATGCCCTAGACTCTGGAAACTCCTCCCAGTCAACACAAGATTTGCCCTTCGCTTCTACATTTCAGGAAGGAGCTGAAGATCCTCCTCTTCAAGGAATGGCTAAATGAACTACTGGGGCAAGGAAGAGCAGGATTATGACTAATGTAAATTACCAAGTAATGAGACCATTAAGCTCCAAGATACAGTGTGATGTGAGCAGTCATATTGTTGTATCACTGTCAGATTCCAATGCATGCTAGTGGAAGGTAATAGAGATCTGACCTAGAACAGGTAATTGTTTGAAGGTTTTATTTCAGAAGTGTAAATGGATCGTATAAGTCTGTAAAGAATGTCATACTTTTAGATTTAGAACATTTTGTACCAGCTGTGTAACCAAGTACCACAGACCATTTAGGTCAGCTAGGATACACTTGAAGGTATATTGAAATTTAGCCAACGTGTTTCCTCATTTATCCCATTGTAACTAACTGAAGACCAGTGGTTGAAGTGTACGAAAAGAAGTAGTGAAACTATGTTCCCTACTGGCCTGCACTGCTCCCCACAGACCCCATCGCTGCGCCCCCTCCCATGCACAATAAAAACCCCAAAACACATGCGCCTGCTCTTTAGGGGAACGTTCAGTGCAGTGCACTGAAAGTGCAAGTTTGAACCTCTTCCTACACTTTTATTTTAAAACGAAACCATTCCGGAACGGTTTCTTTTTAAAATAAAAGTATAGGAACGGTAAAACTTAATTAAAAGAAGTAGAGGAGCACCGCTCCCGACTGCTCCTGCCCACTTCGACCACTGCTGAAGACCTTTAACATAACATTGGGTGTTAACACTATTTTTGTCTGACAACAATTACAGACCAACTACCCCCTAAAATAGCGTGTTAAATATTTTTCCGCTTTGATTATTCATTGCATTCTAACAACTTAGTAATTCTTGGAGAATTAAATGCATGGGTTTTTGATCAAAATGATGTGGCATGAGTGTATTTGTACATTTGGGATTCCAACAGTTAAACCTTTCACCCACATTAAGTGTAATAATTGTATCGAAAGACATTAGCCCAGTGGCATTCAACAATTGTTTAATGCTGTGCCCCCTTTGACTAATAAGGTTGTTGCCGAGCCCCGCTCCACAACCAACCCTCTTGAGTCAAAGAATTGTTGCCGGCCCCCGAGATGTCATATCTGCTTATATTTGTTTTTAAAGCAGTCACCATACTCACTTTTGGAACCCCTTGCTCCCCAGGGGGACATGCTTCGTGCCCCCTAGAGGGGTCACACCCACAGTTTGAAGACAACTGCTTTAGTCCTTGATGGTGTTTTTAAAGAACCTTCAGCATAGATCTGTCCGCAGATCAAGGTACCCGATTGGCAGCACTCAATTGGGAAACAGGCTCCTGGTGCTCTCAGGATGGGGATGCCCTCCAGTCTCACAAAACTAAACACAGACAACACAGATACTCTAGTTCCGGGTTCTAATTATATTCTATATAAACATGCTATAATTCAAACTCGTTTATTGTCTTTACTTTGTTTATTTCTATGTGTTGAATATTTATTAGGCACTATTAACTGCAAAGCATATGTGAGTAATAACTGATATGAAATTTGATCACCCAAAAAATAAAATCGGTGGAAAAGAAGTTACAATGGTGAGTAAAGTAGGGCAAGGACTGGTTCAGCTATGCTATCATGTAGAAAGAAAAATAAACATATAATCAGCCTGCCAGAGACGCTCATCTTCTCAGCTATATAACGACCAGAATAATGTCTTTGAATTAGGGTTCCCATCACTCATCTCCACTCATTGTCTCCTGCAGCAGATCAAACCGCGCTGAAGAGTTATTTAAGGATTTCCTGTATAAATGCTAATGACACCCTTCTATCTGCCTCTTGGATCGGAAAAGGCTGATCAGTAGCCAGGTGTGCTTGCTACACTACTCTGTCTAACTCGTAGTTAGATGGACCTCAACTGACCATGGTACTCCCCAATGTTTCTGCTAAAAACTAGGGCACAGAACTCCTAGAGATAGTTGGGCTCACCTCTGTTTCAGCAACCATCCTAAAGCCCCCTAGCACTCTGGAGCCTCTACTTCATCCAAGTCGATTTAAAATAGGTGGTGTTCTGCTAGAATAACTAGAAATCGAGAAAATAAAGGCAGCTCCTATGTGCTTGCTGTTGTGTTAATCCCACTTTAAAACAGAATGGAACGGGGCAACTTATGACCAGAAAAAACATGACAACTCCCAATTTGCACAGTAAATTCACTATTTTACTGTTTCATAATTGAAGGAAGATGCCGAAGTGGAACTAGGATAGTCATTAGGTGATATCATCCAAACTGTGCTGTCTAGTTAATTATACAAACCCAAAAGAAGAACCTGATATTTAAACATTTAACTTAATTGGTGCAAAAGCAAATAGTGCAATGAGTGAAGCACTTCCCACCGATATCTCGGTTCAGTCAGCGCGAGAAAAACAAAAACTCCAGCAGGACTGATTCAGCCATGTATCCTTCCAAGAATGAGAAATAGAATACTATTTCATTTTGTAATGATAGCACTTAGTATTTCATGCACAATTCCTACAGCTTGTATGCATTGCTAACAATATGGAAAAACGTGTTTTTATTAAAAGGTCAAGCCACAGATCTACAGCCCTTCAAAGAATCTCTCCTACTCAACACCTAGGCCATCACCTCGCACCACCTGACTCACTAGATGCCACCCACCACTCTCCTTCCTGCCACCCGGTACCGCTGTACCCCTCCCCTGTGCCCCTCTGCATCCTTCCCCCTACTATATCTGTTCTGTTGTATGCCTCTGGAAAGCGCTCCGTTGCTTCTCGAAGCTAGATCTGCGCTCAATAAATTTAATAATAATAATACAAAATAATAATACTAGATGCTTTTGTTCTTCAATTGCATTTTTTACATTTCAGCCCATATAGAAAATGCTGACTAAATTCGAATACTCGTTGAGATCACTGCTACCGAATCAAACAGGAAACATACTTTTTATTACCTTTTATTTAACGTAGCAACAAACACACTCGACTGAATGATATCACAATCCATGCTGTGCCAAGTGTTAAACAGTATGGTACTGACAGTGTTTCCATATCGTATCATGACAGCAATTGAATGTGCCTACACTCCCTTAATAGCACTGTAAAGAGTATGACTTAACAAGTAGTGTGTCGTTTCTAATGAAATTGCAGTCGTTTTATTAAAAGATTTCTTAGAAACTCTGGCTATTTAGATGTAATCATGGAAAGTTCCGCTGATTTTCTTGTTCTTGTTGATTGTCATTACGGGCAATATTGTTAATGGTTCTCATTTATGGTTAAACCGAAGCAATAAAACAGCACTGACAAGTTATGTAGTGTTTGACTCCACTGGATAACTACGGTCTGGAGCCTGTGCGTATGAATAGTTATTTTTGTTTTGTGTTGTTTTCTTGAATAGCAGTTAATTCCACAAATCGGATGTGATGTTTCTACGAAGCATATTTTCAAGTATTTGTTTTGCAGATTTAATTGTTTGAATAGCTAAATGATATATATATATATATATTCACGGAAAAAACGTACGCTTACTCACCTTAAGTGCACTTCAACTAAATGCAACAAAATCCTTGAAATTCAGCACATTGGGAAACTCAGGACCAGCTTAAGTCGGCATGCTCCCGTTGCCCCCCCATGCCACATCCCTCATAATGCCATTTTGTATACCATTGTAAATTCCTTTTCTTATAATATATATGTGCTCTTGGGCTTTGCAACGGGAATGCGTCGAGTTAAGCCAGTCCCGAGGTTCCCAATGCACTGAATTTGATGGGGTTTGCTGCCTTAACTTCACTCACCTTAAATGCATTTCAACTAAAGTTTTTCCCTTGAATTTCAAGGCTTTTGTTATGCCATAGGTTTATTTTGGTACCACTGGCCATGTCAAACTAATGAAACAATCTCTGGGTAGGTGATGAGGGTGACATGGAATATGGCTTTAAAAAGCCAAAAAACAGGCATTTTTCTTCCCCGAAGTCTGCGAACAGTCCGGGACAGTCCTGTGAAGTCCGCAAACATATTAGATATTCAGGGGCATCTATGCTTATTTGTGCATTACAGGGTTGGTGAAAAGCAGTTTATGGATGGCTTATAACGTTGGCGCTACTCAAAGAATCTGCATGAAATTTTGGAATTTCATTCTAGACCTGATTCTGAATGGTTTGGCAAAGTGTTGTGCTGTTTTGTCAGGAGGGAGCAAAATTATAGGTGGTTTCCAAAATATTGTAAAGGCTTATAAATGTGGTGCCATTTGATGAATCTGCACAAAAGATTGCAAAAAGATTTTAGATCTAGATACGAATGTGTTTGTAAAGTGTGGTGCGATTTTGTCAAGAGGGGGCAAAATTAGAGGGGGGGTCCCAAAATAGTATATAGTAATAGAATAAAGGCTTTTACATGTGGTGCCATTTGACGAATCTGCACAAAGGTTTGCAAAAAGATTTTAGATCTAGATATAAATGATTTTGCAAGGTTTGGGGGGGTCTCAACATTCTAGATGGCTAATAACTGTGTTGCCGTTTAACGAATGTGGACAAAAGCTTTCAGAAAGATTATAGATCCAACTTTGAATGTTTGTGCGAATGATTTTTGCTATTGTATGTACATACATGTTGACACTTTTGAAAAAATAAAACATGGGCGTATTTCCAGCAAACCCGTTTAAAGGAACATTGGCAAGGACCTGAAAGCATAGTTTTGCAAATGTGTCCGTGTTTTATGTTTTGACAAGTGTCATAATGTAGCTACACAAAATATGGATATACCTTTGGTGACTGAGGTATAGCCTTTGGCCATGGGCAGTGACCAGATTGTCTGGGACGTGGCATAAGGCCATGACCACGAGGGACGTCGAACGGGAATAAATTAGCCATGTCCACCAAGGACCGGCTATGTGGTAATGTTTTTCAAAATTGGAAAATTGGAATAGGTTTGAAAGGGAAAACAAATGTGCTTGTGGTA